>NC_136520.1:63917432-63939932 GCF_053919585.1 Euprymna scolopes | reverse complement strand
GTCTTTTAAGACTGAACGGAAGCGTGGCATGGCATGACATGGCATGGGGGTAGCATGCTCTCGTTCCGTCATCCATGACTGGGTAGAAGTCCTAATTAAGTAATTCGCAGTTGTATTTCTGAGTGTCGCATGCATTGAGAATTGATCTTTCAACCTCAGTTATGTTGTGACCCTTTGCATGTGATCATAGCGTAGTACCTGTGTTAAGTGTAACAGGCAGGACCAAGAGTCAAAACATTATTATTAATAATTGATTTGGCCGACGGCGAGCCGCTGGATCGATTATTATGATTAGAAAACTAAACAATTAGATTGGTAAAAAGTGATTGACACTGAAATAATAATATCGCTACAAAAGGAATGTGAAAATAGAAAATAGACGTAAACAAAATGTTGGTTTGCATAAACAAATAAGTAGACTGGGGTTACGTCAGCTGTTGGTCTGAGACACGTGATCAGATGTAGATTTGGGGAGATTGTAGTCAGTCGTTAGCTGAACATCAGAGAGAGCGGACGACTCAAGAGGGAGTTAGTCTCTCCATAGCACAAGGAGCTGCATTTTCTCGAGCAGCCAAGATGTAAAGACGTTTTAATCTTCGAAGATGTCAGCTGAAATCAGGAAACTAAATGTTCGTAAATAATTCAGGTGTGTGTTGTGTTTATTTACATCTGTTAAAAAGAACTGTTTGTCTACAACTGTTTCGATACGTCCATGTCAATCGTTTCCTGTTAGAACTGTTACATAAATTTTAAAATATACACACTAGACGATCAACTAAATGATACGACGTATATACATACACACATTTACACGTACATGACTATACAGATAAAATATAAACCCTACTATACAATGTGTCCGTTGTTATTGAGCATATTCATATACACCCACAACGTAATACCTCCACAAGAGTCTAACTTACAACCGAAATTTTGTCAAGAACGATAGCATGCTACCCCCGAAGTTTAAATAAAGGGTTCTGTTCGAAATTCCATCCAGATAACCGAGTTTGACAAAAAGATTCCCGAGTTTCATAAGATAACCTGGAGACGGTCGAAGATTACATCGACTGAAATGTTGTGAAAGTAACACTCAAGATGAGAACAGTAGTTTAAATAATCCCATTAAAACGAATTGTTTTTTTTTTAATTCACAAACATGATATCTAACTTCTATAGTGTTATTTTATTAATTATTTTATTTGTGTAGATTAGCAATCGATATATCAAATAGTGTTTTAAATTGTTTAATATTTAATCCTTTTATGTGTATCGGCCAAGGTTAAATTTGTTAACAGTGCATATGGCGTGCGTGTGAGAAAATCAGCAGCAGACGTAGAATAGCTGACTAGCGAAAATATTAGCAGCAGCAGCAGCAGACGCCGTCTTAACACACATGCAAAGTAAGTGTCGCGGAACAGAAAAAAAGGGGAAAAAAGACAGCACATGGTCGCGCAAAAAGAAAAATGCGGCATTGGCGTGGTTAAAATTTAACGACATGGTTGAAATGTAACGACATGGTTGAAATGTAACGATATAGTTGAAATTTAACGACATGGTTGAAATGTAACGACATGGTTGAAATGTAACGATATAGTTGAAATGTAACGACATGGTTGAAATGTAACGACATAGTTGAAATGTAACGATATAGTTGAAATGTAACGATATAGTTGAAATGTAACGACATGGTTGAAATGTAACGACATGGTTGAAATGTAACGATATAGTTGAAATATAACGACATGGTTGAAATGTACCGATATAGTTGAAATGTAACGACATGGTTGAAATGTAACGACATAGTTGAAATGTAACGATATAGTTGAAATGTAACGATATAGTTGAAATGTAACGACATGGTTGAAATGTAACGACATGGTTGAAATGTAACGGTATAGTTGAAATATAACGACATGGTTGAAATGTACCGATATAGTTGAAATGTAACGACATGGTTGAAATGTAACGACATAGTTGAAATGTAACGATATAGTTGAAATGTAACGATATAGTTGAAATGTAACGATATGGTTGAAATGTAACGACATGGTTGAAATGTAACGATATAGTTGAAATATAACGACATGGTTGAAATGTACCGATATAGTTGAAATGTAACGACATGGTTGAAATGTAACGACATAGTTGAAATGTAACGATATAGTTGAAATATAACGACATGGTTGAAATGTAACGACATGGTTGAAATGTAACGATATAGTTGAAATATAACGACATGGTTGAAATGTACCGATATAGTTGAAATGTAACGACATGGTTGAAATGTAACGACATAGTTGAAATGTAACGATATAGTTGAAATGTAACGATATAGTTGAAATGTAACGACATGGTTGAAATGTAACGACATGGTTGAAATGTAACGATATAGTTGAAATATAACGACATGGTTGAAATGTACCGATATAGTTGAAATGTAACGACATGGTTGAAATGTAACGATATAGTTGAAATGTAACGATATAGTTGAAATGTAACGACATGGTTGAAATGTAACGACATGGTTGAAATGTAACGATATAGTTGAAATATAACGACATGGTTGAAATGTACCGATATAGTTGAAATGTAACGACATGGTTGAAATGTAACGACATGGTTGAAATGTAACGATATAGTTGAAATGTAACGATATAGTTGAAATGTAACGATATAGTTGAAATGTAACGACATGGTTGAAATGTAACGACATAGCTGAAATGTAATGACATTGTTGAAATGTAACGTTCACGTTACAAATTATGCGTTTCTTTGGAATTTGAACGAAAATCGAAAACCAGAAAATTGAATTTCCATTAAAAACCAATGTCATGTACTTTTTTGTTTTAGTTTCTTTTTTGTTTTTTTTTGTTTTTTTTGTTTTTGTTTTTTTGTCAATTTCAACTAAAAGCAATGTTATCTACGAGATGCCTTCAATAAGTGTCCAGACTTTTTCGCATGAGCACTTTTATTGATAGTACAAGCATAAAACTTTAGTCTCCTCCGAAGTAATCTCCTCCGGCTGCAATGCACTTGTTTTACCGTCCCCACAACTTCTGGAATGCCCTATGGAAGTCCTCTGGTGTAAGTGTGTCAACGAGCTTCGTCACAGTCGCTTTCCTCTTCTCAATTGTTTCAAAATGACAGCCTGTAAAGTTATTCTTAAGCTTGGGGAATAACAAAACATTCCAGGGGGGCAAGGTCTGGACTATATTGAGGGTGAGACACTTGGTCTTGATATTTATCTGGGTTAAATAGTCCATAACAAGAATAGAGTGGTAGACTGGTGCATTCACGCATATCTGCTGCATCTTCAGTTCCTCGCGGATAATCGTATGCACAGTTCCCACACTGAAATCAAATTGTGCAATTATTGTCCCTATAGACACACGACGGTCCTTAACCATGTAATTCTTTATTTGGCCAATCAACTCTGGTGTTTTGACTTTCTTTATTCCTCCCACATCTCTCATCATCCCAGACTCCCTGCCTTCCTTGAATCCCTTGTGCCACTTAAATACCGATGCTCGATTCATGCAAGATGGTCCAAAAGCAGTCTGGAGCATTCCATAGGTTTCTGTGACATTTTTTTTCCAAGTTTAAAACAGAATTTTATTGCATATCATTCTTTTAACGTGTCCTCACGTCCAGAATGCATTTTTGAAATTCACCAGATGTGACAATCAGGCTTTAGTAGAGTGTATTCCAATTCCTGCTGTAGCTGTTCCTTTGAAGCTGAAATCATAAAAATTGGTCAGCCATCTTATAAGATGTATAGCAATAAAATACCGAATTTTCCAGAGTCTACGACAAGTTTGAATGCATGTACAAAAATGTCTGGAAACTTATTGAAAGCACCTCATACGTAATTGTTGTCGCTAGTAGTATCATATTACAGCATTATGTACATGAAACACGTACTTTCATGATTTCATGATCGATTGACCGCCATCATTTTGGGGGAAAATGTAACAAGGCAGGTATTGGAATAGGGCCGCAAATGGATGCTAACATTTAATGCTAGCAAGACTAAACTGCTCTCCCTTAACAATTACAAGACACGTCTCCAACCTACCATATCCATGGAAATAACACCATACCTGAGAATTATACCTTTAAACTCCTCGGCCTAACATCCACAAGCAAGATGAACTTGAACAAGTACATTTAGGACATTGCGAATGCTCCTGCAAAAAACGTATGTCCCCTCTATCGTGCTAGAAGACTACTCACACCTGATAGTATCCTGTATCTCTACATAGCCAGTATTCGCCCATGTATGGAGTATTGTTGCCACATCTGGGCTGGTGCATATACTATTAGCTCCCCCCTCTTCTTTGATAGGGTCCAAAAAAAGTTTTCAATCTGATTGTTCCCACTTTGTCAACTGAGCTCCAACCCCTGTCCCATCTCTGCAATGGTGCATCTTTGTGTCTGCTTTATAAGTATTTTAATGATAAACTCGTTGCACGTGTGCCCCTTTGACGTACATTTCCCGATAAACCCGTTTAGCAACAAAATCACACCCCTTCACTGTTGAGGTCCCTAAATGCCAGAAAGCTTTCTACTCTAATAACTTTTTCCTTCGAACAGTTAGACTTAGGAATTCCTTTCCTGTTACCTGCTTCCCTGACTGTACAAATATGCAGAAGTTTGAATGTAACATAAACTAACATTTTGTTAATCTTTCCTAGGCATGGTCCAAAATAGTAGCCCCTTGCGTTCAAGTGGCAATATGCCTGGTTAAGGGACAACGTTAGTAAAAAAAAAAAAAAAAGAAGAAAAGACTGTTCAATCCGATTAATTATATAAGTATAACTTGCAATTTACTTCGAAAACTATTTTAATTAATAATTAATTTTCTATTTTATCGTTTTTTCGTAATTTTTGGATATGTTCACTAATGTCGACATGCCAGTTGAGCAAATACCACTTGTTTAAATTGAAATTCAATATTTCGATTTACGATTTTCGTTCAAATTCCAAGGAAGCGTCTTAATTTGATACGAGACACCTTAAGCGAACAATTCGAGAATTGGGGCTCAAGGTGTAAGGGTGGGAGGTCACGTGTGAGATTATCAAACGAGGGTATGTGTGAGCATAGAAAAAACGGACTAAAAGGAGGGGGCACGGGTAAAATGCCGAACCTCCGCAAACTCTCGCCTTCTTTCCCCCATGATGTTCCCATCTGGTTCCGCTATTCATTCGTCGTTTCCCAAACACTCCAAGATAAGGAACATATGGTCGCGGGTCAAAGGTCAATACATAACGTGCCCTCTTCGAAAATAGTTCTTCGCCGGTGTCCGAGTTAAGACCCTTCCCACGTTTCTAGCTAGAGCTCGCACTTCTTTTGACCTACAAAATAACGTCGTTCATCTCTCTCTCTCTCTCTCTCTCTCTCTCTCTCTCTCTCTCTCTCTCTCTCTCTCTCTCTTGTATATATATATATATATATATATATATAGGCTCATTACCGTGGGGTCCTAATTTCGAATCTCGCTAGATTCAGCCACTCTGATGAGTCGTAGACGACGAAACATGTGTCAGTGGATAATTATATTTTAAAAATAATATATATGCCGCTCCCATGTGCGGGTACCAAATTGGTTAAAGGGAAAATCATTCCCAACTCGCATTTAGGTAAAAATGCACTTTTGTAAATAATTAAATTCATTCAAAACGTATCGCAAAAACAAATGACATCTCTCTCTCTCTCTCTCTCTCTCTCTCTCTCTCTATATATATATATATATATATATATATATATATATATATATATATATATATATATATGTGTGTGTGTGTGTGTGTGTGTGTGTGTGTGTGTGTGTGTGTGGAAATATGTTGTTTTTATTTTCGATTATATTTCACCTTTATTTATCTCAATCACTTAATTTATGAAGCTCGGTGTAATTACAGAGTGTCTTTACATTAAAATTCAAACATAGCGTAATAAAAGAAAAAAAAAAGGTTATTGCTACTTCTTTCCCAATTTTCGGATTTTATAATCATGCCTATATGTATTTTTTTAAATGAATTGGTTGTTGCTTTTTCTTCTGATGAGTTAAGGGCCAAATAAATTCACAGATTAATACAATAATTAAATTAATGATTTTTCCCCACGAAACAGGTGCTGTCAAAAATTGGACATGTAAACGTACTTAAAAGAATAAATTGTAAGATGGTCAACAATGTGAAAATTATGATATAGATTTTTGTCATTTATTTGTTATATATATATGTGTGTGTGTGTGTGTGTGTGTGTGTGTGTGTGTGTATTATTTTTGAAATATAATTATCCACTGACACGTGTTTCGTCGTCTACGTCTCATTAAAGTGGCTGAATCTGTCAGTGGATAATTATATTTTAAAGATAAAATACATGCCGCTCCCCATTTAGGGGGTACCAAATTGGTCAAAGGGAAAATTATTCCCGGTACTCATGCAGAGAGTGATCCGTGCTGAAATAATAACGTCATTATTTAAAAGGCCATTCTTAACATGAGGAGGGGAGGGTGTTTGTAATTATTCTGTACTTTAACCTTACAATTGAATAAAAAAACATATCATAAAACTTTAATTAAACGTGGAAATACGATTTTAAAAAATAGCGCGGATCACTCTCTGCATTAGCACCTTATTCCCAATTCGCATTTAGGTAAAAAAAAAATGCACTTTCGTATAAATAATTGAATTCATTTAAAAACAGATTGCTAACAAAAACAAATATAAACATATATATAATTATTTTTTTACTATAATAATTAAATACCTTCAGATACTAGTGTTTAATACTTTCGGGAATCTTCAGTGCAGGGTTTCACGATTAACACAAGTCGAGAGATTCGAATTCGGCGACACGGGCCATCTCTGGCTCGATTAGCGAAGACCGTATCCATTCGGCTAGCATTAACCGCGTGAAATAACGTTGAATTTAAACATTTTAATATTTTAAATGTTCTTTACGTCAGTCAGACAGTGATCTAATCGTTATACGATGATCTATGCATAAGAGCTAAATTGACTGACTTAATTCAACTGAAAGTGCTCAACGATAAGAAACGAATTTCTTAAAGGGGCTGTCATAATTAATTTTTTACTATAATAATTAAATATATATATATTTGTTTACAAACAGGCGATTTGAGCACTATAAAAGTGGTGGCGGGTGTCTATTCGAATAGACATTCCGACGAGTTATTTACGGGCGTCGCTTCCATGGTCGAGTGGTAGAACTGCCGACTGTCAACACGACGGTTCTAGGTTCAATCCTTGGCTTGGGAGAGATGCTAGTCTAGCGGCACTGACGAGTTGTGATACAACGAAACAGGACTGTATGTCGATGACTACAAATATATATATATATATATATATATATATAGTCATCCACATACAATACTGTTTCGCTGTTTCACAGCTCATCAGTGCGGTTAGACAGGCAACTACCTCAAGCCAGGACATACATATATATATATATATATATATATATATATATATATATATATATATATATATATATATATAGTCGAATGTTTATTTAATAGACATTTGAAGAGATATATGCGAACACCGACCCAATAGTGGTTAGAAGTACCGACTATCAATGCGATGGTTGTAAGTTCAATCCCCGGCTGGGGAAAGGTGCTAGTCTAATCTCGTGTAGCCAACACAGGTTCCGGTGTTTCAAAATAAAACCGCTGAGAGACAACGTGCAGATCTTTACCAACTGACTTTTCTTTTTTCAACTCTACAATATAGCAAGAAAGAAGAAAAAAAAAAAGAAAACAATTACAACATACTGAGGATGGAGTTTGACTCCGAAATATATTTAAATTACAAATTTCAAGCAAGTAAAACAATTGTTGATTTTCCTAATATTGCGTTGTGATTTCGCTTTTAAGCGCACCTGATGTGTATTCTATATAAATATTTATACACTATATAAATATTTATACATTATATAAATATTTATACATTACTGAATTAATCACAACCAAATGAAAAAAACTCAATATAAACACAATAAAAAGTAGAGCGTATTATAGAAAATTAAATTATATTGAAAATTTGTTTTTAGAGTCGAATTTTATTGTAAATTTTAATTTACAGTTTTAAATTCTTTTATTTCCCCTACACACACACACACACACACACACATACATATATATATATATATATATATATATATATATATATATATATATATATATATATGATTGCAACGTCTTGTCAGACGAGTGCCACTCCCTCAGACACTTAAAGTCCATAAGCCCGAAAATGACTTCCATCACCACAGGACCATTTTAATAGACAAATGCCCGAGGGAGTATCTATACACAGATGATATTATAGAGTCTTAGCTTTGTGCGACAGCTAAGTCTCTCTCTCTTAGTTCAAAATGTTGAGATCCAACAACAAGCAAGAGCAAGATAGTCAGCAAGAAGTTAAACTGCAGACCAGCTTAATGAAAGTAATGGTCTCCCGCTTTATGGTTTTTAAATCTGAAATTTGCTTCTCCTAGAAAGGGCGAATGAACCCTTTTTCGAGATCAACGGCCAATTAGCAACGTGTGTGTTTGTGTATGTATGTGTGTGTGTGGGTAGAGAGGGCTCCCGTAAGCTGTGGTGAAGACATATATATATATATATATATATATATATATATATATATATATATATATATATATATATATATATATAGGCGGTGCTCCACAGAATGGTATACCGGCAACCTGCTGCAAAATGCCTTCTCGGACTTGCATGTCAAGCACAAGCACATTTTGCCGCAGCGAACGATGATATCTGAAGTGTGTGCTACACGAAATTGCGCCTCATAGATATGACCTTAAACTATATCCAGTGATGAAGCCCCAGCTGGCGGCCTTTGGGGTGTGTGGAGCCACCCTTTAATTACCATTGCTCCCAGGTCTACTCTGACCCGGTGTGGTAGTACCTGTTAGGGTCCCAACTATGGGCTAAATAGAAACCGACTTGAAAACAACAAATATATTCTATTAAAACATTTTTCTTCAAAATCTTTGGATTCGACATTAAATAACCTGAAATGGGTTGATATGCCGTAAAACAAAAACAAACAAAACAGCCATACACGAAATTGCGCCTCATGGACTACCTAAAAAATGTATACTCGTATCCCAGTTCTGTCAACGATGATATATATACACACATGTGTGTGTGTGTGTGTGTGTGTGTGTGTGTGTGTGTGTGTGTGTGTGTGTGTGTGTTTTCTTGCGTCAAGTTTCCTCAACGTTTTGATATAAATATAGATGCTGGAATTTAGAACGGCGAAGTAATACTGCAAGATAATCTCTCCATCCCATGCATATTTATTACTAACATGGGTGCCCTGCATTGCCCGGGTGTTTGAAGGTGTGTGTTGAGCCAAACAAAAAAAGTGGTAGTAGGAAGGCAGGCTCGAACTCGTACCGCGAAGGAGGAAGAGAATGGGGGAAAAAAAGCCCTGACGTCTTTGCTATTACAACCACCGTCAAATCGGAAGTGACGTTGGTTTTAATTAGGCTAAACAATTGAAAGGAGAGGATGACATTCGAAAATATCGGCGAAAAAAGCGACCCCCCCCCCCGTAGAAAAGTGCCCAGGTGAAGATATCAATGTTTTTAGCCAATCTTTCGATGTTTGTCGTCTGAAGGGTCGAACTTTAAAACGATACTGATCTTGCAAAAGTCCGTCTCGTCTGTCGAAAGTTTTAGGCAGACATGCAAACATACATACGTACATACATTTATATATTGAAAACTCAAGTTTTCGACCCAAACCGATTAAAAAGCTTGCTCTATCGCTGAATACTCTTTTTGTAAAATTTCAAATGTTTAGACCAGAAAGTGTCTGAGTAATTTGGTAAAGACCAAAGCGGTCAAAATTTTTGTAACTTTGACCCTTATTATGACCCCTGAAAATTTCTTGGTTTGGGCTCAAATCAAGTTATTAGTTTAAATCCATGTCCAAGGAACCTATATCTAAAATTTCAAGTGTTTAGACCCAAAATTGGCGGAAGAGTTTGGTAGAGTTCTCAAAGGTCAAATCGTTGAACTTTGACCCCTTAACAGCCAAATTTCTGGCCGAAAATGGATCACAAACATTTTCCCAAATATCAGTATCCTGTATATCGAATTTCGAGTCTGTAGACTGAAAATTGACAGAGATATTGTGTAGGGAAATGTACACAGACAGACGGGCAGGCAGACAGGCAGACAGACAGACACACATACACACACGCACACACACACACTTTCATGTTTATAGATATATAGATGATGTATTTTTTATTTTAAAAAAATATCAGTAACAAGAATTTTATGCATTTTTACTTTAGGAGAAGCGAAAGCCTCTGTGTAGCTTTATTGATATAAATAACTTTTATAACTTTTTCTGATCACGAAGTCAGCCAGCTTATTCTGCCGTCGATAAATAACATGAATTTTGTGTAAATTAAAAAAAAAAGACACAAACATTAAAACAACGTGTCCTATTTTCCAATTGTGACCTCAGAATTTTGTATTTTTATAAAATATTGATAAACAAAATCGATGAATAATTAATCAATATTGATGGCAGATTGTTTTTTTAATGTTTATTAACACGAGTGTTGAAATATTTCAAAGCGTGTGACGAGGACTTCATTCGTCTTTTGTTTTGTTTTTTGTTTTGTTTTGTTTTGTTTTTTGTTTTTGTTTTTTTTATAGTAAATTGTTTTTTTTTTATTATTTATTTATTTAGTTAGTTTTTGTTTTCCAAAATAATTATGGAAGCTATCCAATGAAATCGAAACCTGGCACGAGGCCATTACTTATCGTTCTATAAGCAATAATTTATTAATATTTTGGAATAGAGGCTGCATCGTTCTTTTTTTTTTTTTTTTTTACAAAGGGGTTACCATATATCGAAGCCCGGAAGCCATTTGAGGATAATGCTGAATATGTGTATTGTACTCATTGGGAGAGTAGCGTAATAATCGTTTGTGGGGGAAATTTATTATAATCAGATTATTTACGAAGATAAGAACTTGTGTAAGTTGGACTTGAAGATGACAATATTGTAGTCAGTTGGAAAGCAGACAAGCGTAACAAAGTTCCCCGGGCGGGCAGTTTTAGGAAAGAAGCTTTGTTCATGGAATCCACGTTTAGGTTTAATGGAACCGGTAATTTATTGACAGTTATTTGGGTTAGACGAGTGTTTTCTGTTAAAGATTGACGAGGAGTGACCATAGATTGGAGCTCTGTCGAGCTCTTGCCATGAAAACATTTTGTTACTCTTCAAAACATTTCTTCCCCCTTTAAAATCTTGTAGCTTATTTTCGATTACTGCATTTAGAGCACAATTATCAAAATTATTTATTTGTATGCGACGGTCTAGATCACGTCGGTGTCACCATTTATAATGGAATAGACGAATGAAGGGTCATTAGATACACAAAACTCTCATAATTAAAGTTTTAGTAACGGTAAATGGGCCGTCTGAATCCATGTAATATGTAACCCAAAGGAGTTCACTTAGCTATTGTATGTTTAGGCCATGTCGGGGTCACCATTTTATAACAGCATAGACGAATGAGCAGGTATCCATAACGATTGTAATTAAAGTTTTTGTTGAAGTCGATGGTCAATCTGGCTTCATGTTTGAAACAAATAAAATGCCCATTGATTCGTAGATGGTTAGAACATTTCGTATTACTTCTTGAGTGTGTTAGTTTCACAACTTTCGGTCGATGTAACCTCCGATCTTTTTCAGATGTGTACTGTCGAATTCGGGAATCGAATTTGAGAATCTGAGCGAAATTTCGAACGAAAGCCTTTATTTAATTCACGTGGGTAGAGGTTTTTTATAATTCGTGATTGTATTTGTGTATGACTCGCAATTATAACTTTACGAATGACGTAGAACCAAGTACTTTATCCATTGCACCCCGTGGATATTTGCGGAAAATTCTAGTATGAATTTTAGGAGCGTTAGACCTGTTTTTATTTTTAGATATACAATCTCACCATTTACCTTTATATATCATTTAGTTTGAGCATTAGGGAAGTGATATACAAATTACCATTAGCGTATAAAGCGATGCTCTTTTTGTAAACAAATTGAGCTTAGGTACTTTGGACAATGTCAAAACATTGTTAATTCACTGTCCGCATTGCAGCAGCCGTATAGCGAAACGGGTTTCGATCCTTGCTTGAGGTAGTTGCTTGTCTAGCCGCACTGATGAGCTGTGAATCAGCGAAACAGTACTGTATGTGGATGAATATGTGTGTGTGTGTGTGTGTGTGTGTGTGTGTGTGTGTGTGTGTGTGTGTGTGTGTGTAATTAAATAATTATTTTTATACCTACAAACACTAGTGTTTTATACTAAGCAAATATCAGTGTAGGATGACAATTTGGGAGCTTTGAACCCAGCCATGAAGCCACCTTTGAATCCACTTGCTAAACCTTAAGCACTTTTTTTATCGCTTATAAAGTTAAGATTCTTATTAGCACTTTCTTTTAGCAATATTAACAACTTCGAAACGCTATTAATTTTATTTTTTCCGTTAGCTTAGCGCGTTTATATACATATATATATATATATATATATATATATATATATATATATATATATATATATATATGAACAGATCGCCCTTATTTTTTTGGGGGGGACGTACGTAGTTATTTATTTTTAATTGCGAATAACTTATTACTTATATCCGGTCATGGCTGACTAAATAAGAACATTCTACCCCCGTGGATTAAATAAAGGGGTCCTCCGTTTTAAATTCCGTGCAGATTCACGAGTTCGACAGAAATATTCTCGAGTTCGAAAAGAAACATCTGAAGAAGGTCGGGGGTTGCAACGGCCGACAGAAACGTTGTGAAAAATAACATTCAATATAAGAACATGAGTCTGAAGAAACCAAATAATAAAAAAAATCAATTCTCATCTCAAAAATTTAGAAACGTAAACGACTGTTTCTTTTCTTTTTTTTTTTTTTTTACAAAGGAGTCACAACTTATCAAGGCCCGGTGGTCACTCGAGGATAAGGGTTAATGAGTGTACGGTATTCAATGGAACAATATCATAGAAATCGTTACTAGTGGAAATTTGGTAAATTGGATTACTTAAAAGGACAGCTCATCAAGGACTTGCTTATGTCGGACTTGAAGACGACCATGTTGTAGTCAGCTGGAAAGCAGACAAGCGGAAAAGAGTTCCGCAGGCGTTCAGTTCTAAAAAAGAAGCTTTGTTCATGGAATCTACATTTAGGTTCAGGCACAGATAAAGAGTGGGGGAAATTATTGATAGTGGTTTCAGCTAAACGAGTGTTTCTCGTGAAAGTTTGGCAAGGAAGGACCATAGATTGGAGCTAAGGCGAGCACTTGCCATGAAAATAATTATAAAGCAGAGACAGGCTGTCTCTTCTGTGGGAAAGAGGTTGCAGGGACGAGAAGAGGGCGTCCCCTACTAGATACGAAGTCAATGTTTAACTCTGTCAGTACAGGATACGGTGCTTCTAGCAGCTCCTGCCCAGATGTGGTAACAGTACTCCATCCTAGAACGTACTTTGCTCTTAAACAGGTAGAGAATTGCATCGGCTGTGAGATATCTACTGCAGCGATAGAATGATCCGACCATTTTTCCAGCGACGTCGGCTACAGATTTGTTGTCTAACAGAAAATACCTATTATTTTGGTACAACTGAAACAAAATCTGAAAGCATTAGTAATTTGCGCAAATGGTCAAGAAGGGAGACATCCTTATAGAATCCATTCTCGGCTGGTGTGTTGGAAGGGACCAAGCGATGCTCTTACTGTTTGTACCACTGGTGACAAACTCTCACCGGGAAATCACTTGCGTGTGTGCTTCCAATGATTGGTCAAATAAACTATATTCATATGGCAAGCATTCCGATTGGTCAATGCGCTAATTACTCAATGATAGACCCGTCTACTGACATCAAGAAAACATAGTGCATCAAAATATTGTAACAGACCACGGAGATATATATATATATATATATATATATATATATATATATATATATATATATATATATATATGATGTGCATTCTTAAAGTAATACCTCCTATTTTTATTCTGCCATGGATTAGAGAGGACTACAAATTGCATTGCATGATGACTGAACTTATGCATTCATGACGTGAAAGTTAACTCTGTGTGCGTGTGTGTGCGTGTGTGCGCGCGCGCGTTTTCTTTAAAACAAATATACGTTTATGAAGCTATTTCAAAATTGCAACCATTTCTTGGACAAAGCAATTTTGTATCACTTGTATTTCCCTTACTATATAATGACGGTAAACCTTATATTTAGAATCCTTGTTCGAATTTTGATTCAATTCATTGCATAATTTTGATTGTAGAAAATGTTTGAAATGTAAGGCTCAAGCTTAAGATGTATTAAGAAGAAATTAAAATCAATGGAACGTTGTTTAATTAGCGTCTAATAACTATGGATTTATTTATGGCTGATGTTATTTGACCATTTTTTTCTCCCGTTTGGCTCAATGTTCGTAATTTAAAAAAAAAAACAAAAAAAAAATGTGAAACTACCAAACCTGTCAATCAACCATGTTTGCCTAGTCGACAACTCCCTGCCTGTTTGGCTACGACGGGTTAAGTTATCTTGATGTTTGTACAACACATTGTTTAAAACGAAAAGTTGTCAAGAAATCTGACTCCACAAGGCGGGAAGAGAGAAAGCGTAAAAATGAAAAGGATAAAATGCAAAACCAAAATGGCCGCTGGTTTGAAAAGCAAACATATGGAACCAATTGTAGCGGACGCCCTTTTATTATTATTATTTTATTGTTTTATTATTATTCTTTTATTGTTTTCCTGTTTAGATACGTCTTGGTACGATTCGGTGACGTTTTGTCCGCCCGTTGATCTGTCACGCTTAAGTTTGAAGTAGTGTTTTCGTCGTTCTGTTAGGCTTTATTTGAAATAGCCTTCTTTTGTTGTTCCTTTTTTTTTATTATTCTCCCTCACCCTCTCTCTCTCTCTCTCTCTCTCTCTCTCTCTCTCTCTCTCTCTCCCTCTCTCTCTCTCTCTTTCTCTCTCTATCTCTCTTCTTCTTCTTCTTTTTCTTTTTTTCTCTCTCTCTTTCTTTCTCTTTCTTTCTTTCTTTTTCTCTCGCTCTTTCTTTCTCTTTGTCTCCTCTTTCTCTCTTCTCTTTCTCTCTCTCTCTCTTTCTCTCTCTTTCTCTTTCTCTCTCTCTTTCTCTCTCTTTCTCTTTATCTCTCTCTTTCTCTGTCTCTTTCTCTCTCTCTCTTTCTCTCTCACTGAATTTGTGTATTCATTAAAAAATTTCGTCTCTTTAATTGAAAACAATCATACATTTTCACATGATACAAAAGTCCTGCTGTAATGTATTCCGAAATTCTAATTATTTTATACAAACCGTAAAAAATATTTTTATTCAATAAATGTTTTCTATGGTGTTTTTTTTTTTTTTTAATTTAAAGCGGTTCTTTCGTTTTTACCTATAAATTGTTCGAAACTTTATTTGAATAGTCCCCACTTATTCCAACTAGAAATATTCAAAAATGAAAAAAGAAATACCCTTAAATTTAAAATGCACTAGTGCCCTCTCTCTCTCTCTCTCTCTCTCTCTCTCTCTCTCTCTCTCTCTCTCTCTCTCTCTCTCTCTCTCTCTCTCTCTCTTCATCTACGCCATGAGTTTTCTTTTCGGTCCCAAAATCAACAAAGGCAAACCCATTCTTGGAATTATATTTTTACTGTTGATTTCGGTATGATGCTGATCTAGTAATATATTGTTGGGGCTGGGGTCTGAACGGCTGGTATTTTTTTTACACAGGAGCCACCACTTATCAAGACCCGGAGGCCACTCGAGAATAAGGGTTCATGGGTATACATTAGTCAACGTGATTATAGCGGCGTAGTAAACATAAGTAGTGGTAAATTTGTAAATTGGATTACTTAAGGGGACGGTTCATCAAGAACTTGTTTACATTGGCCTTGAAGACAATCAGATTGTAGTCAGCTGGAAAGCAGGCAAACGGAAAAGAGTTCCACAGGCGTGCAGTTCTAAGAAAAAAGCTTTAAGGGAATACACAGAGATGTGGGGAGTCCACATTTATAATAGAAGCGATAGAGCTGTGCAATGACAGTTCTTTAAACAGGAGGGGAGATGCATTATTGAAGATATATACGAAAAAAAAAACACGTTTGTTATTTTTTTTTTTTTTTAATAACAATTTTGCAACGGGAATGAAGTTGGCTTTTCTTTTTTTTTACTTAAACGAAACTGACTTTGGTTTGATAAAATTGTGTTTGACGTACCGTTGAATTATTTTTTCTAAAGAATAAAATTGAATAATGTTTATTTTTACAATAATGTTTATACATTTGTCTAGCGAATAAACATAAAAATATATATGGAAAAAAACACGTTTATTACTTTTTAAAAAAATCAAAATTATGCAAGGGGGATGAAGTTGGCTTTTGTTTTTCTTAAATAAAACTGACTTGGTTTGATAAAATTGTGTTTGACGTATCGCTGAATTATTTTTCTAACGAATAAAATTGAATAACGTTTATACTGAGAAATGTTTATATATTTATCTAGCAAATAAATATAAAATATATATGGAAAAACAAGTTTTTTTTTGTTTTTTTTTTTAATCAAAATGATGAAGTTGGCTTTTTTTTTTATCAAACCAAGTCAGTTTTGTTTAAAAAAAAAAAAAAGAAAAAAAGTCAACTTCATCCCCGTTGCATAATTTTGATATTTTTTAAATAATGTGTTTTTTTTTCATATATATATATATACATATATATATATATATATATATATATATATATATATATATATATATATATATATATATATATATATATATATATATATATATATATATATATATATATTCGCTAGATACATGTATAAACATTCTAGTAAAAATAAACTTTATTCAATTTTATTCTTTACAAAAAATAATTCAGCGGTACGGTGTACGCCACACAGAGATTTATCAAAAAAAATTAGTTTAGTATTACGATCGTAAACATTGACTTCAGCAGCACCGTTGTTCGAGTTTAAAAATAATAAACGTGGTTTTTCATATATAATTTTATGTTTATTCGCTAGATAAAAATTCAAAAATAACTTGGGGCGGGGGGGGGGGGTCTGTAATAAGTTGTTTTTTTTTTGTTTTTTTTTTTTTGGAAAAAGTTGTCTTTATGACAGTATGAAATTTGGCGCGTGATGTACTTTTTGGCGTGCTGGCAAGCTGGCGTTTACCGATTGGATGGGATTATTGTCAAAAGTTGAGCTTTTTCGAGCTACAGATAGCCGCCAGCAAGGGAGAACCGAGGTCCCCAGTTAAACGGCATCGCCGCAGATGAGGAGGAGGAGAAGGAGGAGGACGTACAACTTATTTTCATTTTCATGGCATTTTTTTATCAAGCACATTATTTCACCACCACCCCCTTTTTGTTTATAATTATTTAATTTTCAAAAACTCTTGACTCCATCTATATCTCTAAAGAAAGTATTATTATTCATTCTTTGTATTTTCTTAACGTCTTTGGGGTTTGCCTATTTCATTAAAACTACTCACGCCTTTCCTCCGGTTGTTGACATAACATCGCTAAAATTGCAGCTTCCCCCAACCCTCATAGGGTTTCAATTTCAGTCCCTTTCCCTTCCTCTCCCGACGGCGACCTCAAGTTAAAAAGGTGTCGACTAACCCTAACCCTAACCCAACCACATCCTCATCTTTGTTACATTCTCCATTTTATTTATTTTGCCAATTACGTTTTTTTTTTTTTTTAGTGAGTGTTTTGTTTTGTTTTTGGAATTTGTTTTTATATTTGTTCTTTTTTGTTTGTTTATTTGTTCTTTTATACTTTCTCTCTTTTTTTCACTTTTTTTTACTTTTCTTCTCTTTCTTTTTATACTTTTTATCTCTTTCTCTTTTCGTTTATGTTTTTTTTTTCTGTTTTTCCTTCCTTTTTTCACACTTCCCCCTTTCTCTTTTTCCTTCTTTTTCACTCTCCCCCTCTCTCTCTCTCTCTCTCCTTCATACTCCCTCTCTCCATTTTCTTTCGTTTTCACACTCCTTCTCTCTCTTTTTCCTTCCTTTTCATACATTTTCTCTTTCCTTCCTTTTTACCCCCTCCCCTCTCTCTCTTTTTTCTCTCTTTCTTTCTCTCTCTCTCTCCTTCCTTTTCATACTTTTTAACTCGTCTTTTCTTTTTATGTGTATTCATTCTTCTCTTTCCGTCGTTGTAATACTATCTCTCCCATATAGAAACAAAATGGACTTTTATTGTATGGAAGAGTGGATAAGCGTCCGAACAGACTTAGATTTCTACTCCTTCGGGCCGAGATCAAAGTGAAGTATCTGATACTACACTTCAATTTTTTGTTCTCAGTTAGCGAAGAAGAAATCCCTCACAACTGAGACATTTTTTAATTTTTGTTCCTTTCTCCTCATTAAAAACGATCTTGGTGTCTAAGTCTGCCCTCGCCGGGAGGCTAAGTAAATATGAACAAGCCATGAATATATAATTGAAGAAGAACCAAGATACTTAGATTGCTTTATACGACCATTCTTGTGTGGTGTGAATACGCATTTTTATTAAATGAGGATGATCCTAATCAACCGATCGAAATATTCATGTGGACTTGAAAAATATCAAATTTTTTCATAACGGAATCACGAAACCACGTTATTTTATGGCAAAATTTATTTTGCCTCTCTTAGCTGGCGAGACCTCAGCCCGGAAGGACGCACGTCTCTGACTGCTTTCCTCAATAAAGGTCCAGCGTGCACGGTGTAACTATCTATCTGTCTATCTATCTATCTATCTATCTATCTATCTATCACACACACATACACGCACGCACGCACGCACGCACACACACATACACACACACACCGATGTTTAAAGTTTTATCTATTCTATTTCTATCGATATAATTAACAATTATTCTCTTTCCAATTTTCCATCTCTCTCTCTCTCTCTCTCTCTCTCTCTCTCTCTCTCTCTCTCTTCTCCTTCTCTTCGTTCACTTTACCCCTCTCTCCGTTCTCTTCTACATTTCGTACAGTTCGTCCCCCCCCCTCTCTATATAGAAATATATAGTGTTCAGTCTATTAATCGGAAATCGGAAAAATAGGAACTTTTTCGAGTATGGAAATTAAAAAAAAAAACGATACATTTCCGATACTAAAAACTGATTCGTTAAATTTCGAGGTTTCCTTTTGCCTAACTCTTAGTTTCCCATTGCTGGTACTAATCATAAAATGATAAACTACTGATTTTAAATTGCCAGTAAAACTAAAATGTACATATCTCAGCATTTCAGGGGTATTTTTATGCGTGCAATATGCGCAGATTACATATTTTTTACGGTAATCGAGAAGAAAATATTATGACTAAATATTTATAAATTGATCGAAATTGCTACTTATATCGGAATCGATAATATATATATATATGATTGTTGAGCTGGATTAAATCCGACGATATGAAATAAAATAGAGGTGGAAGGATCTGGATACTCAACGTTTCGCCCGATTTATGCGGGCTTCTTCAAGAGGGATATATATATATATATATATATATATATATATATATATATATATATATATATATATATATTGTTGATTTTTTTTAACGATTAAGTAGCGTCTTCAACTTGTGCTCACCGGTGTTCATTTTTCCGTCTTGTTTTTCCTCATTCTATCAGACGCTGATGAGTTGTGTTGATTTTTCTCAGCCACAGAAGGCTGTTCCAATACAATGAAACCGCTGGTTCGTCTTTGGAATATGTACGTATACGGCATAATCGCGTTGACACACCGGTTCTCGTCAGATCACCGAAGTTAAGCAACGTTAGTACCAAATAGGCGACCATTTGGGAATACTAGTTGCTGTATGTGCTCTCCGCTTATATATATATATATATATATATATATATATATATATATATATATATATATATATATGGCATATTTCATTAAATAAAATTCACGGTTTTTGTCTATTAATTCTATTTTCGATCCTTTCCGACGTCCGAATACATCTTCACTTCTGGCGGGAACTGGCTGATGTAATCACCATATTTATCATAAGTCCGAGTACTTTCCAATCCTTCAGGATCCATCGTCAGGAATAAATTAATCTAACTGGTTTTGAACAATTGATAAAGTGTTGTTTTTTTTCTCATTAATTAATTCTCGTTAATTATTTTATTTATCTTTTTTTCCATTGGTTAAAATTATTTTAATGCATTTAAATCTCCCCACTCTCTATCGGTGCCTAAACCTTAACATGGATTCCATGAACAAAGCTTCTTTCCTAGAACTGCACGCCTCTGGAACTGTGGAACTGGCCTGCTTTCCAGCAAGCTACAATATCATTGTCTTCAAGTCCAACGTAAACAAGTTCTTATTAAACTGTCTTCGTACATAATCTAATTATAGCAAATCACCACTTCAAACGATTATTACGTAAGTATCCTAATGAGTACAATGCTCACGTTAACCCTTATCCTCGAGTGGCCTCCTGACTTTGATATATAATAACCTCTTTGTAAAAAAAAGAAATTAATGTGTATCTTTCTGTTTTTTCTTTTAGGCCCATTCGAAGTCCGACCTGAAAGAATCGTGTGCGGAAGATGAGGAGGTTGAACTATACAGCTGCGTCGATCGAATGCAAGGTAAGTTTCAATGGCTTCAATCTCGAGGGAAGAGGGTATTTTTACTCTACATGAACAAACAGAATTCCATGTTGTATTTTGTGATGCTCCAAACTTCCTGATTGTATTTCTTTTATATATTTCCGCGGAATTTCTGGTATGGTCAGAGGTAACGCACCGTGGCTCCGCTATGAAATGACGACTCACGTGCCGAGTCAGTATTTTGAGCCGTGACGTGGGCATGAAGTCACGGAATGAAATGCATATATATAAGCATAAAGACCTGAAGAGGGTGAATAGAAAAGGAAGATAAAGGAAAAAAACGTGTGGTGGTTGGGAAGTTACGCTTGACAAGCACGCGTGTTTTCCTGTTATCTTTTTAAAAGTGAACCGACCGACTTGGCAACTGTATCAGATGCAATATATTGAGGGCAAGCTGTGTCTAGTGCCGTGTATTGAGAGCCAGCTGTATCTAGTGCCGTGTATTGAGAGCCAGCTGTATCTAGTGCCGTGTATTGAGAGCCAGTTGTGTTTAGTGCCGTGTATTGAGAACCAGTTCTGTCTAGTGCCGTGTATTGAGAGCCAGTTGTGTTTAGTGCCGTGTATTGAGAACCAGTTCTGTCTAGTGCCGTGTATTGAGAGCTAGCTCTGTCTAGTGCCGTGTATTGAGAGCCAGCTGTGTTTAGTGTCATGTATGAAAGCTAGCTATGTCTAGTTCTGTGTATTGAGAGCTAGCTGTGTCTAGTACCGTGTATTGAGAGCCAGTTGTGCATAGTGTCGTATATTGAGAGCCAGCTGTATCTAGTGCCGTGTATTGAGAGACAGTTGTGTTTAGTGCCGTGTATTGAGAGCCAGTTGTGTCTAGTGCCGTGTATTAAGAGCCAGTTGTGACTAGTGCCGTATATTGAGAGCCAGCTGTGCCTAGTGCCGTGTATTGAGCGCTAGCTATATCTAGTACCATGTATTGACAACCAACTGTATCTAGTGCCGTGTACTGGGAGCCTGCTCTGTCTAGTGCCATGTATTGAGAGCAAGGTGTGTTTAGTGCTGTCTATTGAGAGCCAGCAGTTTCTAGTGCTGTGTATTGAGAGCCAGCTGTATCTAGTGCCGTGTATTGAGAGCCAGCTGTGTTTAGTTTCGTGTATTGAAAGCCAGTTGTGTTTAGTGCCGTGTATTGAGAGCCAGTTGTGCCTTGTGTCGTATATTGAGAGCCAGCTTTGTCTAGTGCCGTGTATTGAGAGTCAGTTGTGTTTAGTGCCGTGTATTAAGAGCCAGTTGTGACTAGTGCCGTATATTGAGAGCCAGCTGTGCCTAGTGCCGTGTATTGAGCGCTAGCTATATCTAGTACCATGTATTGACAACTAAATGTATCTAGCGCCGTGTACTGGGAGCCTGCTCTGTCTAGTGCCATGTATTGAGAGCAAGGTGTGTCTAGTGCTGTCTATTGAGAGCCAGCAGTTTCTAGTGCTGTGTATTGAGAGCCAGCTGTATCTAGTGCCGTGTATTGAGAGCCAGCTGTGTTTAGTTTCGTGTATGAAAGCCAACCGTGTCTAATGCCGTGAATTGGGAGCCAGCTATGTCTAGTACCGTGTATTGAGAGCCAGCTGTGCCTAGTGCTGTGTATTGAGAGCCAACAGTTTCTAGTGCTGTGTATTGAGAGCCAGCTGTGTCTTGTGCCGTGTATTGAGAGCCAGTTGTGTTTAGTGTCGTATATGAGAGCCAACTGTGTCTGGTGCCGTGAATTGGGATCCAGTTGTGTCTAGGGTTGCGTATTGTTTTACATTGGCTAATGGAGA
>NC_136520.1:63907432-63912432 GCF_053919585.1 Euprymna scolopes | reverse complement strand
CCAGCCCAAAGGCCATACAGTTGCATTCCAATAGTTTCGCGAAAGAAGACAAACAAACACTGGAGACGACGGCTCAGTGAGAATTTTGTTTAACTCGATTAAAAAAAAAAATAGAGACGATGTCCGTTTGCGAATCTGAAATATTACGATCTGGGAAGTATGCGAAAAGAAAGAACCCTAATTCAAAAAGCCTTTGGCAGACATACACAAATATTCACGCCTTACATACACAAACGCTCACGCTTATTTTGCCCTCTATATAATAGATTAGCGGGGTGCCCGGCTATATGTTGGTGCGTGTGTGTAGAAAACAAAATTTTTGGTAGGCATGAACCCGACGCCTTAAGGCGAATAGCCTTATAACTTACCACGATGCTACAAGGGCAGCGGAATTGAGAATGGCTGAAATTAAACGATTCAAAAGTTAAGTGACACGTGCATGAATGTACCTATTTACAATGCCTCCCCACGGGACAGAGTTAGACACCAGGGTCGTTTTTTAACGTGGAGAAAAGGTACAAAAATAAAAATTGTCTCAGTCGTGAAGGATTTCTCCCTCACTGAAAGAGAACGATAAATGGAAATGAATGTAATGAGGTCAAACGTCACGTCGTAGGGGAATGAAATCCCGCACTTAACTTTGGCTGCAAGCCAGTTTCTGCATATTTGGTTGTTTCCCCAAAATGTTGGGGAAAACCAGATCCCCATAAAAAGGGGGAGTGTCGTAATGAATAGCAATTGTCTGATATGACGGGTTTTTCCCGCATTGATCAAAGCTCGTTGCTTTCTGGAACGAGAGCCAGGGGCCTTCGTTTGCTACGGATTAGTTTTGCTTATATACGGAAAAGCCAAAGAAACATGCGGAGAGTAAAAAGTAGCACGAAAATAGCATGTAAAAGTCGCTCAAATAAAAGATAGACGCGACTTCGTTTCGTAAATTGGAGATATTATAATCTAGGTAGTATATAAAAAACATTGGAAGAATTAGTGACACCCCCCACTCACCCGAGCGCTCCCCTCCCCCACCCCGAAAAAAGCCTTTGCCGGACATGCAAAAAAAAAGTGCACACATACAGCACATTTTGCTTTTTATATATAGAGAGATTTTCGTAGCTGGCTGCGCAACTTTAGTGAATGAAAGTATATTGTTGAATTTTTTTAAAGAGTAATTCTGTCTGAAGATATTAGCTTCCTGACTTTAATGCACCAAACATTGATGGTATTGATTTTTTTTCTCAATTATGTTTTGAAACAACAACAACAATTTCCACTACAAAACAGCCAAGCAGAACACCATGAATCCTGTCAATATATGCTGCCATATTGCAGTGTGTTCTTCAGGATATAAAGAATTTGCCGCATAAAAACTTTTGCAAAAATAATTGACACCGAAAAGGGTTGATATGCCGTAAGACAAAACAAACAAACTAAACATTATAAATGAATATATGAAGATATAAAACATTTAAAGCATAAAACCTTTTCCCTGAATTACTGATTCGGCATTAAATAATCCCTCCCCCAAAAAAAAAGGTTAAAATAAAACAAAACAAAACAAAAAGCAACAAAAAAGAATCGGGCATAGTAGCCCAGAAAATATAGTAGAGAGGAGGAACCTGTAACATTGTTTAAATTTCCCGTAGTGATATGAAACATGCTGGAAGTTCTCCCCGTTGACATCTATGCATTTCTGGGCGCGTTTAACAACGTTTGCAAATACTGTCTGTAGATCTTCTCTGGTGATTTTCCTGATAGCCTTGGTAATGTTCTCTTTTAGTTGGTCTAGATTGTAAGGATTAATACTTTTTGTTTTACCATCTCCAAAAGATAAAAAAAAATAAAAAAACTCACATGATAACAAGTCCGGGGAACATTGCTTATCGGTCTCTCTTCTGTAAACGTGTCATGAACTCGTGTCAATGATCTGTGACACTTGTGGCATGTAGCGCCATCTTGTTGGAAAAAGAATTGCATTTTGTCTAGTGGTGTCAGTTGGTCCTTAAGAGAAAGTTTATCGAGATCGGGCTACTTGTAAGTGGGCCGCTTAATCTGAAAAAAAGAATTGATTAGAAAAAGGTTAGAGAGATCGGGCTACTTTTGAAATGGGCCACACTGTATAAAGAATTTGAATCATAAAAACTCAATAATATTAATTCAATAATTTGGATAAAAGGGTTTATTCTTCAAGTTCTTTATATCTTCAAATATGTAGACATGGTGTTTTGTTTGTTTGTTTGTTTGTTTGTTTGTTTATTTGTATGTTTTGTTTTTTGTATTTTTTTTGTATTTTTTTTTTTTTTTTTTTTGTATTTTTACAGCATACTATTACTTTTTAGGTGATTTAATGAATCCAGTAATTTTGAAAAACATATTCTTTATATCTTCAAATATTTATTCATGGTGTTTTGTTTGTTTGTTTGTTTGTTTTTTTGTGGGGATTTTGTTTGTTTGTTTGTTTGTTTTTACAGCATGCTAATACTTTTTAGGTTATATAATGCCGAATCCAGTAATTTTGAAAAACAATTCTTTATATCTTCAAATATTTATTCATGGTGCTTTGTTTGTGTGTGTGTGTGTGTGTGTGTGTGTGTGTGTGTGTGTGTGTGTGTGTGTGTGTGTGTGTGTGTGTGTGTGTGTGTGTGTGTGTGTGTGTGTGTGTGTGTGTGTGTGTGTGTGTGTGTGTGTGTGTGTGTGTGTGTGTGTGTGTGTGTGTGTGTGTGTGTGTGTGTGTGTGTGTGTGTGTGTGTGTGTGTGTGTGTGTGTGTGTGTGTGTGTGTGTGTGTGTGTTTTTTTTTTTTTTTTTTTTTTTTTTTTTTTTTTTTTTTTTTTCTTGTTTGGGTTTTTTTACAGCATACCAACACTTTTCAGGTTATTTAATGCCGAATCCGGTAATTTTGCAAAACATATTCTATATATTTTCAAATATTTATTCATGATATTGGATTTATTTTGTTTAGTAGAGTCAAAGGGAAAGAAAAAGACAATGTTATTACTATGTGATGCATTCTAAACGGATTGATGCCATAAAAAGAAAACGAACGAACAACAAACAGTATTAAAATGCAATTCTCGCAAATCCATCGAGATAAATTATGACCTAGATTTCGTTTGAAAACCACCCCCTCAAATCGAACTAAATCCAGCTTTCAATGTAAGAAAAAAAAATCATTTTATTTACAGTTGCTAAGGTTGTACCAGGAGACTCGTTACTGTGGGTGGTTATTTTGTGTGCGCATTTCGTGTGCATACAAACTAAGAGTGACACAACTCGACCCCCCCTCCCACGTAGCCCCACCCCCTTCCATGGGGACAAAAAGAAACGTAGCCGAAAGTACAGGAAAAGTCTTTATTATCCGTGACAGGTGCCTTCAGACCTAGACTAACAAATACGCGTTATTCGCACGGCGTTAGTGGAGTTGTCCCCAACAAAAGCAACAAGGGTTTTGTTTGAGAACTACTGGCTACCTTGTCAGCGTTTCCCTTTGGGATCAAAGTGTTAATGCATACCATCTGTCACCTGTAACGAATATCGGGTCAGGTGAGAAAGACCCATTATAATCCATACCCTCTTCAGTCTCTACACCCACCTGTTTCAGTTTCACTCTTATTACATTTAACCATTTTATAGGTTAACTATTATTACAACCCATTATTACAAAAAACAGTTAATAATGGTTAACAATTTAACTATTATTACAAAAATAATAATCATACACATCGATTTCTATTTACTATTGATGTTGTTTGTTTTTATTGTTATTTTTTAGGATTATTCATGATGTTTTTGTTGGCAATTGTTTCGCGGATATATTTCTTTTAAGACCGGCACCACACCGAACAGTCGAAGGGTCAAGGAGGATGAAAAGCACTAAACCAGACATCAAGTCTGACGTGATTTCTATAAATAAATGTAAAATAGACATTAAATTGAATATGATGTCCTTTTTCTCTTCCCTGCAACCTCTTTCCCACAGAAGAGACGTTGCGAGCCTGTCTCTGCTTATAGTTATTTCCATGGCAAGTGCTCGTCTGAGCTCCAATCTATATACCCTATATACCAAATTTCGAGCCTGTAGATTAAAAATTCATTGAGTATATAAGTTGAGAAGTGTCCTCACACACATTTTCACTTCTATATAAGACTAGCCTGGGTGCCCGGCTAGTCTTATATAGAAGTGAAAATATGTGTGAGGACACTTCTCAACTTATATACTCAATGAATTTTTAATCTACAGGCTCGAAATTTGGTATATAGGGTATTCAGACATGCGGAAAATTTTTCAATCGGGTTTAATCCAGATAAAAAGAGCTTCCAAAGGGTCAAAATTGAAAACCTTTTTTTTACGACTAGTGGTGATCACAGCTTTCCTGGCAAAGTGTACAATTACAGGCGCCTATTATGCTTCACTTTTGAGGAAATTAAGGGAAGCTATCAAAATCAAGAGGCGAGACAAGATCAGCAAAGGTACCCTCCTCCTGCAGGACAACGCTCCGTCCACAACTCGAATGTCGCCAGATCAGAAATACGGGCGTGTGGTTATGAAATCCTTTCCCATCCTCTCTACTCTCCTGACCTTGCACCGTCTGACTTTCACCTCTTCTCAGCCATGAAGTTGTTTTTGAAAGGAAAGCGTTTCCCAGATGATGCAGCCTTGATTTCTGAAGTCACGTCGTGGTCGGAGAACCAACCTGGGGTGTTCTACAAAAACGGTCTCCAGAGCTGCATCAAACGATGGGAGAAATGCATAACTCAGGGTGGTTCCTGTGTAGAGAAAGACTAATAACTGTGCCAAGTTTCGTTGCTCTACTGCTATGGGAAGTGGGTCAGGGGCATTACTTATTGTACGCCCCTCGTATATGTGCTTTAGTTAACGGGAGAACAAAATTCGATTTTGAAACAATTCATTTTAAAATGGTTCAAGTCTATAATGTTTACATTAGCGACATCAGATTAATCAGCACTTACGCATCATTTTTTAATGGTAGGTGCAAGGTGATAA
>NC_136520.1:63889932-63904932 GCF_053919585.1 Euprymna scolopes | reverse complement strand
AGAGGGAATACCAGCCCTTGCGAGCACAGCATTGTTTGTAACTTTGTCTTTCCAAGAAATTCCAAGAATTCTCTGCAGACTACTCGTGTGAAATGTATTCAGTTTCTGTTTTTGGTGGCGATACTCCGCTGCCATACAGAATGGTTCTAATGACGCATGCCATGTAAACATTCCCTTTGGTGAAGATGGTAAGATGTTTATTTTCCCACACTCGAATAGCTAATTTTGCAAACGTAGTGGATACCTTTCTGATGCGCTTGTTGCGTTCTACATCAAGAGATAGGTTGTCTGAGACTGTAGACCCGAGATATTGGAATTGATGGATCACTTCTAGGCACTGCTCATTCATAGTGATAATGGAAGAAGATGGGGTACCTTGACATGATCTGGGTTTTCTTTAGGCTGATGGTGAGGCTGAATTCTTTGCAAGCATTGGAAAATCTGTCCATGAGTCTTTGAAGCCCTAATATAATTACGGCATAATCACGTTGACACACCGGTTCCCGCTGGATCACCGAAGTTAAGCAACGTTGAACCTGGTCAATGGGTGACCATTTAGGACTTTCAGGTGCTGTATGTGCTCTCTGCTTAATTCGGCATTGTTTCCAGTCGTCCTGGTCTTCTCCTTGCCACTGGACTCAAACATTGCCGATTCAGGATAGGTGTGGTTGGAGATTGCGCAACCCTTGCCTCACAATTACACGCGCTACTGCCCCTAAGGGGTATCCATTGTCTTCCAAGACTGAACGGAAGCATGGAAGTCCTTATTCAGTGTGAGATGCTACTACTGCATCATCAGCAAACAGTAGGAAATGTTGGACTTTGGTTCTGGACCGAAGGCGGATGAAGGCGGTCATCCAATCTGGAGCAAAAGTAAACCCCGTTTTCTGGCGAATTGAAAGCATGTCTCATGAGAAGGACAAAGAAAATGCCAAATATCGTAGAGACAAGCACACATCCCTGTTTGACACCGCTTTTTACACCAAACTCAGCAGAGGTGTCTCCGTCGAATTGCTCAGTGCTCATCATACTGTCACGAAATGACTCTATAAGGCTCAGGAGTTTTGGGAGGACCGCCAATGACAGGCAGTATCTTGAATAGCCCATCCCTATTGACTAGGTCGAAATGCCTTAGTAAGGCCAATGAAGACAAGGTACAATGGTCTGTTTTGTACTCTGTACTTCTGAAGTTGGCGCAGTGAAACGATCATGTCAATGGTGGAACGTTGGGAGTGAATGCCATACTGTGATTCAGAGTCTCGTCAGAATGATGCGGGCAAACAGTTTGCCGATGATGTTCAGTCACGAAATACCCTTATAATTATTGCAGCCGTTATGACCCCCTTTATTCTTGTATAGGATGATTATATTTGCGTTTCTCGTGCCCTGGGGGGGGGGGGCATAGCCTTCTTCCCAACAACATAGCAAGAGTTGGTATAATGGCTTCAGGAGAGAGGACTTGCCACTTTTGACACTTCGCCTGAGATGGAATCAGTATCTAGAGCCTTCCCCAGTAAAAAAAAAATAATAATAATAATAATAATAATAATTTACTTTAAAAAAAATTCTTTTTTTTCCGAAATTACTGGATTTAGCATTAAATAACCTGAAAAGTGTTGATATGTCGTAAAACAAAACAATTAAACCAAACAGCAGGAATAAATATTTGAAAATATATAGAACTTGAAGCATAAAACTTTTTTTTTCTAAAATAACTGGATTCAGCGTTAAATAATCCGAAAAGGGTTTATATGCCGTAAAACAAAACAATTAAACAACTCTATTTCTACACGGATATGATAAGAATGTAATTATGACGTGGCTGTCGTAAAATTACGACGGCCGAGGAACAAAAGACATGTAACCCACTGACGTCATTGAATCTGGTCACGGGTCCCAAGAAAAGACCCGGAAGTAAATAATCGAAAAAAGATAGATAACTATTTTCGGGGATTTAGCAGAGAAGTCAACAAACGAAAAGGAAAAGGAAAATTTTAAATATATCCTAACAAGTGAATGTTACCAAGAGCAAGATGCGTTACTCTTCTACCTACCTGGATACGTTTTGTGTGTTTTAATGGAATTTAAAGCTTTTATTCGAATTACTTAAGACTTAGACACACGCAGAGCTGTTTCCATTGATTAAGAGAAAAATCCAGATTGTCCTCGACGGTCGTACATCTAAACAATATGATATAAATGCGGCAGTACCTCAGGGGTCTATCCTTGGACCTTTATTATTTCTAATATTCATAAATGACCTCCCTGATAAAATTGTCTTTGAGATGGGTATATATGCTGATGACAGCACGCTCTATAACAGACACGACAGGAAAACAAATAAACACATATCTAAGGAAATGGCAGAAGCACTAGAGAAAGACCTCCAACCTGTAGTGGAAAACAGGCTGAAGGAAGAAGAGAGATAACGCCAAGTAATTCAAACTTGCGAGATTGTAGAATGCCGTAGTAAAGGAGGGGGCAGCATTGAAAAGAACTCAAATTAACTTAAAGAGGATTTTCTTCGTAAAAATAAAACTACTTGATCAATTTACGTGATTTTTGGAATATGATGTGTTCTGTTCGTTATGGGTTTCTTTCTTCTTTTTTTTAATATAGGGAACATTCTGGACAAGCACCGTTGTTTCTCCTTAGACAAATTGTGTATTTAAAATGAATTTAAAATGTTATTAATTAGCAATATTTCTTGTTTTTTATTTATTTGTAATTGTTTGTAATTGTTTGTTTTGTTGTCGCGCAGGTTTCCATTTGGAAGTGTTTTCTGAAATTATGGGTTGAAAAAAATAAGACTAGCCTGACCATCATTGACGGAGCCAAACTTCAGTGTTGTCGGAAAGCCCTTACTGGAAAATGCCGGGATCTTTGTAAGAAGGTAATTAGAGTCACGTATACTTGAAAATTCCTTATAGAGATGAAAAGCGGATGTCTCTGTGTAGCTTAATTGCTATAAATATAGTTTCATAATTTACATACATTTATATAAACACAGAGAGATATAGATATGTAAGTTTTGAAAATTATATACGCCAATTCAGCTACACGGAATTTTTTTCATTTCATCCTCATGACAATCCGTCAGGCTAATACATGGAATCATGTTGCTATGTGTGTTTTATATGCTCCTATGGTACTGGGTTTGCTAGTCAGACAATCAGATTCTTTGTTATTCACACACCTATTTATAGTAGCAAATAGGCGGCCGGTTATCATGCACGTGACTTCTAATTCGCCTGTTTCTTTGTTCTTTTTTGGCGGGCATCGGGTTTCTCTTTTCTTTGTGTTGGGAAGTGGCCTAGTTTTAATCTGGATGTTTTTATTTTATACTAGTGTATTTGTTTACTATAATTATGATTATCATTTTTGTTTTGTTTTTTTTTTATTATATATTCAGATGTTTGTATGTGTGTTTTTGTTATCCTAAGATAAAGTTACCTTGTATATACAAATGTTTGTTATTTCACTCTTGCAATTTAATAAATTTTAGGGTTTTTTTAAGTTTAGGATAATTTTCCATTCAAACATAGTCAATACAGATTGTCTAAGCTTCTACATGTGCTTGGCTGTCATACTATTTTCCGCTCTACTATCGGATATCGTCCACTTCCTTTGAGCTCCTAGTATTGGTTCGCTTTATTTGGCATTAAATATGTATATGTGTGTGTGTGCATGTGCGTGCGCGTGTGTGTGTGTGTGTGTGTGTGTGTGTGTGTGTGTGTGTGTGTGTGTGTGTGTGTGTGCAGTATGTCTATTTGTAGAATATTAATATGGAGTGCATGTATATGTAGAACAGGAATATACATATATATATATATATATATATATATATATACATATATATATATGTATATGTATATGTACATATATATAAATATATATATATTTATATATATATTATATATACATATATATATACATATACACACATATACATATATATATATATATATATATATATATATATATATATAACTACTTCATTTACTCACATAAAATTAATATACGAAAGTATAAATTTATGCGTAAACTTTAAGTATTTACTTCAACAGTGCTCAATATGTCCTGAAGAATTCTAGAGTGGATGAAACGCGGAATATTCAGTATAGCTTAAACGCCATATATATATATATATATATATATATATATATATATATATATATATATATATATATATATATATATATATACTTTTCTTTGTCTGTCTTTCCATTTTATATTTTCTCGGAAACTACTCGTCTGGTTTGCTGAAATGTAGTATAAACGTTTGTTATGGTAATGTGCACCGATCTACGTATTATGGTATCCGTTCGAAGCACAGTTAGGGATTATAGAGATTAGTCATCACCATACCACATTTATTCTAAAAGTTATCTCGCAAACTACCGGGCCGATCTGGCTGAAATTTTGTATTGACATTTGTTATGATCAGGCGCAGAGACTTAAGTATTTTGGTACTCGTTCGATGCACAGTTACGCATGAATAGGGATTAGTAATTAATGCAAAATTGTTCATAAATTTAACTATTATTGTTATATTATTATTATTATTATTATTATTATTATTATTATTATTATTTATTATTATTTTATCTATATTAAAAAACCTTGTTAAACTTTGTGATATATTTCCATTCTATGGAGGTCAGGCGCGAACGAACACCCCCATAATTTTATTATACCATATTTCTTCAAACTGAAACATAATTATCAAAGTATACTTACGCAGATAGATATGAAAAGTCTTTATTAAAGTTTGTGCCTATTTCCATTCTATGGAGGCTAGGCGCGAATGCAGACCCCACAATTTTATTATACCATCCCTATACACAACAGGGGAGTTACTATCTTTAAAAGCATAGCTGAGAAAATTGACCAAGTCCTATCTGCTTATCCTTCAGCTAACATTCACGTATGTGGAGACTTCAATGTTCACAACGTGGAATGGTTGACCCACTCAAACAAAACTGATGATTTCTCCATTGCTTATGGCCTCACTCAGATTGTTCACGAACCCACCCGTGTGCCCGACAATGACGGCCAGTATGCGAGTCTACTACAGTATGCGAGTTTTTCTCACAACTTGCCCTGAACTATGTTCAGTTTCTGTTCTGTCTCCTCTTGGATCTTCCGACCACTCTGTTGTATCAATTAAGATAAAAATGAAATGTAACAAGTCCCCAGACGTACCTCTCCATCGTACAGTATATCGATACACTAAGGCTGACTGGGATAGCTTCTGTACATTTATATCGGATCTACCTTTGCGTTCCATGTTTTAAAAGGATGTGTCCTGTATAGTATCAGACCTGACGGAATGGTTAATTGTAGGTATAGACTGTGTCATACCCTCGAAAAAGTTCCAACAAAAACCTAACAGCCAGCCATGGTTCTCTCCAGAATGTGCTGCTGTTATTGCGCACAGAAATCACTTTTTCCACTGCTTCCAATGTAATAGATGTATGGAAACTAAAGCCACTTTCAGGACTGCCAGCAACCATTGCAAGAAAATAATAAAGAATGCAAGAGAGTTGTATGCTCAATCCATCAAGTCCAAAGTAGCTGAGCAGCGGCTTGGTTCCCACCAGTTTTGGCAAATAGCAAACAGAATCCTGAACAGAAGTGTGTGCTCTATCCCAACTATCATCAATGGACCTGAGGTAATCTCGTCAGCATCAGACAAAGCCAAACTCTTTGCCAAGAACTTTGCAGCTAATTCTACCCTTTGCGACCAAGGCCACCAACCCCCAATATTTCCTCCTGTATCAGAAAACACACTATGTGATATACATATATCTGTACGTGATGTTGCCAAGCTAATCAAAAACCTTGATTCCAGTAAAGCAACTGGCCCTGACGGTATTCCAATTAAATGTACTCAAAAAATTTCAACAAGAACTAGCGCCCATACTTACAAAACTGTTTAAACGTTGTCTTAAGGGGAATAGCTTCCCATCACCCTGGAAAATCTCATCAGTATGCCCTGTATTTAAGAATTCAGGTGATCGCTCATCCCCCTCTCAGTACAGGCCAATAAGTCTCCTGTGCGTCATGAGTAAGTTGCTGGAATCTGTGTTAAATACAGAAGTGATCAACCATCTCAACAAAAATAATCTTCTTAGTGACACTCAATATGGTTTCCCTTCTTCTAGATCAACAGCAGATGTGCTTACAGTTATATCTCATAGGATTAGCAAATCTCTCGACCGAGGCAACCTTTCTAGGGCAATTGCTCTTGACATATCTAAGGCCTTTGATAGGGTATGGCATAAAGGTTTACTTCACAAGATCTCTAGCTATGGTATAGTTGGAAATATCTTCTCAATTATTAAATCATTTCTTTCTGATAGGTTCATAAGAGTAGTAGTTGAGGGGCAAAAATCAGAAGCTCACAGTATCACTGGTAGAATACTGGTGTCCCTCAGGGGTCCGTCCTGGGCCCAACTCTTTTCCTGATCTACATTAATGATCTTCCAAATCACATCCTTACATCATTTGTAGACATTTATGCTGATGACACTACCATTTATGATAGCACATCTTAGACAGTAAACAACCAAGTTTCTCTGATTCTCTCTCTTCTGATCTTGAGCACGTGGTACAATGGGGAAAGGAGTGGCTGGTTACTTTTAATGCATCTAAAACCAAGCTTCTCTCTTTACATCATCAACATTCTGATCCACATCTGGCATCAATTGAAATGAATGGCTCTCGTCTTCAGGAGGCCTCAAGTTTTGACAAGCTTCTGGGCTTGACTTTTACTCCTGATCTTAAATGGAACACGTACATCAAATCTGTTGCCAAGGCCGCTGGAAAAATGATGGGATCTTTCTATCAATCCAGTAGATATCTGACTGCTGATGCAATTCTCTATCTATATAAGAGCCAGGTACGTCCAAGGATGGAATACTGTTGCCACATCTGGGAAGGAGCTGCTAGAAAGGACTTGTCCTGCCTTGATAGAGTTCAAAATAGACTTCATAGCCTCGTAGGAGATGTCCTTTTCTCTTCGCTGCAACCTCTATCTCACAGAAGAGATGTTGCGAGTTTGTCTCTGATGTATCGTTATTTTCATGGAAAGTGTTCGACTGAGCTTCAGTATATGGTCTCCCCTCGCCAAACTTTCACAAGAAACACTCGTCCAGCTGAAAACACTATCAATAATTCCTCCCACTCTTTATCTGTGCCTAAACCTAAACATAGATTCCATGAACAAAGCTTCTTTCTTAGAACTGCACGCCTGTGGAATTGTCTTCCGTTTTCCTGCTTTCCGGCTGCCTACAATATGGTTGCCTTCAAGTCTAATGTAAACAAGTTTTTGATGAGCTGTTCCATATAAGTTAACAAATTTACCGAATTTTCATTACTAATGATTACTATATTGTCCAATTTCTACTGTACACTCTTTAACCCTTATCCTCGAGTGGCCTCTTGGCCTTGATAATGTGGTGATGCCTGTGTAAAAAAAAAATTGAAGTTAAAACATACTTATCAAAGTATTCTTATGTACATCTATATCAAAAACACGTGTAAACGTTTTTTTTTTTAATTTTTAAATTTTTTATTTCCATACTTTGTGGACCAGGCGCGAACGCAGACCCCATAATTTTAATGAACCACCGTTCTGCCAGATCAAACATGCCCATTCCTGTGTCTCGATACATCTTCTATCATTATATGTAATCAGTTTTTTAAAATAGTCAACCATATAGGAGCCTATTCGTGACCGGACACACACACACACACACACACACACACATTCAGCTTTATATTATAGATGTATATTTGCAAGTGTTGTTATATCATCTGCCAACATCCTAAACTTATATATATATATATATATATATATATATATATATATATATATATATATATATATATATATATATATATATATATATATATATAATGTCTGTATGGATATGTATATATACATATATATTGTGTATGTATATATGTGTTTGTTTGTTTTACAAGTAAACTTTTCGCGGGGTTCTATCATTATATGTAATCAGTTTTTTTTAAAATAGTCAACCATATAGGAGCCTATTCGTGACCAGACACACATACACACACATACAAACACAGACATTCAGCTTTATACGATAGAAGATATATATATATATATATATATATATATATATATATATATATATATATATATATATATATATATATATATATATATATATATATATATAATGTCTGTATGGATATGTATATATACATATATATTGTGTGTGTATGTATGTATGTATGTATGTATGTATGTATGTATGTATGTATGTATGTGTTTGTTTGTTTTATAAGTAAACTTTTCGGGGGGTGCACTCTTAAGTTTTTAAGAAATATCAGAATTAAATGTATATTTAATTCTGATGGCTATTTTCTTGTTTTTTTTTTTTTGTGTATTTTCTTTTTCTTTTTTTTTTTTTGCGGGGACGTTGATGGGTGTAAGTATTTTTTTTTATTATTCATTGCAGGCAACGCATTTTTTTTTTTTTTTAAATTTTATTTATTTTTCCTCCTTTTTTCCTTTCGTCTAGACGTTCAGTAGTCGTTGGGATGACAGTTCGAAAGCGTTCCACACAGAATGCCTAAAACCTATGCAATCCCTTGTCGACCCGATGGAATCACCTATGCAAATGTGCATCAAACAAGGTAAGGAAAATGTATTTTTTCTTTTTTTCTTTTTTTCTTTTTTGCCCCCCTTGGTTCTCCTCGAAGGAGTGGGGTGAGGGTACTAACGGAGCCTTTTAAACTCCCCTCCCCCCCCCACTTCTCATAAAAGAACCTCATTTTATAATTGACAGGTGTATTACGTTGTATAAACCTTCTCCACACCGATAACGCTTTACGTATGCACTAACCCATTACGTCTGCCGTTAATAGAAGTCTCGGCTGAAATTCTATTTTCTATGCGGGTAAGTGGTTTAATAAGTCAGACAACACTTTGTGTGTGTATGTATGCATGCATGTATATTTGCATACATATATAATGTGCATATTTAAACATACGTATATATATATATATATATATGTATATATATATATATATATATATATATACGTATGTTTAAATATGCACACTATATATGTATGCAAATATACATGCATGTATATATATACATGCATGCATATATATATATATATATATATATATATATATATATATATATATATATATATATATATATATATATATATATTCACACACAGTAGTGTTGGAATATATGGTTAAGTGGCAGTTTTAGTCATTTAGAATTGCTTTTAAAGCTTCACCGCTCACTCATTTTTCGACCAAATTTCAAACAATTATTACAGTTTATAGATCACCTTCTCAGCTATTTTGTGAAAAAAAAAAACTATTCCATTTTCGTAAAGTAAAACAAAAGTTATGATGAATTTACTTGTGTTCAAAATTGTAATATCTTCACCTTCAACTGGGCACTTATCTACAGGGGGGGCTCGCCTTTTTTCGCCGATATTTTCGAAAGTCATCATCTCCTTTCGATTGTCTAGCCTTAATTTAAACCTAAGTCACTTCCGGATTGATGGTGGTCGTAACAGCAAAGACGTCAGGTTTTTCCCCCGTTCTTTTCCTCCTTTGCGGTACGGGTTCGAGCCTGTCTTCCTACTACTATTTTCTTTTTTTTTATGCTTAACACACACCTTAAAACACCCGGGCAACGCCAGTCTGAAATGCTAATATATATATATATATATATATATATATATATATATATATATATATATATATATATATATATATATATATAATTGTATGCATTTTTATGCATTTTTTTTTCTTTTCGAATAGTTGATGAGCCGTGCAAATTTGGATGCGATGGCTTGAATTTCTGCACCAATTTCAACAACCGTCCAATCGAACTATTTCGCAGTTGCAACGCCAAGGCAGACAACGCAGCCAAATACGAGCTGCGACACTGGCAGAAAGGTGTCATTATTCTTCCTCAGATGCGGATTCCCGTTAAAGGTATGTGCTTCGTTTGCCTCTTCCCTAGGAATATGGCATGTTCTTTTTTTCTTTTTAAGGAATCACTTCTTCCGAAAAAAATTGGACTGCCATTTTCATATTGAACTTTTAAACGCAAAATGTTTTTTGAACTGTATCAGATGAACTGTATCATATGAACTGCATCAGATGAACTGCATCAGATGAACTGCATCAGATGAACTGCATCAGATGAACTGCATCAGATGAACTGTATCATATGAACTGCATCATATGAACTGTATCATATGAACTGCATCAGATGAACTGTATCATATGAACTGCATCAGATGAACTGCATCAGATGAACTGCATCATATGAACTGCATCAGATGAACTGCATCAGATGAACTGTATCATATTAACTGTATCATATGAACTGCATCAGATGAACTATCATATGAACTGCATCAGATGAACTGCATCAGATGAACTGTATCAGATGAACTGTATCATATGAACTGCATCAGATGAACTATCATATGAACTGCATCATATGAACTGCATCAGATGAACTATCATATGAACTGCATCATATGTGCATATTTATTTGACTATCCAACTTTTTTTATTTTTTATTGGAGCCTGGATTTCTTCTACTTTTTTTTTTTTAATATCGGTAACCTTTCATTTTTGGTATTTTGTGAAAATTTCATACACATATGATTTATCTCCAAATATTAGTATTCATCTTATGTGCTAATTAGCAAAATTTATAAGCTACATATGAAATTAATCTTTATTAATACGTTTTCTCCGACGATATCAGCCATTCATTGAAACTTCATGGAATAAGAAAAAATCTTATTTTCTTTGTACTACCTGTAAAAAAATAAATTGTTGTATTGTTGTAATATATATATATATATATATATATATATATATATATATATATATATACGTATATATATACATATATATAAACATATAAAAATATATATATACATATATATACATACATATATATACATATGTATACATATATATACACACACATATATACATACATATATATATACATATATATACACATATATATACATATATATATACATATACATACATACATATATATACATATATATACATATATACATACATATATATACTTATATTTATATATACATATATATTAGAACATTACAACATTATATATATATATATATTACAACAATATATATATATATATAGTCTTTGAAGTTTTTAGCCTTTAAAACTATACAAAAAAATATTTTTTATCATTCGTTAGAAAACCATCTAGTCAGTAAGTCACCTGCAATCACTGCATCAACTCGATCTCGAATTTACTATAATACCAATAATTTATTTTTCAAGGGATCATCAGTTGTTTACCATGAAACTGTTTCGGGGATTTAATTTATATATATACATTACAACAATATATATATATATATATATATATATATATATATATATTACAATATATATAATACAACAATATATATATATGTATATATTACAACAATATATATATATATATATTATACAATAATATTATATTACAACAATATATATATATATATTATACAACAATATTATATTACAACAATATATATATATATATATATATGCGTTTCCTTAAAACAAATATACGTTTACAATGTATTTAGTTCATAAGGTTATCTTAAAATTGCAACGATTTATTAAGGTCAATGAAAATGGATTTACACATTCCGAGCATATTGAACTTTATAAAACATTCAGAAATCACAGAAATATACATTTTATTAACATTTATATTGTTTAAATTATTTAAACAATATAAATGTGAATTAAATGTGTATTATGAAACGTTAATAAACTTACACACACACACACACACATATATTGTTTTAACAGAATCAAGACATCAAGGAATAGATTGATAGCAACAAATAGTGTATTTCATCGTTAGTTACAATTGTTTCAAGACTATTTGGACAAATTCAAACATTATGTCGTTTGAAAATTTTTCACAAGGACAGCCTTTCGTCAGACGTATAGAATAAAAATCAATGAACAGAATGGAATCTATTTTCCTTATGTGGAAAAGACATGGGAAAATATTTTACCTGCATTTCATCCTTCTAAAGTTTTTATATATATATATTTTCATAACTTACTATATATATATGTGTGTGTATATATATGTGTATATATATATGTATATATATATATATATTTCATAACTTAATATATATATATATGTGTGTATATATATGTATATATATATATATATTTCATAACTTACTATATATATGTGTGTATATATATGTGTGTGTATATATATGTATATAAATATGTGTGTGTATATATATATATATATATATATATATATATATATATATATATATATATATATATATATATATATATATAGTAAGTTAGTGATACGGCATAATCACGTTGACACCCCGGTTCCCGCTGGATACCAAAGTTAAGCAACGTTGTTCCTGGTCAGTACTAAATGGGTGACCATTTGGGACTTCCAGGTACTGTATGTGCTCTCTGCTTATCTTGGCGTTGTTTCCAGTCGTCCTGGTCTTCTCCTTGCCACTGGACCCAAACAGTGTCGATTCAGGAGAGGTGTGGTTAGGGATTGGGATAACCTTGCCTCACAATTACACATGCAACTGCCCCTACAGGGGTATCCTTTGTCTTTCGAAACTGGACGGAGGCATCGAATCGAATAGTAAGGTATGAAAATATATATGGCAATAAAGCAATTTCATAACTTATTACCTAGCTCTATCTTATTATTTTTATTTCATTACTTATTACCTGGCTCTATGTATTACTGAAGTAAATACTGAAAAATTACGCATAAAATTATATCATCGTGTATTAATTTATGTGAGTAGATAAAGCAACACACAATTAATGTACATTATAAAGAAAGGATGTGATGAAAGGTATCCAAATGCAGAATTAATCCTTGAAAAAAGTATAAGATCCATAATTCGTGAAGATTGGTTGGTTGTTTTTGTTTTACGGCATATCAACCCTTTTCAGGTTATTTAATTCCGAATCCCGTTATTTGGAAGAAAAATGTTTTAATAGAATATATTTGTTGTTTTTTTTTTCCAAGTCGATTTCTACTTAACTCAGAGTTGGGACCCTTACAGGTACTACCACTCCAGGTCAGAGTGGACCTGGGAGCAATGGCAATTAAAGGGTGGCTCCACACTCCATAAAGCCTGCAAACTGGGGCCTCACCATCGGATATAGTTTAAGGTCATATCTATAGTATCCTTTCTTTACATTCAACATTCATTCCCTTCATCTATGTCAATTAAAAGCATTTCATTTTTAATATTTTTTTTCTCTGTACGTGCTACTTGGCAAAATTATGCGAACCATGCTAGAAATTTTCCCTCTGGGGAGATGTGCTAACATTGAAAACTTATGAGTTAATTTAAACATTGTATTCTTTGATTAAAGCAATAAAGTTTAAATTGATCCTTTTAAATTACATTTTAGCATATAAGCTACAATCTTTATTTGCTCTGTCTAGTATATTGAGCAATTTTATTTAGCTGGGATTGTCTTATATGAATATTTCCTTCTAGTATTCTATAACACTTGAAACCACTAGATTCACGCATCTGTAATCTAATTCATTTCAGTACATCAAAGTATATATATATGTATGTATATATATATATATATATATATATATATATATATATATATATATATATATATATATATGCCTGTATATATATATATGCCTGTATATATATATATATATATATATATATATATGCCTGTATATATATATATATATATGCCTGTATATATATATATATATATATATATATATATATATATGCCTGTATATATATATATATATATATATGCCTGTATATATATATATATATATATATATATATATATATATATATATATATAATCCTGGCTTCAGGTAGTTGCCTGTCTAGCTGCACTGATGAGCTGTGAAACAGCGAAACAGTACTGTACGTGGATGACTATGTATATATATATATATATATATATATATATATATATATATATATATATATATATATATATATAATCCCTATTCTAAAATAACTATAATATATATTTTAAGTATAATTTCTCCAATTAATCAATATCAAAAAATATATATATATTATATGGAATTTTATTTAAAATCTAATATAGATACCACCATTCGCCACTAGCTTTTCAAGTCGACCATAAACCGCATCAACTGATTTCACAAGAAACTCTTGCGAGATGGAACTAATAACTTCACGTATGCTCCTTCCAAGTTCTTCCAGATTTCTTGGTTTGGTTAAGTAGACTTGCTCTTTCAACCAACCCCAAAGAAAAAAAGTCGCAGGGTGTTAAGTCAGGACTTCTGTCTGGCCATTCGTGTGAACTATGACGGCCCCTTCAGTTTTCAGGAAATTGGGTCTTCAGCCATCTTATGCACAACCATAGTAAAGTGTACAGGAGCTTCATCTTTCATGAAAATGCGGGATGAAACGAATAACTTCATGGATTCTTCCTTCAAGATTAAAAACCAAATTCATATAACAAATCTGAAAAAATAACGTCAACAAACAAAAACATAGATTAATGATCGAAACTCTAGACCCAAAACTGAAGAGCCAGTGCTCAAAACAACGAGATATTATAAAAAGGCTGAACAGTGCGCAAATGAAAACACTGAATGGTTCAAAACAGCAATTGGAGCACATGTTCCCATGCAGAAATTTTATAGCAAGCCCCACTCGCCCCAACGGTTTACTTCTACTTGCGCAACTGCCATTGCTCAAAGGCAGCATGCATACCGCAGATTTAACCGACATAAGTCCAGTTCAAACAGACAGAAGTAGATAGAAGTTAGAAGTAACGTTAAGAAAGAAATAGCGACAGCTAAGAGAGAATTTACTGAAACCACTAAAAAACGCATCGAAGCACAAAAATTAGGAACTCGTGACTTCTGTAAAATCTACAAC
>NC_136520.1:63879932-63884932 GCF_053919585.1 Euprymna scolopes | reverse complement strand
TTAGGAATTTGTTAACGTTGGACTTGAAGACATCCAAGTTGTAGTCAGGTGGGAAGCAGGCAGACGGAACAGAGTTCCACAGGCGTGCAGTTCTAAGAAAGAAGCTTTGTTCATGGAATCCACGTTTTATATGGAATCCATCTTTTATAGTTTTTGTTTTTAACGATGTTTCGGCCAACCATTCCTCTGGCCTTCGTCAGATTGTTAACCGCAATGGGATAAGAATGCTGAATATTCAGTAATTACAGCCTTCCATAGTTAGCCAAAATGTGGTGAGACGACAACAACTATGGAAGGCAGTAATTATTGAGGATGCAAATAAATAAATAAAATATACAAATTACTCATCTTTAAAAAAAATTTCCAATAATCAAATCTGATACAAATATTTATTTTGTTTTTGATATTTTTTTTTAGATGAGGATTTATAATTTGAATTATTTCTATTATTCGGACTATTGTTTTCATCTTGAATGTTATTCTCACAAAGTTTCAACTTATCTAATCACCGACCTTCTTCGAGCATATCTTATATGGAGTTGCTGTGGTTCCAGAATGGCCATTTTGAATAAATTCTGAAAATCTTCTGATTGGTCAAAAATATTGTAATTTGTTTTTTTTTATTATTAACTAGCATTTCAGCCCGGCGTTGCCCGGGTGTTTGGAGGTGTATGCTGAGCAAAAAAAAAAAAAGAGTAAATTTTTTTTTAATTTGACCCCTATTATGACCCCTTAAAATTTATAGTTTCGGGCTCAAATCACTTTATTAAGTTAGATCCAGGTTCAAGGAACCTATATCTAAAATTTCAAGTGTCTAGACCCAAAATTGTCGGAGGAGTTTGGTAGAGTTCTTAAAGGTCAAATCGTTGAAATTTGACCCCTTAACAGCCAAATTTCTGGCTGACACCTGTCACATCGATTTTCCCAAATCTCAGTACCCGGTATTTCAAATTTCGAGTCTATAGACTAAAATTTGACAGAGTTATTGCGTAGGGAAATGTACACAGACAGACAGACAGACACGTTCACTTTTATAGATATATAGATTACATCGAGTATAGGCATAGGAATCATTTTAAATATTTTCATTTTGATTGCTGAAGTGTAAACATCGGTCGCCACAGCAATTTTTTTTTCTATTTGGGAGTCACCACTTATCAAGACCCGAAGGCCACTCGAAGACAAGGATTTTGAGGTGATAGAGTAGTAATCGTTAATGGTCTAAATTGGGTAGAATTTATTATTTATGGGGACAGCTTAACAAGATCTTGTTTACATTGAATTTGAAGGCTACCATATTGTATTCAACAGGGAAGCAGGCTAGCGGAACAGTGTTCCACAGGTGGGCAGTTCCAGGAAAGAAACTTTGTTCATGGAATCTACGTTTAGGTTTAGGTACAGATAAAGAGTTGGGAAAATCATATATAGTGGTTGTAGCTAGTTGAGTGTTTTTTTGTGAAACTTTTGCAAGGGAGGACCACAGATTGGAATTCAGTCGAGCACTTGGCATGAAAATGACAAGAGAGTAGAGACAGACTCGCAATATATTTTCTGTAAGAAAGGGGTTGCAGGGAAGAGAAGAGGGCACTACCTACTAGATTTCGAATCTGGATTTGAACTCTATCAGTACAGGTAAGGAGTGCTGAGTAGCTCCTGCCCAGATGTAGCAACAGTTCTCCATTTTAGAATGTACCTGGCTCTTATATAGATAGAGAATTGCATCAGCAGTGAGATATCTATTGGAGCGCTAGAGTGATTCATTTTTCCAGTGATCTTGGCAACAGATTTGATGTATGTGTTCCATTTCAGATTAAGAGTGAAAGTCAGTTCCAGAAGCTTGTTAAGACGTGGAGCTTCCCCAAGACGAGAGCCATTCATTTATAAACTAAACCTTTGAAACTACGTGCCGGCAAAGAAAAGACTTGTTTTTATTTCAGCCATTGCTGCAGAAACGTTCAAACATAATTTAGATTTATTATTTGCATATTTTTCTCTTACTCAGATATTAAAAAATGCAAATATGATATGTGGAAGGCCATCGCATGTGTCCTACAAGTGAAACCGTGTCATGGAAGGCCCACTCCACCTTCGATTTGCAGGTGAGTCTAATTTTTTACGCACACACACCTACACCCACACACACAACCCCCCACCAACCCCCCCCCCACACACACACACACCCACACACACATACACACACACATACACACACATATACACACATACACACATACATACACACACATACACACACATATACACACATATACACACATACACACATACATACACACACCCACACACACACATACAGAGACACACATACACACATACCCACACACACACACACACATACACACACATATACACACATACACATACACACACACACATACATACACACACGCACACACACACACACGCACACACACACATCTTTTTTCTCCCTTTTTTCCGTTTCTTGTTTTCTCGATCCCCTTGAATCCCTACAAACTGTTATATGACTTTTTTTTATACAAATATGATAAACTTCATACTATTTGTTTCCTGTGATACATTAACCTGCAAAATTTATTGTATAGTTTGCAAACCTCTTTTCTCTGTTGAGAAGAATTGTGTTCTTCGAAACTCCATGGAATAAGGTTTTTCTTGTTTTATTTGTAGTCTTTGTTGACTAATTAAAAATTTGGTATACGTTCTTTATGGGTTTATAAGTTTGTTTTTTTTGGAAAAAGTCGAATAAATTTCCAATATCAAGATTTTTATTTCCTAATATATATATATATATATATATATATATATATATATATATATATATATATATATAGGTCAAAAGCCACTTGAGGATAAGAGTTAATGAGATTGTCATTTGAATGATGAAAGCATTTAAACCGATAAACGCAATGGACAAAATTATGTATTTGTTGACATTAGATTTAAAGACAACCTATATATCAAATTTCAAGTCTGTAGATAAACATTTGTTGAGTATATATAGGTTGAGAGTTGTCCTCACACGCATATGTATTCTCACTTATATATATATATATATATATATATATATATATATATATATATATATATATATATATATATATATCCTAATGAGTCACCATTTAATGAAACCGTCAGTTGCATGATGAAAGAATTGAAACCGATAAATGGAATGGACAAAAATAAGTATTTGCTGGCATTAGACTTACAGACAACTATGTTGCAATATGCAACGAAGCAGTCCCGAAGCAATGTGTTACAAGGATTGGAAGGTCTAAGGAAGAAACTCTGCTCCTGGAAATTCCATTCGGTTTTTAAATACACAGAGGAGGAAAAGAAAATTCTTTTATGGTGGCTTTAACTTTTCTCTGAAAAGGGGTTAGTTTATTGCTGCGCCCCTGAGGCGCCTCTACCGGGGAATGCCGACAGGCTATTCATGCATTCTGTTAGATAGTGTGTTTATCATCGTGCGCTGGCTTTTCAAAACCACGTCAAACTTATTCTCTCTCCTCATTCCTTCTCTCACCCTCCTCCTCTCTCTATCACTAATTTACTTCGTCTCTGTTTATTTTCCCCATTCTTCTCAGTAGGTGCCCTTGTTTTTTCGGTTTTTTTTATTTTGTTTTCTTTGCTCTCTCTCTTTCTCTCTCCCTCTCTCTCTCTCTCTCTCTCTCGTTCTTTCTCTCTCCCCCCCCCTCTCTCTCTCACTCACTCTTTCTTTCTCGTTCTCTCTCTCTCACTCACTCACTCACTCTTTCTCTCTCTCTCGCTCTCTCTACATATATATATATATATATATATATATATATATACACACACACACACACACATACACATTATATATATCTGATCGGCGTTGCTCGATCATACAACACGCTTAAACATTATATTTTAATTTATGCAGATAGCATATGTATTATTATAGAATCAATACTCTATGAGGAATAATTTACCTGGTGGACTAATTTGCAGAAATAAATAAATAAAAATAATGTAGTTCATCAAATTCCGTCTATGTTTGTTTACAATATCACGTCAGCTGATATTTGGGCTTGACAATGAATGCCCTGAAACTTGCTTCTGATTAATGTTTAGTTTTAAAATATGCAAACAAAGAAATGATTTGTGGCGATTTTAAATGGTACCTCTTCTTTTATCATACATTGAATTCATTAATGAGAAAACATTAAAATAAGGTACACCTAGGCTTGAACACAGGATCATTCAATCTGTAGTCGAATGCTCCACTACTGAACTATATTACAAGATGTACAAAAAATCTGGGGGGGGGGGGGTTCTAAGAAGCAGTTATTTGTGGGGAATTTATTATCTCCCTTGCCGGTGCAAACCTAAAATATTACCCTATCAAAATTATTTTTTATCTGTAAGAAGGTAAGATTATTTTTAGGATCGGATTTTTTCGATTTTCGATACTTATCAGACGAATTTCTGTAAAAAAACATATCTAAAAACACTGCCAGATATATAAATTACCTTTGTGTGAAATTTGCAAAAGATAGGCTCAGCCATTTTGGAATCTATAAGAAAGGAACTTACGCACTGACAGAAAGTGACTTATACATATATTTATGCGTATATATATATATATATATATATATATATATATATATATATATATATATATATATATATATATATATGTAATATATATAGAGGCTTCAACATAGGATCACCAGATTACTCATCAGTGATGTGGGCCACAGAGTAGTCTTGTGTTGCCAGATCTAACCTGTGTCAACTGCAGATGGACGTACAAAACAGCAAGTGGTTGGAGCGGCATTTGATTATACATAGACGTGTTCATCAAGAATGTGCTGCTAGTGGCACAATGTGTGCCAAAGAATGCCAGAGTTTGGCAGGGCTTAAAAGCCACCTTCATGCGGCCTATCACTGATTTGTTTTCGTGTTTCTGTATATCTTTTTTGTGTGCTATATCAAGTAATGGCAATGTTCGAAAACGAATTTGTTGCCATCATATATATATA
>NC_136520.1:63839932-63869932 GCF_053919585.1 Euprymna scolopes | reverse complement strand
CGTGTGTGTTGGGGTGGAGAGGGCTTCTGTATGCCGTGGTGAAGGCAAATTTCTAGAAGAAGCAAATCTCTGATTTAAAAAACCATAAAGCGGGAGACCAGTGCCCGCATTAAGCTGGTCTGCAGTTTAACTTGTTGCTGGCTATGTTGCTCTTGCTTGTTGCTGGATCTCAACATTTTGAACCGAGAAAGAGACTTAGCTGTCGTACAAAACTAAGACTCTGTAACATAATCTGTGTATAGATACTCCCTCAGGGATTTGTCTATAAAAATGGCCCTGTGACAATGGAAGTCATTTTTGGGCTCATGGACTTTAAGTGTTTGAGGGAGTGGCACTCGTCTGACAAGAGGCGTTGCAATCATCAGGTATGTATGTATGTATAATATTTATCTTGGTCTTTATTCTTTTGTGCCATGTCTGTGTATCTATATATACACATTTACGTTTTCATATTGATATGTGATTGTTTATTCAAGTTCAAAGATTTGATAGAAAAAAATGGAAGAATAAGCGAATTAGTTGCGTTTCCAAAAAATTTCGCTTTTTAAATGTGTAACGAAATCAAGAATGTCTCTCTATCCGTACGGTCTTCTATTTTTGATCGTCTTCAAATGCTTACCATTTTCGTTTTGTTTCTGCAGAACCAAGTCCACACCAAATGCAGCAGGAAGAAGTAACCAACCCGTGTAAATCGAACCCTTGCAATGACAGCCACATTTGCATGGTGAACAGACGCAAATGCAAACACCCAGAGAATTGCCGGCCTTACGTGTGCAAACCAGGTACACACCCTTGATCCTCTTTTTCCACCAAGGTTTTAGTCTGTTAGGAGCTGCTAGAAAGGACTTGTCCTGCCTTGATATAGTTCAAAATAGACTTCGTAGCCTCGTAGGAGATGTCCTTTTCTCCTCCTTGCAACCTCTATCTCACAGAAGAGATGTTGCGAGTTTGTCTCTGATGTATCGTTATTTTCATGGAAAGTGTTCAACTGAGCTTCAATCTATGGTCCCCCCTCGCCAAACTTTCACAAGAAACACTCGTCTAGCTGTAAACACTATCAATAATTTCCCCCACTCTTTATCTGTGCCTAAACCTAAACGTAGATTCCATGAACAAAGCTTCTTTCTTAGAACTGCACGCCTGTGGAATTGTCTTCCGTTTTCCTGCTTTCCGGCTGACTACAATATGGTTGTGTTCAAGTCTAAAGTTAATAAGTTCTTGATGAGCCGTTCCATATAAGTTATCAAATTTACCAAATTTTCATTACTAATGATTACTATATTGACCAATTTCTACTGTACACTCTTTAACCCTTATCCTTGAGTGGCCTCTGGGCCTTGATAATGTGGTGATGCCTATGTAAAAAAAAAAAAAAAGTCTGTCACCGATAATAGAAATTCAATTTGATTTTAATATATTGTTCAGCTTATATATATCATTCCTTAATTGGAATTCATTTTTGAGATGAGCATTATATATATTAATTTATTTTTATTTCGGACTATTATTCTCATCTTTATTAGTTCTTGTTTTTCATCTTTTATTGGTTTGTTTATTCACAACGTTTCGGCCAACTATTCCTCTGGCCTTCGTCAGGTGGTAACTACGGATGACAGTGATGGCTGAGAATGCAGTTAGGAGATTCGAAGTTCCTGTCCGTCGCGGTTACCACCTGACGAAGGCGAGAGGAATAGTTGGCCGAAACGTTGTGAATAAACAAACCAATAAAAGATGAAAAACAACAACTAATAAAGATGAGACTAATAGTCCGAAATAAAAATAAATTAATATTGTTCAGTTTGTAGAGCAATATATGTTCTCTTGACCCTTCTCTCGGTACTGGAGTTTCTAAGGATGTTTTGGACCTTAAAATGCATAATGAAGACTCCCAGATTTGAAGCTTTGAAGAATTGTTGGGTTTCCATCAATAGTAGAAATTCAATTTAATATTTTAATCGGATTTCAATATATTGTTCGGCTTTTAGGGCAGTATTTTCAAAATATGTATGCATTTTTTTCAATAAATTATTTTGATAAATTTTTATCTGGTTTCCATCTTAACATTTTCCTGAAAACGTATATCGCATTTAAATTTCCGCAAATAAGGAGTCTTCCAGATATTAAGCAATGCTATTTCTTATGTTATTGTTAATGGCGATCTTGGTTCGTGCATGCGTGTAGACGCAACCCCAATAAACTACACGCAAGCACATGAATACCAAAATGGCCACCAGCAATAACATAGAAAATTACATTGTTCAATATCCGGAAAATTACTTATTAGTAGAAACTTTAAATGCGATATTCGTTTTCAGCATACCTGAAAACCTTGAATGGTCGTCATTTTAAAGGAAAATGTTAAGATGGAAACCATGTCAAAATTTGCCATTAATTTCTATGCATAATTAATTCATCCATGTTTAAAATTACTTTTCCATTGTAAAAATTTTAATGTGATGTTTTATTTATATATATATGTATATATATATATATATATATATATATATATATATATATATATATATATATATATATATATATATATATATAATTTTTTTAAACTGTTTTATCTATCTTAGCTTGTCCGATGGGGGAAGTGTCCCTCCTGAAGGTGCCACGAGGATCATATGTCCGTCTACCCAGCAGTGACATTTCCTGCTCCAAGGTATGCCACTGCAGTCACAAAAATAAAATCGACCATTGCCAACCTCTGCCATGCGTCAAATCAGAGAATTGTGTTCTTCAACTTGGTCATATAAAAAGTAAGTATCACAAGCTAGATATCTTTTAAACCAGCGCATTTCAGGTGAAAACATTATTACATGCTTACATGTTATGTCGAAATTAGTATAAGTTGTGCGACCAATTCTGTATGACAAACAAGTGAGATAACGCCTGACTTAAATTGACTAATTAAGAGTCTGCAATTTTTAGACATACGCATTTCAGAATGTAATCGTGGCTGACCTTTTGTTAAAAATACATTTAGCGCATCATCTACTACTGGATCATTTTGCAGAATTTTCAGAATTACTACTGACATATAAGTACGTAATAATGTTTTCACGTGAAATGCGTTGATTTAAAAAATCATCACTGAAAACAAGGACTCACAATCCGTACTATGCTTACCTCATACGCTCGTACCAGTTGAGGATACGTCCTTGACAATCAGTCCAACAGTGGCCTTTCTGCTGTCGAACTGAGATACAATTCTGTTCAGTTCGATGTACACGCTCCCAGGCTTTACCTTCTCTTGAGACGGCGTTAAGTTTATTGTTAATTGCCTGAAGAGCACCTCTACCACCAATAGCTATGGCTAAAGATACACTACCAGAAAGTACTTCGTTCAAACTCCTCGGATTAACGTTCACAGGGAACATTGAGTTAGAAAAGATACATTGAGGGCATTGCCAAGGCTGCTGCAAAGAAGGTGGACTCTCTCTCTACCGTGCTAGAAAGTTACTTATGCCTGAAAGTATCCTATACCTCTATAAGACCACCATTCGCCCATGTATGGAATATTGTTGTTATATTTGGGCTGGTGCATCTGCTACTGGTCTCTCGCTCCTGGACAAAGTTCAAAAGAGATGCCAACCTGATAGGTCCTGAACTGTCATCTAAGCTTCAACCTCTGTTCCATCGACGAAATGTTGCATCCCTCTGCCTGTTTTACAAGTATTTTAATGGTGAATGCTCCAACAAACTACAAGCCCTTGTACCCCGTTGACATAAATACCCCCGACAAACCCGACAAGCAGCAAAGTCCCACCCCTACACAGTTGAGATCCCTAGATGTAAGAAAGCTTTCTACGCCAAGAGTTTCTTCCCCAGAACTGCTAGATTTTGGAATTCCCTTCCGGGTTCCTGCTTCCCTAACTGTACTGACATGCAGAAGTTCAAGTGTAATGTGAACAGACATCTTGCTGCTCAACTCCCTACAAAGTATCCCTGCAACTTATGTCCCTGATAGTAGCTCCCTACATCAAAGTAGCACTGTGCCTTGTTTGGAGTGAAAATGTAATAAAAAAATTTTTTTTAATGCCAAGGGGATGGTGGGGGTGTTCAGGATTTTTTGTAGGTTAGAGTGCGTTTGTCCTAGCGCTTAATTTTTTCTTAATTCTAAAGTATCAACATTTGTGAAATAAATAATCTGTATATCTATAAAAGTGAACGTGTGTGTTTGTGTCTGTGTCTGTGTACATTTCCCTACGCAATAACTCTGTCAATTTTAAGTCTACAGACTCGAAATTTGATATACAGGTTACTGAGATTTGGGAAAATCGATGTGATCGGATTTCGGCCAGAAATTTGTCTGTTAAGGGGTCAAAGTTCAACGATTAGACCTTTGAGAACTCTACCAAACTCCTCCGACAATTTTGGGTCTAAACACTTGACATTTTAGATATAGGTTCCTTGGACATGGATCTAACTTAATAACTTGATTTGAGCCCAAAAACAATAAATATTAAGGGGTCATAATAGGGGTCAAAGTTTAAAAAGAATTACCGTTTTTTTTTTGTTTTTTTTTGTTTTTTGGGTTTTTTTTTTGTTTTGCTCAGCATACACCTCCAAACACCCGGGCAATGCCGGGCACCCATTGCTAGTTAATAATATTTTTTATTAATTGACATTTTAAAGACATTTTTTTTTCTTTTTTTGTTTCAGTGCAAAATGTAGCGTTTATGTCACAGTGCAACTTCTGCACTTGTTATGCAGGGAAAATTATTTGTACAAAGCGACAATGCATCAGACAAAAGAAGGAAGACATCCAGTCGTATACAGGTAAGTTAATACTTCCAACATTAGAACCGAAACTGGCAAACAAACACTGGCACGCGTTACACAACGTTGGGTTTCCCTTTTTTAAGAACGTGTATTTCATTGGTTAATTATTTTTATAACTTTATAAACATTTCAGGATGTTATTATTATTAGTAAAGTTTCTTTTATTGATAAGATTTTTTTAATTTTTATTGGTAATGCTAACTAAAAAACTATCAATAAACAATTTTCGCCAATAGTAGTAACAACCTGAAATGTTTATAAAGTTATTAAAATAATTAACCAATTAAATATATATATATATATATATATATATATATATATATATATATATATATATATATATATATATATATATATGAGAGAGAGAGAGAGAAACGTGAAAGTGTCTGTCTGTTTTTGACTTGAAGTTGAACGTCAAAAACCGATATTATTTTTGCACCAACCTAATAGTTGTATTTCTATTTTGTTTACTTTCTGACTTAAGAGAGAATATTTAAAAAAAAAAATAGTTTGTTTTGCAAATATCTTAAGATATGAAACTAAAAAGATATTTGGCAAAAATAACCTCGACTGAAACTTGAGTAAATTTGTTTTGTATATTTTACCAGACTTGTACGATATTTTGCGCTGACAAACCCAACAGCAAGTTCGTATAAAAGTTGCTTTAATAGTAAAACGACAGCAGGGGCGAATAATCGTACATAATTAGTCGTACAATTTTAGTAAACCCTCTTATGTACAGTCAAAATTCGGCACGAGTAAATGTCCGATTCGGCGGCTGCTGATTCTTTACACGTTGTTTCTATATGACAAACAGCAGGAGCAGTCGGTGGTACAATGACCGGGAATAATTTGGTCGTACATATTTAGTAAAATCGTTGCCATATATATTTTCATAACTTACTACCTAGCTCGACTTATGTATTCAGCACTGTTGAAGTAAATACTGAAAACTTGCACATAAAATTATATCTTTGTATATTCATTTATGTGATTAAATGAAATAGTATATATATATATATATATATATATATATATATATATATATTTGTAGTCATCGACATACAGTCCTGTTTCGTTGTATCACAACTCATCAGTGCCGCTAGACTAGCATCTCTCCCAAGCCAAGGATTGAACCTAGAACAGTCGTGTTGACAGTTGGCGGTTCTCCCACTCGACCATGGAATTGACGCCCGTAAATAACTCGTCGGAATGTCTATTTAAATAGACACCCGACACCAGTTTTATAGTGCTCAAATCGTCTGTTCGTAAACAAACAAACAACGAGCTTCGAATTTTCAGCCAATTAAGTAGCGGGTGAGATTATTTACGACAGTGCTCTACCCAAAGAGGGGGAGGGGGCTTAAAATATATTTGTAGCCGTCGACATACAGTTCTGTTTCGTTGTATCACAACTCATCAGTGCCGCTTACCAATGTTTTTCTGACCTTCTGTACAATTTTAAATATATATATATATGTGTGTATATATATATATATAAAATTGTATAGAAGGCCAGAAAAATATTGGTACCATCGGTTTCAAGCTTAACATAATATATATAAATTAACATAATATAAAAAACCACACATTTAACTACACCTAGGTTTAAAATAGGTCAGATCACGAGATATCTACGCTTCCCGCTAAAAAAGCACATGCAAAGGAAGGGTCGAACCCAAGGTTAACTGGACCTTTGTCCTATAAGTGCCCGCCCATTGGCTGATTAGGAAGGGAGCGGTGGAAACGAGAAAGCTGATTGGCAAACCAAAAACTCAATAGAATGTGCGTATATAAAAACATGAGACAACCACAACTCTTCGCATAAGACTTACAAATTCTAACATGGATGAAATGCAGAATGTTCTGTGTAGCTTACTTGCCATATATATATTTTTATAACTTACTACTCTATATATATACACAGACATGGCATAATCACGTTGACACACCGGTTCTCGTCAGATCACCGAAGTTAAGCAGCGTTGAGCCTGGCTAGTAGAACATGGGTGACCATATGGGAATTCTAGGTGCTGTATGTGGTCTCCGCTCGTCTTGTACCTCAACTTCCACTGGTATGTAACAATGTTGACTCAGGAGAGGCGAGGTTGGTGACTGCGCAACTCTTGCCATACAAATTTCACGTACAGGCACCCTTACAGTGGGTATCCATAGTCTGTCAAGACTGAAGGAAGCCACATCATTTTTAAACATTCTTTCCAAAAGTTTTTAAATTTGGTGTTTGAATTTGATGCTTTAAGCTACACGTGTTTCTAGTATGACTTTTATCATCAGGCGTTTACTGTAAATATATACATTTTTTTTTTCATCTAACTTGCAAATATATTTGATTAAATTATATATGAGGTTTCGTATTTTTCAGATAATCCAAGGGAAATAATTCTTCAAACTATTTGACTCGAATTATTCCCCTTTGTCAGTTTTGTCAGCTTATTGCCGCTAGACAATAATCGCTGCTGGAAACTGACGGTCTTGTGTTATTGGAGTCTACCATGACATATATATATGCATATGTATGTATGTATATATATATATATATATATATATATATATATATATATATATATATATATATATATATATGCATATATTTATATGTGTGTGTGTGTGTGTGTGTGTGTGTGTAGGTCACAGGGGAGACAATCGAAGTAGCAAAATAAGCTGCCTGCCATATATACAAATTTGGCCATATTTTAATTGTTTGAAAATATAGGTTCTTTTTTACCAATTGTCATAAAATTTTAACCATAGAATAGTATTATAAGCTTCAAAAAGCCTGCAAATTTCCATGTAGTTTCGTCCCATAGAACCAAAGATGTGAACATTTCAATATTCAATTTGGCTACGAGTATACAGGGTGACTCAAAAAAAAAAAAAACCAAAAAAAAACGGACCTTAACTCTAATTAGGCCCCGTTTCTTAGTGTTTTTCCGAATGAAATGAAACTTTGGTCATAACTAGTTTATTATATTCAAAACATCACATAAAACACTAGGTCTTTGGCCTTTTTTTCTCCGTTGACTGTAAAATGCTCAGAAAAACAATTGAATGTCCTCTGTTTTTTTTTGGGTCACCCTGTGTATATATATATATATATATATATATATATATATATGTATATATATATATATGTATATATATATATATGTATATATATATATATATGTATATATATATATATATATGTATATATATATATATGTATATATATATATATATATATATATATATATATATATTCACACTGAGGAAGATCGAAGGATCGCCTGAAAGTTATGTGCTTTTGAAGGAAACATTCTTGTTTTTTTTTCAAAAGACTTTTTGTATTCCTACACGTCAACACACACAGGAAATAAATACAGAAAAGATATAAACATTTATAGATTTTTCGTATTGATTTTTTTATTCATACATATATATATATATATATATATATATATATATATATATATATATATATATATATATATATATATATATATATATATATATATATATATATGAGAGAGAGAGATACCACTTTTGGGGGGAAATTTTATGTTCAAAATCTCAGCAACTATTGATCAGAATTTAACAAATGAAGGCTCGTTAGAAAGTTAATGATTTGAATTGTGTTGTGGGCTATGTGATATTTGTCTTTAAAATCGCAAATTAAGGAGATCATCCAGAGTCTATTTTTGGCACGTTTTTATAGCCATAAAATGTTTCAATCGTAGTCATTTGTTTTTCTAGTTGTGTATATGAATTACAAAATCTCTGATGTTTCCTTAAAACTCCTGGCCTTGAAGGAAGGTAGACTAAAACTGCTATGGTTTCAAATGATCTGAAATAACAACAAGAGGAGACTTGATTCCAAATATTTCTCATATGTTATATCTCCCCTCTTTGCTTTTCATACATAAAGTAAATTTCACAGATGACTTCATACTAGAGACATTCATAATCGTATCCTATTTCCAAAAGAGGGAAGATATAACATATGAGAAATATTTGGAATCAAGTCTCCCCTTGCTGTTATTTCAGATCATTTGAAACCATAGCAGCAAGTTTTAATCTCTCCTCCATTAAGGCCAGAGGTTTTGGGGAAATATATATGTATAATACAATGTAAAAATCATCAAAACTTAAAAATAGAAATAACGAAAAACAATTATTTAAAAAAAAAAATGTGTGTGTATGTGCGAACTTAAAAATGCTCTTGTATTATTGATTTAAAAAATAGCCTTAAAGCAATAACGGCAATTGTACATCATAGTTAACAACAGAAAAAGGATAAAACAAACATTCAACAATTAACTGTTACCAAAGGCAATAAAGGTTATTTTTTTTACCTACATGTATTTTCCATGTTTTAAGGTGTTTTTTTTTTTCGTTTTTTTTTTTTTTTTTGTTTAAATGTCAATTTAAAATTTTGTTTATATCGGAAATCGTTAGGGTTATATCTTGCAATGGTGGATGTAAACCTTTCGGGAAATCACAGAATTTTATTGATGTTTTTTTTTTTTTTTTTTTTTTTATTCAATTTTCACCCCAAACAAGGCACAGAGCCATTTTAAAGTAGGGGGCTACTATCGGGGACATAAGTTGCAGTGATATTATGAAGATGAGTAACAAGCTGTCTGTTCACATTACACTTGAACTTCTGCATGTCAGTGCAGTTGGGAATGCAGAATCCCGGAAAGGAGTTCCAAAGTCTAGCAGTTATGGGAAAGAAACTGTTGGAGTAGAAGGCTTCCTTACATCTAGGGATCTCTACTATGAAGGGGTGGGATTTAGCTGCTTGTCGGGTTTGTCGGGGGTAGGCACGTCGAAGGATTACAAGTGCTTTTAGTTCGTCATAGCATTCACCATTAAAGTACTTGTAGAAGAGGCAGAGGGATGCAACATTTCGTCGATGGGACAGAGGCTGAAGCTTAGATGACAGTCCAGGACCTATCAGGTTGGCCACTCTCTTTTGAACCCTGTCCAGGAGTGAGAGACAATTAGCCGATGCACCAGTTCGTTTTGGGGAGAGGAGTAGCACACACGCACACACACACACACACACACACACACACACACACACACACACACACACACACACACACACTAAACTGTTCTAAACTGGATATGATTTACTTTTCCCTATAATCGAAAAGAAAAAAAGTGATAAAAATAAATAAATAACCAAACTTCAGTTATTTAAAGAAAGCCGACGCAGTCATTTTGGATTCTGACTCTAACGATTTACAATATGAACAAAGTCTCAAATGGAAATAAAATTTAAAAAAAAAAAAAAAAAGAAAAAAAAATTTTTTTTAAATTGTTCTAATGAATAAGAATACATCCGGGTTCTTCTTCACAACAATATGATTGGCTGGTGTAAGCCACAAATACGGACGGGAATAGCAGCCTGAGAGAGACGTTGAAAGATTCACCAGAAGCCTAAAGCTTAAGCATATTACCAGCTATGACTACAAATACCCATCTATTAAAGCGACTGACTTGATTGTATTATTTGATTACCGTAGCCAAGTTCACTCAGCTATTTCAAACAAATATATCTTTTTCCGGGACGTATCAAAACGCACTGTAAAACAAAATATAATATGCAGATAGATAGAAAAATAAGTTTTATTGCTTCTGGAAACAATTATATGTTGAATGCTTCTTTGATTGTTTGTTTTTCATCTATTTTGTTTTTCTTGTTAACTATACTGTGCCTTTGCCAAAGTAGCACCGTGACGAGTTTTAAAAACTTTTAACTCGAGTCTACTTAAGAGATGTTCTTTTAATTGTGATTGAATTCTATTCTTCCAGGATTGCCTTGTAACTGTCACCCACATTATGCACCTGTCTGCGCCCAAAATGGAAAGACGTATCCAAATAGATGCTTGGCAATGTGAGTACTTTTTTTGTTCAAAAGAATGCATCATCATCATCATCATCATCATCATCATCATCATCATCACCACCACCACCACCACCACCATCATCATCATCATCATCATCATCATCATCATCATCATCATCATCATCATCATCATCATAATCATCACCATCATCATCATCACCATCATCACCATCACCATCATCATCATCAGTAGTAGTAGTAGTAGTAGTAGTAGAAGTGATAGGAGTTGTAATCTTATGATTTTCATTATTATTAGTAGTAGTAGTGTTTTATTATATTATTTTTATTAGTAATTAAAGTAGTACAAATATTTTTAATTATTACTAATGCTAGTAGTAATAGTTGTAATTGTAATAGTAGTAATCATATTATTTTAATTATTATTATATTATTTTTATTGTTAATAATAGTAATAGTAGTTTGATTATTATGTTGTTAATTTTAGTATTTTTAATTGTTATTATATTATTTTTATAAAGAGAAAATAGTAACTCAAAATGAGTGACTGCTACATTACCTCTTACTTAGTCTTACTCAGATATAACTGTCCGTTTACATCAAGAGAAAATAGTAACTCAAAACGTGTGACTGCTACATTACCTCTTACTTAGTCTTACTCAGATATAACTGTCCGTTTACATCAAGAGAAAATAGTAACTCAAAACGTGTGACTGCTACATTACCTCTTACTTAGTCTTAGTCCGATATAACTGTCCGTTTACATCAAGAGGAAATAGTAACTCAAAACATGTGACTGCTACATTACCTCTTACTTAGTCTTACTCAGATATAACTGTCCGTTTACATCAAGAGGAAATAGTAACTTAAAACATGTGACTGCTGCAAGGATTACATTAAATGATTACAATTGTTAATATTATTATTTATCTCGTGAGTCTTCAAGGATTCTGTATTCATTTTTAAAAAATCGACCATATCTACCGAAATGTTACAGTTTTATCAAACTTTCTTTATTTTGCTTGGCAGGTGTGCTGGATTTAACGAAGGTCAGCTTGCATACGGAAACTGTTCCCTTGTGGATCCATGTGCGAAGGTCATTTGTGGTCCAAATTACAAGTAAGTGCAGCTACAGAATAATCAGCGTGTTCCAAAAATTTCACAACAAATTTTAAACAATTGAAAAAAACATACATATGCTATTAAATATAAAATCCAATGCTGATGAATATTGAATTTTCATGTTGTGAAATGTGTGTTAGGGTTAGAGTTAAGGTTAAGCTATATACACATTTTTAAACAGTTATCTTATTGGAAAGTATTATCAAGTATTGCATAGTAATTGAATACAATTATATTTGTATATTCAAATTTTGTATTGAATAAAATTGTATTTCTATATACAATATTTTATTGAATACAATTGTATTTGTATATACAATATTTTTATTGAATACAATTATATTTGTATATTCAAATTTTGTATTGAATACAATTGTATTTCTATATACAATATTTTTATTGAATACAATTGTATTTGTATGTACAATATTTTGATTGAATACAATTATATTTGTATATTCAAATTTTGTATTGAATACAATTGTATTTGTATATACAATATTTTTATTGAATACAATTGTATTTGTAGAAACAAATTTTGTACTGAATAAACAATATTTTTATTGAATAAAATTGTATTTGAATAAACAAATTTTGTATTGAATAAAATTGTATTTGTATATACAATATTTTTTATTGAATAAAATTGTATTTGTAGAAACAAATTTTGTACTGAATAAAATTGTATTTGTATATACAATATTTTTATTGAATAAAATTGTATTTGAATAAACAGATTTTGTATTGAATACAATTATATTTGTAAAAACAAATTTTTTATTGAATACAATTGCATTTGTATAAATTTCCTTAATGAAAAAACAAAAATAAAGAAAAATCTGTATGATGTACATATGCATGATTGAAAACAATATCATATTCCAAAAATCACATACATTGATCAAGTAGGTATATTCTTTTAGAATAAGAAAATCAAAAAAAGGGAGATAACTCGACAATAATCTAAAACTTCCAAGATTAATGTTGTACTACCTATGAATTTCCATTACTCGCTTAAGAATGATTTTCTTTATAAAAATGTACTTGATCAGTTTACTTGATTTTTGGAATATGACATTTTCCTTTTGTCACATCATACAGATTTATTTTTATTTTTAATACATGGTAAATTTTGGACAAGGACCTAAATTACACAGATTGATTTTTAAAGTAACATGGCATTGCCCAGTTGTATTTCTATATACAATATTTTTATTGAATACAATTATATTTGTATATTCAAATTTTGTATTGAATACAATTGTATTTCTATATACAATATTTTTATTGAATACAATTATATTTGTATATTCAAATTTTGTATTGAATGCAATTGTATTTGTATATACAATATTTTTATTGAATACAATTATATTTGTATATTCAAATTTTGTATTGAATACAATTGTATTTGTATATACAATATTTTTATTGAATACAATTATATTTGTATATTCAAATTTTGTATTGAATACAATTGTATTTGTATATACAATATTTTTATTGAATACAATTATATTTGTATATTCAAATTTTGTATTGAATGCGATTGTATTTGTATATACAATATTTTTATTGAATACAATTATATTTGTATATTGAAATTTTGTATTGAATACAATTGTATTTGTATATACAATATTTTTATTGAATACAATTATATTTGTTTATTCAAATTTTGTATTGAATGCAATTGTATTTCTATATACAATATTTTTATTGAATACAATTGTATTTGTAGAAACAAATTTTGTACTGAATAAAATTGTATTTGTATATACAATATTTTTATTGAATAAAATTGTATTTGAATAAACAAATTTTGTATTGAATAAAATTGTATTTGTATATACAATATTTTTTATTGAATAAAATTGTATTTGTACATACAATTTTTTATTGAATAAAATTGTATTTGTAGAAACAAATTTTGTACTGAATAAAATTGTATTTGTATATACAATATTTTTATTGAATAAAATTGTATTTGTACATACTATATTTTTATTGAATAAAATTGTATTTGTACATACAATATTTTTATTGAATAAAATTGTATTTGTATATACAATATTTTTATTGAATACAATTACATTTGTAAAAACAAATTTTGTATTGAATACAATTATATTTGTAAAAACAAATTTTTTATTGAATACAATTGCATTTGTATAAATTTCCTTAATGAAAAAACAAAAATAAAGAAAAATCTGTATGATGTACATATGCATGATTGAAAACAATATCATATTCCAAAAATCACATACATTGATCAAGTAGGTATATTCTTTTAGAATAAGAAAATCAAAAAAAGGGAGATAACTCGACAATAATCTAAAACTTCCAAGATTAATGTTGTACTACCTATGAATTTCCATTACTCGCTTAAGAATGATTTTCTTTATAAAAATGTACTTGATCAGTTTACTTGATTTTTGGAATATGACATTTTCCTTTTGTCACATCATACAGATTTATTTTTATTTTTAATACATGGTAAATTTTGGACAAGGACCTAAATTACACAGATTGATTTTTAAAGTAACATGGCATTGCCCAGTTGTCCCACTAGTATATATATAAGACCGAAACATGCTCATGCCTGTGTAGCAACACATTACTGCTTATGTAAAGACAAATTTAAAGTATATATATATATATATATATATACACATATTTTTTTTTTTTTTACTGACCATTGTAAATATTTTCAGGTGTATTCCTCGCCGCCAAGTTTGTCTTGGTTCTCAGCACGTCCCATGCCAACAATATGTCTGCGGTAAGTACAATGTATTTCCAGTGTGTATTTACATTGGTGATCTTAAAATTCAATTAAACTTCTGCCATTATTTTAAGTTGAGATGTCAATAGAGTAAATGCGGTATTTTGGTTATTGCTGAACAGTCGGGGGTATTTACGTCAAGGGAGTACAACTGCTTTGAGTTCATCAGAGCACATTTTATTTATCTTTATTGATTTATTTTTCTAATTATATAAGATTTTCTTCAAATATATAATAGCCATTATTGAACCCCTGAAAAGATGGGTCCTGGATATGATCTAAAATTATATCCGATGGTGAGGCCCCACCTTGTGGGCCTTGGGGAGTGTGGAGCCAGCCTTTAATTGCCATTGCTCCCAGGTCCACTCTAACCTGGAGTGGTAGTACCTGTTAGGGTCCCAACTATGGGTTGAATAGAATCCGACTTAAAAAACAAATATACTCCATTAAAAATCGTTCCTCAAAATAACTAGATTCGGCTTTAAATAACCTGAAAAAGGTTGATATGCCGTAAAACAAAAACAACCAACCAACCTGACAAAATGGTTAGCATTGTCAAAACATAGATCAATCCATGTAGCGATTTTTCTATTGTTTATATAATTTTACTATATATCATTATTATAATATACTAGCAGGGAGACCTGACGTTGCCCAGGATTGAATGATAATCAACGAATATTTCACACTCCTATATTTTTATTGCCATCGAATCCGTAAAATTGCCCGGGAAGAAGTTTCACATGCCTCCATGCAGTAGCATATATGTTATTCTACATTGCACTCTAGAGAACCTACTGTTTTTTTTATAAAATTATTTTATATAAACTTCTTTTCAGTTAACAAAAAAAAACATTAAGAAATTTACGTGCGGGGTTTGAACCTACAGACCATGTCATGCAAAAAAAAAAAGAAAAAAAAAACACGTAAATTTTCAAGTCTTATAAAAATCTTTGCAGTTAATGAAAAAAAAAATTAAGAAATTTACTTGCGGAGTTTGAACCTACAGACCATGTCATGCCAAAAAAAATTTTTAAAAACATACTATCAACTTACCCACAGTAGAATTTTCACGACCCATTGTTCTATCATTGTTGCTAAGCGATGACATGGAAAAAATGGCTTTACCGATAATAGATAAATTAAACAGTTTCAGTTATCGATTATCGGTAATTATCGGGGGTATTATGAGACAAAACTTAACTGAAATCACACCCAGACTTATGCACTAAAGTTCTTTAAATTTTAAAGAAAATCTGTTCAGCCGTTTTGAAGTCTATAAGGAACGAACTTTAACAAACACACACACACACACACAAAGTTACATTTATATAATTGTAGAGAAAAGATATATATATACTTGCCAACACATACGGGTCTTCAATCACTGACCATCTCATTAAAAACCCGTCATGTGCAGCGAACTTTAGCACGAACTCATTTTCAATCCTGAGTCGTGCTCACTCATTATCCATTTGATCTTAGAGACTGTTCACGTTCGGTTGAGAAGGCCTTCTCTCTGTAAACAGAGGGAATGCCTCTTGGGTTTGAGCGTGATTAGTCTCTAGAATCTTCCAGTAATATAACGTTGCTTTATTTTAATCGTTTCCTCTCTTTTTTTTCTCCCCCCCCCCACCACACATAACGGAACGCAACGTAATTTTATTTTAAATTGTATATATTTTCGATTCCTCTTTTTTTTTTTTTAATCCCCAGATACAGCTTTGAGAAAACGAGGGCGAAACCGGTTAGCTGACCCCCACCCTTTTTTTTTCTCTTGTCTTCTTCACTCATTTTTTGCTTTTAATCATGAATTATAAAAGTCTACCCTTCATGATTGTGATATTTAAATTCTGTACTCCCAAAGAATCATATATATATACTAGCAAAAGTACCCGTCATTGACTGGGTTCAAAAACAGCCTACAGAAAATGGACTCTGATCTATGAAAGTATGATAGGTTATGAAAAGGAAGGGTTGTAAAGAGATAGCTTCGAATTTGGGGTATCAAAACCAAAGCAAAATATGATGAAAGTAAAAATAAAATAGATAAACCCCATAATTTATTATACCATACCTGTTCACGCTGAAACACTTATCACAATATTCTGTGGATCTATATTAAAAAACCTTGTTAAACTTTGTGACATATTTCCATTCTATGGAGGTCAGGCGCGAACGAACACCCCATAATTTTATTATACCATATTTCTTCAAACTGAAACATAATTATCAAAGTATACTTACGCAGATAGATATGAAAAGTCTTTATTAAAGTTTGTGCCTATTTCCATTCTATGGAGGCCAGGCGCGAACGCAGACCCCACAATTTTATTATACCATCCCTATTTAAGGTTAAAACATACTTATCAAAGTATTCTTATATACATCCATATCAAAAACACTTATAAACTTTTTTTTTTTAATTTTTTATTTCCATACTTCGTGGACCAGGCGCGAACGCAGACCCCACAGTTTAATGAACCACTGTTCTGCCAGATCAAACATACCCATTCCTGTGTGTCGATACATTTTCTATCATTATATGTAATCAGTTTTTTTAAAATAGTCAACCCTATAGGAGCCTATTCGTGACCAGACACACACACACACATACACACACACAGACATTCAGCTTTATATATATATATATATATATATATATATATATATATATATATATATATATATATATATATATTGTATACGTTTACTTCCAATGAATCTGACCAATTTTATTTCTCTCATTTCAGTTTTCCGAACCTGTAGTAAACATTTTCACCAACCTGTATGTGATACTCTAACTGATGAATTTACAAACCTCTGTATGCTGCATAAACATGGCAGAGTCTTGGCATACTGGGGTCATTGTTGGGTAAGTGACAAAACTACTTTTCTTACAATCTGAAATCAGTATTAAGAAAATAATCTTTTTTTAATGAATCCTCAACAAGCAATATTGTCACTGAAATATTAAAATCTCAATCACTACAGTAATTATAGGAGCAACCTAACTCAGACCAAATACCAAGGTCTCATGTATGATATGAAAAGAAACTGGAATCTTAGAGAGATATCAATCATACCAGTTATCATAGATGCCGCGGGGCTTATGAAGAAGAACCTGAAGTCCTAACTAACTAATATTCTTGGTGAACCAAGTGCAAAAGACATCCAGACAATTGCACTTAAAGGAACAACGAGGATACTAAAAAGTAGGGTTATGACAACTATTGCTACTACTGTTTTGATAATTAATCAGAAGCGGAATCGGGAATCAGAAAAATCAACAAATTTGGGGGTATCGGTATCGGAATCTATTTTCCGCTGCCAAAACGATTCTTTTAATTGTCTTTTTTATTTTATTTTGTTTAAAGAAAAATCTTCCACTGCTGGCAATAAATGATAAAATAATAAATATTTATTGATTTTTAAAAATACCAATAAAGCTAAAATCTATAGATCATCCTCCACAAGTGTAATTTTACGTTTACGAAAATATCTGCATATTAAACATGTGTTTTTTTTACCGAAATCGGGGAAAATAACAACTTCTATAGTTAAATAATTAGATATTTATAAAGAATCGGAATCAGTAATTGTATCGGAATCGGTAATTTAGTATGGAATCAGGAATTGTATAGGAATTGGGAAAATATTGGAATCGTCCCATCACTAATTGCTACTATACGTGGAAACGCCTTGAGCCTGCTCTTGGCTAGCCAAGCCAGCAGGACATCCAAGGAAACTTACTGACATTTACATATTGGTTTCAAAAATGAATTTTTATTAATTAGTAATGATGTTATAATTCAAATATTTTTCCCGATTCTGAAATAATTACCGCTTCTGTTCTAAATTCCCAATTCCGATATAATTACTGATTCCGATTTCGATTCTTTTAAAATTTCTAAATTCATAGTTATAGAGTTGTTGCATTTTGTTTTTGTATTTTCGCATAACTGTAAAAAAAACAAAAAACATGTAATATATGCACATATTTTCATGTAATCGTAAAAATATATAAGTGGAGGTTCATCCATAGATTATGATTTTAAAAGCGATAAATATTTATCATATTATCATGAATATCAGCAATAGAAAATTATGTTTTAAATAAAAAAATAAACAAAAAATTTTTAAAAATCGGTTTTGGCATTGGAAATTAAGCTCAGTTTTTTTTTGTTTTTTTTTGGGGGGGGGGGGTCTGATTTCAATACCGATTCGGATACCCCAAAAGTTCCAATTTTTTCAATTCTTGATTTTCATTAATTATTATTGGAATGTATATATGTTGCTGCTCCTGCTTAAAAGGCTCTGTGGACTGTCTGGCATTGATCTCCTTCCCCACCCCCTTAGGGGTCACGTGAACCAACCTATAAAAACCGTGGGAGATTAGGCGCCAGGCCTCTTTTCCTTTTCGCCTTTTTGGTTCAACCCTAACTGGAGTGGTTCTTCGTGCATAGCCCCTGAAGGCAGTCACTGAAGCCCAGCCCCCTTCTACTTCACGTTCCCTATTGAATATTTTATTCTTTCCGCCCCAAGACGGTCGTGCGAAGTAAACCAATTATACGACGAAATAGAACAGTTAACCGTCCACATGAAAAGAGCCGGAATTGAGTGATGAACACATTGCTAATCGAACTCAAGATAAGTTCTAGCGAAACACGTTTTCGCAAACCTTCATCTTCTTCATTCTGTATATTGTCTGTTTTCATTATATTGCTCAGTTGCTCACCCAGTGAAATTGCTTAAACATCGATTGCTTGGTTGTGTTCCCTTCTTACAACCTGTCGTCGCATTTCTGATAAGAACTTAACTACCAAATTGTTGTTGCATTCTCACGTGTGAGAATTGAGCTTTATTTCAGGGTTAAATTATTCCCAACATTATACCAAGACTACAAATTACTTATTATTTGAGCCTTCCGCCTTATTTTTGTTGTTTCTTTTTTTTTTTTTTTTTTTTTTTTTAACTTTTTTAACTTTTTTTTAGGAAAACTGCAAAACTAAAGGAATCGTTTGTGGTCACAATGGAGAAACATACAACTCAGAATGTGAAGCATTTGCACATCGCACGACTGTCGATTATCTCGGCACATGTCGAACAGTTGGTCAGCTTTCATGTGAGTAGGATTTTTTGTCAGGTTTAAACTTTTCAATTTTGTTTCTATTAATCGTTACACGCAGAACTATTAAATTAGGTACGAGTTAGAATTTGGATTTTTTTTTTTTTTTTTTTTTTTTTTACAATGTCAAAAACCCTTTTCAGGTTATTGGTCCCCCGACAAAATGAGGGTGGACCTGTAAATTCACCCTTGTCTATTCGTCCGTTCATCTGTCCACACTTTTCTAAATAACTATGCCTTGGAATTTTTTGAAATTTTGCACAAACATTAAACATGATATATGAGTAAAAAAAAGTAACAGAGCGGATTTTCCGTGAAAACTCCGGTTGTTCCCCTTGGGGTGCCTTTCTGGTTAAAATGGCTAAAATTGACACTTTTGTGCTTAGTAAACAAAAAAAAATGATGCCTTGAATTTTTGTAAAACTTTACGAAAAGTTATAACTAACTGATTTCTATATTTCTATACTTTGCGATAACTCTTGGGTGTGCCCCAGGGGCTCTTTTAGGGCTAATAAAAACATTCCATTTTGAGGACTATTTATCATATTTGTCCAGAATTTTCTGTATATATCTATTTAGCAGTTTTGCATGGTGCTGAACTCAAATTTAAATATGTTAAGGCCTTGGAGACTTTGGGGACTAAATGGAGGGGGTCAAATGATGGACTTATTATTTTCTTTTTTTTTTTTTTTTTTTTTTGCATGGTGCAGAATTTAAATTTACATATGTTAAGGCCTAAAATTACACCGTTTGTTCATTTTCATTAGGATTTGACGTCCTTTTTTGGGGTTAAATAAGGGGGGGGGTAAATGCTGAACTTAGTCATTTGTTTTATGCCTCGTTCACTGTGCACTCACGGGAGACCATGCATGCTTCACTTGTTTAATTACAAATCAAATAATTTTTTTTTTTTAATTTCATGCTTCAATTTCTTTATATCTTTAAATATTTATTCATGGTGTTTGGTTTGGTTGTTTTGTTTTATGGCATATCAACCATTCTCAGGTTATTTAATGTCGACTACAGTAATTTGGAAAAAAGATTTTATGCTTCAAGTTGCTTATATCTTCAAATATTTGTAGTGTTTGGTTTGGTTTGGTTAACTTGTAGAGGAAAATGGTTGTCAGGGTTTATTTTGTTCTGACAAATATCCATACAGAGAGACACTCAAGGATAGCGTCTAATAGTGTCTAATAGACATCCAAGAATAGTGTCTAATAGACATCCAAGTCTACCCTAGTAGACATCCAAGTTTTTCCCTAGTACGCATCCAAGTTTTCCCCCTTGATGCATCTAAGTTCTCTCTTAGTATATGTATAGAATGAAATTAACAAATAATCCACCTCTCTCATTCAGCTATCTATGTGTGGCGCAATGATGTAGCCCCTTTTAAGGGAGCTGGGGGCTTCTACATTAATAACCACTATATCTAGCTTCTAACCTTGTGCCTGACTTTGTGATGAAGTTAAAAACGTTTCATGCAGGTGTTTTGTGGGGTTGGGAAGGTTAGAGCATGTCGGTTGGGTTTGAATGACAGGTGTTTATGAAACTTTAGCGGTGTCAGAATAATTCAAGAAAGGTCAGACTTACACGCGGATATCTGAATTTGAAAAACAAAGCATTGCATGAAACACATATTTCTCTCTCTCTCTCTCTCTCTCTCTCTTTCTTTCTCTCTCTCCCTCTCTCTCTCACTCCCTTTCTCTCTCTTTCAATGAAGAAAGAGAGAATTTAAATATGATTGTATTGTTGTAAAAACAGTTGAAGCTTGCACCCCGTACACGTGGAGGACATAGTAGTTGGGTGTGCACGCAATGGGCTGACTAAATATGCTTCCTACTTGTTAACTGTTAAATAAGTTATATATTTTTTATAAAAATGCATTTGTTCGCTATTTTTTGTACAAGTGTTCGATTTCAGCATGCCATTAATGCCGACGATAGAAAGCTGCCTATAACGACGCAATGAACACACAAGAAGTGATCCATGCCAGACAGTTTTGTTGATGTTTTCAACATGTGCCTATCGTTCGATATCGTTCGATATCGTTTATTCCCTGGGGAGCTGGTTGCGTTCCCAAGACATTCCTCAACCAAGTAATCCTCTGGGGAGGCGATAGTATCATATATGTATTTAGCTGGCCTACTCTTACTATTCGATTTAAGCGCTCTAATATTGAGATTGTCAATTTATATTTTAATGATGGAATTTTTACCGTTTGTTTATGTTTTTGCTTCTCTAATTGCAGTTAAAGACCAGCACAACTCAAAGTGCTTCAATGTTGAATGTCCCGAAATCCGTCCAAAGTCCTGTCAACCACTCACTCCCCCTGGTGGCTGTTGTCCAATATGTGGTCAGTAATTTTTTTTTGTTTGTTTGCTTGTTTGTTTGTTTATATCTGTTCAAGTTTTCAAAATTTAAGGACCATATGTACATTCAGCACCCCAGTTGTCCAGGCAGATTAAAGGAATGAATTTAGCATGACACATGATTTAAAATTATCAAAACTAAGCTTCTTTCATAGCACCCTACCTGAGAGCCCATCCTTCAAACGCCTCAGCTCAACATAAATTGGAACTAATACATTGAAGACATTGCCAAAGCTGCTGCAAATAAGGTGGGCTCCTTCACTGTGCTAAAAAAAATTACTTGCACCTGAGAGTATTGTATATTTTTACAAAGCTACAATTTTCCCATCCATGAAGTGCAGTCGCTGGTTTATCTATTATCAGTCTCTCACTCTTAGACAGGGTCCAAAAAAAGAGCATCCAATATAATAGGTCTCACACTATCAACAAAACTCTTATTCATGTCCCATCACTACTATGTTGCATTCCTGTGTCTGTTTTTTTAAGTACTTGAATGGAATGTGCTTCAGCAAACTCATAGAACTTGCGCTCTACCCCCTCCTTCATGTAAAAGTCCATAATAATAGTTTCTTCCCACCAACTGCTAGATTTCAGAATTCCCTCTCTGTTTCATGGTTCTCTGACTGTACTAAAATGCATTAGAATACGTTGAGGTGATTGCCAAGCCTGCTGCAAAGAAACTGAGTTTCCTGTACCACTCTAGAATATCATTCACACCAGAAAGTATCCTGTATCTTTACAAAGCCAGAGTCTGCCCAGGCATGGAATGTTACAGCGTTCGAGCATCCTCTATTAGTTTCTCACTCTTAGAAAAAATCCAAAAAAGAGTCTAAGATCTAATAGGTCCTGTACTATAGTGCTGTCACACACACATACACACACACACACACACATATACACACACATACTCGCACGCAAATAAACGTTCATTGATTTTGATTTCCCCGCGCATTTGCACAAAAATAAGTTCTTCAAGCACCGACATAATTTCAAATACGCCCACGCGCTTTTCTTATAACAACAAGAGCAAAATGGACATATTTCTGGCGGACGTAGGTGAAGACAATACCACGTGACAATATCGACCAATGAGAAATTTTAGAAGATTGTTTTTAACGCTTTCCCAAACCAAATATCAGCAGCAGCAATCTTGTGCTGGTATCTGATTCCAAAAGTATTTAAACGCAACAAACATTCTTTCTCTCTTTTCGCTCCAACTTGACACGAGAACATGTCTCTTGTTTTCATCTCATCGTCGTTTTCAAATCTGCCAAAACCATAATTACACACGCGGGCATCCAAAAAACACACTTATGCACACACACACACTCCGTACATTTTCTATAAGAATTACTAACAACGGACTACTTTCCTCATGGGACTTTCGAATAAGGCGAACTTCGCCAGTTAAAACAAAAACCTTAAAATAAGGACATTATTTACACAAAAAGACTTTCACCTTCCAATCTTATTATTTTAACGAAGGACTTTCATCTAACATGAACTTTCAATCTTAATAATTCCACAGAGGACTTTCACCTAATTTGAATATTCTAACCTCAATGATTTTACAAGAACTCTTACTGATCGGACTTTGCTTGTTCATCTTGTTATTTTGTTGAAAAATAAATGCGGCGCATTCTAAACGAGAAGGTGTCATTTTTTTTTTTTTTTTTTTTTTTTTTTTTTTTACATGGAGGGCACCACTTATCAAAACCCGGAAGCCACTCACGGATAAGGGTCATTGCGTGTACAGTAGTCAATGGGATAGTATCGTAGTAATCGTTAGTATTGGAGATTTGATAAAGTGTCTTACTTAAGGGGGCGATTCATCAGGAATTTGTTTATGTTGGACTTGAAGACATCCAAGTTGTAGTCAGGTGGGAAACAGGAAAACGGAAGAGAGTTCCACAGGCATGCACTTCTAAGTCATTGTCATTGTGTTTTATTCCTTTTTTTTTTTTATTATTTTGTTTGGGGCAGAGGAATTTAATTTTTCTTAAATTTATTTTCCCCTACACTATCAGCCAAACGCCAAGTGGTTGGGTTAGGGTTAGGGTTAGTGGTTGTAGCTAGACAAGAGTTTGGTGTGAATGTTTTACTTTTCTCGTTGGCAAAGATGCATCAGTTTCTATTCTATCCGTATGACTTATTAAAAGCACCCCCTTTTTTTTTTTTTTTTTCATCCTCCCCACCACAGCTGCAGAACTGCGGATCCTGTACAGTTTATCTTTGGCAGATTCTGCATCCAAGGTCACCCAAATTGGACCAATCACAACGCAGATGATCATTGAGAAACTTTCTGAAATGATCAGCATACCTCAGTGTGACCTCTTTGGCTACCTCACTTTGGAAGGAGACATCGTCGTTCTCATTGCCCCAGTTACAAAACACCCCACCATATTACAGGCAAGTAAATTATACTCTGACAAATAAAATTTTCTTAAATTTTCTAATTTTTTCTGTACAGAATAAATTAAAAATATTTTTTTTCCTATTTCAATTAATTTTTTCGACTTGCATTTCTGATAATTTTTCTAATTCTATTTCTTTCTGAATTTCTGAAAATTTTTCTAATTTTTTTTTTTTTTTTCAAATTATTATTATTATCTAAAATAATTTGTTTATCAATTCTATTTCTTTCCAACTTGAATTTCCAATATTCTTTTCATTCTTTTTCTTTACGGAATAAATTTAAAAAAAATATTTTTTATTATCTTTTATTTTATTTTCATCTAGAAGTTACAACATAAGATTTCTGATAATTCTTTTTTATAAATTATTATTATTATTATTTAAAATAATTTGTATGATTTCTATGGTAATTGTCCATAAAACCAGATACTAAGTTTCAAACATGTCAATTGAGGTATGGAAGCTCAAAATGGATACAATGCTCCTGCTTACTTTATTTGGGTAATATATCACAAATTTTTTTTGTTAATATATTTTTTCTAACATATTTACGTGACACAGTGGATAGAGATGTTGAATCTCTATCCACTGTGCGCAGTGGATAGAAACCTTGAATCTCTACAGTTCCAGATGAGAATTGTCTGAATATAGTGGTTTCAATCCTACCCAAAGCCAGGCAGAGGCTTACTTGGCCAAAAACGTGAAGAGACGACAACTATGGATGGCAGTAATTGCTGAGAATGCAGTTAGGAGATTCAGAGTTCCTATCCCATCGTGGTTACCACCTGACGAAGGCCAGAGGAATAGTTGGCCGAAACGTTGTGAAACAAAAACTAATAAAGATGAGGATAATAGTCAACAATAAATAAATTAATAAATATGGTTATGTTTTCTTTTTTTAAATATACTTTATTTAAATATACTTTATTTAAATATACTTTATTTACATATACTTTATTTACATATACTTTATTTAAATATACTTTTTTAAATATACTTTTTTAAATATACTTTATTTAAATATACTTTTTTAAATATACTTTATTTAAATATACTTTATTTACATATACTTTATTTAAATATACTTTATTTAAATATACTTTTTTAAATATACTTTTTTAAAATATATTTTATTTAAATATACTTTATTTAAATATACTTTCTTTAAATATACTTTCTTTAAATATACTTTATTTAAATATACTTTATTTAAATATACTTTTTTTAAATATACTTTTTTTAAATATACTTTCTTTAAATATACTTTCTTTAAATATACTTTTTTTAAATATACTTTTTTTTAAATATACTTTATTTACATATACTTTATTTAAATATACTTTATTTAAATATACTTTATTTACATATACTTTATTTAAATATACTTTATTTACATATACTTTATTTACATATACTTTATTTAAATATACTTTTGCGCGAGCCTTTTCTAGTCTCACACAAAAACACACGTTCACATTTCAAGCTATATTACTTGTCATATACATATGAGCACACAAGCATACGTGCCCACGTCCACACACGTACATATATTCACATTCGCGTACATACACTCACATTCACGTGTATATACACACACGCTAACGTACACAAATGTACTTACACACGCGCACACGTACGCACACTAGGACGACGTCACTTCCCCTTTCAAAGGAAATCCACACATGCGCAAAAGACCACCGGAAACAATTATAAAAGCAAGAGACAAGCTGTTTCCAGCCCTTTTCGACTTAGCTCTCGAGCTGAGCGGTCGTCGGACCATTCGCCCCCCCCCTTTCGGGGCGCCCGCGTGCGTCACGTCCCCTGCTACTATGTAGAGGGTATGAGCTAACAGACAGTATGTACACTTTATACGCTTTCTCTCTCCATGAACTGGATTGACATTCTCACTCTTTCTCTCTCTATCTACTACTTGTGCCAGAGAACACCACTGCGTAGCTGACAGCTAACATGGCGCACAGTTTAACTGATGTCAACCCTCTATCTTTTTCTTTGTCTACACGCTGGACTATCATTCCCATTTTCCACTAGATTCACTCAATTCTCTTCCCACGCGCGAAGAAACGATAGTGACCTGAACGTGAGATGAACACACATTTCCTTTTTCGTTCTATACTACCAATCCTGCAACAAACGATGGTTACACCTGTGCGGACATGAACACGTGTTATATGTAAAACATTCATTCTTTCAACAGTAAATAAACGACACGTTTATCTATTCCAGCAATTGAGTCTTTGTTTCTTTCATTCCAGTCGTTTCATTATTTTTCTTTTGTAACGGGATTAGGATTTATATATCCTAGTCCTCTACACTTTATCTACATATACTTGATTCGAACTTGTGCAGATTCTTATTATTGTTATAGTTAACTATATTTTACTCTCTTATGATAAATATATATAAAAGACATTAACTTTGTTTATCAATTGATTATGCGTTTTTAATCGCATAGAAATATCTAAAAAGTTTGACAAAATAAAAATAGTTATTTGAAAAAGATAGGCAACTAAAAAAAAACACAAAATCAATTGATTAAGAATGTTTACAAATTTTTATATATTTTTATTATAAGCGGGGTAAAAAATAAACGTGAAATATTAAAAAAAAACGTGAAATATCTATCTATATATATATATATGTGAAAGTGTCTGTGTGCCTGTGTACATTTCCCTACGCAATAACTCTGTCAATTTTTACTCTACAGACTCGAAATTTGATATACAGGTTACTGAGATTTGGGAAAATCGATGTGATCGGTTTTTGGCCAGAAATTTGGCGATTAAGGCATCAAAGTTCAACGATTTGACCTTTGAGAACTCTACCAAACTCTTCCGACAATTTTGGGTCTACGCACTTGAAATTTTAGATATAGGTTCGTTGGACATGGATCTAACTTAATAACTTGATTTGAGCCCAAAACAATACACTTTAAGGGGTCATAATAGGGGTCAAAGTTTAAAAAATTGACCTCTGCAGTCTCTTCCAAATTACTCAGACAATTTCTGGTCTAAATATTTGAAATTTGACATAAAGGGTATTAAGAGATAGGGCAAGCTTTTTCATCAGTTTGGGTCGGAAATCTTTAGTTACCAATATATAAATGTATGTATGTACGTATGTCTGTTTGCCTTTAACTTTCAATAGAGGCGACGGATTTTACCAAGATCAGTATCGGGTTAAAGTTCGATCTTTCATACGACAAATATCGAAAAATTGGCTAAAAACATTAATATCTTCCCCTTCAACTAGGCACTTTTCTACAGGGACGGGGGTCATTTTTTTCACCGATATTTTTTAAAGTTATCCTTTCCTTTAGATTGTTTAGCCTTTATTTTAAAAATGTCGCTTCCGATTTGGTGGTGGTCGTAACAGCAAAAACTCCGTTATTTTCCTCCTTTGCGGTACGGTTTGAGCCTGCCTTCCTACTACCACTTTTTTTTTTTTTTTTTGCTCAATATACACATCCAAACACCCGGGCAACGCCGGGCTGAAATGTTAGTACGTATATATTTTTGTTGCATCTATAAAAGTGAAAGTGTCTGACTGTCTGTCTGTGTACATTTCCCTATCCAATAACTCTGTCAATTTTTAGTCTACAGACTCGAAATTTGATATACAGGGTACTGAGATTTGCAAAATTCTATGGGATCGGGTTTTGGCCAGAAATTTGACTGTTAAGGGGTCAAAGTTCAACGATTTGACCTTTGAGAACTCTACCAAACTCCTCCGAAAATTTGGGGTCTAAACACTTGAAATTTTAGATATAGCTTCCTTGGACATGGATCTAACTTAATAACTTGATTTGAGCCCAAAACAATAAATTTTAAGGGGTCATAATAGGAGTCAAATTTTAAAAAATTGACTGTTTTTTTTGTTTTTTTTTGCTCAGCATACACTTCCAAACACCCGGGCAACGCCGGCACCCATGCTAGTATATATAAAAAAAAACATGTTTATAGTTATATAAACATTTTTTTTTTAATCGGCGACGATCGTAATAAACTGCGCAGGTTTACATAAAGTATATTTAAATACATTTAAAAAAAGATGTAACTATATTTAAAAAAAAAAACAAAAAAAACGTAACTATGGTTTAAAAACATATATTAGCAAAAATAACTTAATATCTTGCCCAAAAGTAATCGATTTTGAAAAATTAGCGGAAGTATTGTATCCATTTTGTCCTTCCATAACTCAATTGACAGACCATCCGCCATGGTTGAAACTTAGGGTCTGGTTTTATTTTTTATTTATTTTTTTTTTTCTGAATTTAATTTCCAACAATAATAAGAATGATAATTCATTTTCTCTTTGAAACTAAATTTAGAAAATATTTTTCTATATCTTTTTCTTTTTTTCCTTTTCATCTATAGGTTGCCGCATGTGATAAAGAAGCTGAACGTCTTCACCAGTTGATAGAGACGGGCAGCCCGACAATCCATTCGCATCTAACATTAATCCCGTTATTAAACGCAGTCCTACGAACCCCAATTGTGATCCCTGTTGGAGAAGCGAGCAGACTTTCTAGCCCATTTTTTATTATCCTAGTTCCCATCTTCCTGGCTTTAACCACCTTCGGCTGTTCGTGACTACTTCGAAAAGTATGGCGGACAAAACAATGTACAATAAGGCTGATGAAATCGAATGGAAGAAGGAACATCAGATAAAATAATAGAAAAGAGGGGGGAAAATGGAAGCCACGAGCAAGGGAGACAACTACGCAGTGAAAGGGAGATAATTTTTTTTTTTCAAATTTCAAGATTAAAAAATCAGTTTCATTTTTTTTTTTCTATTTTAAAACCACCATTTCCCTCCCATTTCTAATCCTCCTATTACTCTCCTTCCCCGTGCCAAATTTAAATGAGTGGTCAATTAACACGATTTACAAAATATTAAAGTGCATACACCTTTAAACATAAAAGAGATACAGTGCCAGTGATTTTAAATATGGCTTTTATATATATATATATATATATATATATATATATATATATATATATATATATATATATATATATATATATATATAATGTGTGTTGTTGTTCAAGATTCAAAACAGGAAATTTTTTATGATGTATGTACCCCCTCACAGAAGGAGAATGTCATATTCTAAAAATCGCATAAATTAAGTAGTTTTATATATATGAGAAAAGGAATCATTTTTTTTTTATGATTTTTAACAATTTACTATTAATAGGAATCATTACAAGATTGATTTTGATCTTAGTCTCTGGAGAGGTTATTGAAAGAGGTTATTGAGTGATAAATTTTAAAGATGGCGGACAGAGACACATCGTTTTCACTTCACATAGAATTTGATTTCCTTAATTAAAAAAAAAGTTATTTTATCAATGTATATGATTTTTGGAATATGACATGTTCGTTCTGTGACGGGTACATACATCATAAAGAGTTTTCTTCTTTTTTGTCTAATTAATAAGGTTGAATGTTGAACAAACACCAAGTCTTCAATATATATATATATATATATATCTTCATAAAA
>NC_136520.1:63712432-63834932 GCF_053919585.1 Euprymna scolopes | reverse complement strand
GGGAGGAGCTATTAGAGTAGAAGGCTTTCTTACATCTGGAAATCTCTACTGTGTAGGGGTGGCACTTTGCTGCTTGTCGGGTTTGTCGAGGGTATTTTCATTAAGGGGGTACAAGTGCTTGTAGTTCGTCAGAGCATCTACCATTAAAATACTTGTAGAACAGGCAGAGGGATGCAATATTTCGTCGATGGGACAGGGGCTGAAGCTTAGATAAAAGTTCAGGATCTATCAGGTTGGTGACTCTCTTTTGAACACTGTCCAGGAGCGACAGACTAGTAACAGATGCACCAGCCCAAATGTGACAGCAGTATCAGCAGTATTCAATACATGGTACAAGATGCTTTCAGGAGTAAGTTACTTGGCAATGATCTCAATGTATTTATTCCAACTCATGTTCCATGTGAACGTTAAGCCGAGGAGTTTGAACGAAGTACTTTCAGGTATGGTATCTTTAGCCATAGCTATTTGTGGTTGGTAAGGTTTCATGTAATTATTAAAGGAAACGAGCTTTGTCTTGGTGTTACAATAACAGAAGCTTGTTCTTGTAAGTGAGTAAATATGAAATAGGATAGTCAAGGATTCGAACTTGCGAAGCTAGATTTGGAATTGAGAATTCCAATCATAAGTTAAAATAAATACAGAATGTTATTGAAAATAAGGAATGTGGAATCGCAATTGTTTAGCTCATACAAAGTAGTAAGATATCTGTTTATTGGAAAAGGAATGTAATGATGAAATTTGCTTCTGTGAAAATTAAAATAAGGAATTTAATTGTCAATTGAAATTGTAAACAAATTTTGTAAAGAGGTTATTCGAAAAATAGGTTACTGAACTTGGGGTCATGTCAAGTTTTGCAACGTGATGCATGTCAAGGCAACGTGCTTGATGAGCACATGTTTAATCATGCGATAGCCGTGACAAGTTCTCAATATAGGTAGAGTTTTAGATGCAGTCTGGGAGAAAGAGGGGAGAAGAGCTGAGAGAGAGAGAGGTCAGAAACAGCTGCTGACACCAAACCTTGGAAGCGAAGGTTAGAGAAGAAAAGTCATGTAAAGAAACTTTGAATTCCTCGAGCGAAATCAGGACCGGTCATGAAATAAAGGACGTCATCATGTGTTTTTGTATCTGCGTCGTCGTGTTGTTATTCAACAGAAAAGGTATCGTCCATTTATGTTATAAGAACCTTGATAAAATCATCATCTAAAAAATATGTCTTAGAAAGTATATGTGTCAAAGTATAAATGTTATAGAAACACTCCCCTTCACAGAACTGTCAAAAGTATAAATGTCAAACTCTCGGTCTATTTATCTATATATAAAATCTCCTATCAATGTTTATTACATGCCGTTGGCTATTATATATATATATATACATGTTTAAGACTCTTACTAAGACTCTCACAAACAAGAACACTAAATAATAACTCACATAACATACGCGCATATTGGTACATCATCAATAATACCACCCACAATGCAACATTGGCAGCTTGGAACGTTACCATCCATTTCTGACCCCATTCCACTACAGACTAAAGGTTTTCCTCTAGAGTGTTTGCCATTGCTTAAGATATGTGCTCATTAGTTTTCCCCACATGCCTGCTATAGAGTGTGTTGTCATCAGCAAATATATCCATGCCAGAGACAATTTTATCAGGTAAAGATCGATCCCTGAGGTACACCTGCATTTATATCATATTGTTTGAATGTACGCCCATCAAGGACAACCTGGATTCTTCTCTCATTTAAGAAGGATTTAATTATGTTAAGTATTCGTGCAGTAATACCATAGATTTTATTTTCATGAGAAGACCATCGTGCCATACCCTATCAAAAGCCTTAGATATATATAGAGTTACCACCCTCTCCTCCCCTGCCTTATCCAGTGCTTGGTATGAACGTTCAGAAATTACAGTTAGAATATCTGTATTAGAACAGGCTTGCCTAAATCCATATTGATGGTCAAACAGAAGTTTAGGAGCTGTAAGGTGGTGGACTAGAGCTTGATTAATTAAAGACTCAAATGTTTTGGCGAAAAGCAGGAGGAGGTTAATTGGGCAATAATTTAATGGGTCAGTTTGTTCGCCAGAGATTTTGTAAACTGATACCATAGAAGCAATATTCCAGCTGTCAGGAAAGCAAGATTCGTTAAGATATTTCTTAAAGAGCTTAGAGAGAACTGGAGCAACCTCAGCAGAGCATATTTTAATAGCACAGCCAGGATGAGATCAGGTCCCAGTGCTTTTGAGGTGTCTAGGTTTTTTATGATATCATGTACTTGAGAAGGGGTGATTTTCAGATCATCTAGTGTGATTTCTGTCCACAGAGGAAAATCAGGGAGGGAATGGTTTGCTGTGTCCAAGGTAGAGTTTGGGAGAAAATAACGGGCAAACATGTTAGTTTTCTCAGTTGCTGAGCAAACAACCTCATGATTGTTGGATAGTGAGGGAATTATTGATTGCCCATTATTTACTACACTATTATAGATTTTCCAGAAATCACAAGTTCCTAATTTCTGCGCTACAAGGTGTTTCCTGGTGGTTTCAGTATATTCACTCTTAGCTGTTGCTACTTCTTTCTTACAATTACTTCTAGCCTCTATATACTTTGTCTGTTTGTACAGGACTTATGCTGGATAAATCTACGGTATGCATGTTACCTCTGAGCAATGGCAGCTGCGCAAGTAGAAGTAAACCATTGGGGAGAGTGGGGTTTGCTATATAACTTCCGTGTAGGAACATGTGCTCCAATTGCTGCTTTGAACCATTCAGTGGTCTCATTTGCGCACTATTCTGCAGGAAGAGAAAAGATATTTCCCCATGGGGCATCTCTGATGTGATCGCTAATGGCATCCCAGTCAGCCTTATTTTAGTATGTTGTCGTTTTGAGCAATGGCTCTTCAACTTGAGGTCGAGAGTTTAGAGTGATTCTATCATTATCACAGCATGATCAGCATTCTTGAGTGGGCAATCAGCATTTGTTACACAATCCTCAGGAACAGTTATCAGAAATAGATCCAGAAGTGCGGCTTGCTGGTCCTGGTGATCTGGGAGATGGGTCGGGAGTGTTACTGTTTGTCTCAAGGAATGGGATATAGCAAAGTTATGGCTGATGCTACTAGCTGTGTTAGTGTAGTTAGAGAAGCCAAGCAAATTTCTGTGGTGGGCATTAGAGTCACTAAATACATGTATTTGGGCGCTAGTGTCAAGGGAGAGTGCTACATCTATACTGTCAGAAACATGATTGATTACACTATGATCATGGGTTGATGGGGAGCAATAAAGAAAATACAAGTAGCTAACACTATGTTGTAAATTTAGTTTAAAGCACATGAAGGCCTGGTCACCTGATTCTAGTTTAGATTCCCTAGACATGGAGAGGGTGTTACAAATATAGACTCCAAGTCCATTCCTGTTAAAGTAGGATGAAGATAACCAGACATGTTAAAGATGTTAGAGGGGATGAGGAGTGCAAGTTAGTTTCACTTAGTACTAAGATATCCGGGGAGTTTGCTAGAAGAAATGATTTTACATCATCTAAGTTAGTTCTAAGTCCTCGGATATGTGTAAATGCAAGCCTCAACGGAAGAGGCGTTAGTGTGTGTCTGGTTAAAACATTTTTTTGGATTGAGCTGTCATTTCATTCTATTTCGTAGTTTTAGATCTAGATTGAGGTGCTAGGCAAAACGGATGTGCATAGCCACCATCATGCAACACGGCTCCTCATCCACAGGAATGTGGCCTCGAGAATGCCCACCAGAGATGAGTGCAGGGTGCCTTTCCATGTGTGACATGGCACTACATATATTCCGATATTACACAACTGATTATAGAAGAACCGCTCTAAGCGCTATCAAAGAGTTAGGGCTTCTGTACTGTCAGTTGGAAACAGCAGCCAGCAACTGTTAAACTGGTACACTCAAACCTGTCTGACAGGAGTGGTTCAGTTCAATCAGGTAAGCATACATGGTAAATAAGCACTTCCAAGATGCTCAGGTATAGGGGAATAGAATAAGTCAAATGTGGGTGATGGCATTCATTGCCCTAGTCAGGAAACAAGGCTAAGCACTGGGCATCTCTAATGAGTCCTTGTGGCCGCACCTCTGCTCCTGGCTAATAGGCAAAGAAGGAGTATGGAGTATAGATAGGCAGAGTCTATCTATTACTTAAGCAGTTTATGTTTGCAAACCGGTGATTTAATCAAATCACCAGCTCTAGGGAGGTTGTTGTCCAGGAATGAGGAGGCCTCCCTCCTCTGTTTGGTGCCAAGGCGTATGAGGTCAGTGGCACAAGTTTACAAATCGGAGTTTTCCTCATGCTAGATAGATGACCTAACCAGATCTACTGGTCCATCAGCACTGAGAGGGTTTTCCCTGCACCTGGTTTCAAAGCCAGGTATTTCTATGCTCTTGCTTGGATAGTTAGGATCGATGGACTTAGTATCAAAGAATTAGTATCCGCTTTGAAGAATAGGATTAAGATTGGTTACGTTTTTAAAGGAGGTATGTATGAGTATGGGGTGTAGATTAAAGGTGAATATCTACTAGGATTAAGAAAAGATCGAATATGGTTTGTGGATTAGTGACTAATTGAAAAATTATAGTATAAGAGTTAGGGTACGTTTCGAAATGTGCTTTAGGTGTTAGTTTTCAAGTAAAAATAATCATTAGTACTTTATCCCATCTAATGATATAGATGCTAGTTAATATAGATCACTTATAATCTGGGCACAAACTGTGGCTATTAGTTATCTATTTTATAGATATTCTATAGAGTATAAATATAGGGTAAGCTAATATATCCCTTAACAATAGAAATCCATAGATATTTAGTATTTATCGATTTTGAAAAGGTCAGCCTACTAAAGTTTAGGACCGGAAGCTAAACTCTCCTCCCAAGGTATGTGCAAAGTATGTGATTTTATATCAGCTTGGGGAGAAGAGCAATTATTTTTTTGTCCAGTTGAAACAGGAGAGATTATATAACTTACAAGAATACAGCATTAATATACAATATAGATACACAGGGATTTGGGGAGGATTGAAGAGTATAAGTATTTTTAATGTTTATCATGCAAAACAGACAGGAAGGCATCTTGGAAGCAAGGCATTATCCTTTTAAAGCAGACATTTAGAAATAACATTTGTGCCAGTTATTTTAGTAACATACATCAGTAACAATATACATGTGGCCAGTATAGGCCTTATATTTAAACATTACACTTAGTCATAGAATGAGAAATTATGATTTCCAAAAAGAGGGGGAAGCAGTAGAAGTAAATTAGAGCAGGAAAACAGGTTTGGTGAATAAGCAATAACTTAATTGCTTCCTAAGCAGTGGTTTGCACAATTTAGCAGTTTTTCTATGGTTTTGCTTTTATTTTTTAAGATATCTCATATTTTGTACTGTAATGCTTTTAATTAATCAAGATATTTCGGTCCGTCGGATCACTGCAAATCCTCTTTGGACAGCTGTTTTCGTTTTGGTTGTGACGTCACACAGGATCAATGAAAATTCTGTCTTTGGATTGTAATCCGAAAGTTATCCAGTTCCTGAATCAAATGAAATTTGGCAATTGAATTAGTCCGGATCGATCCGGAATTACAATCTATCTCCCACACCCCAAAATATAATGGGCATAAATCAATAAGAAGCAACCAATGGTACTATAGACCTTTATAGCTTTTTTCCTTTTTTTACATAGGAGTCACCACTTACCAAGGCCCAAAAGTCACTCGAGGATAATGGTTAATGAGTGTACACAAGTCAATGACACAATATCCTAGTAATCGTTAGTAGTGGAAATTTGGTAAATTGGATTACTTAAGTGGATGGTTCATCAAGTATTTGTTTATGTTGGACTTGAATATGATCAAATTGTAGTCAGCTGGAAAGCAGGCAAATGGAAGAGAGTTCCACAGGCGTGCAGTTCTAAGGAAGAAGCTTTGTTCATGAAATATACGTTTAGGATTATGCACAGAAAAAGAGTGGGGGAAATTATTGATAGCGGTTTCAACTAGACGAGTGCTTTTCATGAAAGTTTGGCGAGGGGGGAACCATAAATTGGAGCTCAAACAACCACTTGCCATGAAAATAGTGACAGAGTAAAGACAGGCTCGTAACGTCTCCTCTGTAGGAAAGAGGTTGCAGGGAAGAGAAAAAGGCACCCCCACCAGGTTACAAAGTCTATTTTGAACTTTGCCAAAGCATGATTAGTGTTTTCCAGATGTGGCAACAGTACTCCATCTGTGGATGTACCTGACTCTTACTTAGGTAGGGAATTGCATCAGCAGTGAGATATCTACTAGAGCGCTAGAAGGATCCCACCATTTTTCCAGCCCAGAAGCTTGTCAAAACATGGAGCCTCTCCAAGATGAGAGCCATTCATTTCAATTGATACCAGATAGGAAATCAGAGCGTTGATAATATAAAAATAGAAGCTTGGTTTTAGATGCATTAAAATTAGCCAGCCACTTCTTTCCCCATTGCACCACATGCTCCAGATCAGAGGAGAGAGAATCTGAGAGAACTTGGTCATTTACGGCCTTTGATGTGTTGCCATAGATGGTAATGTCATCAACATGAATGTCTTCGAATGATCTTAGGATGTGATTTAGAAGATCATTGATGTAGATCAGTAGGAGAGTTAGGCTCAAGATGGGCCCCTGAGGGAATCCGGCATTAAAACTGTGAGCTTCTGATTTCTGCCCCTCAACTCTTATGAACCTATCAGAGAGAAATGATTTAATAATTGAGAAGACATTTCCAGCTATACTGTAGCTGGAGATCTTGTAAAGTAAACCTTTATGTCATACTCTATAAAAGGTCTTTGATCTGTCAAGAGCAATTGCCCTAGAAAGGAAGCCTTCATTGAGAGATTTGCTAATCCTATGAGATATAACCGTTACCACATCTGCTGTAGATCTAGCAGAATGGAAACCATATTGCATGTCACTAAGAAGGTTATTTTTGCTGATATGGTTAACTACGTTTCCATTTAACACGGATTCCAGCAACTTACTCATGACGTACATGAGATTTATTGATCTGTACTGAGAGGAAGATGACTGATCACCTGAAGTTTTAAATACAGGGCATACTGGTGAGGTTTTCCCGGGTGTTGGGAAGCAATTCTCTTTAAAACAACGCTTAAACAGCTTTGTAAGTATGGGAACTGCAAATCCTGTCTTATTACTTTAGAAAATGTGTGGAATGAATGCGTGTGCGCATAAGTGATTTTTGAATGTCTGCATGGCATGTGTATCATGGTGTTGGCGGTGTTGGCAGCGACGATGTTGTGAACACGAGAGGCATGTTCTCGTTGTGTCGTTGAAGCAAGAAGAAAGGAAAAAGGCTGAACTCTCTCCATAGAAAACCATTTGATGCGTTTTATATATTTTTGGCTCCAGAACATGATTGCACCTGCTGATATTTTGGTTTTTGGAAAAGCGTTAAAAAGAGAATCTTCTAAATTTTTTCATTGGTTACTTGTGTCACATGATGTTGTCTTCAACTACGTCCGCCAAAAATATGTTCATTTTTCTTTTATTGTTTTAAGGAAAGTTTGTGAGCGTATTTGAAATTGTGCCGTTGCTGACAAAGCATATGTTTTTGTGCAAAATGCGTATGGAAAATTGAAATGAATAAAGGTTCGTTTATAGCGTGCGAGCATATGTGTGTGAGTGACTGTACAACTTCTAGACCTATTCCTAACCCGAGGATTGTGTGACTAATGCCCACAGTCAACTTGGAAACACAGACCACCTAGTGACATCAGTTGACATCACATTTAAGGTGAGGAATCATTGCTCAAAACCGCAAGGTACTACAACAGGGCTTAGTGGGAAGCCATTAGAGATCACATCAAAGATGCCCCATTGACCGATATCTTCTCTCTTCCTGCTGAACAGTGTGTCAACTGATGGTGCAAAATGGGAATTGAAGCACATGTTTCCATTCACCCCCACTGTTGACTACAAATTGTGCAGCTGCTATGGCACAAAGACAGCATGTATTCTGCCAGTTTGTACGACATAAGTCAAATACAAATAGGCAAAATTCGTAGATGCTAGAAATCATTGTAAGAGAGAAATAGTGACAGTCAAAAGAAAGCATGCTGAAATAATCAGGGAATGTATAGAATCGCCAAAGATAGGAACTCGTGATTTCGGAAAAATCTATAATAGTGTAGTGAATAAAGGACAATCAGTAATTCCTCCACTGAGCAACAACCAGAAGGTTGAATGCATGGTAACGGAGAAGCCAGAACTGCTGTCCTGGCGATTGCCAACAAACAACTCCTTCCCAAATTTCCTTATGCGGACTGAAGCCACATTAGATGATGTAAAATCACCCCTTCTCATGTCCGCGATATATTAAAAAATTTAGACACCTCAAAAGCGTGTGGGCCTGATCTCATCTCTGCTATACTAATTAAGAAATGTTTAACTGAGCTAGCCCCCATACTTACCAAGTTCTACAATAAATGCCTTGCTGAATCTTGCTTCCCTAATAGCTGGAAGATGTCTCTGTGGTACCAATATACAGGAATTCTGATGAAAGAACAGACCTCTCAATTATCGCCCCATTAATCTCTTCCCCCTCTTCGCTAAAATCTTTGAGACCTTAATTAATCAAACACTAGTTCACCACCTCGCAAAAGCAAATTTTCTCTCTGGCAAAAAGTATGGATTCAGGCAATGTCGTTCTACTGCATATATTTTAATATTTATCTGTGAATGCATTTACCATGTACTGGATAAAGCGGGTGGAGCCACAGCTGTAGCCCTTGATACATTCAAGGCCTTTGGCAAAGTCTGGCACAAAGGGCTGCTAATGAAAATTAAATCGTACGTTATAACTGGATGTATAGTAAATATAATTAGATCCATCTTAGATAATAGAAGCATACAGGTTGTTATTGATGGACATACATTCAAGCCACATATCTTTAATGCGAGAGTGTCTCAAGGGTTGATCCTTGAACCATTATTATTCCTCATATTCAAAAACGACCTCCCTGATAATATTGCGTCCGAGATGGGTATATTTGCTGATGATACAATGCTCTATAACATGTAGTGGAACTCTCTTCCGTTTGCCTGTTTCCCACCTGACTACAACTTGGATGTCTTCAAGTCCAACATAAACAAATTCATGACAAACCGCCCCCTTAAGTAAGACACTGTATCAAATCTCCAATACTAACTATTACTACGATCCCATCTCATTGATTACTGTACACACAATAACCCTTATCCCCGAGTGGCTTCCAGGCCTTGATAAGTGGTGACCTCCATCTAAAAAAAAACAAAAAAAAAACAGATGTACATAAATCTAAGACAATGGCAAAAACATTAGAATATGACCTCCAGACCATAGTTGAAAGGGGACTCAAATGGACAATAACAATTACCGCTAGTAAAACTAAGCTGCTCTTCTTTAACAATTACCAGACGACTCTCGAACCGCCTATATCGATGAAAAATAACACCCTACATGAGAATTCTACCTTCAAACTCCTTTTTTGGAACTATTTTACCATATTTTACTTTGTGGGCAATATGAACTGGAACAAATACATAGAGGACATTGCAAAGACTGCTGCAAAGAAGGTGGGTTCCCTCTATCAAGCTAGAAGACTACTCACACCTGAGAGTATCATGTACCTCTACAAGGCCACCATTCGTTCATGCATGGAGTATTGTTGCCACACCTGGGCTGGTGCATCTACCACTAGCCTCTCCATCTTGGATAGGTTCCAAAAAAGAGTTGTCAATCTAATCGGTCCCACTTTATCAACTAAGCTCCAGTTCTTGTCCCATCGTCACAATGTTGCATCTTTGTGCATGTTTTAACGGAATGTGTTCTGATGAACTCCTTGCACTTGTACCCTGTACATATCCCCCGACAAACCCGTTTAGCAGAAAGATCTCACCCCTTCACTGTTGAGGTCCCTAGATGCCACAAAGCTTTCTATTCTAATAATCTCTTCTCTTGAACAGCTAGACTTTGGAATTCTCTTCCTGCTACCAGCTTTCCTGGTCGTACTGATATGCAGAAGCTTAAATGTAACATAAACCGACATCTTGCTAATCTTTCCGAGACATGGTCTCAAAAAGTAGCCTTTTTTCGTCCAAGTGTGATATGCCTTGTTAGGAGTTACCGTGAGTAAGATAAATAAATAAATAAATTGAGTGTACGTGTGATTATATTTATCATACAAGTGAATATTAAATGCAAAATATACATGAAAAGTAATTATCAAATGCATGCTGAATAAGTGTGGGATGGGAGGCTGGTATATGGATCTGCAGAATAGATTTCCACATAGGGGTCAAGGAGTTCGGAGTCGGAGTCAGAGTCTAAGATATCAAAGGAGTCGGAGTCGGAGTCTGCATTCTAGGAATTCAAGGAGTCGAAGTTGGAGTCGGACTTCGCAACCCTGGTTCTACCCCGCCCCTTTCATATTACAAAAACTAAAAACATAAATTTAGGTCCATAAAAATTGCAACATTTTTTAAAGGTGAAGAGTTTCAATAATTAAAAAAATAGTTTATATATATATATATATATATATATATATATATATATATATATATATATATATATATATATATATATATATAAACTCATTATTTATTTAATTTCCTTGAAGTTGTAAATAAAAAATGGACATAAAAATCAATATTATGTTTATAAAAAAATCAAGCGTTTTCTCTCAATAAAATAATATATTAGTTAAATTATAACAAAAAAAAAAAACAACAGAATTCTAAAAAATAATTCATTTTTAAAAGATTTAAAAGGACATTCCACTATTCCACGATATAAACTTTTGAATAGAGCTTTTTAAGTAAGGTTTTCCAATTAAAAAAAAAATATTTTCATATAATATAAAAATGACTATTGACAACTAGCAAATAGCAAATTCAACTACAACTTGAAATTATTTTAATTGTTAAAAGATATTTATTTCTAGGGGGATGGGGTCAACTTGATTTTAGCGCATATTTTCCAAAAAATGTACAGAGGTCTCTAGTTAATAAAATTAACATAACCCATAGCAAAAAATAAATAAAATAAATAAATAAAACAAAAACCTGCTTCCCTGATTAAATTAAAGCGATTAGCAACTTCCGTAGAAAGTATGCACAATTATACAATAAGCACAAAATAATGACATGGCTGGTAGTGCGTAAAATATTGATGGCTTTTGTAGAGGACTAGGATATATATATCCTAATCCCGTTACAAAAGAAAAATAATGAAACGAATGGAATGAAGGAAACAAAGACTCAATTGCTGGATAAAATAAACGTGTCATTTATTTACTGTTGAAAAATGAATGTTTTAGATATAACACATGTTCATGTCCGCGTTCGGGTGTAACCATCGTTTGTTGCGGGACTGGTGGTGTAGAAAGAAAAGGAAATGTGTGTTCATCTCACGTTCGGGTCACTATTGTTTGTTCGCGCGTGGGAAGAGAAGTGAATAATGTAGTGGAAATGGGAATGATGGTCCAGCGTGTAGACAAAGAAAAGATAGAGGGTTGACATCAGTTAAGTTGTACGCAATGTTAGCAGTCAGCTACGCGAAGGTGTTCTCCGGCACAAGTTGTATATATATAGAGAGAAAGATGAGAATGTCAATCCAGTTCATGGAGAGAGAAAGCGTATAAGGTGTACGTACTGTTTGTTAGCTTTTTGCCCCACATGGTAACAAGTGGCGTGAGGCGCGCGCGTCCTCGCGCCTGCCGAAATGGCGGCGGCTGGTCCATAGACCACTCACCTCGGAAGGCGAGTTGGAAAAGAAAGAAGCTGCTTATTGCTCTTGCTCTTGCTTTTATAGCTGTTTCTAGTGGTCTTTTGCGCATGTGTGGATTTCCTTCGAAAGGGGAAGTGACGTTGCCCATGTGTGCATACGTGTGTGCGTATGTGAGTACATGTGTGTGTGTGTATACACATGAATGTGATTGTATGTACGCGAACGTGAATATATGTATGTGTGTGTATATGTTTGTGTGCATGTATGTATATGACAAGTAAAGTGGCTTGAAATGTGAACGCGTGTTTTTGTGTGAGACTAGAAAAGGCTTGCGCACTTTACACAAAACTTTGAACACCCCTATTGTTCTAAGTTTCTTTTTCATAAGACTTGCTTGTCGTATATATGCGACGCCATGTTAATTTCTCATTTTTTAAGGTTTTGGCTATTTTGTGACGTTCAAATCAAATTTCGTCTGTTTTATTCAGTGTAAAATAAAGAATGTTTATATGCGATTTAAATCCTGATCCTAAATTACGATGAATTAATTTGATTTTACTAGTTTTTATATGTATTTTTTGTTATGGGTGTGGAAAATTAGTGTTATGACACACGAAAGTACCACTGTGAATTAACTTGACTCTGAGCGTATTGTCTTCGCCATTATTTGAGGAAAAAGTCATTAGGAAATTTAGATAAAACTTTCTGATACTCCAAATATTATTATTATTATTATTATTATTATTATTATTATTATTATTATTATTATTATTATTATTATTTGATTAAATTTAACGTATATTTTCACAAAATAATCAACTGTGTCGAGTATAAAGGGAACTAACTCATTCATGACATTTAATCATTTGTTAACATGATTGCGTCCCTTAGATTCGTTAGAATCTAAGGGACGCAATCATTTAAACCTTTAACGAATAAATGTAATAGTCACTGCGATTGATTAAAAAATGCACGATATGAATTGTAATATTTTGTAAATTTGTCATCTACAAAAACTTTAACCATCATCATCAGACGACAATGATTTCAAAGCGTTCAGATTGTAGTGAATAGGATGCTTCGGTTATGTAATTGGGATCACATCCTCTTTTGTCAATGAATAGTAGGTGATTGAGAAGCATGGGTCGCACAATGAAGAGACGAATAATACCGATATATGATAACAAATAAATGTAGATGTATTTACATAAAAATACCAGAGAGAGAGAATAAAGATAGCGATGGTGAGAGTTCATTGAGAAGAGAGCAACGTCACATGCGTTATCCTATTTGCTGAGAGGCTGGCGGCAGTCAGGAACGCTGGTTGGTTGGCCATACCAATCGGAGCGTGTTATCGTCACATCTTGACTTTTCGAGAGTCCAGCAAAAAAGAGAAAGAAATCTATAAAGCAGGAAGTGACATATCTTCTCTTTTTTTTTTTTTTTTTTTATTACATTTTCACCCCAAACAAGGCACATTGCCACTTTGGTGTAGGGGGCTACTATCAGGGGCAGCAACTACTGGGGCACTATGTTGGGATTTAGGCAGCAAGATGTCGGTTCACGTTGCACTTAAACTTCTGCATGTCAGTACAGTTAGGGAAGCAGGGACATGGAATGGAATTCCAAAGTCTAGCGGTTCTGGGGAAGAAACTACTGGAGTAGAAGGATCTTTTACATCTAGGGATCTCTACTGTGTGGAGGTGGGATTTAGCTGCCTGTCGGGTTTGTCGAGGGGGTCTATGTCGTGGGGGCACAAGTGTCTGCAGTTCGTCAGAGCATTCACCATTAAAATACTTGTAGAACAGGCAGAGGGATGCAACGTTTCATCGATGGGACAGAGGCTGAAGCTTAGATGCCAGTTCAGGGCCTATCAGATTGGCGACTCTCTTTTGAACCTTTTCAAGGAGCGAGAGACTAGCAGCAGATGCACCAGCACAAATATGACAACAATACTTCATACATGGGCGAATGGTGGCCTTATAGAGGCACGGGATACTTTCAGGTGTCAGTAGTTTTCTAGCACGGTAGAGAGAGCCTACCTTTTTCGCAGCGGCCCTGGCAATGTTTTCAATATAATTGTTCCAACTCATGTTTCCTGGTGTGGCAAGGCATGTGTCACCAGAGTTAAAGGGCGATAATCGAGTTTAGCTTAAGAGAACCATTTTGTGTCTGTGTGTCCATTGGCTGGGGGATTTCATTTCCCACAGGATGACCTGAAGCTTTGCAGATACTCATCTTTTACTCTTGGACATTGTGTAGAAAATGCATTCCATAATTCTGTTGTTATGGTTAACAGAGTAGTAAGAACCTCCAGCATGCAACACAGATCTTGCCTCCCTATATGTAATACAATGCAACAGCAATCTAATTTGATATTAACTAGGTACGGCCAAAAAATGGACGAATCAAGATAGGGGGACCAAGTTTTGAAAGCCGATTTATCGTAATTTCTTTGTAGGTTTCCGACTACTTTTTGATTGTATTTGAAAGATTAAAGACTGAACTTAATTTCCAAAAGGAAAAAAATATTTGTGCCCGTGAAAGAAAGTTATGAAAAATGTTTTCACTGTGAGCTAACCAATCCGGCTAAATTTTGAAGTTAAATAAATTCATTGTAAAAATCCTTTGAAAGATAAATATTAGTTTTCCAGGTCTATTTCAATGATAATTAGTAAAGTAAAGTTTTAAGATATTGAATTAAATAAATAAAAAATAAAAAACCTTGTTTGTACAAAAATAGCTTAATTAGCTCCCAAAACCGAGAGATTCTCGTTTGGCAGAATGTCAACAAAACTGAAATCTCTAAAGATGGATTATACGAACGCCCAAAATCTTCTGCAGTCGAAAGGCTGTCTGAAAATGACGTCAGATAATTGAATGGTGGTAGGAGGTGCTGGTTTTCTTTTTTCCCAGACGTGCATCCGTACATTCCTATCGTAAACGTTTGTATGATTTTTACGATTTTTTGATTTAATTATTTTTCTATGTTCCTGCTTTTAAAATAAAACAATTTTTTTATTATTTTTCAAGATTATATAAAAATTATGTTACGCCAAAAGTTTCACATTCATGCAAGCAAGGAAAATATTAGAATCTTACATAGAAGAATTATGCGAAACCTGCAAATAAAAAAAATAAGTAGAAATATTTTTTGCAATTTTAATTTTTTGTGTGAAAATTTTTAATAAACAATGCTTAATTCAATTCAGTAGTTTGAGAAATCAATTTTTCTTCATGCTATATCGAATTCATGAATATAGACTTTAGGGGCTTTTTTGTAATGTTCTTGTAATAATTTTTTTTGTTAATTGTTATAATTCACGATGATTTATTTTCATAAAAAAACGCAAAAAATAAATTTGTGCATTCTTTTTACTACCGAAAACCGGATCAAGTAAAGATTAGATACCCCATAGCAGACGACAAAAATAAGCGAACAATTCAAGGGGCACCGTTTGTTCGACCTTGACATTGCCGTTAGTTGTTTCTAAACTTGTAAACAGGTCAAATAGCAGACATATTCGAATGTTCGCGAGCAAGATTTTTTAAAAATATATTTACAAAACTTTTAAAGATTTAAAAGTAAAAATAAATATTTACAAAACATTTTCTTTAATATTAAATATTTACAAAACTTTTAAGGATTAAAAAAAACAAAACTTTTTTCTATTCACACAAAACTTTTTAATGTAAGTAAAAAAAAAAATAAATGGAGTTTCGTACAAACCCAAAATGTATGAAACTAAGAATCAAAAAAGATACAAAATACAAAAAATCAAATACAAGAACCAGATAAAAAATAATAAATGTAAACGGGGGGGGGGGGGTACTATTATTGGTACAAAAAAAAATTCCAACAGTTTTTTTCTTTTTCTTAACGGGGAAGTGGGTTGTTTTTTTATTTATTTATTTTTTTGTTTTAACTGGGAAGTGGGTACAGTTCTTTAATTAACTCCAAAACACTTCTTAGCGGACTGTCTCCAAACTTTATCGCCACATAAATTCGGCTAGATATGACTCCACCATACGCGTGTGCACATTCTAGTTTTTTGGGGTTTTTTTTGCCTCACACCACATACGCTCAACATGGTTTGTGATTGCACTTATAATTGGGTCCACAAAATTATACTGGTGATTCATGCGCAAATGGTGGAATCCTTCCTGAGCCAGATTATCATAGGCTTTTTTTTTTTTTTTACACAGTGATCACCACTTATCAAGGCCCGGAAGCCACTCAGAGATAAGGGTTATTGCAAGTACATTACGTTAGTGTGGAGATTTGATGAAGTGTTTACTTAAGGGGGCGGTTCATTAGGAATTTGTTAACATTGGACTTGAAGACATCCAAGTTGTAGTCCGGTGGGAAGCAGGCAGACGGAACAGCAATCTGACACTATTGTCATTCCTGGTCTTATGAACTGCTTTATTACTGGAATTAATGTTCCCGCATCTCTACAAGAAACGGTTACCAGAAAACCTGATCTTGTGGCAGGTTCATATCCACCAAAACCCCATAGATGGCATGGTAACCGGCCAGTGTGATGTTTTTGTTTTGAAAACAAACTTTCGTCAATTTCAACTATGCATCCCTCGCCACCAATTCGCTGAGGGTGCCGCATGAAATACTCGACGCACAAGTCCCGCATGAACATGCGCCAGTCCACAATTGTCACTAGCGACTGTATTTCGCACTCGGCACTGACCGTTTTGTAAGTTGCATTTTGTTTGGTCCAGAGATATATAAACAAAACTCATCTTTTAATAGCTACATGTGACCATGCAAAGAAGCTGACATGCCTAATTGTTTTGCTCTTGTTGCATTGTAAATGGGAACGCCGCCATTTTAAACCGCCACGGAATTCCCTTGCAGGTACCATGCGGATTTCCCTCTCACAGGAACAAATTTGAGAACCTACGAGAAGCCTATGCATCTGCAGAAAGTCTATCATCTTGATGTTATTATCTGTAAAATAATAGATGTCTTCTTGAGTAATGTTGTCAAGATTCATTTTCTCCAGTAATATCGGTTTACCAAGTTTCTGGAAGTAATAAATAATAATTTTAGTTTAATTTAATCTTTCCGGAAGCAATTACGTTTCCGGAAGTAATAAATGTTAATTTTGGTAAATTTATTCTTTCCCTTTCCGGAAGCAATTGTTCGGCCATATAATGATGTCTCCCCTGGATTTGGACAGCAAGTGCGTGAAAAAAAATGGCGTCTCCAATTTCGGCAATAAGGTGTTCTAAACATTCTACTAAATTGAGCACGTACTTCGTAACCATCACCGGTAAAAATATTGCGATTCTCTCATGCGACCAGTATTTATTGTATTTATTTGCTTCCCCACAAAAGCAAATTAGGCACAAGGCCGTTTTTAATGTGGGGTAAAAACCAGCTCCCCTAAAAGTAGGCAAAAAGGGGGCACTCTGGTTACCAAAAATAATAATTGTCCCAGTATAGAGGGTTTCCCCTCCATTGACTGGTACAAATTATCTTAAGTGCAGCATCTGCAGAACAGATGGTATTTATTTGCTCCCCCACTGAGCAAATTAGGCACAAGGCCAATTTTTAATGTGAGGAGTGAAGGGAGGGGGAAGGGAAAGGGGGGACCAGCTCCCGAGAGGTGGGAAATGGAGCTTGAACGGTCCCGTAGAACCGATGGTTAAAGGTCAGGCATGTGGGGTTGCCCCCACATCTGGTCTTTGCTAGTCATAGCTAGTCCTAGCTAGTCATAGCTTGCAGTATCTGCCGGAACAGATACTACACTTTGATCCCAGCCCGAAGGCCAAGATTATTCCCATTTTAAAAAAGGGGTTAGGACAGGAACTTTCTTAAACTCTCTTCCATCCCTCCCTCTCTTCTTATTTATCTTATCTATTTCATCCACGTCATCTCGCTTGAAAGAATTCTAACTATAAGAAAATGCCTACTCCAAGAATGGACCTTTTGCAAAATTTTACGGAAATTAATACGTTACAGTAAAATTATAATAAAGTTAGACCCGTTGAATTGTCAGATGTTTTTACTAACCAAAAAAAAAAACAACGTATTTTTAATGTACAATTAAATTTTGTATTTGAATTGAATAGCTTGAGAAAAAAAATTTCCCCCGCTAAAATTACTGTGATATTCATTTACAGCATATTCGAAATCCGGTAAAATCTCTTTAGGGCGTATTGTGGTTTTTTGAGAAAATAAAACCGTGTACGCATTATAAATGTTTCTTTTCTGTGTCTTATGTTATACATTAGTACATTAGGGGTCATTTCGAGTTAAAAGTTTATTTACTGCACCCATCTGAACTAGATAAAATCATGATTAAAATGTGTATGTCTCGTCTAAATAACTAACGATGAATATCTAATATGGCCGACGTTCAGAAAACGTTCTGACGACCAGACGGATGGTCTAAAAGTCAGATCGAGCGTACCTGAAAACTAAATAAGACCAACGGAATGAGACCAAATTGACAACTCGGAAATTCTAAAAGAAACAATTTAAACAAATTTTATTTTCTACTTATGTAGAATAAATGCAACAACAACAACAACAACAGCAGCAGCAGCAACAACAACAACAGCAGCAGCAACAACAACAACAACAACAAAAACAGCAATAACAACAACAACAACAAAAGAAAACATGAAAAATAATTATAATTAATCAATTTTTTTCAAATGTTTTTTTAATTATTTTTTTCCCCCTAACAATTATTAAAGCAAAAACAGTCATGTTCTCATCGAGTAAGTTTTTTTTATTCAAGAAAATAAAAGGCACTTATATAGGGAAATATGCAAATGAGATGCAGTCGGTTTTTCAAAAAAAAAAACCTGTGTGTCAGAGAGAGAGAGAGAGAGAGAGAGAGAGAGAGAGAGAGAGAGAGAGAGAGAGTGTGTCTCTTTGGCAGAAGTAAGTTCTGACAGATATGTGCTGGGGTTTGATACCGAGAATTGCGAAAAGGAGAGCATAACAGTTGGAAATTCTTTCTTTGAATTTTATTTTCTAATAATAATAACATATTTAACAGCGCAATGACGAAAATGGGTGAATGAGTAAGGTTAAGCATGACATCCTGAAACCATTTACTGGAGAAGGTGATGTGATCACATAGCTTAACAAGCTGAAGTTGGTGGCAAACCTGCAAAAGATTGAAAACATAGCCACATCGATTCTAATGTATTTCTAGCGATCTATCTAGAAATGAGATAGACAGATCAGACTATTGCTGAGAGTATTGAGAACCGATTAAAGACCGCATTTTCAGAGAGTGCATTTGAGGTTTATAATTAACTCAGAAGAGTAACCTCAACTGGAGAATCAGTGGATGTATGTGTGGCAGAGATAAGGCGGCTAATAGGATTGGCTGGATATGCAGAACACAGCTTTAAGAAGACTGTTAAACTGGCTTTCATAAGTGGTTTCCCTGTTCGCATCTCTATGGAATTGCAACGACTTACTGAAATTGAAACCATGAAGGTGGAGAAGGTTTTGAGGCATGCTGGAGTGCTGGAAAAACAGCCCGGTGACCTGAGGGCAGTCGCAGCCACTGTGGCAAACAATCAAAGCAGAGAGGAGCGAACATCAACGAAGCAAAGTTGTAGATTTACCGGTAAATATTTAAGATGTCAAGGACCCCACTTGATGCGCAACTGTAGAGAGTCGCGAACAGATATTATCTGTTTTCAGTGTGACAAGATGGGGCACATTAGCAAGAATTGCTCTTCGCTTCCAGGCAATAAGTAAAGGGGTATTGCAGCAGTAGTCACCCCTTTTATACTGGAAAGGCGTGTGAGAGTTTCTGCCACAGATAGTGGTCACTATTAACGGGAAGAGGCCTAGAGCCCTTGTCGATACCGGATGTACAACAATGCTGGTTACTACAAATGTCGCCAAATCTTGAAATGGTGTGACGTGACCGTCCCAGGGGGTGATTGGGCTCCTGACGGAGGGAGGGAGGAGTCAAGACTCCCGAAATGCTGGAGAAGCAGATATGATTTCTTTTTATTCTTTAATTATCGTTGGTGTGCCAGGTGATGACAAAAGACCTTGCTGAGAGAAAGATTGGATTGTGATTTCCATTGTTATGAAAATCGTTGACAATATCATTTTTTTTTTTTTTGTAAATTGTACTCCAAAAATGGAATGACTCAGGGTTCAAGACTAGGGATGTTTATAGTTTGAGTACAATGCCCACGACCCTCTGGATCGCGGGGAATGATGTTTCAGGGCATGAGAACGCTTACAGATCCACAGGTGCACATGGAGAAGAGTGTACCTTCTTTGGGGGGTGACCTAACTGGATACGATTGGGCCAGGGAACAACCCCGGTGAACGGCAGTTGAAGCTGAAGTTTGGATCAGAGTTGAAGAGTCGCCACTCCCCTCTCTTCCCACATCATTCCACCGCAATACTGAGAGAAATCAACCCATTGACTAGTCTATCAAAATCAACATTGAACTACGGACAATTATATATAACTATATATCTATATATCTTGAATTAATCAGTAGAATAGAGCACCGAGTTGTTTTTTTTTTTCTTTTGTGTGCATGAAATTGCTTTCCTTCTAGCACGACAGATTGACAAAGCAGCGACATATCAACCCGATTACGAAATTAAGACCAACCAAATCAATTGACGGGTCCTGCCACACTGAGATACCTTGCTGACCTGCAAAGGACGGGTCACAATTGAACCAGCAACATTAGAGCAGTAGATTGCAGAGAAGTGAAATGTTGAGGAGAGGCCGATGCTGAGATCATTGTGAGGAACATGCCATTGCAACTAAGAGTGATTTTCCTAAATAGGTTATTGTAGAAATTGACATGGTACTGGCCCTAGATATGATAGACTGATTGGGAGAAGCTACCATTGCTAAAGGCCAGGTTAAGTTTGGCAATCAGAGTGCACCAAGAATGACAAGAAGTGAAACCAGGAGCAATACCATCCAACTGTTAAAACCTGGCCATGTCTGATTGAGGATGAGGACTTTCAAGCCTATTTTGATGTTGATAAATCGATGGTTAAGTGGAGATAGACCACAGAACTACCTCTGTTGACAAATCGGATTAGTTGCTACAAAAGCACGCTAAAAGGAGATATAGAGTCAACAAACCCGATAAACCCGACAAGCAACTAAGTCCCACCCCTTTACAGTAGAGATCCCTAGGTGTAAGAAAGCCTTTTACTCCAATAGTAACTGCAAGTCTTTGGAACTCCCTTCTGGTTTACCAACTGTACTGATATGCAGAGAAGTTCAAGTGTAATGTGAACAAACATGTTTCTACTCATCTCCCTTCATAATGCCCCTGCAAATTATGTCCCCGATAGTAGCTCCCTACTTCAAAGTGGCACTTGTCTTGTTTGGGGTGAAAAAAAAAAAAAAAAAAAAAGAGTCGTAATTTGAGAAGGAAGTTGAGAGGTAGATAGATGAAAGAATATTGATACCGTGGTCAGGGAAGGTTGAAGGAATTTTCCCATTCATAGCCGTGGTCCAATCTTTACTAAACTTATGGTCTTCAGTGGTAAAAATAAAATAAATGAATTTATTTTTTCTTTTTTTTATGAAAATAAAGCATCATAAATTGTAACAATAAAAAAAATATAAAAAATTAATATTTTCAGGAACATTGCAATAAAAACCTTTCAATCCGTATTAATGAATTCGATATAACTCAAAGAAAAATTAATATCTTGAACTACCGATAGTATCATTGAATTAAGCATTGTTTATTTACTATTTTTACACAAAAAAATTATAATTACAAAAAATATTTCTACTTTTTTTTAGATTACATGTTTCGCATAATTTTTATATGTAAAACTCTAATATTTTCCTTGCTTGAATGAACATGAAACTTCCAGCCTAAGATACTTTTTATATAATCTTGTAAAATAAAAAAAAAGTATTTTAGTTTAAAAGCAGAAACACAGAAAAATAATTAAATTAAAAAATAGTAAAAATTATACAAACGTTCGCAATAGGAATGTACGGGTGTATGGCTGAGGAAAAAAAGGAAACCAGCACTCCCTACCTCCCTCCAACTACCTGACGTCATTTTCAGACAGCCTTTTGACTTTCTGATATTTTGGCCTTCCGTAGAATTCACGCTTGGACGATTTTTCGTTTGTTGTGACTACGCAAAGTCAGAATCTTTTGCTTTGGTGGTGGTGGTGGTGGTGGTGGTGGGGGGGTCTAATCAAGCTATTTTTTGTACAAACAATGTGTTTTTTTTTATTATTTAATTCAATATCTTAGAACTTTACTAATTATCTTGGAAATAGAACCAGAAAACTAATATTTATTTTTCAAAGAATTTTTACAATGAATTTATTTAACTTCAAAATTTAGTTGAATTTGTCAGCTTCCGAATTTCACCGTGAAAACATTTTTCATCATAACATTTTTTTTTTTTTTTCACGTGTACAAAAATTTTTTTCCTTTTGGAAATTAACTTTAAGCTTTAATCTTTCAAATACAATCAAAATGTAATCGGAAACCTTAAAAAAATTATGATAAACCGTCTTTCAAAATTATGTCCCTCTATTTTTTCCCCTTTATTTTTGTCCATTCCTATGGGCTGCCTGCAAACTTTTTTTGGTAAATTTTTACTTACCAATCACTTTTAAAATGACAACGTTAACTGTTTCCGGGTATGCTGAAAATGAATATCGAATTTAAATTTGCTGCAACAAGTAGTTTTCTGGATAAAAAGCAATGTAATACCTCATGTTATCAGTAGTAGCTATTTCTGTATGCACAATACAAAAATGATAACATAAGGAATTACATTGTTTAATATCTGGAAAACCACTTGGTTGCAGCAAAAATGTGCATGTGTTTGTGCATACAGAAATGGCCACCACTGAAAACATAAGGAATTACATTGTTTAATATCCGGAAAACTACTTGTTTACGGCAATTTGAAATTCGATATTCGTTTTCAACATACCCGAAAGCCTATTAAAGTCGTCGTTTTAAAGGTAAAATTTACCAAAAAGATTTCAGGTCTAACAAACAAAACAAAAAGATTAGGTTACCAGAAAGTGGGTGCTCATTTTATGTTAAATTTATATGGAAAAGTGATCCCCACTTTTTGAAAAAATAGGTTGTTCATATCATGAAAACTGTTTATCTGTGCTACTTTTAAATGCTATATTCATTCTCAGCACCCCCCAAAAAACCCTTCAAAGATCGTCATTGTAAAAGGTTTTTTTTTGGAAGTTGGAAAGAATCTAGACATTGACCCTATGCGCAAGTGCAACCTACAATTTTTTTTTTCCATTAAAGCGAGAAAATACAGAAAAATGTTTATGATGTACATACCCATCATGGAATGAAGATCTTATATTCAAAAATCACGTAAACTGCCAAGCAGTTTTTTTTTTTTTTTAACTAAGAAAATCATATTTTATGAGTAAGTTAAAAGTGACTGTCCCACGTCGCCATCTTGAAAAAAGAAAGAAAAAAAAGCAGATAACTATACAATAATTAAAACTTACGAGATCACCTTTGTAATGCCTACGATTTCCCATTAATCATTTTAAATCATTTGAAAAATATTTTCTTTGTGTAAAGAAAAACTACTAGATTAATTTACATGAATTTTGGGATATGGCAGTATCGTTCCCTGGTAATACATACATAATCTCTCTCCTACATATGATAAAATAACTGCAGAAATTCCCCTCTGGACCAAAGTATCGTAGGTTTGCAACAACAGATGCCCCATACAAATTCAATACATCTAGACTAATATCTTATGTAGCTTTCAAACACCATTTTATACACATTCAGTTGTGATAATAAAATGCTATATTGCATCTGAAGAGCAATACTGACACAATCGCAACATTTTTAGAGGAAGGAGTTCCTATTTTTCTCTCTGAATATTTAGTCCTAACATTACTACCAGTTGTCACTGGGACCAATTCTACATTTTCTACAGATAGTGTGATTATACCAATCATAACTGGCCCATATATACATAAATATAACATTATCTTTCCGATTTTTGATTCATAAACAATAACGGCTTCCTCACTATATTCTGTCCATTCTGATTAGCTGAGCTGTGAAAATTCTCCTATTCCAGAATTCTATTCTTCCCTTTATATATGAATGATACATAAAATTAAAAATATGGCATCACTTTTGTTGTTAAGAATAAATAATAAATGTAAATAAACAATACAATATTAAAATTCTCTGTAGAAATATAAATATATATGGATATTCAGTAAATTTACACTGCATGTGTTTGCTTGGTTCATTGTTATTAATTACTTTGCAAAAAAAAATAATAATAATAAATGTAAATAAACAATACAAACTGCAACTTCTCTTGAGAAAATTAAATATATATAAATTTTCAGTAAATTCCAAGTATTTTTTCCATTTATTGTTTTTCTATTTTTTTTTTTTTCACGTTAGTTTCTGGGTCAAATTATGCAGGGTGTTCATTATACTGGTTGTCTGATAAAAATGTGTGCTTCTTCATTATTGTAACGAACATAACAAATGATTTCGGATATGTTTGTTTTGTCGCATGACATTTGACATAAAGACATGGGAAATAGCTTAAATTTCAAATTCCTCCAAAAACTATTTTCCTTAATCATTAATTCATACCTTATCATTTTGCATGCATTTGGGATATTTTCATTACTGCGACATGGCAATTCATTAAATACTACTGGTTTCACTTGAACATCAATATTTCTATTAGAACATTTCTGAACAAACAAGAAGATTGGCAAATGTGTATTTCAGTGGCGTAAATTATTTGACTGACAAAAATTTATAAAAATTATTTATTTTTATATAAAACACATTATTAGACGCCAAGGCTGAAATAAAACCCGAAAAAATTGATTTTTATTATTTTTTTTTTCAACGTTTTTATTAGACTAAATGTACAACGATCGAGGCCGCCATCTTGTTTTGAAATTTTGGCCTTTCTAAAGATTGCCAGATTGACCTTTTTGAGGCCAAATTTAGCTTTTTACACTCTTGCATGGACCATGGTTCCATGCAATAGTGTAAAAAAAGGACAAATTTGGCTTTTTACGCCAACAGTTTCTTCCCTTGAACAGCTAGACTCTGGCATTCCCTTCCTGCTACCTACTTCCCTGATTGTACAAATATTCAGAAATTTAAATGTAATGTAAACCAACATCTTGTTAATCTTTCCTAGGCATGGTCCCAAATTGGCAATGGGGGGGGGAGCGAAACAACAGTAGGCAGTTTTGGTGGAGAGAGAGAGAAAAAAAAGGATTGTTGGCAGGAAGACTCGAACCGTAATGCAAAGGAGGAAACAAAAAAATGTGATGTCTTTGCCAATGTCTCTATCATCTGACCGGATGTAGAGAACGTTGAAATTAAGTGAAGTCAATCCAACAATGACAATCACTTGCAAAAATGGGGAGGCAAAAACCGACCCCTCCTTGTACAAAACGGCTGAGTTCATGGTGAAAACAATTAATGTTTTGGGCCAATTTTTCGATATTTGTCGTCCGAAGGGCAAGGTTTAAAATGATACCGATCTTGTGAGGATCAGTCACCTCTGTCGAAAGTTTTTGTGACACACACACACACACACACACACACACACACACACACACACACACACACACACACACACACACACACACATTTTGCCCTTAATATATATAGATTATTTTCAGACTTATTTATGACATTCCTTTAATTACTATGATCTTTCCCCTTGCCATATATAACACATACACAGGATTTTTCTAATTCTTCAGCTCCTCCACTTGGTGTGAAAATCTACTACCACAATTTTAGAATGTCACCTTCAATTTTGGAACTTATTCATATTTACCGCTAAACCACTTGGATCATTACTATTTCTGTTGGATGTGCATATCTACATCCGACCAATCAATTTTTTCATTTGAAAAATCCTTTTAACCCATATATTTTTACATTATCATCAATAGTTTTCAATTTATGCACTTACCAGCAAAATTTATAGTCTGCCTATTAATATCATTTTGGTAACTAGTTTCCTCTGAGGATAAGAGCCATTCTTTGAAACTCCATGTATTGTATAGGCAGGGGTTATCACAAGGGGATATATTACAGGAGTAGTAGGGGACCCCAGAGGTAGTGTGTTATGGCTCACTGATGTGTGGACATGCCCTGGCACACTACCAACCCCTACCCCACTGTCTTGTGGGTGCCCTTGGTTGGGCGAAGACTAGAAGAACCAACCCCAAAATCAAACACCACTGCCTTGTGGGCCTGATCACAGCAAAAGGCTAAGAGATGGGAACCCTGACTTCAAATCCTACTGCTACCTTGCAGTTTTCCTTTAAAGGCTATGGAACCTCATTCAGAAAGAAAAGGCGTAGTAGCGGACACGATAGGGCAACTGTCTACCTCACTGAGATTACTTTCGGCCAGAAGCTGCGGCCTCCTTTGCTGCCAGTCATTGCAGGTTCGCTCCGCTGGACATGAGCATTAGAGGTTCAGAGGTTGTCTATCTAATGTGCAACAGATACTGCACCTAAACTGTGCAAGCAAGTTTGGAGCCAAGGTGGAAAGTCCTGTGGTGATGGAGTGAGACTACGCTAACACCGAGGAATAACGCACTGAGGGCCCAACTAGTCATCGTCAAGATTGACGGACTTCATGAAGATGACATGTTCTCAACTGTTAACTATTCTGTACTTTAACTTTATCCTTTGATTTTTAGTAATCTGTGTTTGAATTTTTTTGTTTGGTCGTCTCCCACTTCTTCCTCTCTAGCCCTCCAAATGACGCATGACAACCTCTCTGACTCTGAAACAAAATACTGCCCACACAAGAAAATTCACCGTCTTTTATTCCATATGAGGTTTGAGTGTCTGCAAATAAATACGAGCCTCGCTTTGAGTATAGTTGCACATGGGCAGTTTTTTTTTTTGTGTCAGCTGGTATGATGTTCGCTTCGTCACACATTAGCTAACCCTCCCCCCCCCCAAATCCATGATCACAGCATATACAAAGTCGCATTGGTAATCTTTGGTGTGTGCTTTGTCGCATAGACGGTTCTGAAGATTCTCTATTTTGTGTTGTCTGTTGGTCAAGCAGTGTAATATGCTCTGTATTATTTAAAGTCTCATCTACTCCATCAGACAGGATGCCATTCGTCCAGGGTCCTGGAGTTTCTCCATTTCGTGTTGTCTGTCAGCCAGGTAGTGTGATATATTGTCAAACTACTATATTCAGTCTCGCTCACATGCAGCACACACATGGACACAATGCACAACACCATCAAGTTTAAGACATACATGGTTATTGCCCCTTATTTCTAGAGTTGCATGTTTAAACTGATAGGTGACGATATCGACTTCCTTTCTCTTTCTTTTTATCCCATCCTATTTTCACCTGGGATGTCATCCAGTACAAACGTGTGGAGATTTTCTCTCCTCCTGATTTTTTTAGTTACATATTTTGGTGGTCTTTGTTTATTTGTTGTTTATCCATTTATTTTGCCTTTTTTGGTGTGGTAGGCAGCATTTAATTACGGCCACTATAGTGATATACTCAGTGTCATTTGAAGCTTCATTATCTGCTTCACCAGATGGGATGGCATTATTCTAAGGTCAAACGTCCTTCACATGGCAGAGGACATAGTTATAGTAACTTGTGGGCTGTTCACCTCTGTTACTGTCATATCTGCAGATCCTGTGGGCAGGTGCAGTCAATGATGATGCATTATCCTTAGTCATGGTGTTGTACTAATACACTGCTTCCTGAACAGAGCACCTCTTTTTAACTGCCATCCATTTAATACTATGGTGGCATCGTTCTCCAATACCGCTGCTTGCTGGCATATAGGCACACCAGAACTGCAGGCACACTCCCCATATTGCAATATGAGTTTTAGGTTGAACCTTCCTTTAGCCATAATTTAGCTGAGATAAGTTTAAGTTTTTTATTTGGTCATTTCCTACTTCCTCCCCTTTCTTCCTTCTGAAACAAACGAGACATGGGGGAAGATGTGGCTGGTTACCTTTAATGCATCCAAAACCAAACTCCTATCCTTCCATCATCAACGCTCTGATCCCCATCTGGCATCAATTGTGATGGATGGCTCTCGTCTGGGTGAGGCCCCATGTTTTGACAAGCTTCTGGGTTTGACCTTTACTCCTGATCTGAAATGGAACACGTACATCAAGTCTGTTGCCAAGGTCGCTGGAAAGATGGTGGGATCCTTCTACCGCTCCAGAAGATATCTCACTACTTATGCAATTCTCTATCTATATAAAAGCCAAGTACGCCGAAGGATGGAATACTGTTGCCACATCTGGGCTGGAGCTGCTAAAAACCGCCTATCCTGCCTTGACAGAGTACAAAATAGACTTTGTGGCTTAGTGGGGGATGCCCTTTTCTCTACCCTGCAACCTCTCTCCCACAGAAGAGATGTTGCGAGCCTATCCTTGTTTTATCGTTATTTCCATGGCAGGTGCTCATCTGAACTCCAATCTCTGGTCCTCCCTCGCCAATCTTTCACGAAAAACACCCGTCTAGCCGAATCCACTATGAAAAGTTTCCCCCACTCTTTATCTGTGCCTAAATCAAAACGTGGATTCCATGAACAAAGCTTCTTTCTTAGAACTGCACGCCTGTGGAACTCTGTTCCGTCTGCCTGCTTCCCACCGGACTACAGCTTGGATGTGTTCAAGTCCAATGTTAACAAATTCCTAATGAACCGCCCCCTTAAGTAAACATTTCATCAAATCTCCACACTAACGTAATGTACTTGCAATAACCCTTATCCCTGAGTGGCTTCCGGGCCTTGATAAGTGGTGATCACTGTGTAAAAGAAAAAGACTCTGAAACAAAATCTGAACAGATAAGAAAATTCACCATCTTTTATGCCATACGAGGCTTGCATGTATGCATGTATGCAAATGAATATATGACTCCCTTTTATTATAGTTGCACATGTGCAGTGTTGCTTCTCCATCGGCCTGTATAACGTTTGCCTAGTCATGCATTGTTTACATAATCTAAAATATATTTTGCAAGATTGTAGGTTTTAGAAATTGCTCTAGATAAGCTTGATGCCACTTGTAACCCAAAGCTCCCCGCTCTATTCTAAAGCCTATATTTCTGAGATTTCTTTCAAAATAATATAGATTACTAAAGATTGAACGGTGTTTGCTTGGGATCTTTTAAACCAATGAATTTCAGGTGAAAACATTATTACGTACTTACATGTCATGCCAAAATTAGTATAAATTTAAAAAATTACGAAAAATGATGCAGTAGAAAAATAATCTATATATATAAAAGACGTGCGTTTTTGTATGTCCAAGAAAGACTTTTTTCCCCCGGGGGTTCTCAATGAGGTTACTATTTTGGAAAACTTTCCTTATACTCCCTAGATTGTTTGTCTTTCTCATATAAATAAAGTGAAACTAATCGAAACAAGGCGACACTCACCTGACCTTCATCGCCGGGACGTCTTGAAGGCAATCAGCTTTGATCAATGTGAGGAAAACCCTTCATATAAGACAATTCATTTGAGAGCTCCCCCTTTTTCGGGGAAGCTTGGTTTCCCCAACATTGTAGGGAAACAAATAAATAAAACAGCGGAAAGCTGAACTGGCTGTCAGCCAACGTTCATTTCTGTGCCTGCCTGAACTCATTCACTTAGCAAATCAACGTTTTGATTAACATCGATAAATTTGAACGCTTTTTTCACTTCGTGGGGAAACACATATGGGACAGAAAGCAGGAAGCTTAACTGGCCTACAGCCAGACATTAATTTCTGCGTCTGCGTGAACTCATTAACTCTTTGATTAACATCACTAGATTTGAACACTTTTCACTTCCTGTGGCGTCATAGCGTAGACGTAAGATGTCAGGTTTCTTTCGCTTTCTTTTCCGCCTTCACGTCACGGATTCAAGCCTACCAATTCAAGCTACCACCACTTAAAAAAAAGTTTTTTCAAACACACACCTCCAAACACTAGGGCAATGCCGGGCACCCCCGCTAATTACAAGTAAAAAATAAAAATGATCAAATTATCAAGTTTTACCGTATGTTTTAATGTAGAAGAGTTGTACGACCAATTCAGTATGGTAACATAGCGTGTATGGGCATGTGTGAGAAAATCTGTGTCAGCTGTAGGACAGCTGACTAGCAATAATATTAGCAGCAGCAGCTGTCTTAGCACATATGCAAATTATACAAGTGTGCATGCGCTGACATCACGGGAAGAAGAAAGAAAGAAAAAATAAAAAGAAAAAAAGACAGCACATGGTCGAGCAAGAAAAAAAGGTGCATGTCAGTGAAGATAGACGTGTGAGTCGAGGGCGAGAAAGTGCTGGCTAAGGCTGGCATTAGGTTGTGGGGAGAGAGACTTCTAAAAAGCACATGTTATGCAGCACGGCGTTGTAAAACATGTGGGCGTGAAAAGACTTTTGAAAGATAATAAAATATTTTTTTTTTGGAAGAACCACAAATAAATGCATTCCATTTGCACTTGAAAAGACAATCTGCGGGTCCGAGAGGTTTGAAATGTAACAAAACAGTAACGGCCACGTTATATTATCTCCCTTGATTAAATTGACTTAAATTAACTTAAGGATCCACCATTTTTAAACAGAGCATAAATGTGAATAATTTGTTATAGTTAAAAATACATCTAGTCCATCTTCTGCTATATCGTTTTTCGCAATTTTTGGACCTTATACTAATTTCGCCATGGCATGTAAGTACGTAATAATGTTTTCAACTGAAATGCATTGGTTTAAAACATCACCAATGTAAGCAAGCACCGTTTAATCTTTAGTAATCTATATATCTATAAAAGTGAAATTGTCTGTATGTGTGTCTGTGTATGTACATTTCCCTACCAAACTACTCTGTCAATTTTCAGTCACCAGACTTGAGATTTAACATAAGGGGTATTGAAAATCTTTTTAATCGGTTTTCGGACAGAAATTTGGCTGTCAAGGGGTCAAAGTTCAACGATTTGACCTTTGAAAACTCTACCAAACTCCTCCGCCAATTTTGGGTCTAAACACTTGAAATTTTAGATGTAGGTTATTTGGACATGGATCATACTTTTTAATTTGATTTGAGTCCAAAACAATAAATGTTAAGGGGGTCAAAGTTTTTAAAAAATTGACCTCTGCGGTCTCTACTAAATTTCTCAGCCTAATTTTTGGCCTAAACATTTGAAATTTTACATAAAGTGTATTCAGACATAGGGCAAGTGTTTTAATCATTTTGGGGGCGAAAATTTGGCTGCCAAGAGGTCAAAGTTCAAAAGATTTGATCTTTGTGGTCTCTAGCCAACTATTTAGCCAATTTTGGGTCTAAACATTTGAAATTTTAGATAAAGGGTATTCAGACATGCAGCAAGCTTTTTAACTAGTTTTTGGGCGAAAATTTGGCTGCAAAGAGTTCAAAGTTGACTTTTAACTTTACAAAACTACTCTGCCAATTTTGGGTATAAACATTATAAATTTTAGATGTAGGTTACCTGGATATGAGTCAAGCTTTTTAATTTATATATATATATATATATATATATATATATATATATATATATTTGTAGTCATCGACATACAGTCCTGTTTCGTTGTATCACAGCTCATTAGTGCCGCTAGACTAGCACCTCTCCTAAGGCAAGGATCGAACCTAGAACTGTTGTGTTGATAGTCGGCAGCTCTACCTCTCGACCACTGAGATTTTATATATATAGATTTTATATATATAGATGTTATATATATATATATACATATATATATATACATATATATATATACATATATATATATATATACATATATATACATATATATATATATATACATATATATATATTCACATATATGCACACACACACATATATATATACATATATATATATTCACATATATGCACACACACACACACACACATATATATATATATATATATATATATATATATATATATATATATATATATATATATATATATATATATATATAAAAGTTATGAACAGTACATGAGCAAAGCCAGGCTGAACTGCTAGTCTAAAATATTTTGAAAGAAATAAAATTAAAAAAAAAGAGGGGCACTCTAGAAGTAGGCAAAAATAAAAATAGAAGAGTTTCGCCTCCATTGACTAAGGACAAATTAACTTTAGAACAGATATTATACTCAACCAGAAGAATTTATAGTAAATAAATATAAATCGGTGCAGACGGGTCTTTTTTTTTTTTTTATCAAGATTCAAGACTGGGCTTTTTTAAAGACGGGACTTTTACACCGATTTTGAAGCACCGGTAATTGGAAACAATATGTCTGCTACATCGTCTTCAACGGCGATTAATTTGCGGGTAAGGTTTCCTTCTCTTTTTTTTTTTTTTTTTTCACACACGATAATATTTAGTTTTGTTTTAAAGATTGCGAATGTGTCTCTGCATTTTTATACAGTCTATTTTATTTGGAATTTTTGACTGGATTTTCTAACTGGGGGTCGAGGTTATTGTCACCAATGTCAGGAGTCAACAATTCTTGTCCTCGCGTAAAAGATGACAAAAATTATTAATAAAAAAATAAAAACAAAACATTTTTTTCGGTATTATTATACAAACACCGTGACAGCGAATTAGTAAAATCTTTTACGTAGTATTCTGTTACGTTTCGGTGTGCTGAACACGAATCTGAAAACTGGGTTAGGGTTAGGGTACATTTTTTTCTACTAATTCGCTGTCACGGTATTTGTATAAATTTACCCGTTTACATATTTTATAAATACCCTTTTCCTATATAGTAACATTTTAAAATAAGTTAGTTTCTCTTTGTAAATTGAATGTGCGTTTATAAAGAAAGTGAATGGAAGACAAGATGGTTCTTTATTACGACAGAGGCGCCTAAAAAAGTGTGTTCGTTTTTAGTTCAAAAGCACAAAAGGATTATAATATTTGACTTCTTTGCCCACAATCTAAATATTTGTAATGCTCTCTCTCTCTCTCTCTCTCTCTCTCTCTCTATATATATATATATATATATATATATATATATATTTGTACCTGTAAAAACGTTTTTTAATTTTTTTTTTTTTGTGGGTTTGTTTTACTGTACACATAGATTCGAAAAAGTTGTCACAAAACGAATATAAAAACAAATAAATGTTATCAAAGGCAAGATAAGTTACTTTTCTACCTAACTGAATATGTTTTTAGTGTTTATATTAGTACCTTTATATTTAATGTAATATGTTTATTCAGCTTGAAAAACATACAGTGTTAATGTTTACAGTCAAAATACTGTTAAAAACCCACCGAATATATGTCAGCCAATGTCACAGTAACATATATTGAGCGAGTTTCTAACAGTATTTTGTCTGGTTTTTTATTTATAACTCATTTTCCCAAACTTTCCGCCTCAAAGAGAGAGTCGGCTGCCATTTAAAATTTTCCAATACATCGGTAAACACTGTATGTTTTTCGAGCTGAATAAACATGTTACATTAAATATAAACACTAAAAACATATCCAGTTGGGTAGAAATGTAACTTGCCTTTGATAACATTTATTTCTTATATATTTGTTTTGTGACAACTTTTTCGAATCTGTGTAAAGTAAAACAACCCCCAAAAGTGAAGGAGAGGGAATATATATATATGACGCTTATTGGGACGAAATTTCGGAAATCGTAATACTGGATTTCACATAAAAACGATGGTACGTAGTATACCTCGTATTTTTAAAATGATTATATCCAACAATTTCGAAAATCGATGAGGTAGAAAATTATTTATTAAAGAAAATAAAAAAATAGAATGGTAAGTGTTTATTTTAACTGTAACACAACGCTGATCATTCTAGTTTGGGTTAATGTGAACGGATGGGGTCCCAAGATCCAGCCTTGTTCTGAGTTCGAGAAAAAAGGTGGGTCATGTCATACTCTGTGACCGGTGTCGAGGCAAAAAAGTTAACCCTTTGAAGAAAGTGTCGAGTTGTTCACTTCGAACAACAGAAAAAAAATTTTATTTAAAATTTTTTTTTTTTTATTACATTTTCACCCCAAACAAGGCACATTGCCACTTTGTTGTAGGGGGCTACTATCAGGGACATAGGCATCAGGGGTACTGTGTAGGGAGTTGGGCAGCAAGCTGTTGGTTCACGTTACACTTGAACTTCTGCATGTCAGTACAGTTGGGGAAGCAGGGACCTGGAATGGATTTCCAAAGTCTAGCTGTCCTGGAGAAGAAGCTACTAGAGTAGAAGGCTCTCTTACGTCTAGGGATCTCTACTGTGAAGGGGTGGGATTTGGCTGCTTGTCGGATTTGTCAGGGGTATTTACATCGAGGGGGCACAAGTGCTTGCAGTTCGTCAGAGCATTCACCGTTAAAGTACTTGTAGAACAGGCAAAGGGATGCAACATTTTGTCGATGGGAAAGAGGCTGAAGTTTAGATGACAGTTCAGGACCTATTAGGTTAGAGACTCTCTTTTAAACCTTTTCAAGGAGCGAGAGACTAGTAACAGATGCACCAGCCCAAATGTGACAACAACACTCAATACATGGGCGAATGGTGGCCTTATAGAGGTACAGGATACTTTTGGGCGTTAGTAGCTTTCTAGCACGGTAGAGAAAGCCTACCTTCTTCGCAGCGGTCCTGGCAATGCTCTCAATGTAATTGTTCCAACTCATGTTTCCTGTGAACGTTAGGCCGAGGAGTTTAAAAGATGTACTTTCAGATAATGAATCTTTGGTCATTACTATTGGTGGTAGAGAAAGTTTCTTGTAGTTATTGAAGGAAGCAAGTTTAGCCTTGGCAGCATTGAATGTGACCATCCATTTTTGTCTTAATTCCACTACAGATTGGAGGTCATCCTCTAGTGTTTCTGCCATTTCTTTAGATATGTATTCATTTGTTTTCCTGAATGAAAGAAAGAAGCAGTTTAAAGAATTTAATGTTGTCTATAGTAATAAATGCTCAAAAATTTTTCGAGCATTTATTACTATAGACAACTTTTAGAATTAGAATTTAAAAAAAAAGATAAACAGTTCAAAGAATTAGATTTTAAAAAAAATTAAACAGGGCAAAGAATTAAAATTTAGAATTTTTTTAAAATTCAACAATTCAAAGAATTTAGAATTAAAATAAAAATAAACAGTCGAAATAATTAGAATATTTTTCTAAATTAAACAGTCTAAAGAATTAGAATTAAAAAAAAAAAAAATTAAACAGTCTAAAGAATTAGAATTAAAAAAAAAAAATTAAACAGTCGAAAGAATTAGAATTAAAAAAAAAAAAAAATTAAACATTTTCACGAGGTTAGTTAGTTTTCATATAATGTCGAAAGGGTTAATTTTTTTTTTTTTTTTGGCTCAACACTGATCACAGCGTATGATATAACCCACCTTTTCCCCCAAACTCAGAACGAAGCTGGATCCTGGGACCCGATCCGTTCACATTAACCCTAGGGGTTATTGAGGCTGCTAAAAACAAATCTGGCATTTAAACTCATGGCAAATTTACCATTTGTAGGTATTAACCCCTGGACACTGGGACTATTTTGCGCCATTTCACTGTTTTCATTAACGCTTTTCTTACATGATGTGTTTGCATAGTAAAGGTGCGGAGGAATCTTACAGTTAAAATAAACATTTACCAATAGAATTTGATGAAAACGATTGTAAGACACAGGAGAGTTCAGAAGGGAGGTAATTTTCCGCTTTGAATTAAACAAAATGGCGGCAATTTTTCACCTGCTATCATGATTAAAGTCGTTTTGTTTAATAATTCAGTAATATTAACATAATTTTGACAGCGTAATTATGAAGCTACCATTGTAACTTATTAGAATTGACAAAAACAAAAAAAATCAGTTGAAACCATTGTTTTTATCTGAAAACTCCATTTATCGACTACAAAATCTTGTCCGAATTCTGTAGAAGCGCCCAAAATTGTTATGAAACTGTTATTAATTGTTATATGTATATATATATATATATATAAAAAAAAGGGAACAAACCGAGTTATATGTTCATTAACTTTTCGTCTTTATTTCGAGACTTCCTCTGGATGAATGAGATTAAGAAAACAAAAACACCAGTACTTTTCTTAATCTCATTCATCCAGAGGAAGTCTCAAAATAAAGACGAAACGTTGATGAACACATAACACGGTTTGTTCCTTTTTTTTTTTTCTCTATTTTGTTGGAATACTATATCCATTATTTTCATCATATATATATATATCACGTTGACACACCGGTTCCCGCTGGATCACTGAAGTTAAGCAACGTTGAGTCTGGTCAGTACTAAATGGGTGACCATTTGGCACTTTCAGGTGCTGTATGTGCTCTCCGCTTATCTCGGCATTGTTTCCAGTCATCCTGGTCTTCTCCTTGCCACTGGACTCAAACTGTGCCGATTCAGGAGAGGTGTGGTTAGGGATTGTGCGACCCCTGCCTCACAATTACACGCGCAACTGCCATATATTACACACACACCATACAACTGGTTTCTTCTGTGGAAAGCAACCATTTATTAAGTCGCCTGACGAAGACTTCTGGTTTTAACCGACCATTTGTCTGAAACATTAGCATTGTAGGGGATTTGTTCGATTTTCACTGATGCCTGGTATTACAGCCATGACGTGAGCATAGGTAAATATCTCCCAGCTCTTAGCAAAAAAAAAAATGTGTCTGTAATTAGCAATATGAAAACCAGCTTCAACATTTAATATAGAAATTTATTAAAGAAAACATTTTTTTAGTGTATTTTTATATATGGTGTTTTCCATTTTTGAGCCGTGCAAGTGTTCTGGTCCGCTGCTGCCATTTAATAATGTCATCAAACGAGAGGAAGATATGGTCATTATTATGATTTATGCGTGTTCTGCCGATTACTGATATCGGGTCACCAGTTTGTAGGGGATTTGGTCAACATTCGCCGATGCCTGTTATCACAGACATGGCGTGAACATAGTTAAATGTCTCCCAACCCCCAACAAAAATTAAAAAAAAAAAAAAAAAAAAGTGTCAGAATCAGCATAAATACGGCACAATCACGTTGACACATCGGTTCTCGCCAGATCACCAAAGTTAAGCAACGTTGAGCCTGGCCAGTACCAGATGGGTGACCATTTGGGAAGGCTAGGCGCTGTATGTACCTTCTGGGAAGGTTGGGTGTGGGGCCAACACCCTCACCCTGTAAAAAGAACTCCGTTACTACAAAAGCATCTACAAAGTTGTAGATGGCCTATGCCCCTTCAGGGCTCAAGGCTATAGATAGATAGAGAATCAGGATAATGACGAAAATGAATTTTAGCATTTATAATGAAGTTTTATTTAACAATAAGATAAATCATTTTGTTTTGTTGTTGTATTTTGATATGTGTGTGTGCTGTGTCGACATGCAAGAGAAAGATTAAGTCATTAAATGATTTATGAGATGTTCGTACTTCATGGATTTAAGTATTTACATTTTTTTTTAATCGTGTATAGTTGTGAAAAGTATGGCACAATCATGTTGACACACCGGTTCTCGCCAGATCACCGAAGTTAAGCAACATTGAGCCTGGCCAGTACTAGATGGGTGACCATTTGGGAAGGCTAGGCGCTGTATGTACCTTCTGCGAAGGTTGGGCGTGGGGCCAACACCCTCACCCCGAATAAAAAGAACTCCTTGCTACAAAAGCATCTACAAAGTTAAAGAAGGCCTATACCGCTCCAGGGGCTCAAGGGCTATGGATGGATAGTCGTGAAGACTTAATATATATTTCTTATATAGTCAGATAGAACTTGAATAAAAGCTGAAACAGATGAAAAGAGAAAACCTCCTCCGGCTGTTATTCTATATTTCTAAGTGTGGGTTCTGCGCTCACCCCAATAATTCAATCAATATCAGAAATTCTTCCTTACGCCTTCTACTGATAAGTAAACCACCTAATTTCCAAGTTAGCTCTTGTCCGTATGTCTACAACTCTCACCGATGTGTGTAAGGACACCCTTTGTTTCTTTTTCCCCAATCACCTGTGTCTGTACACGCCACAAAACAAATGATTATTCTAGATCAGTTTATCATCCACTTCAATTCCAACATTCTGATGGTATCTAATCTACATGTACGTATCAGTAACGTTTGCCCTGAACATACCAATCTTTTCTGTTATATAAAAAAATTGATTCGGGAGCAGTAAGTAGGACAGTCCCTGGAATGATTGTTGCGAGTAAAACCTTTAGCTATGGATACCCTTACCCTAACCCCTTAGGCAAGTAAAAAGGTACAGTTACAAGGATTGCTACAGACCCCCTCCTCATTTTTTGGAGTGGGTTTTGCGCCTAATTGTTTATTTTTTGTTTAACATTTATAATTTAACATTAGCAGAAAAGAAATAATAAAAATCTCATCCTCTTGAGCGTAAGGAATCGGCCAAGGTGTCACGTACAGCTACTAAGTGTTTTCTTTTGATGAACGAAAATGTCTAACAATCTCCAACAGATTTTGAGTGTCTGTTGGGGGACGCCACCCATGACCCGTACAGACTTTTATTATTTATGGAAGAAATCATGTTTTTTAGATAAAATATTCTTTTTTTTAAACTAAAGGAAATAAAATTTGTTAAATGTGATAATTTTGCTCCATAAATGTGTCCGATGTGACAAAAGGTTATTTTTTTGGTGGGGGGGGGGTATAAATCCAGTGAGATTTGAGTGTTTATATTAGCTGCAAAAAATTTTTTTTCCTTTTATGTTTGCGCTGTGTGCTTAGCCTGGTGTTAAAGCCCCCAGACGGTTTGCTGTCAGCCCGTAGGGAGAAAAGAGGCAAAGATGCGCAAAGTCATGCTGGTGTTTTAACGCCACATACAAAGACGGAGTCAGATGGCGAGTTGCTTACTGCATCCTAAACTGGTTTGGATTTTGCATGCAGTGCCTTTTATACACCTGGCTCCAGCGAAGGCTGTTAGGAAAAGATTTTAGAAAGTGTTTTCTTTGAGTGTTAATTGGACAGAAAATGGACACCCTGTCACATGGTATAGTCCTGAACTACGTCCGCGCGAAGAAGCATTGTCTTAACTTTTACTTCGACAGAATTTGTGTGGGTGGATATGATAAATGTATGCGTAACTGGAATGTTATTTATTTTAATGTCTGTGGCGTATCGCTATAAGTACCCACCCTATGAAACACAATGTCGATAAGGAGGAATAAAATATGTCACTGTGTAAAGTTGACGAATCAGTGTGGACGTCTGAAGTCACCGTATGCATGGCAGCTGACCCTGTTTGAAGGGTATATCTTGGTTGATGGCAGTCGAGAAGAAAAGTGACGTCAAGAACTTGTGTTGTAGTTTTCTAGTGAGATAAATGGTGCAGTTTCGAAGGAAATGAGCTGCATGTGTTCACGAGGTGCATTATGAACACTTATATCTGAAAGTATACCATGGTGTTGAGGCAGAATGTCATCGGTGATAATTTCTCGTCATTCCTTTGGTTCGGCTGCGATCTGTTAGAGATCGGCGGTATTGATGGCTTGAATGGCCTCAATATGCATGCGCATGGTGATTCGGCATTGTGGAAGAAATGTGACGTACTTGTGCTTATACATGCGTGAAAATGTATCCGTATTGCATAATAATATGATGTATTTGTGATAAGCTCGTTCCAAAGGCATCACGCATGATTGGCCCAGGGCAGGGCCCGATTAATATCCGCATGTGTGAAAAATAGCGGAATCTCTGATTAGCCTGTTTGTCTCAATGTGTGTGTGGATTGGCGTGAGAATATTTGTCCCCATTGTGTCGTGAGCTCCATAGTAAAATATTGTGTTAAATAGACATTCGTAATCACTGCTGGCAAGGATGCAGGTGAAATTCCATTGGTTGGCAGTTTATCCAATGTGCTGGCTACCGGAATGTTGATCCATAAGAGGTCCATGTTTTTTGGCGCAAATTTACTGTCGTCAGAGTTTGACTCCTAGAAAAATTGTCTTGTTTAATTTTCGATTTTTGAGCGATTATTCGAAAAAAATCGATAATTTTAAAAAAAATTTTTTTATTTTTTTATTTTTTTTTTTTTAGACCAATGTCGTTATTTCTTAAGGAGATCCTTGGATGCGCGTGTCATTGATTTATTGATTGTTTGGAAAAGAAAGACTGATTGCGTTTGTTTTTCTTTTCTTTTTGTGAGTGTCTAATCGTTTCTTTTTTCTTTTCTTCTTTGAGTTGAGAAGCCAAGGCATAAGATCGTCTATCCAAAAAGGCTTGATTTTAATCAATGAAGGCATAGCCGACTTCGATGAAACTGTGGCGTTTTCCATTTTTGTGCAGCGCAAGTGTTCTAGTCCGCTGCTGACGTTCGGTAATGTCATCAAACAAGAGAAGAAGATATGGTCATTCATATGATTTATGCATGTTCTCGCAATTACTGACATCGGGTCATCAGTTTGTAGGGAATTCGGTTGACATTCGCCGATGCCTGATATCACAGACATGGCGTGAGCATAGGTAAATGTCTCCCAACCCCTAACAAAAAATAAAAGGTGTTGGAATCAGCATAATGACGAAAAAAAAACGAATTTTAACAAAGTTTTATTTAACAATAAAATAAATCATTTTGTTTTGCTGTTGTGTTTCGATATGTGCGTGTGCTGTGTTGAGACGCATTAAATGATTTCCGAGATGTTCGTAGTTCATGGAATTAAGTGTTTAGATTTTTTTTCAAATCGTGTATAATTGTGAAGACTTAATATGTATTTCTTACATAGTCAGATAGAACTTGAGAAAAAACTGAAACAACAGATGAAAAGAGAAAACCTCCTCCGACTGAGGAAATCATGTTTTTTAGATAAAATATTTCTTTTTAAACCAAAGGAAATAACATTTGTTATATGAGGTAATTCCGGTAATGTGATAATTTTGCTCCATAAATGTGTCTGATGTGACAAAAGGTTATTTTTTATTTATTTATTTATTTTTTTTTAGTAAATCCAGTGAGATTTGAGCATTGATATTAGCTGCAAAAACATTTTTTTTTTGTATTTGCACCATGTGCTGAGGCTTGGGTCAAAGCCCCCAGACGGTTTGCTGTCAGCCCGCAGGGAGAAAAGAGGCAAAAACGCACAAAGTCATACTGGTGGTTTAATATCACACATAAGTACGGAGTCGGACTGCGAGTTGCGTACTCATAAAACTGCATCCTGAACTGGTTTGAATTTTGTGTGCAGTGCATTTTATACATTTTTGATCGGCTCCAGTGAAGAGAAAAATGAAGAACTGAAGATGCCGGAAATTTACGTGAACTTTGGCCCAAGGGTGATCCAACCTTGTCACAGACTATTTGATTAAGATGGGTATCAAGACAGTTTCTCACTCTCTCTATAGTCTAGACCTTGCTCCCTGTGACTTTTTGTCATTCCCTAAACTCAAGGAAAACCTTAAAGGGTGATGAAAGAGGCTATGACGAGGGTTATAGACACGCTCACACAAGATGACTTTCATAGCGCCTTACAGAAGTAGTTGGAACCATACAACGAGTGCATTGCAGCTGGAGGAGATTACTTTGAAGGGGACTAAAGTTTCGTGTGTATGTGTTCTATCAATAAAAGTGCTCATACAAAAAAGTTTGGAAATTTATTTAAGGCACCTCATATATGGTCAAAACAATTAAAACAAAATCTGTTCTGTTATTTTTTACTCATATATTGAATGGGTGTGCAAAATTTCAAAAAAATTCTAAGGTATAGTCACTGAGAAAAGTGCGGACAGATGAATGGATAAATGGACAAGGGTGAATTTACAGGTCCACCCTCCTTTTTTCGGGGAACCAAACAAAACTACTAAATCAATTTACGTGATATTTGGAGTATAACAAAAATGATATTTGTATATGATAGGTGTATAATGTGAATTTTACTGGTTTAGATCTGATCATCTCAGAAGAGGATTAAATTTCAACAGCACAAAGATGTGTGTGCTTTTTTTTTTTTAAATTTCACTTTCACCCCAAACAAGGCACAGTGCCACTTTTGAAGTAGGGGGCTACTATCGGGGGTATAAGTTGCAGGGATACTAAGTAGGGAGTTGAGCAGCGAGATGTCCATTCACATTACACTTGGAACTTCTGCATGTCAGTACAATTTGAAAAGCAGGAACCCAGAAGGGAGTTCCAAAGTCTAGCAGTTCTGGAGAAGAAACTATTGGAGTTCTAGGGATCTCTACTGTGTAGAGGTGGGATTTTGCTGATTGTCGGATTTGTCAGGGGTATTTACGTCAAAGGGAGTAGAAGGGCTTTTAGTTCGTCAGAGCATCCACCACTAAAATACTTGTAGAACATGCAGAGGGATGCAATATTTTCGTCGATGGGACAGTGGCCGAAGCTTATATGACAGTTCAGGACCTATTAGGTTGTCGCCTGTATTGGTTTGGTCACATTAAAAGAATAGATAAGAGTTCTTGAGTGAGTAAATGTGGGACACGGTATCCTAATTCTAAACCCTCTATCTGCTGAAAGTAAACGCAGGGTTCACTTTCCGTTCTCTTTAATGATTTTATTCAACCAATCAGAGCTCTTTCTCCTCCGTCTTTTGTATATCAACTGAGAATTAATATTTGTCTTTGATTATTTTATAAATAAAACTGATTTCTTTTTCTCTTCTTTTTCAGATTCTTTGTATTCATGGCTACAGGTATTTCTAAACATTTTTTATTTTATTGTTTTTTTATGGTGTACTAGCAGAGCCACCCGGCATTGCTCGGGACCATATAAAACAGTGAGAAAATTGAAGTTGATTTTTAACATACCTGTTATTCTTGGTATAGAGGATTTTTTTTTTTATGTCTGTGTATCATTAGCTATCTCGAGCAACTGATGGATCGAGGAAACAAACAGAAGATGACGCTGCAGTATGTTACGAATTTGTTGTTATGGAAATGGATGTTTTAAATAGCAAAGGAATGTTATTAAAATGGGAACGTCAATAGTTTAAAATAAAAAAATGTTTATATAAGAAAAGAATGGAATTTTAGTTTAGTAAAACAATAAAATTATAGTTAACCAAAACAATAAGGTTGACCTGGTTGCGTGACGTAAGATAACTAACAAAGAAACAAGGTCTCATATCTTCAGGAAACGCAAATCAGTTGAGAGATTTATCTGTTGGGTAGGATAGACGGAGATTGGCTTGGATTTTGTCTTTTATTTTATTTTATTTATTTAGGTTTTATTTTTTTCCTTTAGGTTTTATTATTTTTTTTTTAGATTTTAAGTCTTTATAACTTGGTTGAAGGATTCCAATATGGTTTTTTTTTTTCATTCTTATATTTCTCATTGGTAGGTTCATGTGCGTTTTTGCTGCTAAATGACTTTCGTCAACGTTTGATTTATAGGAAAATCATGTTTAATTTTCGATTTTTGAGCGATTATTCGGAAAAATAGGTAACTTTACACGAATAGGGAGGATTTTTTTTTTTTCATGTTTGAGTGATCCCTCCGTGATTTTTCATTTTAATATACTTTCATAGAAATGTTTCTGCTATGTCAAAAAAAACAAACTATTTTCTTTACGTCACAAGTGTCACGCTCATACATGAATTCCATAGCTAATATAACATATTGACCCAACGGGTCACGGGTAGTCTAGTATATATATATATATATATATATATATATAATAGAAACATCTATTTTATATGAATAAAAAAAAATAGGAAATATTACTGTTGCAAATTGAAAACTATCCTTACTTAATTCTGACTCCAAATTTTCCAATCCTTAGTCTCCTCTTTATCTCAAAATGACTGATAAGCAGAAATTACTTCCCTTCTTGGCCAGTCCCATGACTATTTGAAAACTTCTTCCTGTTTTGATAAATCAAAAGACCTTCGAGGCTCCCCATCATCTTTTACTAACCTCACTTTCTATATTTTTATTCTGCTATTTCCACCCATTGTTATACAGGCTGAATGATAAAATTGCCGCTCTAGAAAAGATGACATGATTCCATTTCTGTTTGATGAGAACCGGTTTTCTTTTTTTTTTTGTTGCAGACCATCTACTAGTTGACCAGTCGTGTACAAATCCCAAGAGCGATAGGAGCGTTCTATCATGTCTGAAAGTGATACAATGTTCAACGAGCGAGATCGGAGATGTGCCGCTGTACAACTCATGCTCTCTACTGATCCAAGTTATGAAGACAGGACCATTGCCAGCACCCTCAAAATGCATCGCTGGATTGCCACAAATAACAGCGACATGCCCAGGATGATGAAAACAAAATTTCCGGCCACGGTTCTGGTCTTTGATGTGGTTTCAAGTGAGGGCCACATCATGCCACCTCACATCTTTGAAGTCGGCTTGAAAGTTAACACCAAAGTGTACCTGGATGTGCTGAAGTCTGTGGTGATCCTCTGGTGCAATCAGGTGGCCGCTGGCAGATCCTTGGTGTGGCAGCAGGGCTCGGCGCCCACCCACAAGTCCAAAGAGACCCAGGCTTGGCTTCCAAAGGAATGCTATGACTTTGTATTCTTCTCTTACTGGCTTCCCCCCTCCCTTGACTTGAACTGCTGGATTACTTCATTTGGTTACGTTGAGAACATCACCAATATGACCCACAACATAAAAGCTAGTCTGTCACCACCATCCGCCAAGTATTCGCAGAGCTCCTGCTGGCGCTTATGGAAAGGGCATGCTCCCAATTCCGATAATAACGAGGTGGTAATTGAGGCTGAAGGCAGCTACATTGAATAGATGTCAGCTCTACTACATAATCAACTTACCTGAATTGATTTTTTTTCAATAAAAGTTTTAAAATAAAGCTGTAGTGTTGTTTTCTTTAGGGCGACAACTTTATTGTTGCACTCTGTAGTTTTTTTTTTGTTTTGTTTTTTTCTACTGACAAGATTTCATGATTTTTATGAATCACTTCCTAACATACTTATGTAACGCAATTGATTCCAGTAACACAACTACAGGACAACATAAATCTGCCACATGGAGGGTCTTCAGAACAACTGTCAACAAATTGACAAAATGCAAGGATCCCATCATATGTAAAGCTAATAACACACTTTAGTGATAGGATGATTCCAAAATTTTCCTGATTCCGATACAATCACCAATTTCAGTACTTGTACAGCTTAATCAAGACATTAAAAAAATGAAAATATCAAAAAAAGTTTAAATTGTACGTATTCGTTATGGAACGAAGTTTACAAAAAAAAATTTCACTTAATTTCATCAAGTATTTTTTTTTTTTTTTGTGAAAAAACAATTTGTTATGATATCGAGCAAAAGGTTCGATTTTTAGAAAGAAAAGCTAGAATTAAACATGGGGAGGGAGTGTCGGCGCTTTAAATTATCTCCCCGTGCCGTGTTCAATAAATTCCATAATGTCCGCCTTCAACGTGCTATCATAAAAACGTGTTGTTTCCACTGTAAAAAAAAAAAAAAACTACTTGATGAAATTAAGTGAAAATTTTTTTTGGGATCTTCAGTTGAAAACGGATACGTACAATATAACCTTTTTTCAAATATTTTCATTTTTTTAATGTCTTGATTAAACTGTGCAAGTACCACCAATTCTGTTCTAAATTCCCAATTCCGATACAAATACCGATTCCAATTTGATTCTTTTAAAACTACTTAACATTTAATGATCTGATGTATTTTAAAAATGTTTAAATGACTATAAACCTCCCTCCCTCATTTAATGTCCTCATATATTTTGCAAAACGGAAAAATTCACTTGGGAGAGCAGTGTATATTACAGGAGTAGATCTTTCTAAATATTTTTCTCTAATGTTTTTCTTGTAATTGATTGAAAATTGCAAGACAAAATTTTTTTGTTTTTTTTTTTCTTTCAAAACAGATCTCCGTTGCATTTGGTCATCTTTTTTTTTTTTTTAATTTTTTTTTTAATTACATTTTCACCACAAACAATTGCCACTTTGTTGTTGGGGGCTACTATCAGGGACATAGGCATCAGGGGTACTGTGTAGGGAGTTGGGCAGCAAGATGTCGCTTCACGTTGCACTTGAACTTCTGCGTGTCAGTACAGTTGGTGAAGCAAGGACTCAGCAGGGAATTCCAAAGTCTAGCTGTCCTGAGGAAGAAACTACTGGAGTAGAAGGCTCTCTTACATCTAGGAATCTCTACTGTGAAGGGGTGGGATTTAGCTGCTTGTCGGGTTTGTTGGGGGTATAAATGGCAAATAGATTAACACTTTTAACCAAATCACACCCCCAAAATGAGTAGATGCTGAATGCATAATGGAATTATTAGTATAGTCGTATTATTTGGATTCTTTGGACTACTTGAGTGTCATTTTCACAACGTTTCGGTGATGTAACCTCCAATCTTCAAGTGTATCTTGTTGAACTCAGGAATTTAGACGGAATTTCAAACATAACACTTTATTTACTGCATGGAGTAGCTTGGAAATTCTGTCCAAATTCCCAAGTTTGACAAGATACACCTGAAGAAGGTTGGAGGTTACATCGGCCGAAATGTGAAAATGACACTCAAGATGAGAATAGTAGTGTAGGAACAGAATAGTTAACAAAGCTCGTCTCATCTCAAGAATGATTTTCTACATAACAATGTTACTATTTAGAAAACCATTCAAACCTGCCTTGAACAAAATCTAGCAGAAAAAAAGATCAGGCTGTCTGAAGATAATGGCTTCTTGACATAAAATGCAGTTAACGCTGATGCCTTTTTTTTTTTTTACTTTTCCTTTTACAAAACTCAATCAAGTTCTTCAAAGTCCAAAAAAAAAAAGAGAAAACAATTTTCTTGTATTTGTTTTGATCAGACTTGTTTTTCTCTATAATTAGAGTCAAGCCCCCAATTGAAAGTCTTATGGCAAAAAACTAAATATATGAGATTTCATGCAAATGTGGAAAACTATACTAGGGTGAGATGGTCCCCCCCCCCATCCTAAAGGTAAGGCTAGAAGAACACCACAAAGTCATGACGCAGGGAGGGGAGAGGTTGAAAATTCGGGGACTAGCTGATCACATATGGAAAGAAAAAGAAATGCACTTCCCTTAATGGAACGAGGTCAAAATAAATGACAGGGATGCAAGGTGGAGAGTTAGACGACTTAAAGAAGTGGCACATATGCTAAAAAAAAAAAAAAAAAAAAAAAAAAATTAATTATATAAAGAAAAAAAAAAATTGTATAACCCCTCCTTAAAATTTCAATAGTAAAAGGGAGATAATCCCTGTCAAACTTTATTAGAGTTACCTCCCTTTGTCAACAAATTTTTTTTTTTTTTTTCCACATATATGAAACTACGGTAAAAAAAAAAACAAAAAAACAACTCCAAGAATACAAAACCATCTACAGAGCCAGTACCTTTTCTCCTTTCTTTTTTAAGATGGCAACCAACATGCCTGATGAAGGTCGAAGGCTTCATCGACTGAAGCGTTGCACAAAAAACATCCAAGATGAGAACAAAAGTCATATCAAAACAAGTGATTCAAACAATCGGCCTTCATCTAAAAAAATTCAGACCTCTAATAGCAATTTTTTTTTCCATATAACCAAATATGTGAAACTACAACCAACATAGCATCTTTCTTCAAAATTACTAGATTGTGCATTAAGTAACCAGAAAAGGTTTGATATGCCATAAAACAAAACAAAACAAACCAAACACCATGAATAAATATTTGAATACATAAAGAACTGAAGCGTAAAACTTTTCCAAAATGATCAGATTCTGCATTAAATAACTCAAAAAGGGTTGGTATGCCATAAAACAAAACAACCAAATGAAACCTAAAAGCATTTTGAGAAAGAATATCATTTTACTTATATTTATTTATTTAAGACTAGCAGGCCACCTGGCATTGCCCGGGTGTAAAATATGCATGAATATTATATCTCAATTAATGCAGAATTCTTATTTATTATGAAAGCAATACCGTAGGTATTAAACATAATGGTAAATTCCTTTAAAAAGAAAAAAATAAAGTAAAAAAAAAATGGAAAGAACCAGAGACATTTGCATGCGAGTATCATGTTTTTTCTAAACAGTTCACTTCTTGTAAGTAAAAAAAAAAAAAAATACTCCCGCTGAGATCAAAACCAAAATCTAAAGACAGTGAGTCAAGTATGATAACCATTAGACCAGCTTGACATGATCTTTAAACTGTTTTCAAATGTACTTATACGTAACATAAAGAAGCTGTCATGTTTCACGACCGTGCATGTGCAGTTGTGAAATGGTTGAAAAGATAAAAATCATTCCTACGTACCAATATTGACCCCTTAGCAGCCCTTTTTTTTTCGGATGGAACCTAAAATTTTCCACATGTCTGAATACTCTATATACCAAATTTAAAATCTGTAGATCAAACATTCATTAAGTATATAGGTTGAGAATTGTCCTCACACACATTCATTGTCAGTTTTATAGATATATAGCTAGATTATATCAAATTAGAAAAGGTTTTTTTTTTTTTTTAAACAGAGTTTTGATCAGAAATCCAAACTGTATAATTGTTTTTTTTTTTTTGTTAAATAACAATTTTCAAGCTAAAGATGTTTGCCTTTCCTTTATTTTTTCACAGTATTGTGACGGTTTTGCGTTAACTAACTTCTTTTTTCTTTTTCTTTTTCTAGACAAAATGCGCAATCATTTCGTGAGAAAACAGGGGCGCTCAGGAAAATCATCAAGAATCGGGCTGAATTAGGTAAGCATTCTGGTATCATTGCTTCTTAGATACACAATGGACTCTTCTGATAAATATGTAATACTTTGATGATAATCTATTTAGGGAGTTGAGTAGCAAAAACTACACCAGTAACATTGTATTGTGTATCTATGTCCATGCCTGTACAGCAAAATCATGGTTCTCGATAAATCACCAAAGTTAAGTAATGTTGAGTCTGGCCAGTACCAGATGGGTGACCATTTGGGAAAGCTAGGCACTGTATGTATCTTCTGGGAAAGCTTGGGCATGGAGCCAGCACCCTCACACCCAAAAAAAGAACTCCTCGCTACCAAAGCATCTACAAAAGTTGTGGATGGCCTATGCCCCTCCGGAGAGCTCAAGGCTGTGTGTGTGTATGTGTATGTCCGTGCCTCCAACTGATCACCTTACTCCCCAAAACTTGCCATCTTCTTTTAAGTTGTGTCTAGATTTCTAGTATTGGTGATCATTGGCCAAGAAGCCACATTTTACAATTTATATACACAATAAAAAACAATACACAAATACATTCTATACAAGAAATTTGTTGAGCATAGCTGTGCATGTTGTTGGTATCTTGTCACAAGTGTGTGTGCATGTGTGTGTGTGTTTACATCTGCATTAAATGTCTCGTCTTTCAATTTCATTATCGCAGCTACTCACCATGATTCTTCTCTATCAGTCTACGTTGTCATTCTTATTCTTCCCAACTCGGTCTAATTGGATCCTTTTTCTTTACTACCGTTTCCTAGTACCTCCCTATTTTCTTTTCTGCCTTTTTCTGTTCTGTTATTTCAACTGCGGCTTTTTTATGCAACTATATTGTAAAGGTAAATGTTCTCCCTCTTCTAACTTTATAACACACACTTGAATACCTACTAGACACTGTCCTCGAGTGTCTAAGGTCTCTCTGTACAGGGGTTTGTCAGAACAATCTGGCATGAGGATACTTTTTCCATAGAAGTAAACCCTGACCAAATATTCAAAATCACATTTCGTATTCTCTGCCCAAATAAGATCTCCTCACTATGGCTAACTCACATTAGCTTTTACGAGGAATGGTGCACCTTCTCCAAGTGATGTTACCTCAAGTAACAGCACGAAACTGGATACTCCACCAGACTAGATAAATTCTTGTCTTGGAATTCAGTAAGACCAAGAGACCAAAATGAAAGATATACTACAACGTATAAAAATGGTTAATTGGGGAGAGGAAAATTATGTTCTCAATTCTTTACTAACTCAGTGCTTGAGAGATAAAGAACTTAAGTGGAACATTCGAATATCTATGTATCTCATATAGACTTCAAGTGTTAGCCCAAGGTTGTGGGCCCCTTGATTTCTGAGAACTTCGACTGAAGTAAAATAAAACAAAAGAGAGATACATATATATATATATATATATATATATATATATATTTATTTTTTTATTTTATTACCGTCTTATCTGTTTTAGTTACACATGTTTCAGTTACTGAATCGTATTAACGATCCAGCAACTTTGTCAGACTTGAATAGAAGTGGTTATTATGATTTGGAAAGACGATATTAGAAGACGATGGGAAAAAAAAAAAAAAAAAAGAAGAGAGGGAATCTCAGTTTTGATCTGACAACATTTAAGTTTTAAGATGTAATAACTAAATAAAAAAATAAAAGCACATCGAACAGGGGTGAAGTTGAATTTAAAAACTTTAGCCAGATACGACACGGATTTCTAGAATATCGAGAGAGAGGAAGAGGGGTAGGTAAGTGCTGAATTGAAGAAAGGGAAATACAAATAAAACAGGTGGGTAGTTATCACTATTGAGTCGTCCGGTTGTTGTGATGTCATATTGAATTTGACACATTAAGGATTTACGCAGATTGGTGGAGGGGGGGGGGCTTGTTCAGAGTAACTAAGATGCGTCCTCTTAAGTTAAGCAAGGCTACATCCAATTTAAGTGAATTATTTAAATGCATTTGCTGTAAAGGTCTTTAAGAAATGGAGTAATTTAAATTAAAAATTAAAGTAAAAATCCATGCCTTAAGAGGACGCATCTTAGTTACTCCGAACAAGCCTCTACCTTCCCACCAATCCGTGTAAATTGTTAACATGTCAAATTCAAAAATTGCGCTAACCACCAAAAATAGATTTTATCGATATATTTCTTTTGCTAACGTTTTTTATCTATATATATATTTTTTTTTTTTGCTAACGTTTTTTCCCTCTGAGGAGAAGAGCCTATCTTTGAAACTCCATGGAATAACACATTTTTTCACAGTTATCTTGTATTTCTTGTTTTGAGTAAAATATAAATTTAATTCTGAAATATTGTGACGTCTTTTATATATATATATATATATATATATATATTATAGTGAATAAATGACAAAAAAAAATTCCAAAATTCATGATGTTGACCATTTTATTATTTAAGGGCAAAATAGATTCATCGATTGATATAATAAAGTGATTTTGCACTACGAAACAGATACTGTCAAGAATTGTAGATATCAACTAAATTAAAAGAATAAATAATAAGATGGTCAACATCATGAATTTTGGAATATAGTCTTGTCATTTATTCACTATATATTAAGAGTTTCTTAAATAAGGATTGGTATATATTATAAGAAAATGTATTTCTACAGAAATATACACACACATACACACACAAAGAGAGGACATTCCAAAAATAGTGTTTCCTATTTTTTATTCAGCAAAAATGGATGAGAGGGGATTGCAAATTGCTGCATTGTTATGATGAATGAGCTTATGCATTCATGACCTGAAAGTTTCATCTCTCAGTTGTAGATATTAACAGTGTGAAACTCTAAGAAAACAACACCTGTCATGGACATGCGTCAGAAGCAGAGATATGTTATTGAATTCCTCCATGTAGAAAAATTCGACCAATCAACGTTCACTGGCGCCTGTTAAACATTTACGAAGCTGATGTAGTTGATGTCAGCACAGTTAGGAGATGTGTTCGTAGATTTCACAGTGGTGACAGAGATGTGAGTGACAAAGTATGCTCTGGACTTTTACAACCAAGGCATCAAAAGAGACTAGCAAAAGTGTATTGAGAATGATGATGGTTATGTAGAAAGATAAATTATAGAGCAAAAAGGCTTGTTTTAATGGTACTACTCCTATTTTCATAGCTCTTTAAGGTTTTATTTTTTATTTAAAAAAACAGGAAGCCTTACTTTTAAAATTATCCTCATATATATATATATATATATATATATATATATAGTAGTAATTTATAAAATATATATGGCGATTAAGCTACACTGAATATTCGGCGTTTCATCCACTCTAGGACTCCTCAGGCTATAGACATTATTTATATATATATATATATATATATAGCTGTTAAAAAAAGAAGACTGAGTTTTTTTGTATCCATGGTAAAAAAGACAGGGGGAAAACATTTAATAGAGGTTGAAAAAAAAAATAAATAAATAAATAAGTCATAAATAAAAAAAATTTTTTTAAATAAGTAATAAATAAGTCAGTCTACCGCGTTTCACCCTCACTTTTCAAAGCTGAATTGAGTTTTTTTTTTTGTATAGGGAAACAAATTCAAATGGGAACGACTCCGATAGTTTGGTTTTATTTTAGTCGTTTCCCCGTTTGAATTCGTTTCCCCATAAAAAAAAAAAACAAAAAAAAAACTCTATTTGGCTTTGAAAAGTTAGGGCTGACTCTACTCCCTTATTTATGTAATTTTTTTTCAACCTCCATTAAATGTTTTCCCTCCGCCCTTCTTTTTACCATGGATACAAATAAACTCAGTCTTCCTTTTTTAACAGCTATAATAAAGTTTTGTACCCGTAGAAAAAAAAAAAATGAAATATATATATAAGTATATAGATCTGAGAAGATGCTTTTAATGAAGTAGTTCATTTTAATTTTCCATTTGATTTTTTTATAAATCCTTCACACTGAAATTATTTCTAATTAAAATTGATTTTTGCTCAGTTTTTTTAAGCGCCCCAAATCTTGTTCCGCCTGAAAGGACCGAGGATGGAGAAAGTGAAACAGATAGCCAAAAAGGTAGGAACTAAAATGGCCATGACATTTCTTCTTATCTGAAAACGTATGCAAAAAGTTTAATCACACTTTAACAGTGTTCAAGCCATATCAAAGTAATGAGATACCATTTCTGTTTTGGTTTTGGTACAAGAGAACGTCCAAGTCTGCCCAACCAATGCCCCCCCCCCCCGGGTTTTCCTCAACTCAAAGGTCACCTTTCACCCCCACTTTCCCTCCTTAATATTTTCTTTCCACTTATATATATATATTCATTCACATACATACATTATATTATATATATATATATATATATATATATATATATATATATATATAATATATTTTGGTGTATAAGGTGACTGTCAGATAAGACGAGGTACAAAATAGGAGCAAATTTTAATAAATTTATCATATATCGGTTGTATAAGACAACTGCTAAATCATGAAACCATATTTGTTTAGCCTAGACTAGAGATTGCAACACTCGGTATCTTATGAAATATTGGTTTTTAAAGAGGATTTTTTTTATTTTAAGAGTCGTCTTATACGCCGAAATATACGGTATATATATATGCAAAAAAATTTAATCATACTTAAATTATTATCAGTGTTCGGGCCAAGATCAGAATGTAGTATCTGTTCTGATGCTACACTTCAATTTTTTGTTCCCGTTTAGTGGAGGAGAAATCCTTCATGACTGAGACACTTTAATTTTTGTTCGTTTCTCCTCATTAAAAAACAACCCCGGTGTCTAACTCTGCCCTCATGGGGAGGCAAAGTAAAGAGGAACTATTATCAGTGTTGTCGAAACAATTATGCTCATCAATTTAGACATTTGCCAACATGATTAATTACATTTGTCTCCTGTATTCGAAACTGTTCCATCTGGTTCCGGTCCTAGATATGACCTTAAACTATATCCAATGGTGAGGCTCCAGCTTGCGGGCTTTGGGGAGTGTGGAGCCACCCTTTAATTGCCATTGCTCCCAGGTCCACTCTGACCCAGAGTGGTAGTAACTGTTTGGGTCCCAACTATGGGTTAAATAGAAACTAACTTGAAAAAAAAAAGTATTCTATTAAAAAAACTTTTCAAAATCACCGGATTCGGCATTAAATAACTTGAAAAGGGTTGATATGGCGTAAAACAAAAACAACCAAATCCATTTGGTTCCATGCTTATAAAGATTGAAGGTTTTTTTTTTTTTTTTTTTTACAGTGATCACCACTTATCAAGGCCCGGAAGCCACTCAGGGATAAGGGTTATTGCAAGTACATTAAGTTAGTGAGGAGATTTGCTGAAGTGTTTACTTAAGGGGGCGGTTCATTAGGAATTTGTTAACATTGGACTTGAAGACATCCAAGTTGTAGTCTAGAGGGAAGCAGGCAGACGGAACAGAGTTCCACAGGCGTGCAGTTCTAAGAAAGAAGCTTTGTTCATGGAATCCGCGTTTTGATTTAGGCACAGATATAGAGTGGGGGAAATTTTTCACAGTGGATTCAGCTAGACGGGTGTTTTTCGTGAAAGATTGGCGAGGGGAGACCAGAGATTGGAGTTCAGACGAGCATCTGCCATGGAAATAACGATAAAACAAGGACAGGCTCGCGACGTCTCTTCTGTGGGAGAGAGGTTGCAGGGTAGAGAAAAGGGCATCCCCCACTAAGCCACGAAGTCTATTTTGTACTCTGTCAAGGCAGGATAGGCTGTTTTTAGCAGCTCCTGCCCAGATATGGCAACAGTATTCCATGGTGTTTGTAAGTGTGTGTGTGTTGAGCAAAAAAAAAGAAAAAACATTGCGTTTCCATGCTAATTTTTTTTTCATTTTTAACCATTTTTTTGTTTTGTTGTCTACAGTAATAAATGACCAACTTTTTTCATTTTGGGGGTCAAATCATGCTTAATCACTTTTTTGGGATCCCTTGAAAAGATCACTTTTTTGGGATCCCTTGAAAAGATCACTTTTTTGGGATCCCTTGAAAAGATCACTTTTTTGGGATCCCTTGAAAAGATCACTTTTTTGGGATCCCTTGAAAAGATCACTTTTTTGGGATCCCTTGAAAAGATCACTTTTTTGGGATCCCTTGAAAAGATCACTTTTTGGGATCCCTTGAAAAGATCACTTTTTGGAATCCCTGACAGAGATCCCTGCTCGTCTCATAATTTTTAAAATCGACAAATAAATGGCACCCGTTTTGTATTTTTAGACCTTGACGAAAGAGGTTGGTGGTTTTCCCGTGAAGATGATTATTTCAAGGCCACAGATAAATCAAATTGTGCCAAAGGCTACGAAAAATCATTGGAAGTTATCAAGAAAACATTTCAAGAGAAGGTTAGTAGATGTTTTTTTTTTTTTTTTGTCTCTTTTGAAAGAAATTCGGGTGCTTCTATATTATACAAACGAAACAAAATATTGAATTTCAAGTGACACAAATGGTAGTACGTATTTGTCAGGTCTCAAATAGTAACATATCCAAAAATTATGAAAAACGAGATAGAAAAATAATTATTCATGAAAAACAGTTTCAATAAGGTTATATGCTAGGTCGGACATATTGGGTCACATGATATATGCAAAGAGGGAAATAACACAGTTGAATTATCCACTATTCCATATACCAAATATTCCATATTGCTTTAAGAAAATCTTGAGTACAAAATTTATATTTGGTAAAATGAATTGTACATCATTATTCTTTCAAACAGTTTAGGGCTTTAATTTTTTTTAAAGAAACCCTTCTGATTGATGTCGTAGGAATAAATTCCTTTCTTTTTTTGATTTTTTTTTTTTGCAGGGTCCATTTGATGGTCTTTTAGGATTCAGTCAGGGGGCTTCTCTTGTCTCTCTTCTCTGCGGCCTCCAAGAATCGAAGCAAGGTTAGTTTGTCATCTTTTATTTCTATTAAAAACATAAAACTTGTTAGAATTTACAAAGGTCAACGGCTGAGCCACATCCGTGAATAATCATTAATTTTTTGCTTTTGAATTTAAAAAAAAAAAAAAAACAAATTAAAAAAAAAACAAAACAGAGTTTCTTTTTTTCTTTATTAGACTATAGAGTCACAGCTTATCAAGGTCCAGAAGCCACTCAAGGATAAAAGTTAATAAAGGAGTCCATGTGAGACAACGCTGTGATAATCAGTGATGGTAGAAATTGGAGTTAAATTATTTTAGGACGAATCAAAGAACTTGTTAACATTGGACTTGAAAACAACCATGTTGTTGTCAGCTGGGAAGCAGCTCCACTATATTGTGTTTCACAGACAAGCGGTTCTCTAAAGCTGTGCTTGTGGAATTTTCATTTAATTTTAGTCACGGATAGAAAGTTGCTTGTGGTTGTAACTAGGTAGGTGTTTGCAGCAAATGACATATGGAATAAGGGAACTAAAGAGTGAAGCTCAGTCGAGCACCTGCCATGAAAATAACAACAGAGTAGAGAAACTCGCAGCGTCTCTTCTATAAGAAAGAGGTAATTAGGAGAAAAAGAAAAAAATTTAAGTCAGTTTTGTATCTTGTCCAGGCATGAAAAGGTGCTCGGAGCAGCTCAACTGAGCTTCACATAATGATTCATCCTTTATTTATGGCAAGCACTCAACTAGATACAGCATCTATCAATAATTTCTCTCACTCTCTATCTGTGCCGAAAACTAAACGGAAATTATATGAGCAGACCTTTTTTTTTTCCTGTGGAACGCAATACCACAGAGCTACTTCCCAGCTGACTATAACATGGAGAATAAAGTTGATGCAGAAATAATTTGAAGTGAAAGCTTTGTCATTGTTGTTTTAAACTGGAGTTATGGTTTTGTTTACAGCAGTGATGAGACCACTTTAAGTCGACTAACACCTGCCAAGTTTCAAGTTTTGTTTTTTTCAATTTTGACTCCTTAGCAGCTATTTTTACTAGCTAAAACCCAAATCGAATTTGTTTCACAAGTCTAAATCCTCTATGTATCATTTGAAGTCAGTAGAAGAAATTAAGTATTAGTGTAACATCGCAAAATTAAACATTTTTGTTTTCAACTCAAATTGTACTTTTGTTTGGAGAGAAAATCCTTTCGCTACAACAGTGAGACCACATGACTGACACTGCGATCGGTGTTGGATGCAAACACCGAATTTGGACAAAGAGCAGATGATCACAATGTACACGCACATATACTGGTTCACTCGGCAGCTTATCTTTACCCCCCCCCCCCATCAATATTCTAATTTATGTTTGTTAATGTTTCTGTCTTGCAGGTGGCATCATCGACTTTGATTTTGCGATCATGATTTCATCTTTTAGAAGCAAATCGCAACAACACCAGAATTTATACGAGACCAAAGTCACTATTCCAACCTTGCACGTCTTTGGAGAAACAGATAGCATCATTCCAAAAGGTAAATTATTGCTTTTATTTTCTTTCTTTTCATATTCTGTGATAGAAATGGCTATATATATATATATATATATATATATATACACACACACACAGACAGACAATTGATTATATAATGTTATAAAGTGAATTTTTAAAAAAAATTCTTAATGCTGCAATATTTTAAGTTATAAATTTATATTTTTTTACTAGAATATCTTGTCCTTTTCTTTTCCATGCTCGCATTTTTCTATTGTAATCCATGATTTTTCCAGACTTCCAATAAATTCACTTGTTCTTTGTTTAATTTCAGTCTTATTTTTTTGCCTCATAAACATAACATATGTAATAACAATGTACGGCACTTGTCTGCTTTCAATAAAATCCCAATTTTTATTCTGTTCCACTTGTTACTTCTCTTTTCGCAAGAGCGATGAATTGGTAGCAACAGTAGTCACTGAAGCGATGTGGTTGCTATGGAAACCAGTAATAAAAAACATTGCTCACCTCCTTACGTCTTTTTACGATTTTGAACACCAGAAAATTCATCATAATTTTTGTTTTATTGAATGAAAATTAAAAAAAGTTTTTTCACAATATAGCTGAGAAGGTGATCTTTAAACTGGAATAATTGTTTGGTCAAAAAATGAGTGAGCAATGAAGCTTTTAAGCAGTTCTAAATGACCAAAATTGCCACTTAACCATATATTCAAACACTACCATGTTTGAATGAGATATATATATATATATATATAAATAAAAATTCAGGCAATAGGAATAAAAACTTCAAACAAAAGCAAATGTAAACTTAAAACTAATATAATTATTAATGTACTAGCTGTACCTGGCCATGCGTTGCTGTGGCTCAGTTTGTTAAAATGGAACACATTCCTCAAGAAAAATAGCAATTTTTATTGTTTATTTACTTTTAATATTTTCTGCGATTTTTCTTCCTCCAAAAAAGATTCCTTTTTTACCATAAATTGTTAAGGGAACGTTTTGTTTTTTGTTTTTTTTTTTCAGGAGAAGTTGGACTTTTTTTTCTTCTTTTAAATAAAATTGGCAGTAAACGTTTCTTTTTGCAAACGGAATTTTTATTATAAAAAGAAAAGATGAATGCTTTATATGAACACTGTAAATAGTTAGGTGAAAGTAGAGGAAAGTTTTTTTTAAATTGTGCCCCTCCCCCAGCGAATACAATGCAAAGAATAACGGTGCTTCTACACTTTATTGCCGAAATTGGAGATGCCATTTTATTTGATGCACCTTCTGTGCAAATCCTGGTAAAATTTAAACTGTAGAATGATTGCCGTTGAAACAAAAAATGCATAAATAAAAAAAAAAACAACCCACTTCCGTTAAAAAAAAAGAAAGAAGAAAACAACAGTCATTTGAATTAATTTGTTGCTGACCTTTGAAAGTTGCTTTAATTGAAATTAACGTTTCCAAATATTTATTTGTTCAAAAAAAAAATTTTTATAGATATCCAATGTTGCTTTTATTCTTTAATTTGGTTGTCAAATGGCGCTCGCCCAGTTTAAACCATGAATATGTCATGTCATTTTTCCAATGAAACGGGTTTTGGAATAGACACCACAAACCTCCCCATGTTAAGAACGGTTTTCGGAATAGACACCCCTAATCTTGTCAACGTACCCGAAAACCTAATGAAGTTCACATGTGTAATGTGAACAAGGAGTTTGACGTAATTTAATAATGTACTGAATTGAAAAACGAAGGAAAAGTCGATTTCCGTTGCATTTTTACCACAACTGTAAAGCATTTCATTCTATGCAAATGTTGCTTAACATAGTTTAATAATGTTCATAATATTTAATTATAAATAATAATTAGGTTTGACAGTAAATTCCTAAGAAATAGGAATTGAAAGGATAAGGATCAAATTTCCCGTAAGTGAAAAAAGTGTGTGTACACGTGGGGGGCCCCAAGAAAAAAGTTATGGCCGAAGCATGAAATAAAAAGTGTTAACTGGAGAACGATTGCAGTTAAAACAAAGAATAAATAAATGAAAAACCAACCCACTCAGTTAAATGTATTTGTTGTTGACCTTTCCAATTTGTATCCAAAAAATTTTTTGTAAGAAAAAAGTATTTTATAAAAATCAGATGTTGCTTGGATAACGAAATTCTTGTTTTAAAATTATAATTTGTCTACGCAATTTACGGCGAGCTTACCAATGCAGTTTAATGTAGAAGTTCACTAAATCCAATGTAAAAATCCAGTTAGAGATAAATCTAAGTTTTCTTGATATAGTTCAAAGATAATTAATAAAGTAAAGTCCTAAGGTAATGTAGTAAACATTACAAAAAAAGAAAACACGTTTGTGCTAAAAATAGCATCGGTAATGAAATTCATTTTGCTTGGACTTATAGCGTAACGATTGTAACAATCGCAATGAAATCAGAAAAATGGGAACATGTAAGAAACGGAACAAAAGCATACGAAACACAGTAAAACAACACTGAGGTATTTCGAGATGCACTGTTTACATTTTAAAATGTAGTAGTTCTCGATCCGAGTTGGTAAATATTTTAAAGCACTCATAAATTGATTTGTTAGTAATCGAGATTGATATGTTCGTGATCGCTTTACGTGAAAATCTGACATTGTACATTTAGTACTGCGATAACGAAAAAAATAATATTTAACTCTAATCGGAGAAATGGGAACAGAAAAAGAAAGCATTGAACGAAACGAAACTAAATATAAAGGAAATGATATATTATATGTTAATGAAAAAAAAAAAAAAAAAAAAAAGAAAAGGAATCACTCAGAAAAGGAGAGAACCTTTTTTTTTTTCCTAGTTTAATAATGTTTTAAAATAAAGTGTAAATAAGCAATGTATAATTAGGCGTGGTGCGTTTTCCGTAATAGGAAGCATTTCAGTTTTTGTATGCAAATGCAAAACCCGAAATCAGTGTGCGTTCGTTTTTGATTCCTCGTGAAAGATGAAGCAGCGGTGTAAATGGGGAGCAGGCAAAGGAGGAATTAAATGGAGAGAAAAGATTTTACAACTTCCATTGATTCTTACAGGTTCTGGCAGTGAACTCTCACCAGAAAAAAAATATAGGAATGTACGATCATCTAGCAAGTGGAGAGGTAATAGGCCTATAACACACCTCATATAATGTGCTGCAGTTTGCATATATTACATTTGCATGAAATGTCTTGCGTTTTAATCCTAATAAGGTCAAACTCAGAGGGAAAAAAATGACTTCATTTTCTTTATATAGAGAAGAAGAGATAGAGAAAAGATTAATCCCAACCAGATAAAAAAGCTCAATACAAACACAAAAGGAAGTAGAGCTTGTCATATGGAAAAGGAATCAAGACTAAATTAAATTTTACAAGAAAATTTATTGTTCGATAGAATACTAAAAATAAAAATATTAAGAAATCCTTAATCTTTGGACAATTTGTAAAAAGAACCTATATTTTCAAACCAATAAAACATGCCTACATTTGTATATATATATCCTGGCAGACCAGCTTTAGTTTTGCTGCATCTGTCGTCTCCCCTGTTGCCTTACCAGGTCACTAATATACATATATAACTATAAAAGTAAAAATGTGTGTCTGTGTACATTTCTTTACCAAATAACTATCAATTTTTGGTCTAAAGACTTGAGATTTGACATATGGGAAAATCTTTTTAATCAGTTTTCAGCCTGAAATTTGAAAACTACCAAACTCCTCTGCCAATTTTGTGTCTAAACACTTGAAATTTTAGATATAGGTTCTTTGGACATGGATCAAACTTTTTAACTTGATTTGAGCCCAAAACGATAAATGTTAAGGGGTCAAAGTTAAAAAAATTTGACCTCAACCAATTTTGGGTCTAAACATTTAAAATGTAACATAAAGTGTATTCAGCTTTTTAATCGGTTTTTGGTAAAAAAATTTGGGTACCAAGGGGTCAAAGTTCAAAAGATTTGACCTTTGCAGTCTCTAGCAAACTATTCAGCAAATTTAGGATCTAAACATTTGAAATTTTACTAAAGGGTATTGGGACATGCAGTAAGCTTTTTAATAAGTTTTTGGACAAAAATTTGGCTGTCAAGAGGTCAAAGTTCAAAGAGTTGACCTTTGCAGACTCTCCGCCAATATTGAAATTTTAGATGTAGGTTACCTGGACACGAGCCAAACTTTTTAATATATATATATATATATACACACACACACACACACACACACATATACATACACACACTAGCAAAAGTACCTGTCGTTGACTAGGTTCAAAAACAGCCTACAGAAAATGGACTCTGATTTATGAAAGTATGATAGGTTATGAAAACGAAGGGTTGTAAAGAGATAGCTTCGAATTTGGGGGTATCAAAACCAAAGCAAAATATGATGAAAGTAAAAATAAAATAGATAAACCCCATAATTTATTATTCCATAGCTGTTCACACTGAAACACTTATCACAATATTCTGTGGATCTATATTAAAAAACCTTGTTAAACTTTGTGACACATTTCCATTCTATGAAGGTCAGGCGCGAACGAACACCACATAATTTTATTATACCATTTCTTCAAACTGAAACATAATTATCAAAGTATACTTGCGCAGATAGATATGAAAAGTCTTTAAAGTTTGTGCCTATTTCCATTCTGTGGAGGCCAGGCGCAAACGCAGACCTCACAATTTTATTATACCATCCCTATTTAAGTTAAAACATACTTATCAAAATATTCTTGTGTACATCTATATCAAAAACACTTGTAAACGTTTTTTTAATTTTTTTTTTTATTTCCATACATAGTGGACCAGGCGCGAACGCAGACCCCACAATTTTAATGAACCACCGTTCTGCCAGATCAAACATACCCATTCCTGTGTCTCGATACATCTTCTATTATTATATGTAATCAGTTTTTTTAAAATAGTCAACCATATAGGAGCCTATTCATGACCACACACAGACATCCAGCTTTTTATATATATAACACGTTACAAACAGTACATAGGGCCCAAGCAAAGCTGGGCTGAACTGCTAGTATATACAAACACACACACACACACGATAAGTTGCGCTTGTGTAAAATAAACTGAAAAGTTTTGTTATAGTCAGTTACGGCATAATTACGTTGACACACTGGTTCTCATTGGATCACCAAACTTAAGCAACGTTGAACTTGGTCAGTCCTAAATGGATGACCATTTGGGACTTCACAGGGAAGATATAAGTATAAGAGAAAAAAAAAAGCAAAAGAACTGATTTGCCTTGTCACCGTTTGCGGTAGCGCTACGTGGAAAGTTAGGAAGTATGTTAACTGATTATAACCAACTCATGTAAATTGATTAAGTAATTTTTTTTTTTTTTATAAAGAAAATCATTTTTAAGTAATTAATGGGACTTCAACATAACTCACCAATAATTTATATTAAATTTATCTCTCTTTGTTTCTTGAAATATTTTCAAAATGGTGGATGCTCATAAAATTTGATTTTCTTATTAAAAAATAAAACTATTGAATCAATTTATGTTTGGAATATGCAGGATAGTTGCTAGAAAAGTGGGAAATTCGTCAAACAACCATTTATTTTTACAAAGTTTTTCAAAGACAAATGTTATATTATACTCATAGATACTCAAAATGTCGTCTGTGCACTTTACTGCAGCATCAAACGATTTATTTTTACAACGCTGACACGGCATCAATCAAAAAATAACAATCATGCATTTTATTGACCTTCAAATTTCCTGCTTTTCTAGCGAGCACCCAAGTACATGCATCATACAGATTTTATTTTATTTGTTTTTAGGGTGAATTCTAGACAATCAGCAAAGCTATTGATGGATATGTTATCTAAGCTTTTTACCAATTTTTTTTTTTTTTTTTTTTTTTTTCAGAATAAATATTTTTGCTAGATCTTTTTTATCTATTTTCTTTGTCATTTGCTTTTTTTTTTTTGTTCAGAGATGAGTGAAGAGTTACTGACCTGTTACGAAAACTATGACACTATTATTCATCCCGGTGGGCATTTTGTGCCTTCAGCTAGTCCACAAAGAAAGATCTACGTTCAATTCCTGGAACAGCAAATCGAAAAGAAGAAGCAGAAGAACCAATTTTCAGAATAAAACCTTTATACTCACCCCACTCGGTACTCTGACGGAACTGTTTATTCCTTTCATTATTTATCAAATTCCTGTCCTTATCCCACCCATGTTTTCTTTTAGTGTGATAAAAAAAAAAAAAAAAAAAAAAAAAATGGAATTAAATTGATCTTGCCAGAAAAGAGAAGAGGCAAGAAACAGCTGATTTTTCTTTAAAATATTATTTGTTCAAGTTGCTTTTTGTTTTTTTGTTGTTTTAAACAACCCCCACCATCCCTCCAACCATTTACGAAAATATACTGCATTGGGCAGAGTTGTAAACTATGTTTTCTTGAGATCACAAATTCTATCAGGCTACCCAGCCAGAGTATAAAATCCCTGATCTGTTTTCCCGCAGCTTTGAGACACTACATCCATTTCCATTATCATGATCAAGTGTTCCGACCCTGTTACATGGTTGCGTGCATAAGTGTTTATTAACCTTACCAACAGCCAATGAGCTTTTGAGGTTCAAGCAAGCATACTTAAAAAAAAAAAAAAAAAAAAAAAAATTTGTTTGGCAATTTTATTTTTTTTGTTGCTGTTTGCCGATGTTCAAGTGACTGAAAAACAATATATAAAAATATTACATATCTATCGTTGTTGTTGTATTTGTATTGTTTCAGCTACAACAAGCCACGTGTGCGTGGTCCCCCTCTGGTGCTGCATGGGAGACGACGCAACAAAAATAATGACAAAATTATGAATGTGAGAAGTGTGAAGGACCAATGTTTTCTTCACATTATTTCCAAGTTTCAGAAAAATCTAATGGATAGGGCAAAATTTATGAGGTAAAAAGTGTCATTTTTTGCAAATTTGAGGCATTTGTGACCCCTTTTGAGCTCCTGGAAATGCTGAATCTCAGTGAAAATGGACAAACAGTGCAGTTTCATTCCTTAAGACATGTATAGTTGAATTCAGCACCATAGAAAACCACTATACAGACATACATATCAAGTTTTTGAGTAATATGAAAAAAAGAGCTCCAAAAAGGCAGGTTTTATAGCTCTAAAAGTCCCAGATGTATGCAAACTAGAATTTTGCAAGGATCGTCGATACTGAATTTATATTAAGAACAATAGCCTACACATTTTGGCCAAGTTTCAGGAAAATCTAATTGATGGATCAAATGCTATGGGGTAAAAGGCGTCATTTTTGGCCTCTTGAGCTCCTGGGAACGCTGAATCCCAGTATAAATGGATAACAGTGCAGTTTCAGGCCTTAACACATGTATATTTGTGTTGACCACCGTGAAAAACCACTATATAATCAGACATATCAAGTTTTTGTTGAGAAATATGAAAAAAAGAGCCACAAAAAGGGGTGTTTTTTTGTCACTAGAAGTCCCCGGGGTTGGGAACCTGAATTTTGCCAGGGTCACCCATACTAGATTTATATTAAGAACAATGGGCTTCACATTTTGGCCAAATTTCAGAAAAATCTAATGGATGGATCAAAGGTTATGGGGCGAAACATGTCATTTTGGGACATTTTTGATCACTTTTGAGCCTCTGGGGACGCAACAGAAATTTTTGAAAAAAAAAAAAAAAATTTTTTACATCTATTTAATGAAATACAATTTATGACAAAATTTCAGGAAAAACTAATGGACAGTTATCTGGCAATCATCCGAACTAATGGACGCCACTGAAAACATAGGTCCCTCTCCGATAAATCGGAGGACCAATACTCCTCCTGCATGTAAAATTGTGAAGCAAGGGTTGCACAATCTCCAACCACGCCCGAATCGGCACTGCTTGAGTCCAGTGGCGAGGAGTAGTTTAGGACAACTGGAAACAATGCCAAGATAAGTGGTGAGCATATGCAGTACCTGGAATTCTCAACTGGTCACCCATTTTAATACTGACTAGGCTCAATATTGCTTAACTTCAAGAACAGGTGTGTCAATGTGATTATTAATATATAGATTATATGGCATAAAGTAGTACTTTTAACGTATGTACGTGTGTCCTGATTTCTAGATGACAAATCAATTCAATCAGACGATCCTATTTATTAAAAAGGGGGATAAAAAAAAATGATAACATCCTACAAACGTTGAATTAAATTAACATATCTATATGATATGCTAACTTAATGTTCGTAGTATATTTTCACCTTATATTCTCCTTTTTAATAAGATCTGATCACCGAGGACGCAATGTAAAAATAAAAATTAAATAATAAATTAATAAAATAGAAAAAAAATGATAACATCCTACAAACGTTGAATTAAATTAACATATCTATATGATATGCTAACTTAATGTTTGTAGTATATTTTCACCTTATATTCTCTTTTTTAATAAGATCTGATCACCGATGACGCAATGTAAAAATAAAAATTAAATAATAAATTAATAAAATAGAAAAAAAAAAAATGATATCGCTTTAGGGCCATATCTGAAACTAAAATATACCTTTTTGATTTTCTGGCTAGAATCCATGGGTAGTATCTGTTTGGTCTAAGGATGGTGTCGTGAGGTTTCCTTTTGTACTGGGCGTCCATACAATGGAAACACAAGCTTTTATGATATCGGAGAAAAACCGTAATAACCAGATATATTCCGACACTACTTTAACCAGATTACTTATATAAATACTTTTACAGTTTTAACAAAAGAGCTATAATACCATCTTAGTCAAATAATCTGTGATCTTCTCTGAGCACCCTTCAGATAAAGTTCACACAAATCTTCCACGTCTTCAGTTCCTCACAAATTGTGCGTACAGTTCCCACACTGACATCAAACTTTGCACTTATTGTCTATAGACACATGACAGTCCTTATCAATGAAATTCTTTATTTGGCCAATCAACTCTGGTGTTCTGACTTACTTACTCCTCCCACACCTCATCATTCCTCACAGATTCTCTGCCTTCCTTGAATCTCTTATGCTACTCAAAAACTGATGCTCGATTCATCCAAAATTTCCAGAGCAATGCATATGTTTCTGTGACATTTTTTTCAAGTTTACAATAGAATTTTATTACATATTCTTCTTCTTAAGTGTCGTCACGCCCAGATTGCATTTTTGAAATTCACCAGCTGTGACAATCAAGTATTCCTGCTGTAGCTGTTCATTTTAACCTGAAATCATAAAAATTGGTCAGTCATCTCATAAAATGTATAGCAATAACATTGAATGTTTGAGAGTCTATGACAATTTTAAATGCTTGTGCAAAAAAAGCCTGGAAATTTATTGAAGGTACCTCGTGTGTATATATATATACGTACATACACAAGTTACAAACATATATATGGCAATTAAGTTAGAATATTCCACGTTTCATTCTCATGAGAATTCGTCATAAACCTGACAAATTCTCACAAAAATGAAATGCAGAATAATCTGTGTAGCTTAAGTGCCATATATATCTTTATAACTTACTACCTATATTGAGCACTTCTGAAGTAACCACTGAAAATTTACACATAAAATTATATTTTCGTATATTAATTTATGTGAGTAAATGAATTAGTTATATATATATATATATATATATATATATATATATATACACACACACACACACATACAAATTTGTATTTAACAGCTATATACACTCTAAAAACTGAATTTGGAATTTTTGAAGATTCAGATTCCAATATGAATCAAACCTGCACATATAAAGGATCAATTCTAATATCCAGACCATAATCAAGTGAGCTTACCTCTCCATCTTTTTTTTTTTTTTCATTCTTTATCTTTTTGTATAAATATATAAAAAGAATAAAATTACCGATTTTATTCTAAGTAGTTTTATTTTAAAATCCACACACAGTTGTTTTTTTTTTTCTTTTTAAATTAAAATTGTATGATGATTTTTTTTCATAGATGTCTCTGCAAAAGTATATCACAACATTTAATGAGATAAAACAAGAAACTCTCACCACAAAAGATCGGCACCTCCCCCTCTCTCTCCAAAAAGGGGAGAAAAGTGCAAAGAGGATTATCTCTTCTAATGTGGAAGTCTATACAAGACGATAGCAGTCTGAAAGTTCGGCTTAACCTGTATAAGATGCAGCTAAGCATCGTCTTTTGACACACGTCTCTTGTCATTCTCAGCATCTTATTTGATTGAATATACAGTAATAACAAAATAAAATTTAAAACAAAAACAAAAAAAAAAATGTCTTTCAATGTGTGTGTGTTTGTGTGAGTGGATATAACCGGTAGTGAGATGAGGGAGTCTGAAGAGAGTGGATTTCCAGAGAACTGTCAGCAGCAGCATAAATTGACCAATCAGAGTCCAGCATCTAGTCAGCTGACCTTAAATCTCATTGCTTGATTGGTTGGAACCTGTAGTTAATATTTTCATTCATTCATATATTCACTTTGGTAAAAAATGTTTTATTTTTTTAATTATATTTCACTCTTTGTGTACACCAATCCTTTTTATTGAGAAGCTCAATGTTTATTAAATATTACAACAGAGCACATATAAAAGAATAACAGTACAGTTACATTCCAAGATATAAATACTTATTTTTCATGCAAAACAGCTCCTCTAGCATATTAAAATTTCAGTACATTTTTTTACAGATGCGTTTTGTTATGCAAAAACAAATAGTTATTATGTCAATATAGTCTCCTTTCATGCATATACTCTTCAGAAAAATTAGAAATTCTTTGCTTAGATAGAAAAAAAGGCATGAAAATATGAACAAAGACAGCTGCTGGAACAAAAACACAATGTTAAGTCTTCTATGAACCTTTTTTTTCTTCTTGCAGCATTATATTGTCATGTATTTTTTCTATCTAAAAAAAAGAATTCCTAATTTTTCTGAGGAGTATATGCACGAAAAGAGATGGTATTAGCATAATTATAACAGTTCGTTTCTGCATTTGTAAAAAATATACTGAATTTTAACATGTTGGAGAAGTTGTTTTGCATTAAAAATAAAGGGTTTGTATTACTGTACACATAGATTCGAAAAAGTTGTTAAAAAACAAATATATAACAAATAAATGTTATCAAAGGCAAGATAAGTTACTTTTCTACCAAACTGGATATATTTTTCGTGTTTTTATTCAATGTAACATGTTTATTCAGCTCGAAAACCATACAGTGTTTACCGATGTATTGGAACATTCAAGATGGTGTCTTATTCTCTCTTTAACACGGTAAGTGTGGGAAAAGATGTTATAAATAAAAAACCGGATAAAATACTGTTAAAAACTCGCTCAATATATGTTACCGTGACATAGGTTGACATATATTCGGCGGGTTTTTAATAGTATTTTGTATAGTTTTTTTTATTTATAACACTTTTTTCCATACTTACGGTGTTAAAGAGGGTGAGAGACGCCATCTTGAATTTTCCAATACATCGGTAAACACTGTATGGTTTTCGAGCTGAATAAATATGTTACATTGAATAAAAACACAAAAAATATATCCAGTTTGGCAGAAAAGTAACTTATCTTACCTTTGATAACATTTATTTGTTATGTATTTGTTTTTTGACAACTTTTTCGAATCTATGTGTACAGTAATACAAACCCAAAATAAATATTCGGATCTTGGGATGTAACTACTGTTTTTCAACATGCACTGAGCTTATAAACAAAAAGGATTGGTATACACAATGAGTGGAATTAAAAAAACCAAAACTATATAACTAAATATTCCAACCAATCAAACGATCAGATTAAGGATCAGCTGACCAGAAGCTGGACTCTGATATATATTCCTTATTCCACTTTAAGTTTTTGCAATTTGATTAAAAAAAAAAAAAAAAAATTCTGACAAAATAAAACACTGAGGTCTTCATCGTTTTCTCCATACAATAGCTGATGTTTATGGCTGAAGTGATCTGAGGGATTGGGGATAATCACTCGGGCAAGTTTGTCGCTGTGACTGTAGCGGGTTCTTTATCATTCAGCTTCCAGTCGGTGGTGAAGCTGCTTAGCCAGGAACTCATGGCGCTCTTGGCCGAGGTGATTGCACCGCCTGAAAATAGATTTTTAAAAAAATCATTAAAGATACAGTTTTTAACAAACAAGAGAATTTTATGGTATGGTTGTTTGGAGTTACATTAATTGAAAGTAATTTATGCCATAAGCAGAAATAAGTCATGCACCATCCATTATGAAATTACTACAGGGAAAATGGAACTATTAAACCTCACAGTAATATTGGACAAAAAGGAGAAAAAAAAAACCTTCATAGAAGTTAGTGTCCCAATAATACTGTGTGTGTGTGTGTGTATATATATATATATATATATATATATATATATATATATGTGTGTGTGTGTGTATAAATGATGGTATTATTGTAATTTTATTAATGAAACTATTTTGTTTATATAATAGTGCTCAATAATGAGTGGAGCTATATCATTGTATAATTTTATTTATATAAACACTAGCGTTGGTGCCAGGCGAAGTAAGGAACTCGGCGGGGGGGGGGGATCAAAACAACAGTAGCAGAGGTGCCCAGCATTGACCCAGTGTGTGTATCTGGTGTAGTAAGGAACCCCGGGGGTGTAAAAAAGTGGGAGTAGCAGGGAGGGAAATCAAAACAACAGTAGGCAGTTTGGGTAGAGAGAGGTGTTAAAAAAAAAAAAAAAAAAAAAAGTGACGTCTTAGCCGATGTCTCCATTGCACGGCCGGAAGTCCTGAGCGTTGAAATTAAGCGTCGTCAATCCAACCAAGACGATGACTTTACAAAAATGTTGATGCAAAAAACAACCCCTTCTTGTAGAAACTGCCCAGTTAAGGGTGAAGGAATTAATGTTTTTAGCCAATCTTTCGATATTTGTCGTCAGCTTTAAAACGATACCGATCTTGGCAGGATCCATTGTGTCTGTCGAAAGTTTTTGGCCAACATACAAATATACATACACACATTTCTGAATTTTTGAGAGGAGGACTGGTTATTCGTATTATTTGGATTCATCTGTCTCTTGTAAGAACTCGTGGCACAATAGTTAGAGTACTTGGAAAAATCAACTGTAAAAGTGATATTCTCCTGAAAGTTGAAGGTTCAATTCTCAGTGTTGATGATCGAAAAATACAATTGCGAATTACTTAGCATCTCTATCCAGTCATGGCTGATGGAACAAGAGCATGCTACCCCCGTGAAGGGTTCTGTTTGAAATTCCGTCCAAATTCAGAGTTCGACAGAAACATGGGAGGAAATTCCAAAATCTATTAGTTTGAGGGAAGAAACTTCAAGTAGAAGGTTTTTCAGCATCTCGTCATGCAAACGTGTGGCAATCAAGCTACCCCAAATGCCCAGTTTTAGAGGAAGGGAATGAGATGGAAGTGGCTAACAGCATTAATTGCCGCAGTGAGGAAAAAAAGATCAAGCACTGGGTATCTCTGCTGAGTCTCTGATTGCACCTCTGCAATCTGTCTAATAGGCAAAGGAGTATGAAAGCCGGGCAATAGGCAGAACCTATCTACTCCTTATGCAGTTTAGGGTTGAAAACTTGTAATTTGTTAGAGTTACTACCTCTGTTAGAGAATGGAGAGAGAGGGAGAGTGTGAATTATAGTGTAGACACATTGACCGGAAGTCAAGATCAGCTGATTGGATTGCGTGTGAGTCATGTGATCAGGTTAGCTGAATCAAGGAGATTTGCTTGGGACTTAGAAGAGAGCAGACGGCTTCACCGTTGTCTCCTCCCCTTTGCTGGGGGTGGGAACGAACACTGACGTGGTAGAAATAAGACCTAGAAGAAGAAACCACACAGGCCAAATTCAGTTTCCATTCTTCTGTGATCGATCTGGAAGGTGAATAAAAAACTATAGAACCAATTTCTTGCCTTGGAGTGAAATAAATCTTCGTCCCCAAAAACAGGTATCAAGTCTCCCTCCCAGACGAGAATTTCCAGATGGACCAACAAAATGGCAGAAGGTATGTTCAAATGACATGTCACACACATATTCACACTTAACAGCATATGAACATATGTAATAGAAAGACCACTAGACGAACACACACACACACAACGACATTAACTCTGGTACGATAATTAAACATTCAATCCTTTATAAATAGACACGTTTTAATATATCATCTCCGTTCCAATTTCAACCAATATACAACAAACGCTCATTTTATGATACGACAACATAACACCTCTATGGATGTGGCTTGCTTGCCACCGGTTTGCTTTGTGTTTCGTAAAAAGATAAACTCTGTAGAAATCAGGCAGCTGAACGGCTATGAGCATTCTGGTATTGTCGACAATGGATGGTTTAAAGATTAATTTATCTTGTAGACATGACAGGTACTACTCGGAATATCTGATCTTGTTAATTTTGTGGTAGCGAAGGAGGCAAAGATAAAGAGACACTTACCGACTGCCTTGCCCGTCTGTAGCACATATTTACCCGTTTGGGAGACGGCTGCATTAATCTTCTTGCCTTTGTCCGTGCTCTGCATCGTGCTGGAAAATAAAGAATAAGTGAAAGGTACTTCTGCAGAACTCCTCCCCCAAATGACAAAACAAAAGTAGAGAAAAATCTGTATGATGTACATACCCATGATGGAAAAAAAAAATTACCAAACACAAAAAAATAATGTAAATTGATCAAAATAGTTTTCGTTTTAAATAAGTCAAATTGTATGGCTTAACAACGAGCGACGATCTCGCGATGCCATCTTGAAATCAGTCTTGAAGGAATAAGATAAATCGAAATAATTCAAACTTTTATAAGATTTTGAAAAGTAATTTTTAACATGGGGTAGGGGGCCATTGGAAAAACTCAAACTCATTTCAAAATGATTTTCTTTATAAAAATAAAAGTACTTGATCAATTTATGTGCTTTTTGGAGTATGACTTTCTTTCCATTACAAGTATGTCCAACAGATAGATTTTTCTTTACTTTTGTTCTTTCATGGACAGGGGAGGGGAGATTTCTAGACAAGCACTGAAATAAATAAAAATTGTTTAACTGATTATACACACGTTTTCCATCTCAATCTTAGACTGAAGACGCGAGTCATGATAAAAAGCCCTTTTGAGGGAGCCCCAGTTCCTCACATTCAGGGGCCTTATACTGGACTTTCCCTGTACTGGAATGGAGATGAGTATAGTTCAACTCTTGCTATTATAAACATGGCGACTTCAGAGCGTGTCATAAATCAAGATTTTATCTAACCTGGAGTTGACAAATCTTGGTACTTGTACAGTTTAGTCAAGACATTTAAAAAAAAAAAAAAAGTAAAATATTGAAAAAAAAAAAAATTATATTTTACGTAATTATGGAATTAAGTTTTTATACAAAAAAAAACAAACAAACAAACAAAAAAATCAATTTAATCAAGTAGTTTATTTTTTTTTTTCAGAATAAAATCAAATTTTAATGAGATCGATCAGGTAGTATCCAGGGGAGATAACTCCAATTACCGCTTAAACTTTGTCAAAATTTGACAAGATTATTTTGAAACATGGCCAAAAAAAAAAAAAAAAAAAAAAAAAAAAATACATGAATAAATATTTTAGGGTTTTTTTTTTTTCACTTATATTAAGAGTTTATACGTCCTTTTTTAATCTTTTTTTTATTTTATCCTTTGTTAATCATTTTTTTTCTGTCCGTAAATAGGCAAATGGCGACGATATGATTGATCTCGTTCAAATTTGATTTTTCTCTGTATAAAAAAAAAAATCCAAACTACTTGATCAAATTAAGTGAAATTTTTTTTTCAAAGAAAACATAACAGGTTCGTAAAATAACTTTTTTTCAATAATTTCATTTTTTAATGTCTTGATTAAACTGTATAAGTACCCAAATGTTTGTATAAACTTATCAAAGGTAAACTCAATAAACTTATCAAAGGTAATAAACTCAAGAAACTTGTCACCGAAAACTTGTGAAATTGTAACATCTTAGTTTTGTTGTTTTTAATATCTATTTCTCTCCGATCTTATCAATGTGACCAAACAAAAAAAAAAAAAAAATGTGCATGATACTTACTGTGACAGGCGCACTTTGAGGTCATTCATATTCAATTGTCCTTGGAAAGGATGGCTGTAAAAGAAAAAAAAATACATATAAAATTTTAATTGATAAAAAAATAAAACCAAAAATTATAATTAAAAAAATTTTAAACTAGAAAAACAAAAAGGAAATTGAAAAATTAAAAAATCGATTGTTAATAAGCAAATATCGTCTTCTATTATAGAAAAGATTAATTTTGTATGTCCAGTTAAAATTTGAAAAATACATAACACCCACAAAGTTTGTTTTTTTTCTTTAAAAATCTGTATAACCCTGGGATGTATATATGTCGATTACTGCGACATGACAATAGATATTATTAGTTTTAGTTGAAATTCAAGATTTCGATTTTTGCTCAACTGATGAAAAAACACCTCAAATTTTGATCTAATAACAAAGAAGCACCTCGATTTTCACTAATAATAAAGTGCCTTGAATTTTGCTCTAATAGCGGCGAAGAACTCCCTTCATATAGTTAAAGTTAAACCAACCGTCTTAACAAGAATGTAGCAAACAAGTTAACTTTATATATACACACTAAACAATGCTTGAAGCAAATTACATTAACCTCTTTCAAAAATGAAAAAATAAAAAAGAGGTTTCTGCATGGACATTACTCACATGGGAGAAATTTCTTCAATGTCTGGATGGGTTTTGCTCTGCCACAATCGATAATTGTGGGTCGTCTTCCAGGCTTGAATGAAAGCTTGATTGAAATCGTCTTGGCATTTTTCATCTATGAATGAATTTGATCATAAAAACATTCAGATAATCAGAATTTTGATGTTCAAGATGATCAAACAAAACAAGTTATATTAATTCATCTAAAAAAATATTAAAAAAAAAAAAATAAATAAATAAAGAATGATTATAGTCAGCTAACATATTTTTTAATTTCTAGAGTAGTGCTACCGGAAGCGATGACAAAGTAAATCAGTTCCTTTGCTTTTTTTTTCTCTCCCCTGTACATGTACCTTTTTTTTTTTTTTTTATTACATCTCTCCAATCTTTTTTTTTATATTACATCTCTTCAATCTTTTTTTTTTTATTACATCTTTCCAATCTTTTTTTTTTTTATTACATCTCTCCAATCTTTTTTTTTTATATTACATCTCTCCAATCTTTTTTTTTTATTACATCTCTTCAATCTTTTTTTTTTTTATTACATCTCTCCAATCTTTTTTTTTTTTATTACATCTCTTCAATCTTTTTTTTTTATTACATCTCTTCAATCTTTTTTTTTTTATTACATCTCTTCAATCTTTTTTTTTTTATTACATCTCTCCAATCTTTTTTTTTTATTACATCTCTCCAATCTTTTTTTTATTACATCTCTTCAATCTTTTTTTTATTACATCTCTCCAATCTTTTTTTTATTACATCTCTCCAATCTTTTTTTTATTACATCTCTCCAATCTTTTTTTTATTACATCTCTCCAATCTTTTTTTTATTACATCTCTCCAATCTTTTTTTTTTTATTACATCTCTTCAATCTTTTTTTTTTTATTACATCTCTCCAATCTTTTTTTTTTTTATTACATCTCTTCAATCTTTTTTTTTTATTACATCTCTTCAATCTTTTTTTTTTTATTACATCTCTTCAATCTTTTTTTTTTTATTACATCTCTCCAATCTTTTTTTTTTATTACATCTCTCCAATCTTTTTTTTATTACATCTCTCCAATCTTTTTTTTTTATTACATCTCTCCAATCTTTTTTTTTTATTACATCTCTCCAATCTTTTTTTTATTACATCTCTCCAATCTTTTTTTTATTACATCTCTCCAATCTTTTTTTTTTATTACATCTCTCCAATCTTTTTTTTTTATTACATCTCTCCAATCTTTTTTTTTTATTACATCTCTCCAATCTTTTTTTTTTATTACATCTCTCCAATCTTTTTTTTTTTATTACATCTCTCCAATCTTTTTTTTTTATTACATCTCTTCAATCTTTTTTTTTTATTACATCTCTCCAATCTTTTTTTTTTATTACATCTCTCCAATCTTTTTTTTTTATTACATCTCTCCAATCTTTTTTTTTTTATTACATCTCTCCAATCTTTTTTTTTTATTATTACATCTCTTCAATCTTTTTTTTTTTTTATTACATCTCTCCAATCTTTTTTTTTTATTACATCTCTCCAATCTTTTTTTTTTATTACATCTCTTCAATCTTTTTTTTTTATTACATCTCTTCAATCTTTTTTTTTTTATTACATCTCTCCAATCTTTTTTTTTTATTACATCTCTCCAATCTTTTTTTTTTTTTATTACATCTCTCCAATCTTTTTTTTTTTATTACATCTCTCCAATCTTTTTTTTTTTATTACATCTCTCCAATCTTTTTTTTTTATTACATCTCTTCAATCTTTTTTTTTTTATTACATCTCTCCAATCTTTTTTTTTTTTATTACATCTCTCCAATCTTTTTTTTTTTATTACATCTCTCCAATCTTTTTTTTTTATTACATCTCTCCAATCTTTTTTTTTTATTACATCTCTTCAATCTTTTTTTTTTTATTACATCTCTCCAATCTTTTTTTTTTATTACATCTCTCCAATCTTTTTTTTTTATTACATCTCTCCAATCTTTTTTTTTTTATTACATCTCTCCAATCTTTTTTTTTTTATTACATCTCTCCAATCTTTTTTTTTTATTACATCTCTCCAATCTTTTTTTTTTTATTACATCTTTCCAATCTTTTTTTTTTTTATTACATCTCTCCAATCTTTTTTTTATTACATCTCTTCAATCTTTTTTTTTTTATTACATCTCTCCAATCTTTTTTTTTATTACATCTCTTCAATCTTTTTTTTTTTTATTACATCTCTCCAATCTTTTTTTTATTACATCTCTCCAATCTTTTTTTTATTACATCTCTCCAATCTTTTTTTTTATTACATCTCTCCAATCTTTTTTTTTTTATTACATCTCTCCAATCTTTTTTTATTATTACATCTCTCCAATCTTTTTTTATTATTACATCTCTTCAATCTTTTTTTTTTTTATTACATCTCTTCAATCTTTTTTTTTGTTATTACATCTCTCCAATCTTTTTTTTTTATTACATCTCTCCAATCTTTTTTTTTTTATTACATCTCTCCAATCTTTTTTTTTTTTTTACATCTCTCCAATCTTTTTTTTTTATTACATCTCTCCAATCTTTTTTTTTTTTACATCTCTCCAATCTTTTTTTTTTTTTTTTTTTACATCTCTCCAATCTTTTTTTTTTTTTTTTTACATCTCTCCAATCTTTTTTTTTTTTTTTTTTTACATCTCTCCAATTTTTTTTTTTTTTTTTTTTTACATCTCTCCAATTTTTTTTTTTTTTAAATTTAATAATCATTGAAAAGTTTTTTCAATCGTATTTTAATTAAGAATTATTGAAATTATGAGAGAGACTAACGATGCAAACTTTGATAGTCATCTGCAAGAATTTCTGTGATGGCAGAAAATCAAAGCCAACTATTTTGGAAATATTTCATTTGTTATTTTGATTTCAATGATTTTACTATTATACTTTCATAAACATATTTATATTTTTATAATTTCAGAAACATTTTTTTTATAAAATTTCAAATGAAATATAAACTTTTATTTTTTTAATTTTGTTATTGAAAGGTGCAAATAAAGACTATTTGTGTTATTTTTATCTTTTTATAATTTTGTTAATTTCTTTTGTATTTTGTTTAAAATATAAGAAAAGGGCATTATTGAAATAATAATGTCCTTTTCTTATATTTTATTTCGATAAATCGATTCACAATAAAAATACTGAAGAACAATAAAAGTGAAGGAACCGATTTGCCTTGTCACCGCTACCTGTAGCACTACGTCAAAAATTAGGAAGTATGTTAGCTGCGTATAATCACGGCCACCGAGAGTAAGAAGGTCTGCAGGCAATGTAGGTAAGATTTGTCAGACTGTCAATACTATGAAGGCCATTTGAAAAAGAGCAATAAAACATTTTTAAAAAGAAAAAAGAACACAGTTCGACTAATACTTAAACTGAACTTTAATCAATATAAAATATAAACATTATCTATGTAAAATTACGTAATTTTAAAGCAATATACAATTTAATACTGATAAAACTGAATTATGAATTTAGGGAACAAACAATTAAAGAAGCATTAAACAAATATTTTTTGGCCTTCGGAACAGGAGCAGTGTAGTATCTGTTTTGATGCTAAACTTTACCTTTTCTGTCTTCGGTCGGTGGAGAATAAATCTTTCATGACAGATTATTTTTGTTCCTATCCAGAGTGCCCCTTATTGGGAAGCTGGATTTTCTCCACAAGATTATATGTTGAAATATTTAAATAACTATTACTTTAAATACAGAAATTATATTTAAAGTTTTGGTTTTCTGTTCTTCTATGTCCATTTTTCCCCCATGTTTTTCATCAAAATGTGTAGCGTATTAGTTGTCTCACAAGCCATCAACAGTGATTGCTCACTGGCAGAAACCTGTGGTGTTCCCTGGAGACCAAGTAACAAGTCTCCACAGATTTCCAGTGTTCTCCACCTTTTGCCCACTTGTGCAGATGATTGCATGTTATTGCAACAGCCGTTGTCACTGATTTCTCATTGGCATCGGCCATTGGTGTTTCCTGGGGTTTGGGTGACAAAATGCCTCCCCAAGGTACCAGATTTGAATTGCACACTTCCAGTGGAGATTTGGTCAGTACTCTCTCACCTCGGTCTTTCCATCCTCTCTGACCCTTTACAGCTAGTTGGTGTCGTGTGGCTCCAGTCGATGTCATCTACACCAGTTTTTTTATTATTATTATTATTATGATAATAAGGGTGCTTGTGCAGTGTACGCACATGTATTTTAAATATTATTTTCAAGTTAAATTAAATTTTAGGTTTGTATTACTGTACACAGATTCGAAAAAGTTGTCAAAAAACAAATATATCACAAATAAATGTTATCAAAGGCAAGATAAGTTACTCTTCTACCTATCTGGGAAGGTTTTTAGTGGTTTTACTAACTTTAAAACGTGTAATCGCTTCGAAAATCATACAATGTTTATCAATATATTTTAAAAAGAAAAATGTCAGCATGTTTGTAACTTATCTTGCCTTTGATAACATTTATTTGCTATATATTTGTTTTTTGACAACTTTTTCAAATCTATGTGTACAGTAAAACAAACTCGTTATGTTAATTATTTACAGTTAAAATGTTATAAAAAACAAACAATTGAAGTTTTGCCCGTGCTAAATATTGATAATTCACCAATCGTATAAAAAAAACAAAAAAACACTGCCGTGAAAAATGCTTACTTTAAAATATTTGAGAATACTCAGTGAAAAGTTTTATTTATTATTAAAAGAACGGACTCAAAATATATAAAAAAATTGGGATTTGTATTACTGTACACACAGATTAGAAAAAGTTGTCAAAAAACAAATAAATAAATGTTATCAAAGGCAAGATAAGTTACTTTTCTACCTAACTGGATATGTTTTCAGTGTTTTTATTTAATGTAACATTTATTCAGCTCAAAAAACATACTGTGTTTACCGATGTATTAGAAAATTCAAAATGGCGCCCGACTCTCTCTTTAACACGGCAAGTTTGGGGAAAGGTGCTATAAATATAAAACTAGACAAAATACTGTTAGAAACTAGCTCAATATATATTACCATGACATAGGTTGACATATATTAGGTGGGTTTTTTAATAGTATTTTGTCTAGTTTATTATTTATAACACCTTTTCCCGAACTTACCGTGTTAAGAGAGTCAGGCGCCATTTTGAATTTTCCAATACATCGGTAAACAATGTATGTTTTTCGAGCTGAATAAATATGTTACATTGAATAAAACACAAAAAATATATCCAGTTTGGTAGAAAAGTAACTTATCTTGCTTTTGATAACATTTATTTGTTATATATTTGTTTTTTTGACAACTTTTTCGATTCTATGTGTACAATAATACAAACCCAAAAAATTGTTTGTTTTGCAGTAAAAAAAAATGAATAAAATTAAATATTCGACTTTCTCCAATAAAAATAAAAGTTCAAACACGAATTCACTTACGATATTTTGATTAAAATTATCCCAAATGTGCAATTATAATAATTATTTTCCGAATGGAGAATTGGTCTTTTTCTTTAGAACATACATGGACAATCGGTAACCCATATTGGTAGCCATATTTTTTTATGCCTGTTAGCATGACCACGTGGTTGAATACCGGAAGTGTCTATACCTACAACTTAATTAGGAAGTGACGTTACGCTGTCATGTGCATCGGCCTTCTTTCTCGGTAGCCACGGTATAACCTAAACTGTTATTTCCCTTGGACTGAAGAAAATCGAAAGTTATCACCCTTGCTAGAGCACATCGATCATGGCAGTTTATCTTTCAAATTAAAATACATGTCGCAGCAGAGACTAATCACGTATCCAGCAGCTTCAATTTTTTCATGGTATTCACTCCTAGTTTGTAAACTACTCAACCAACCAGGTGAAAACAACATACCCCCTTTCCCCATATTTATCAGCCTGGTCTTCCACGAACCCCATGCTTATCACGATATCAAATTCGGGTAACGCTTACCATCTTTCTGCACACTTGACAGCAATGCAAGAATGTATTCTTTGAATTGAGCTCGGACCCATTCATCTCCGCCTTCCCATTCTGAAATGAGGAAAAAAAAAAAAAAAAAAAAAAAAAAAAAAAGAATTTAAATAGTTCCAAACCTTCTCGTAGCTATTAGTTATATGTATGATATGACAATAATAAGAAAAATACTACAGGATCAAACTTTTTGTATTTCTCTGAAACATGTGTATAGCTTAATGGTCATCCATTTATTATCCAGGGTGATTTAAAAAAAAAAAATGACCCTATATCATGATCGAATATTTCGAAAGTAAATGTATTTTTTTTTTTTTTTTTTTTTTACATGGTGGTCAGACTTATCAAGGCCCGGACGCCACTCAGGGATAAGGGTTATTGCAAGTACAGTATGTTAGTGTGGAGATTTAATGAAGTGTTTACTTAAGAGGGCAGTTCATTAGGAATTTGTTAACGTTGGACTTGAACACATCCAAGTTGTAGTCAGGTGGGAAGCAGGCAGACGGAACAGAGTTCCACAGGCGTGCAGTTCTAAGAAAGAAGCTTTGTTCATGGAATCCACGTTTTGATTTAGGCACAGATAAAGAGTGGGGGAAATTTTTCACAGTGGAATCAGAATGAGGGAGGGAGTTTTTGAAAGATTAGATTTCCCCTTTTGTTTATGATTGTCACATGACTCCTGCATCTGGCAATGACAGCGAAAAAAAAAAAAAAAGAAATGGTGACTCATCAACAGAAAGCGTTTTGCGTTCTTGAGCTTGCAAAAACTAAATCAGCGATTACAGTGCAGTGTGCATTCAGAAGAACATCCGAAGGTAGTTTAAGCAGTTTAAAAAAAGCAGATGTCTGTAAAGACAAAAATCCCAGGTGACACTGAACTTCAGACAACTTTTACTCTGAGCCCAAGAAAATCCACACGTCAGAACATTGAATATAAGATGTGAAAAAAAAAAAAAAAAAAAAAAAAAAAAAAAAAAGAAAAAACAAAAAAGAAAAAACAAAAAAGAAAAAAACAAAAAAAAACAAAAAAAAAAAAAAAAAAAAAAAAAACAAAAAAAAACAAAAAAAAAAAAAAAACAAAAAAAAAACAAAAAAGAAAAAACAAATTCGCACAATTTTCTCATTTCAACTCAAACTAGGCCGAAAAGTTGCTGAAACAGCTTGCAATATCAACGAAGCGTTTGACCCAGGAATCACTACTGAACACACAGCACAATGGTGATTTAAGAAATTTCATGGCAGCAATGAAAGTCTTGAAGATTATGAGTGTAGTGGACGGTCATCGGATGTTGATAATGATTAAAAGCCTTAGTCGATGCCAATCCATGCACAACAATTGTTCAAGAACTTGCTTCTGAATTAGACGTAACATATACGATGATTTCTAACCACTTGAAAGATTGGAAAGACAAAAAAACTTGATAAACTAGTGACTCACAAATTCAATGACAACCAAAAGAAACGCCGTGATGAAGTGTCATCTTTTCTTTTCTGCAACAAGAATGACCATTTCTTGACTGGGTTGTGACTTACAATAAAAAGTGGGTTCTTTACAACAACCGGTGATGCTCAGCTCAGTGGTTAGATGCCAACGAAGCTGCAGAACACTTCCCAGAGACAGAGTTACACCAAAAGAAGGTCATGCTGACTGTTTGGTGGTCTTCAACCGGTCTCATTCATTAGTTTTTTGAACGCAGGTGAAACCATTACGGCGGAGAAGTACAGTCAACAAATGGATGAAATGCATCAGAAACTTCGACAACAACACCCAGCATTAGTCAACAGAAAAGGCCCAATTCTTCTCCTGACTGTACATTGCTAAACCAACCCTGCAGAAATTGAACAAAGTGGACTATGAAACTGCCTCATCCGCCATACTCCTTAAACTCCTCATCCACAGACTACAACTTTTTCAAGCATCTTAACAACTTTCTGCATGAGAAATGCTTAAAAAACCTAAGCGATATCAAAAACACCTTCAGAGACTTCATCACCACCAGAACGACAGATTTTTACGTTACTGGCATAAATACACTTGTTTTGCGTTGGGAAAAGTGTTAATTCTGATGGTGCTTATTTCAATCACTAAATTTTTGTTTGAGTCGAGATATATTCATCAGAATCTAAAAGTTAAAAACCACAACTTTCTTGTCAACCTGATAGATATAAAAGCAATCGCAAACCATACATCCACGCTGATGATTTCCGTCATGAATGAAACTTGTAAAGTTACTTTCCATAAATATATTCTACTTTATGCCGACTGTAAGAAAATTAATGAAAAAAAAAAAAAAAGCTGGATTATTTCTCATCGTTTCGTCTTCTACTTTTAACCATGGAAAACTATGATTTTCAACCCAGTCCACTAATTGTCCGAGACACATTGTTGGTTTTAAAAACAATTTCAAGGGTGAGAAATACCTGTCCCATCGAGGAAGAGACTTTTGCCGTCTGTGACGATTTTCACAAGGAAATCTGCAAACCGCAAATCCGTCGTAGTCAGGTTCAACTGTTTTTTCAGTTCAAAATCATTGAAAACAATGCGCCCATCGTTGATCTGCAAAAAAAAAAAAAAAAAAAAAAAAAAACTATTTTGATAAAAGTTATTGAGGAAGGGAGGGATATGTGTTACATAACGAGGGCCGTTAATTGAATGGAAAAGTTTGAGTGACAACTTAAGGGTCAGAGATGACCCCCCCCAGAACAGAGTCAATGAACCCCTGTGACTTCTGGACAGAGATTTTCTGCCTCCTAGTTTACGAGACTTCAGGCAGGAAAAGCCGGTTTCAGTTGCAATCCCCAAAATGAAGTCGGGTACTCACAATGCAACTAGGTGTAGCAGGACAAACTATCTTTCTCACTCACGTGTACAAAAGTAACCCATCTCTCTGACGTTGTCTCCCACTGTTCTTCACTTTGTAGTAAAGCCTCATTTTTGACAAAATTAATGATCAGCTCTTTTCCAATCGTCACTTGTGACTTTTCTACCGATTTAATTGGTTGTTTTTCTAAACCAGGATCGAAACCTAGTAGGTGAGGCCCTTTTCTCTTGCCTACAACCTTTTTTCCCCACAAAAGAGTCATTGCGAGCCTGTTTCTGCTCTATTTTTATTTTCATGGTAAATGCTCGTCTGAGCTCTAATCTATGGTCCCTCTCTTTGGGGAAGGAGGGGGATATAAACGTTACATAGCGAGGGCCATTATTTGAATGGAAAAGTTTGAATGACACCAACCTGCCCATGTTAAGAACGACTTTCAGAATAAACACCCTTTGCAGGATGGACAAGCACCGCACATTGACAAAAAAAGAAAAAGCAAAGGAAATCATTTTATAAAGTTTTCTCAAGCATTTTTTAAAGTTACCATATTATTGACTATTGTTTATTTTAATAATACAAGATGTTTTTTTGCACTGACGAACCTAGTAGCTCGTCCGTGTAAAAGTTGCTTTAATAGCAAATCAGCAGCAGGGAAAAACAGTCGTACAATTTTACTAAATACTCTTATGTACGATCAAAATCCGATCTGGCTCCTGCTGATTCAAACAACTTTACACGTTTCTATACAACAAACAGCAGGAGCAGTCAGTCATACAATGATCGGGAATAGTTTTGGTTGTACGCATTTAGTAAAATCGTAGGTATGTACATAATATAGATTTTTCTGAACAACCACTACGAAAGCTAAAAAATAATCTACCTCGACAACAACATCTGTGAGATGCTTCCGCTGTTTGAATAAGATATTTGTAGCTCCAATCACAAAACCTCGGACATTGATATCTTCAAGCAGGTCATAAAACTGTAGCGACAAGTACGGGTGACAGAGGCAGCCCTGCAAATAAAAATAACATTTTTTTTTAAATCGTAAGAGACAGATTTTGTTTTTTTGCATTCATCAACTAACTAATAATTAAAATGAAAAGTTAAATGCATGTGTGTGTGTGTGTGTGTGTGTCTATGTGTAAATATTTAACTGATAAACTCTTAAACTGCTGGTCACATAACACTTAAATTAACAGGAAATAGTAATCATTAGGGCTATGACAACAGCATATTCTTTTCATTGTTTTGACTCGAGTATATTTGACACAGTTAATCAATTGAGAACCACGTCACTCTATATAGGTCCTGGATATGACCTTAAACTATATCCGATGGTGAAGCCCCAGCTTGCGAGCTTTGGGGAGTGTGGAGCCACCCTTTAATTGCCATTGCTCCCAAGTCCACTTTGGCCCAGTAGTACCTGTTAGGGTCCCAACTATGGGTTAAATAGAAACCGACTTGAAAACAACAAATATATTCTATTAAAAATTTTTTCTTCAAAATCACTAGATTCAGCATTAAATAACCTAAAAAGGGTTGATATGCCATAAAACAAAAACAACCAACCAACTAACCACTCTATATAAAAGCATATAAGATAACAGATACACACTTGAGAGTCAAGAAAATGAAAAGAATATGCTGTTGTCATAGCCCTAGTTAACATACATTAAGGATGGTTTATAATGAGTAAAATCTTTGTTTGGATGGATGAATACAAAGTCAGTGCATGCCTAAATTCAATTCAAGCTTTATATCATTATATATATATATATATATATATATATATATATATACACACACACACACACACACCCAGAAGGCATCAATGTATATTCATTGAGATTATTATTCATAACAATTTTTACTACTTTTAAGAAATACAGACCAAAACAGTATAGCTATAATCACTCACGCTATATATATATATATATTATACATACATATACTAGTTGGTAGCCCGGAGTTGCCCAGTCATACAATACACTTAAACATGATATTTTAATTTATGCAGATTGCATATGTATTATTTTAGAATTAATCCTCTATTGGTTATTATATGTTACGATGAATAATTTGCACAGTAGACTAATTTGCAAAAAACTTTTTAAAATAATAGTTGATCAAATTCTGTTTACAATATCACATCAGCTGATATTTGAGCTTGACGATGAATGCCCTGGAAAAGTCACTTCAGATTATTAAATTCTGATTAGTTTTAAAATATGCAAACGATGAAATGATTTGCGGCAATTGTAAATCATATCTCTTCTTTTATCATAAATTAAACTCATTAATAAAAAAAATTAAAATTAAATGGTGGAGTACGCTCGGGCTTGAACAGGGGATCATTCGATATTGCTAAATAATACGGATGAATTAGAACATTGTGATCTCAAGAAAAGATTATGCTATCAGAAAAAGGAAATAAACCATTACTCCATTAATGGGAATTAAAAATGTCAAAGAGTCTCTGACCTAGTAGGTCTCACATTGTCTTCCAAGCTTCAGCTCCTGAACCATTGACACAAAGTTGCATTCTTGTGCTTGTTTTATAATGTACTTCCATGGAATGTGCTCCAATGAACTTACCGCACTTTTACTCCACTGCCATAAAAACACACGACAAACTTAACTGGCAGCAAAATCCCACCCCTTGTAGAAATTTCCCAGATGCTGGAAAAAAAAAAAAAAAAAAAAAAACTTCAACGCTAATAGCTTCTTTCCTCAGAGTGCTTGCTTTTGGAACTCCCACCTTGCTCCCAGTTTTCCCAAACTGTACCAGTATGCAGAAATTTAACTGACGTGAGCAAACATCTTGCTACACATCATCATCTTTCGGCTGTAGTCGAAATGATGGAGTTTACATGCTCATGCCAAATATCCTGGACCGGCACGACTGCTTCCAGCTCCTGCCTCTCAACACTGACGTTCCTTGCAATGATGTGGATATGTAAGCATTCTATCTCTGGAGTCGGTAGTAGGTTCCACAGAAGGAAGGAAGGAAGGAAGGAAGAATTTCATTTACTGCTCAATAACAATGGCCTGCAAACTGAACACTTCTTGCTTTGCTAATGGAAGTTCACGATAGATTTATTGTTTGATTGGAGGAGCCTTTCATGAAAGATGTAAGGATCTCATGAGAAGGCAGGTATATGTACCATTCAGGCATGCTTCTAGCTTTTTGGAAAATGTCCATGTTCCCGAGCCATAGAGGCGGGTGTATTATATTGTCGATTTAAAGATTTTCTATTTGAGGTTTTTGCCAAGATGTGATGACCATATTTTGTTACACAACTTCCTAGGACAACCTCGTATAAATATGGCCCTTATCACAGTAACCCCTTATGTTTCAGCGGCAATATGCCTTGTATGGGGGTGAACAAAGATAATAATGAAATCTATATATCAATAAAAGTGAGAATGTGTGTGTGTGAGAGGACACTTCTCAACCTATGTACTCAACAAATCTTTGATCTACAGACTTAAAATTTGGTATATAGGATATCCAGACATATGGAAAACATTTAATAGGTTTTCATCTGGAGAAAGGGCTTCTAAGAGGTAAAAATTGGTACATGGGAATGGTTGGATTTTTCTGTTTGCTTATTGTTTCATGATTGCACATGTTAAGTATAAGTTGGTTTGAAAACACCTTTTAAAAGAGCGTATCATGCTAGCTGAATGGTAATCATACTTGACTCACTGTCTTTAGGTTTTGGTTTCGATCTCAGCCTGAGTATTTTTTTTTTTTTTTTACTTAAAAAGAAGTGAACTGTTTAGAAAAAAACATAAAACTCGCATGCACAGGTCTCATTTTTTTTTTTTTTTTTTTTTTAAAAAGGAATTTAATGTCACGTTTAATATCTACAGCATTTCTGTTTATAATAAACTAGCAGGGTGACCCGATATTGCTCGGGATTTAGAGAGGATACTTTTATTGTCATTGAAATCGGTGAAATCGTTCATTCGTCAATCAAATCAATTTATTGCCTGCTCTAGTCAGGAACTCTCTGCTGTACACTGGGAGGAAGCTTCATATGGCTCCCCTCAGTGACAGTCCACAATTCATAGTAGTCTACATTGCACTGTAGAGAACCTACTGTTGATTTTATGAAATTATTTTTAATTTTATATAATGATTTGAATTAAGTTTAAAATGCACAAGTACAATGGTCCAATTAAACAGAAGTGTTCATTTTGAAGGCGCCTCTGTCTTATCAAAGAACCTACTGCTGTAGGCCAAGCCATTCTGCTTGTGTGGTGATAAAACTTCTTGAATGCAATTATGTTGGTAGGCTGCATAAGTGTTAACTTTGACCAAAATTGGACCGTTTCTTCTTTAATCAGATTTATTTGATTATCAATTTTTTTATACTTATCAGAGGTATTCCGATATAAAACCTATCTAAAAACACCCCCAGGCACATAAGGTACATATGTGTGAAATTTAAAAAAAAAAATCGGCCTGGTCGTTTTGGAATCTATAGGGAACGAACTCACACACACACACACACACAAAGTGCCTTTTATATATAAGTAGATAAAAATTTTGCATTAATCAAAACTAGCAGGACCCAGTGGAAGTATGCCCCCCATATCACCTGTAAAAAACAAAAAGATAAAACAAAAACAAACTACGGTTGTTAGTGGCAGCTACTGCCAGCCCAGTAAAATAGCGGGTACTGGTGGCCATGGGCAAAATGAATGTACCATGTTGAAGTAACAACGTTAGTATCTATAAACCCATTCTTAACATAGGGATTTGATTACGTGCTGTGATTAATCCGTGCTTTCACCTAACGTGTCAACATTGAGTCACGAGGAAAAGAAACAAACACACACTGCTGCAAACCTGAACAAGGATTCCTATAGTCTTTAATTTTTTTCTATTTAACTTTGTCGTAATTTTTTCCGATGATTATCATGGAATACGGGCTTAATTGTCCGATAAAAAAAAAAAATATTTAAGGTTGTATTTTTAATGACTGTAATAGTTGGGGATCAATTTGTAATGATAATGTTTTAATAAATGAAACACACTGTTTTCCACGTCAGTTGTTAATGCTGCCCCTAGCTGTTAAATGTTTCCCTTTTCTATCGGTAAGGTGCATTCAATTTTTTCCAAGATATTTTGGTAATGTGAAAGATAAGCGTGTAATCTATGATAAGCGTTGTAAAAATTTGCGAAAAATTGAAAATGAAAAATAAGTGGGAGTTCATTCTAGTAGAATGTTATACTTCCAAATTTAGGCCTGTAAGCACTGAAGATCACCTGTAAAATTAACGAATCGGTGAAAAAAAAAAAAAAAAAAAATGGTGGGAGGCAACATTGTTTAGGTCCACCAATCTTTTTTTTAATTAATTTGCAATCTGAAAGTTATGCATGTTTTAAAGGTTCTAAAAGGATAAACATGTCCAAGAGCTGACCTTAACTGGGTTGCCAGACTCTGCTAAATATTTGAAGCTGAATCTTTCAGAAAAAATGCCAATTTGATAACTATAGCCAGATTTCCACAAACAGGAAAAGCCTAATTGAAAAAACAAATAGTGTGTGTGAATCTATAAACATTTATGTATTTTACACGTTCTTATATTTTGTGTACTTGTGTAGATTGGTGATGTTTTAAATGGACACATTTCATATATTTATTATTGAAGAGCTTTGCTTCCAAATAATTGCATGTTTTTTTTATGATTTGTTTCAAAAAAATAAAATAAATGAAATAAAATAAAAAATAAAATAAAATAAATAAAAAATAAATTAATAAAATAAAATAAATAAAAAAATAAATAAAAAATAAATAAAATAAAATGAATAAAATAAAATGAATAAAAAATGAATAAAATAAAATAAATAAAAAATAAATTAATAAAATAAAATAAATAAAAAAATAAATAAAAAATAAATAAAATAAAATGAATAAAAAATAAATAAAATAAAATGAATAAAAAATAAATAAAATAAAATGAATAAAAAATAAATAAAATAAAATGAATAAAAAATGAATAAAATAAAATAAATAAAAAATAAATAAATTACAGAATTTGAATAAAAGAAATAAGGTACTGAAATACAATAGTTAAAAAAAAAGTTTGCTTTATTTCGTTCAATAAAATTCAGTATGTTTTGTTTAGGCATAATAATTTTTAAAAAAAAAGTTTTTAGGGAGCTAACCTCTTCAATTTAGCCGAGGAAACAAAATAAATGTTGCAGAAGTAAAATTGTTGGCAAAAATAAGTTCATTTTATTTTGTTCAATAAACTTCCATATTTTTATTTTCGGCATAATTTTAAAAATACAAACATTTGGGAGCTAACCTGTTCAACTTAGTTCAGGTTAACACGTCATTATAGTTATATTTTGTGTGTTTGTGCAGATTTGTGATGTTTTTAACTGACGCGTTTCATGTAAATGTACGTATTGAAGAGTTTAGCTTCTAATCAATTGCGTGCATGTTATTACAACTTGTGACGTCAAAAAAAAAAAAAAAAAAAAAACGGAAATTATGGAATTTCATTAAAAGAAATATGTTGTAAAAATAAAAAAAGTTGGCCAAAAATAAATTCGTTTTAGTTTGTTCAATAAACTTCCGTATTTTTTACTTATAAATGTTGTCAAATCACAATGAAAAGATAAAATAATTTCTAAATAAACTTTCGTATATTTTTGTTTTGATTTTTTTTATTTTGGAGCTAAATATAATTGTTGGCAAAAAGTAAGTTTGGATTTTTTCGTTCACTAAACTTACTTTTTTTCAGCATAATAATAATAAAAGAAATGCAAATTTAGTCCACGTCAGTATAGTTATATTTGTGTGCTTGTGTAAGTTTGTGAGGTTTTAAACTGATGCATTTCATATATATTTATTTATCGAAGAGTTTAACTTCTAAATAATCGTATGTATTTTATTATGCTTTGTTTCTAAGGAAAAAAAAATTACAAAATTTTATTAAAAGTTGTTGCAGAATTGCACGCCTGTGGAACTCTGTTCCGTCTGCCTGCTTCCCACCTGACTACAACTTGGATGTCTTCAAGTCAGACGTTAACAAATTCCTAATGAACCGCCCTCATAAGTAAACACTTCATTAAATCTCCACAGTAACGTACTTTACTTGCAATAACCATTATCCGTGAGTGGCTTCCAGGCCTTGATAAGTAGTGACCACCAAGAAATAAAATAGTTAGCAAAAAATAAGTCCGGTATATTTCGTTTAATAAACTTCTGCATTTCTTACTTATAAATGTCATTAAAACATATGGAAAAGATAAAATAATTTGCAAATAAACTTCCATATATTTTTAATTTGTTATTTGCTAATTTTTTTTTTTGTTCTGGAGAAATTGGAAGCAAATAATTGGGAGCTAAAAGCTTCAATATATAAGTAGATATGAAACGCGTTGGTTTGAAACATCAATGTACACACAGTGTGTTTAATGGTATATAAAGTCGATCATAAGGGCTGGTCAATGTATTTATTAGTTTGACGAAGACGTTTTAACCTGTCTCTTAGCGACACCATATTTTAATGTTAGTAAGCGTTTGTTTATAAAGTGAAGAATTGCATTCTGAAATATGAGAATTGTTGGAGCTCAGCTAATCCGAATGGACAAATTTTGGTGAGAGAGCCTTTATTTATGAATCTGAAATAGGAAAGATTATGTATGTAATAGCCAGTTATGGCCGGTGTAAGAACAGAATCTGTGAAATGTGTAGAATTCCTTCCAGTGGTAGGGCTAAATATTTAGAGATAAATAAAGACTCCTTCCTCTAAAGAAGTTGCGATTGTGATGGTATTGCTTGTAGGATGCAATGTAGCATTTTATCATAATGATTGAATGTGTCATAAATGCTGTTCGAAAGCTACATAAGATAATGGCTATTAGCCTAGATGTGGCATCTGTTGTTGCAACCTACGATACTTTGGTCCAGAGAGGAATTTCCGCAGTCATTTTATTATGTATGGAGATATAATATTTATGCATATTTTATGATCGGGCAACGCCAGGTGGTCTACTAGTAAATAAAAAAAAAAAATTGTTAGGTGACACTATGACATCATAGAGGACAGAAAAGGTGAAATGTAGTATCAGAACAAATACTACACTTTGCTCCTATGATGTTATCTTTGGTTGACAGTTGATTGGCACAGGCTACAGCATAGACAATCACACATTGCATTAAATTATCATATGAAAGTACAGAATAGTTAATGGTCCTGGATATGACCTAAAACTATATCTGATGGTGAGGCCCCAGCTTGCGGGCTTTGGGGAGTGTGGAGCCACCCTTTAATTGCTATTGCTCCCAGGTCCACTCTGACCCGGATTAGTAGTACCTGTTAGGGTCCCAACTATGGGTTAAATAGAATCTGACTTCAAAAAAAAAAAAAAATATACTCCATTAAAAATCGTTCCTCAAAATAACTAGATTCGGCATTAAATAACCTGAAAAGGGTTGATATGCCGTAAAACAAAAACAAAACAAAACCAACCAACAGAATAGTTAAGAAAGTCCCCCCCTCCATCCATGTTAGGAATAAGCTTCTAAATAACAAAATTATTATTTCAGCACGGTTCGTAAACTGCAGAAGTACCAATAGTTTAAGGTGGTCACATGTATGAAAAAAAAAAAACAAAAAAAAAAACAAAACAAAAACAATTCCTATTAAAGTAAGAACAAAAAACACAAAAAGATTTGTATCATTTGAATTCTTCGGAATACTCTTCGCATCTTGAGGATCATTTTTACAACATTTTGGCCAATGTAACCCCGCAAGGACCCGTGGCGCAGTAGTTAGAGTACTTGGAAAAATCAATTGTAAAAAGTGATATTCTCCTGAAGGTTGAAGGTTCAATTCTCAGTGTGGGCAACCGAAAAATACAATTGCGAATAACTTAGGACCTCTATCCAGTCATGGCTGATGGAACAAGAGCATGCTAACCCCGTGAAGTAAATAAAGGGTTCCATTCAAAATTCTGTCCAAATTCCGGAGTTCGACAGAAACATTCCAGAGTTTGACAAGATACATCTGAAGAAGGTCAGAGGTTACATCGACCGAAACGTCGTGAAAATAACACTCAAGATGAGAACAGTTGTCCGAAGAATCCAAATAATATGAACAACCAATCCTCATCTCAAAAATAGAGAAACGTCATGTATATATATATATATATACACACACATATATATATACTAGCAAAAATTGAGAAATGTAAATAAAAAGTACTTATTTTATTTATTTGCGGATTGTTATCCCCATCTTCATAGTTGTTTCAGCATATTTCGGCCAACTCATCCTGTGGTCTTCTTCAGGTGATTAATCGCGATTAATCACCTGACGTAGGCCAGAACAGGAGTTGGCCAAAACATGCTGAAACAAAAACTACGAAGATGAGGATAACAGTCCACAAATAAATAAAATAAATACCCAAATTACTCATCAACAGATTCCAATCAAAAGAAAAAAAAAAAGTAAATAAAAGGATATTTGAAAATAGAAACCTTTGAGAAAATGGCCAATGGTAATCCGAAGCCATCTTGTTGCAGTGTAGTCGATTCAGTGTCTGAGAGGTCCAAAGAACTAGGCTTTTTTAACGGCTGATTAAACGCTTGCTTGAATTTTGTATGCGTCAAACCTGCCGAGTGATTGGGACTTGTGGAAACTGCGGGTGTGGAAGAAAAATTCTCTGCCGAAGTATTACTCGTGTTACTTACAGCCTCCCAGTCTTGCGAGAAATCATCATAAACCATTACTGAAGAAGAAGAATCAGCATTACCCGAGGCCGTCCGTAAAATTGGATCACGCTTTGTGGTCGGCTTCGATTTAGAATAGTCAGCTGGGCTTGCGGATTGATCAGACTGACCTCCTAAATCGGAACTATCGTGAACGAGGCATAAAGAACGGTCGGGTTTTTCGCTATCTGATTTTGAATCCTGGCCATCGTCAATCTGTAGAAAGACGCCCTCCATAGAGAAGCAATCTTCGCGGTCAATTTTGCTAATTGATTCTGGAGAGTCAAGTTCTTCAATGCTTACGCTTCTCTTCAGGTCGTCTGAAGACAAGCCGGTACCCTCTAAGACGGGGTCTTCCGTTCGAAGAGATGACAAGCAAGAGTCATTTTCTGATAACATTTCAATAATTAGTTCTGTCTTTGGGGGCTTTTCGGTAGAATTGTCTGAGCTTGTTTGCAAGCATTTATTATCCAAACTTTGATTATTGTTAAGCAGTTCTTCATTCTTCAGAGCGTTTGACATTACACCATTTCTCTGCTTTGTGCAGTTCAGAGTGGAATTGAGATCATTTTCTGTATCTGGCTTTTTATTTCCCTGGACTTCAACATTGTTGCCAGACTCCTTCAGTAGTGGCGCCGAAGATAGTGATGAGGTGTCTGTATTCGCATCTTTTTCAGACAATGGGTTGGATGATTCTTGCACATGGTTCTCGTCTCGCAGAATTGTCTGATGCTCTGGTTCTGACGTCATGCTAATGCTCCGTGAAAATAGTCGCGGGTGGGACATGGAAATCTGACAGTCAGCATCTTTGTGATAACTGACTTCAAGGAACGCATCGGCATCAGATTCTACTTGCGTGAATTTCAAGGTGGGTGATAGCTGACGGTGTGGAGAATAGCAGGCAGATTCTTTCAGACCAAATTCTATGAGGCCTAGAAAATTAGAAAAGAAATAAGTTATATATATAAATATATATATAAGAGAAAGAAAATTAAAACTAAGTTGAACTTTACAATCAAAATTTATTGTTCGACTGAATATTCAAAAAAACAATTTACAAAGTCTGCAGAGTTTCAAAGAATGCTATCCTTGCTATTCTTCTCATCAGAGGACATAAAGAAATCAGCAAATTATATTTGTAGCAATGCTAGAATTTGCTGGTTATGGCATTAAGTTAAACCGCAATTTATTGTAGTCATAAATTGCCACGTAAAAAAAAAAAAAACAACTGAAAAAATGTTGGATATGTAAAAAAAAAAAAAAAAAAAAAAAATATTTTATATATATATACACTAGACTACCTGTATCTCGGCAGTGCACGGGAATTCAGAGTAAGTGATAAAATTTTAAAGTCCAAGCCAGAAGTATAGAGTGGAACGATAAAGTTGTCGATCTAAAGAAAACGACACTACAGCTTTATTTTAAAACTTATTGAAAAAAATCAATTCAGGTAACTTGATTATGTAATAGAGCTGATATTTATTCAATGTAGCCACCTTCAGCCTCAATCACCATCCCGATATAGGTCCGGAACTGGGAGCATGCCTTTTCCACAAGCACCGGCAGAAGTTTGGCGAATACTTGGCGGATGGTAACGATCAGGCTGGGTTTGGTGTTGTGGGAGGTCATGTTGGTGATGTTCTTGACATATGACCAAACAAAGTAGTCCAGCCTGGGTCTCTTTGGACCAGTAGAGAGTATGAATTGTAGTACAGCGGCGCAATTCTGATCTCGCTCAAACATCATGTCACTTTCAGACATGATAGAAGGCTCCTATCGCTCTTGGGATTTGTACACAACTGACCAACCAGTAGATGTCTGCAACAAAAAAAGAAAACTGGTTTTCATCAAACGGAAATGGAATCACGTCCTCTTTTATAAGGCAACAAGTTTATCATTCCACTCTGTAATGATGATGTCGGTTGTTTTTGTTTTACGGCATATCAACCTTTTTCAGGTTATTTAATGCTGAATCCAGCGATTTTGAAGAAAAATTTTTTAATAGAATAGATTTGTTTTTTTCAAGTCGGTTTCTATTTTACTCATAGTTGGAACCCTAACAGGTACTACCAATCCGGGTCAGAGTGGACCTGGGAGCAATGACAATTAAAGGGTGGCTCCACACTCCCCAAAGCCCGCAAGGTGGGGCCTCACCATCGGATATAGTTTAAGGTCATATGCAGGACCCTGTAATGATGAATAATACTACATGATAGTGATGTTAGCAGATTAATACGAAGATCAATATGGAAATTGTAATGCCATTATTATTACTATTTATATTGATGACATTATTGATGATAGTAAGAATAGAAAGAGTAATAATGATGTAAACGCTCTGATCCCCATCTGGCATCAATTGAAATGGATGGCTCTCGTCTAGGAGAAGCCCAGTGTTTTGACAAGCTTCTGGGTTTGTCCTTTACTCCTGATCTAAAATGGAACACGTACATCAAGTCTGTTGCCAAGGTCGCTGGAAAGATGGTGGAATCCTTCTACCGCTCCAGAAGATATCTCACTACTGATGCAATTCTCTATCTATATAAAAGCCAAGTATGTTCAAGGATGGAATACTGCCATATCTGGGCAGGAGCTGCTAAAAAAAGCCTATCCTGCCTTGACAGAGTACAAAATAGACTTCGTGGCTTAGTGGGGGATGTCCTTTTCTCTACCCTGCAACCTCTCTCCCACAGAAGAGACGTTGCGAGCCTATCCTTGTTTTATCGTTATTTCCATGACAAGTGCTCATCTGAACTCCAATCTCTGGTCCCCTCTCTCCAATCTTTCACGAAAAACACCCGTCTAACTGAATCCACTGTGAAAAATTTCCCCCACTCTTTATCTGTGCCTAAATCAAAACGTGGATTCCATGAACAAAGCTTCTTTCTTAGAACTGCACGCCTGTGGAACTCTGTTCCGTCTGCCTGCTTCCCACCTGACTACAACTTGGATGTCTTCAAGTCCAACGTTAACAAATTCCTAATGAACCGCCCCCTTAAGTAAACACTTCATCAAATCTCCAAACGTACTGTACTTGCAATAACCCTTATCCCTGAGTGGCTTTCGGGCCTTGATAAGTGGTGACCACCGTGTAAAAAAAAACAAAAAAAAAAAAAAAACAATAACATTAATACTGAGAAAAATATAATACAAATAATAAATGGTAATATTCATGATACTAATAAAACCATAGTGAAGAGGCTTTCCTTTTTTTCTGTTGTTTTTCAAAGTGTAGTATCTGTTCTACAGAGGCTGCACTTAAGGTAATTTGTTCCAGTCAATGGAAGGGAAACCCTCTAACTGGGACAATTATTATTTTTGGTAACCAGAGTGCCCCCTTTTTGCCTACTTTTAGGGGAGCTGGTTTTTTACCCCACATTAAAAACGGCCTTGTGCCTAATTTGCTTTGGTGGGGAAGCAAATAAATACAATAAAACCATAACGATAAATGTAATACTAATAACATTCAATAAGAAAATTGACAAGTACTAAAGATAATGTTAAGAAATAAAACAACAATTAATAACATTAAGATAAAAAGCATGGTACTCGTGCAGTTTAATCAAGACATTAAAAAATGAAAATATCGAAAAAAAAAAAAAAAAAAGGTTATATAGTACGTATCCGTTTTGAACGGAAAAAAAAAAAAAAAAAAAAAAAAACTACTTGATGAAATTAAGTGAATTTTTTTTTCGGAGAACTTACAATTTAAATACGGATACATACAATTTAAACTTTTTTTTTTTCGATATTTTCATTTTTTAATGTCTTTATTAAACTGTACACGTACAAAAAGCAAAATAGTAATTGGCATCTGGGAAAAATTAGCAATAAAGTGGATAGTCTCAGACTGTTGTCAACTGACTCGAAGGAACGCATCGGCATCAGATTCTACTTGCGTGAATTTCAAGGTGGGTAATAGCTGACGATGTGGAGAATAACAGGAAGTTTCTTTCAGACCAAATTCAGAGATTCAGAATATATAATTCCACTGCATGAATGCATGCAGTAGAAGATTTTGGGCAGACTGTGTCAATATTTCTTACGCGTCGTTTCAGTATTAATTTAGGTGGATCACAGCGCACGAAGCCAATATTGCAACATTTATTTTTTTAAAAAGTGTGAAAATGTATATTTTTGCCTTTTTGCTTAGATGAAATAAAATGTCAGTATTAAGACTCTCAATCAATCAAGAGTTAATATTTTAAGAAAATATATTCATTTTCAACTGCTGATTGAACAGGATTCTACAGTCTTATCGTAAGGGGAAGTTATATGTATTTATTAGATGAAATGTAATTTATTTTACGACTAATGATATGGGCTACGTTTTAGAAAATTATCAGTGAGTTAGTGTACATGATTTATACAATAGTAGAAATAATGAGAACACGATAAAAATAATAAGAAGAAATCAAAATAATAAAAAACAAAAAACAGGTGGAAAATAAAAAAAAACAAATTATAAGCATTAATATTTTAATTTTTTTCCTTTTTTATTTATTTGTTGATTCAGTGGAACGTATATCGAGTATATTGTTATTTTGCAGTGTAGGTTGGGTGTTACTGCTATTGTTTGAAGTTCGGTTTTTAGCTGGAGGGTTGTGTGAAGTATAGTTGTTGGATTGTGTAGTGGACTTTCGGTCAGCGTTCAAGTTGTGGATAACTTGACAAAGACTAAAGTTACTTCTCATGAAAGAGGAGAACTATTTATGGCACAATGGGAGATTCCATTGTGCACACATGGGCCAGTCTATTCCTTTGATTGTGATTGGCTGAATCACCTGATTGGATATGCTTGTACATAAATACAAGCCCTCAGTCCAGCTCAATCTGGTGTCTGTCTTGTGCATAAGCTGGACCCTTGGTAAGTGTTGCTGCTATTATTATTATTGTTGTTGTTGTGTTATTGACTAACACAGTTCTTTTGATTATTCTACAATAGTATTTTTGATTAGTTGGTCTATTTGTTGCTGACGTGTATGTTTTGTTGTAACTGTTATATCCTTTGAATTTATATTTGTGATTTTATTTGAGACAGATTGCCAAGGGGTTTTGTCTGTTGATGATTTATATTTCTCCATGAATATTTTGTTTATTTTTTCTTTACATGGACGTCACCACTTATCAAGGCCCGGAAGCCATTCGGGAATAAGGGTTATTGCGTGTACAGTAATCAATGGGATAGTATTGTAGTAGTCATTGGTACTGGAGATTTGATAAAGTGTCTTAAGGGGGCGATTCATCAGGGATTTGTTTATGTTGGACTTGAAGACATCCAAGTTGTAGTCAGGTGAGAAACAGGCAAACAGAAGAGAGTTCCACAGGCGTGCACTTCTAAGAAAGAAGCTTTGTTCATGGAATCCACGTTTTGATTTAGGCACAGATATAGAGTGGGGAAAATTACTGATAGTGGTTTCAACTAGACGGGTGTTTCTCGTGAAAGATTGGCGAGGGGAGGCCAGAAATTGGAGCTCGGACAAGCATTTTCTATGGAAATAACGATAAAACAAAGACAGGCTCGCAACGTCTCTTCTGTGGGAGAGAGGTTGTAAGGAAGAGAAAAGGGCATCCCCCACTAAGCCACAAAGTCTATTTTGTACAAAGCAGGATAGGCTGTTTTTAGCAGCTCCAGCCCAGATGTGGCAGCAGTACTCCATCCTTGGACGTACTTGGCTTTTATACAGATAGAGAATTGCATCAGTAGTGAGATATCTTCTGGAGCGGTAGAAGGATCCAAACATTTTTCCAGTGACCTGAGCAACAGACTTGATATACGTGTTCCATTTCAGATCAGGAGTAAAGGTCAAATTCAGAAGCTTGTCAAAATATGGAGCCTCCCGAAGACGAGAACCATCCATTTCAATTGATGCCAGATGGGGATCAGAGCGTTGATGATGTAAAGATAGGTCTTGGTCCTCTCCAGTTCCATTGTAGGAATGTTGTTCTGTTGTGTTTTGTGAGGTTTTGCAGGAATAGGTTCTTTATTTTGCCTTTTATATATCTGACTGGTTTTTGTTGAAGTTTTTATATCTAATATTCCATTAGTTTGTTCTTTTATTTGTCAAATTTGTTGTGATTAGAGTTTATTTTCTTTATATTTGCCTGAATTGCTTGGTTCTTAAGTTTCCATTCTTTTTTTATTTGTTTTGTTTTTGGAGTTTGATTTATTTCTGTGACTCTCGGACTCAATTCAAATTTATTTTTGTTTTCAATTAATACTATTTCTGTTTTGGATTTATTTGGGTTTTTGGGTGGAGGTTTCTTGTTTTCCTGTTATGCTTCCATCTTTCCTGATATTGTGAGTTTCAGGTTTGTTTTTGTCCTTGTTTGTAACTTGGATCTTTCACGTTGGTTTATTTTTAGTTTTTGTTAATACGATTCTTTTAGACTTGTTTTTGTCTTGATCGCTTAACTGAGTTTGTGAAGTTTGTGGTATTTGTTTCTTGTTACTTTCATTTTGGTTTGTTTTTGAAGTTTCGATTAGATTTTTAAGTTCAGAAATTAGTTTATTGACTAAACCTTGGTAATTAGTTTCGTTTGAATTTATGTATGCATAAGTGTTTACCTTTTGGTAGGTTGGTTGGTTGGTTGTTTTTGTTTTACGGCATATCAACCTTTTTCAGGTTATTTAATGCTGAATCTAGTTATTTTGAGGAACGATTTTTAATGGAGTATATTTGTTTTTTAAGTCGGATTCTATTTAACCCATAGTTGGGACCCTAACAGGTACTACCACTCCGGGTCAGAGTAAACCTGGGAGCAATGGCAATTCAAGGGTGGCTCCACACTCCCCAAAGCCCGCAAGGTGGGGCCTCATCATCGGATATAGTTTTAGGTCATATCCAGGACCACCTTTTGGTAGGAGTTTACTATTTTGCTTGCTTTCTACAATTTCTTTTTCCTTTTTAAAGGTTTTACATATTTTTTGAATATGTTGGGTGATTTTCCAGGCAATTTGGACATTTAGTTTCATTGGGGCATTCATTTCTAGTGTGGTTGGTTCTTTTAGACCACATTTCCCGCATGTTTTATGCCCTTAGCAAATTTCTCTATGGTGTCCATACTTACGGTACTTACATCTCAGAGGGGCTGGTATATATGGTTCTACTTTTTTGATTGTGCGTCCAATTTTGATTTCTTGTTTTAGAGGTATTAAATGTTAGTATATAAGTGGTTGTAGGTATAGATTACTCGTTCCTTTTTATGTTGATTCCGACGTGATCAATCACTCCCTGCCTTCTTAGAGCATTTTTAATTTCTTGTCATAGCTGGAGTCAGTTCATGGCTTTTTATGACACCTTTTGAAGTATTTAACCTTTCATGGGTGAAAGTTTTGCATTTATATTCATAGAATTTTTCCATCCTTAAGGGTTTTTTTTGCATCTTTATAATTGTCTACTGTAACAAGTATGTTGCCATTTTTCATTTTTTTATTTTTTACTGTTTTTGAGGTGCTATTTTGGGTTAATATCTTTTCAATTAAAAATAGAGACAGATCGTCTTTTTTCCTTCCAAAGTTTCAATAACTATGAATCTTGTGAAATTTTCCCTATCTATATATTCAAGGTTGAATTCTTGCTCACTGTCCGAGTTGGTGGTTTGTTTGTTTTTTATTTGGGTTTGTTGGGTCCATAAAATATTGATTAGTTTATCTTTCTTGCTCCCCAACCTCTTTGGAGCCTGAAAGTGGGGGATGTCACGGGAGAAACCCATTCACCCTTTCATCCGAGGATACAGGAAAGACTACTGGACAGAATCTCCAATGTCAAAGTCTGGCGTTGTTGCCACATGTATCATATCTTAAGTTGCTTACAAATAGATGAACTCTTACGCAGAGCTGTGGCTCCAAAAACCTACATCCAGATGGTGAAATCATCAGGGCGGCCAGCAGAGAACCTGGCTCACGACAATCAAAGTAGACACAGAAATTACAATCTCTGATGTTAAGCAATAACTGATTCAAAATTACCATTGATGTTTCTGCAGACTATGGATCGTAACAATTAGAGATGTACTAGTTAAATTTTCAGTGAATACTGATTCAAGTCATATTTTTGAATAGAAAATAAAAAAAGCTTGAAACCCTTGCTACCACGTCGATCATAAGTTTTCTATAGTTTTCAAAGTCAATTTCTTAAAGCCATAAACACATGCCAGCATAGCCTTTAACGATCACTGCACACCCAAATATGTCAATACAACTCTACTATGGAGTACCATACACAACTAAAACAATAAACAGTTTTCAAACTAAACATAATTATAAACAAGAGAGAGAGGGTAAAGAAAGGAAGGAAGAAGAGAGGAAGGGAGTAGGGGGAAAGGGAGTGGGGGGAAAGAAAGGGAGTAGGGGGAAAGGGAGTGGGGGGAAAGAAAGAGAGTGGGGGGGAAAGAAAGAGAGTGGGGGGAAAAGAAAGGGAGTGGGGGGAAAAGAAAGGGAGTGGGGGGAAAAGAAAGGGAGTGGGGGGAAGAAAGGGAGTGGGGGGGAAGAAAGGGAGTGGGGGGAATGAAAGGGAGTGGGGGGGAAGAAAGGGAGTGGGGGAAAGAAAGGGAGTGGGGGGGGAAGAAAGGGAGTGGGGGGGGGGAAGAAAGGGAGTAGAGGGGGAAGAAAGGGAGTAGAGGGGGAAGAAAGGGAGTAGAGGGGGAAGAAAGGGAGTAGAGGGGGAAGAAAGGGAGTAGAGGGGGAAGAAAGGGAGTAGAGGGGGAAGAAAGGGAGTAGGAGGGGGGAAGAAATGGGTAAAGGGGAAGATAGCGGTAGGGGGAAGAAGGAGTAGGGAGGAAGAAGGAATAGGGGGAAGAAAGGAATGGGGAAAGAAAGGAATAGGGGGAAAGAAAGGAATAGGGGGAAAGAAAGGAATAGGGGGAAAGAAAGGAATAGGGGGAAAGAAAGGGGTAGACGGGAAAAGAAAAGAGGGAGGAATGAAAAGAGGGAGGAATGAAAAGAGAGGGAAAGAATATAGAATAAATACATGAAACTTTGACACTTGCATCCCTCTCTTTCTCAAAAGTAAATAGATCTAGGTGAGACATAAGTAATGGCTGAACATTACCTACCAGGAAACAAGGACATGATACCCAGCATTGTCCGACATAATTCTTGAACAGGTTTCCCTGTAAAAAGGACCTGCAAAAGAAAAACAAATGCAACATCTCAGATAAGTGTTTAAAAAGAAACGCAGTGGAATAACGTTGTTCACATGATTTTCTCCATCCATCAATAACTGGACATATTTGTCCCATGATCACTTTTCTTATGGCAAAATAGCTTGGGATGGGACTAATCAGGGTTATAATGAAAGAAGTTGTTGCCAGCTGTGCGATATGTTTTTGCAAAGAAGTTGTGTCTGATGTAATTTCTAAAAAAAAGAAAAACAAAAATCGGAAGGAGGATTTTATACATCTGCCAAGAATGCAACATGTCTTTATGCATTGACTAGCAGGGTGGGGGGCACTCGGCTGAAACATAGTGCATATGAGCATGTGGGAAGATGTTGACAGCAGTGAAAGATGGCTGACTTGTGGGGAGATTAGCAGCAGCAGCAGCATCCGAAAAATGTGCATATGCAAATTAGGAAGTAAAGATTAGAAGAAAAAAAAAAAGGAGAAAAAAATGCGGTATATGCTCAGGGCAGAAACAAAGTCGGCGTCAAAGAAAATGGACATGTAAAGACATAGGTGAAAAATAGCTGGCTACTGCCGGTATGACGTCAGAGAGGTAAAGTGTACACGGAGTGAGATGGACGATGGGGAGCGACTTAAATGGTGTCGAAACAATTATAATGGTAATAAAAATCTTTTGTTGAGAAAGAAAAGATGCCGACCAAGATTCTTATTCATTTCTTTCCTTTGTTTGTAACTGCAACATTACACAGCGTTGCCCGATCATAAAATATGATTAAATAAAAAAAAATGGAACTTGGGTGCCATGAGCGCACATAAGAAAGTTGAAAAATTTAAAAGATGGAGAGAAAAAAGAAAAAACAATGCTGCGTGCTGAATGCGAACTTGCAAAAGTCCAGTTTGTAAGCGAACACGTTATTGGTCGGACTTATGACATCGCAAATTTAGCTTTTTAAACAAAACAAGGAATTGACTGTTCACGCATGCATGATTAACAAACATCATCGAAACAAACATCTTTACCCAAACCCCTTTTCAAACAAAATGACATTTCACATAAAATAATTGATGATCGTTTTCTAATTTTTCGATATTATGTGTCCAAGAGATCTCTCTAACAATACCAGGTTCATGCCTGTTCGATATGGATGACGAAAGTTTTTAATGGACATACAAACACACACACAGATGGCAGATATTTATATTATAGATTAACAGGGCTACCCGACATTGCCCGGGTATTGGGGCATTTTTCATTGACTAACGATACCACAACACAATAACAAAAGACAAAGTAATTATTTCTTCCAGTGTACGCTGTTCTTAAACACATCTGCTCTAGCAAAGTGCTCAATATCCTAGATAATCTCAAGTAGTCCCTCACTTCCTAAAATAATTTGATCAAGAATGACACCACAACTCCCCCTCTTACCCCCCTATTCGAATGAAAAGGAGGAGATGAAGTCTGGGAGGATTGTCTAATTAAAACAGTTGCCAATACATGTGATGATAATCTCAAGTTGACCCCCCCCCCACTTAACACCATAATTTGAAAAGGAATGATGTTATCACCGGTAGTGACCCCCCCCCCAGCATATCACCCCTCCCCCCACTCAAAAAAAAGAAGATAATGTCTGAGAGGATTGTCTCACTAAACACTCACCAATCCATGTAATGATAATCTCAAGTTGTCCCCAACTTAACACGATAATTTGAAGAGGAATGATGTCATCACCGTAAGTTACTCCCACCACCACTTGAATAAACAGGAGGAGATAGGGTCTGGGAGGATTGTCTCATTTAAACACTCGCCAATCCATATAATGATAATCCCAAGTTGTCCTCCACTTAACACCATAATTAAAAAGTTACCCCCCCCCTATGTCTATCACCATCCCCTACTGAAATAAACAGGGATAGATAATTACAGCCATCCGTTGTTATTGTCGTCTCACCATATTTTGGCCAAGTAAGCCTCTGGCTGGCTTTGGGTAAGATTGAATGCATTATCTTCAGACAATTCACACCTGGAACCTGGAGACGACAACAACTATGGATGGCAGTAATTGCTGAGAGTGCAGTTACGAGATTCGGAGTTCCTATCCCATCGCGGTTACCACCTGATGAAGGCCAGAGGAATAGTTGGCCGAAACGTCATAAAACAACAACTAAGAAAAAGATGAGGATAATGGGTCCGCAATAAACAAATATTTTTTTTTTTTAATATTTTCATTTTTTAATGTCTTGATTAAACCAAACAAGTACCGAAAAATCTGTATGATGCACACATCCATGACAAAATGAAAATATCATATTCCAAAAAGCATGTAAATTGATGAAGTAGTGTTATTTTTAAAAAGAATACTTTTCAGCGAGTAATGGGAACTTGTATTCATTACAACATAAATCTTGTTTGAATTATTGAGTTATCTCTCTTTGTTTTTTTTTGTTCTTTTTATAATTTTAGATGGTTTGCAAAATAACGGACACGACAGCTGCTCACCTCTTATTCATAAAATTTGCTTTTATTAAAAAAAAAAACAAAAAAAACTACTTGATCAATTTATGTGATTTTTAGAATGATATTTTTGTTGTGTCACAGACATACACATCTTTACATCCTACAAATTTTTCTTTATTTTCATTTTTTAATATAGAGGGAATTCTGGGCAAGGAGCTGTGAATTTTTATATTTAACTTTGAGCATGGGAATCCAGGGAGAATTTTGAAAACTCAGAAAAGAAGAGAGAGAAAAGAGAATAAAAGAAGAGAGAAAAGAGAATAAAAGAAGAAAGGGGAAGAACCAAACATACCCGTCGTTCGAGCATCAACAGTTTGAAAAGTACAAGAACTTTATGCCGGAAATGTACAACAAGATCTCGCGCTGGTAAACCTGTGAACGAAGGAAAATAATTATTAAACGTTCATAAACACATTTGCACCTGCATTACCGAAAATGGACATCACATGAAAGCTATCATATTCTACACCTGCTTCAGCCTCTGTCCCATCGACAAAATGTTGCATCCCTCTGCCTGTTTTACAAGTATTTCAATGGTGGATGCTCTGATGAACTACAAGCCATTGTACCCCCTCAAAAAAAAAAATACCCCTGACAAACAGCAAAGTCCTACCCCCACACAGTTGAGATCCCTAGATGTAAAAAAGCGTTTTACTCTAATAGATTCTTCCCCAGAACTGCAGGACTTTGGAATTCTCTTCCAGTTTCCTGCTTCTCCAACTGTACTGACATGCAGAAGTTCAAGTGCAATGTGAACAGACATCTTGCTGCTAAACTCCCTACATAGTACTCCTGCAACTTAGGTCCTTGATAGTAGCCCCCTACATCAAAGTGGCAATATGCCTTGCTTGGGGTAATAAAAAAAAAAAAAAATTTGATATAAAAATGATCTCATTATCAATAAAATCTTATATTTCATAAGTTTTAAAAATATTAGTTATTTCTGACCCACCCTATATATAACATGTCACACACACGCGCATATGTGTGTGTGTGCGTGTGTGACACGTTTGGTGAAAGAACAACATAAGCGCCAAAAGTTGAAGTTTTGAGATTTTTGTCTTAAAATGCATAAAATATGAAGGTGAATCTAAAAAAAAAAAAAATCATTGCTGAATTCAAAATATTTATGTGAAAATAAGTGTTTGAAATCTATGGAAACGTGTATACCTAAGACCATGGATTTTCTTTAAATTCTCTCCCTAATTATGATCTATTTGCTTTGATTTTTCCAGGCTTGCAAATCAACGAGCACTAACATAGTTGTTTATTAAAATCGAACATCTAAAAAAAAAAAATAATAATTTTGTTACCCCCTTCAAATATGACCGGAAGAAAGTGAACAAGAAAAGTTGACGAGTGAGAAAGACAGCGAAATAGTGAAGATGTCAGTCGTTCTTAAAAATGCATTTTGGGAAAACGCAGTCTTGGAGAAGCATGTTCACGCAAGAAAAAACGTTTCATAAAAATAGGTGGTCCAGAAAAGGTTGCATTAATATTCAAATCATTGTCACATCTGGACAGGAGCCGCTCGAAGCACCCTATCCTGCCTTGACAGAGTTCAAAACAGACTTTGTAATCTAGTAGGCGATGCACTTTTCGCTTCTCTGCAACTTCTTTCTCACAGAAGAAACATTGCGAGCCTGTCCCTGCTCTTCAGAGAACCCCAGAAAAGTGCTCAATTATAAAGACAAGTCAATATAAGAGCATAATATTTATTTTTAAATCTTACAGAAGATCAGAAAAAATATGGGCACCATCGGTTTCAAATCCAATATAAGGAGACTAGTTTATAGTCGAAAAAAAATATCAAATTCTCTTCAACCAATATTTATATCTATTCTTGGAAATGGCAACCGCACATTGTTTTTTTGGATCGCAATCTGTTTGTTTGTTTATTCTTTTTTTTTTTTTTTTATGTGTCTATCTATTGTTTATCCCAACAGCTTTGTTTCCCATCAATATATCGATCAACCTAAATAATGTTTTTTTTTTTAATGGACGAAAAATATTTAATAGATGTTTTTTTTTAACTTCTAATCTCAGTGATAAAATTCAAGTTGAGAAATCTGGCATAGATAAGTACTTTGGCTAGTGTGTGTGTGTGTGTGTGTATTGCACAAGGGTGGTTCCAAAAGTAATGCCTCATATTTTTTTTTTTAAATAAAAAAGGGGAGTAGTAACTTTTTACTCTTGGAACAACCCCGTATGACAAAGCATGCTCCAAACCGATGTTGACTTTTACGACCAAAGCATCAAGGCTCTCATACAAAAGTGCCCATGTACAACCATTGTGCATTGAGAATGGTGGTAACTATGTAGAAAAAACAAATTCTAGAGCACAAAAGGTTGCTCGTTTTAATGGTACCGCTCCTATCTTCATAGCTCTTCAACTTCAAAAAATATAGGTGTTACTTTTGAAACTACCCTCATATATATATATATGCACACACGTATCAGTTGCATTTTGCTGTTGATGCTGATTGAAACGAACACTAATGCGTTACAATTTTTTTTTAAATTTAAACAATAAAAAAATACACAATTTCATAAATGGTTAATATAATTCACATGCACTATTTCGAAAGTTTTTGCAAGAAATGAACGTAGCCCAAAAATAAATTTCCAGTTTTTTCAACGTCTTTCATTGTTATTTCGCTACGTTTTGTGATCAAGAACAGAGAATCACTTAAAATTTAAAAATAAAATATTAAACATAAAAAATAACATTAGTATTAGGCTTCCATACACCTCCATAATTTTGAAATTATTTTTCTAGAAGCATACATGGAATAATATATATCTTAACATTATTACCTTAAACCGTTAAGAAAGTTGATGCTTACAGTTAGAAATAAAAAATAAAAAAAATTCATAAAACCACAAAAAGGTTAAAATTTTTTAAAGTTTGAAGTCATTGGTTTCTATGCATATTAAATAGAAAGAATTGGGAAGAGATACTGACCAAGGAAAATCTCTGTACCATCTACTTGACTGTCTGTAAGCAAGCTGCTGAGGTTCTGGTAGGTCTCTATCAGCAGTTCGACTTTACTGAAGTCTCGCTCATCAAAATATGCATGCGTGATTAGTTCTAATTTGGCTTGAATCAAACCATACAGAGGCTGAAAATACAACAAAGAGACTTTAAATATGTATGTATGTATATATATATATATATATATATATATATATATATATATATATAGAGAGAGAGAGAGAGAGAGAGAGAGAGAGAGACAGAGAGAGAGAGAGAGAGAGATGATGATGGGACGTTTCCAATATTTTTTCCCTGATTTAAAAAAAAATCTAAATTTTTTAAAAATCAATTCTTAGCTTTAAAACGTTAAAAAAAAAAGAAAAAAAAAAGAAAAAAAAAAAAAAAAAAAAGAAAAGAATTTGCTAAAAAGTTGTTTTAAATTTGTTATTTGTTTTATTTATTTATTTTTTAAAAATTTATTTTATATATGTAACTAGCATGGATACCCAGCGTTCACCAGGTGAACAAAGTTTGGCTTGGGTAAAGGACAACTTCCCACCAGATATTTTGGCAGCCTATGTGCTGGAACCCCCCCCCCCCCCTAAAAAAGAAATGAATGAATCCAAACAACTTTTCTTTCGATCAAAATAGCAATAAGTGCCTGTGTGGCTGCAAAAAAAAAAAAAAAAAAAAAAAAAAAAAAAAAATTAGCTGCTGTAGCCAAGCTCGAACCTGAAATGTGAAATAGGGAAAGGAGAAAAAAATGTTACTGAAAAACACTTTTGCCAATCTGACCACGACTTATTGTGAGGGTTCATATTGAAGAGAGACAAGGATATATATAACTATGATGAGTGGAGAGGAAACATTGTGATGTTTCTTCTTAACACATATAGCAAGGAGGAGAGATACATATTCTTGGAAGGGTTATGCAATGTTCATATTAAGATGTTTAACACATTACCTTTTGGGTGTTGAATGATGACACATAACAACAGTTTTACAAAAACACAAAGATTTATTCATTTGGGATCAACATAGTTAACCTTCTACCCCTTCGCCTCTGAGGGGACCCTCCTCTGACCATGTCAACTCTTGGCCGATCAACTTTCTCCGACTGACTCTACTGACTGTTTTGCCTCAACTACCCTGATCTGACTAACTCTAGCTCCTATATTGAGAACCCTCCTTTTATTATGACGTCAGAAGTGTATTTCCCAAATGTGATCAATTCATGTGGCTATGCACACGTTTTTCCAAACACACTTAACAAAGAATTCTCAACTAACCTATTTTTTAACTATGTATTTTTAATTTGTATTGTTCATTCTTTTTAGCTGACATTTTTAATATTCGGCTTTATAAAGAACTAGCCGGGGGTACCCGGCATTGCCCGGGTGTTTGGAGGTGTGTGTGCTAAAAAAACAAAAAAAGTTTTAGTAGGATTGAACCCCGAAGCCTTGACGCGGAGGTGAAAACAAAAGCCAACCACTTAACCATTTCGCCCACAAGTGAGAGAAATTGGTTAGCGTGTAAAGTTAAGGGTTATAAAGGGAGTCAAATAGGTTTGATTGACTGATAGCTGCTTAATGAGGTCATCGCAGGAGTGTTACGATGACGTAGCAGTATTTTATTTATTGCGGGGCAGCTTTTTGGGGTTTGTTTACTTTGTTTCAATGTGGGGCAGTTTTCGCTTCCTCAAGATGATGGTGGGTGGGGGGGGAGCAGCTCCCCATTTAAAGGGGATTGTCCAAATTGAATAGCAATTGTCTGATATAAGGAGACACTCCACGTTGATCAAAAGCTGGTTGCTTTCTGGACGTTCCGACGCGAAAGCTGAGACCACGTACCGTTTCAATTTAGTTTCACTTTATTTATGCTAAAATGTTGAACAAACAGGCAACACAGCGAAATAGCGCGATTTTTATGAAAGTCGATGTAAATAAATCTAGACACGACGCACGTTCGCAAATCCTTGATATTATGATTTAGATGGTATATAAAAAGTTTTAAGACATAGTAAGCCCCCTCGAGAATTGCGGCAAAAAAAAAAAAAAAAAAAAGCCTTTGCTAGACATACATAAAATGTGCAAACACATATAGACTAGCGGGGGGGGGGTACTCGGCGTTTGAGGTGTGTGTGGTTTTAGGTAAATCAAGACACCGGGGTGTTTGTGTCGGGGGGGGGGTAAAAAAAAAATAGTTTTGGTCGGTAAGTATGAAGGATCAAACCCAAACCTTTGAGTTGAAGTTGGAAATTAAAGTGTGAAAAAAAAAAAAACGTGCGAAATTAACTACTGGGTCACCACAAAATAGTAGCGGAAACATGTTTGAATTTATTTAAGTATTAAAACTTGGCAGGTGCCCGTACTTAATGAGGTCAACTTTTACTGCGGGACAGGATTTTTTTTTTTTTTTTTTTGTTTCCCCAAGATGTTGTGGGGGAAAACCAGCTCCCCATAAAAAGGGGATTGTCCAAATTGAATGGCAATTGTCTGATATAAGGAGAAACTCCACATTGATCAAAGCTGATTGCTTTCGGACGTTTCCGGAAAAATGCCGCCAGAATTATTTTGCTTTTATTATACGAAAAAACTTAATGCACATGCGGCGATCGAAAAATGTTGAATATAGTCGATCAAATTAAATAGACAGGCGACCCCCGTTGTTAACTCGTAGATATTATCATTTAGGTGTGATATAAAAAGTTTTAAGAAGTGAGTTGACTGATCGCGTCTCGGAAAAATGCCTTTCTCAGACATACACAAAAAGCGAACATACATACATACATTTTCGCTTTTATATATATATATATATATATATATATATATATATAGATGAACAATCAATTCTTTTTACAATATAAACAATATCTAACTATTTTTAACATTCCGATTTCTAACATTCTATTTCTTAACCTTGCTTACAAGGTTTGAGTCTCGGCTTCTAATTTCATTTTAACTTATCCAATGTTCTTATTTACATGGAAAGGGACAGCCCTTTTCCCTGGAACATTATGACATTATGAAAAATAATGTTTTTAAGCATACTTTCAGTTTGCTTCACATGCATGACTTGCAAAAATCTCAACACAAAACGTGACCCACCTTACAAGAAATGGTTGCTGACCACTACAGAATTAATCATTTTTTCTGATTTTCACATTATGTGTTCAAGGGATCAGTCTTTCTGATGGTACCGGTTTCGACCTTGTCCAATGTGGCTGACAAAAGTTTTTAGCAGGCATATAAATGCACAAAAAAACCGATGTTTGAGATTTATATAATAGACTAGCGAATGATGTTAAAACATTTTTTAAAAAATCGGAAAAACAACAACAAAAAAAAAAGCAAACGTGATGGAAAAAAATGAACAAAAATTGGCATATCGAAAAGATAGCGAAAAAAACATTTATAAACTAACAATACCAATAGAAAATAAACAAATAAAATAAACATACATATACATAAATTATCATCTATGTATATATAAACTAACAAAAAAACAAACACATTTAACATAGGTTTAAAATAGGTCAGGACACTAGATATCTACGCTCCCCACTAAAATAGCACACACAAAGGAACGGGTGCACTGGAGGTCAATTAGGGCTTTGTCGTGTAAGTGCCTGCTCATTGACTGATTAGGAAGGGTGTGGTGGAAACTCGAAAGCTGATCGGCTAATTAAAAACTCAATAGAAGGTGCGTATATAAAAACGCGACACAACCACAAAATCCTGGCATAAGCCTGATGAATCCTAGAGTGGATGAAACGTGTAATATTCTGTGTAGCTTAATCGCCATATATACATATTGAGCACTGGTGAAGTAAATACTTCAAGTTTATGCATAAATTTATATTTTCGTATATTAATTCATGTGATTAAATGTAGTCATACATATATATATATATATATATATATATATATATAAGTAAATAGGGTTATTATTTTGCCCTCTAATTTATATACATTCTTGTGATGTGTACAGACACACATAGCTAAATTGGATGATCACACTGAAAAAAAAAAAAAAAAGAGTCATTCTTTCTCCAAATTGAATCAACAGAGCGAGAGAAACACAAATTCTATTCCTTCATAAGTTTTAATTATCTCCCTTGCTTGCTAAAAGACGGATTGGTAACTTGTTAAGTTAATTATAATTTACAACTAATTAAAACAAAACAGAAAATCTTTTTTTCAAACATAACTCAATTCCAAAACTAAGATATTTTTGGCATGCATTTTTTTGATACCTACCTATATATAAAAGACAAAAACGGCTGCACGCGTTTTTGTATGTCCAGCAAAGGCTTTTTTCGCCAGAGTTCTCAGTGGGGGGGGGGTACTATTTCTTAGAGCTTTTTATATACTTCCTAGATTATAATATCTATGATTTGCGAAGGGACATCTTGTCTATATTTATTTTGATCGACTTTTATAAAATTCGCGCTATTCCTTCCTCTCACGTGTTTTTCGTAGAACAGCGAAACTGAATCAAAAGCAAAGCCAGCTACCCAGCTTTCGTGCCAAGACGTCCAGAAAGCAATCAGCTTTGATCAATCTGGAGGAAACCCCTTATATCGGACAATTGCTATTCATTTGGTGTTAAGTTTTGAGACATTGTGTTGAACAAAGATGGCAGCGTAGTTCAGATCAGTAACCAAGATGGCGGCCAAGAATCAAATGCGGTCCATGGCGTAGTTAACCTCTTAAGTTCTGAGATATTGTGTTGAACAAAGATGGCGGTGTAGTTCAGATCAGTAACCAAGATGGCGGCATAGATCAGATCAGTAACCAAGATGGCAGCCAAGAATTAAATGCAGTCCGTGACGTAGTAAACGGCGAACTGATTGAATCCAAAATTCGACGATTTTTATAATAATTTTGGGACGTTTTTCATATGTTGTTTAGCACATCCGTTGGTTATAAAAATGATTGGCGAATCCATTTGTCTCATACCCCCATTAGAAGTCAAAAACTTTTTACATTTGGACACTCCTTTTTGTGGGGAGCTGGTTTTCTCCAACATCGTGAGAAAGAAATGAATGTTGGCTGAACCGGCCTCCATCCAACGTTCGTTTCTGCAAGTCAACTTTTTCATTGACATTGCTAAATTTCAACGCTTTTCACTTTCTATGGTTTTGTAGCGTAGTGGTAAAATGACACGTTTTCTTTCACTTTCTTTTCCGCATTTGCGTCGCGGGTTCAAGCCTCTCTCTCTCTACTAACACTTTTTTTTCTTTCATTTTCTTTTCCACCTTCTGGTTCGTCACATTTTTTTTTTTTCTTTTACACCTACAAACACCCGGGCAATGCCAGGTACACCTGTTAGTCTATTAAAAGGCAAAATGGGCGTGAGCATTCATGTATGTCCACGAAAGGCTTTTTTTCGTTGGCCTTTTCGCGTCGGTTACGTTTATGGAAAACTTTCCTTATACTTCCTAGATCGTAATACGTCCAGTTTGCAAATGAACGTCATCTCTATCTTTTATTTGATCGAGCTTTAAAAAATCCCTTTCAGTGATTGTTTGTCTTTCTAGTATACAAAAAAAGTGAAACTGATCGAGGCAAACACAAGCGCTTCCAGGCCTTCTGAGCCAATATGTCTTTAAGGCGATTATATTTGATCAATGTGGAAGAAACCCTCCATATCAGACAATTGCTATGCATTTGGACACTGCCAGAGCTCCCGCTTTTTGAGAGGAGCTGGTTTTCCCCAATAACGTGGAGAAACAAATACAGCAGAAAGTTGAAAGCTTAACTGGCCTACAGCCAGATTTACTCATTAATTTCGCTATCCGTTATGGCGTAATGGTTGACATCGCTAAATTTGAACGCTTTACACTTCCAGTCGCATCATGGCATAGCGGTTAGATGTCAGTTTTTCATTAACTTTCGTGTCACGTGGTCGAGCCTGCCTGCCTACTACCACTTTTTTTTAACACCTACGAACACTCGGGCAATGCTGGGCACCCCTGCTAGTTAAAGTTTAAAGGACAAAAGTATAAGTGATAAAAAAGTGTTATGGAGCAGGAGGACACAAGTGTTAGTTTACTCATTACTATGAATAAAACCAGGAACACATGTCTGTTTGTTCAAACTGCCATCTTTGTTTTCCCTGCGAAATAATCAACAAGCAATGGAGATTACTTCAGTAACACAAACGAATAGAACTCTTATATCTCAAGAAAAGGAGATAACGTAGTCTTCCTGCTAAAAAGATATAAAGTGCTAATCCCCTTCCTGTTTCTATCTATGAACATTATAAAAAAACAAGCATTTTAAGAAAGAGACTGGATGATGACAACGCTATCATCCTCATCTTACCAATCGGCTAAGGACACACACGCTTTTCTGTACAGTATTTCGCGTAACATCCTCGGACCGGCTCAGAAGATCCTGTCAATAAAAGAAGAAAATACAATTTATAAAAATATTTATAGAATAATTAACAAAAACAAGGAATAATAGAATAATTAACAAAAACAAGAAATAATAGAATAATTAACAAAAACAAGAAATAATAGAATAATTAACAAAAACAAGAAATAATAGAATAATTAACAAAAACAAGAAATAATAGAATAATTAACAAAAACAAGGAATAATAGAATAATTAACAAAAACAAGGAATAATAGAATAATTAACAAAAACAAGGAATAATAGAATAATTAACAAAAACAAGGAATAATAGAATAATTAACAAAAACAATGAAAAATAGAATAATTAACAAAAACAAGGAATAATAGAATAATTAACAAAAACAAGAAATAATAGAATAATTAACAAAAACAAGGAATAATAGAATAATTAACAAAAACAAGGAATAATAGAATAATTAACAAAAACAAGGAATAATAGAATAATTAACAAAAACAAGGAATAATAGAATAATTAACAAAAACAAGGAATAATAGAATAATTAACAAAAACAAGGAATAATAGAATAATTAACAAAAACAAGGAATAATAGAATAATTAACAAAAACAAGGAATAATAGAATAATTAACAAAAACAAGGAATAATAGAATAATTAACAAAAACAAGGAATAATAGAATAATTAACAAAAACAAGGAATAATAGAATAATTAACAAAAACAAGGAATAATAGAATAATTAACAAAAACAAGGAATAATAGAATAATTAACAAAAACAAGGAATAATAGAATAATTAACAAAAACAATGAAAAATAGAATAATTAACAAAAACAAGGAATAATAGAATAATTAACAAAAACAAGGAATAATAGAATAATTAACAAAAACAAGGAATAATAGAATAATTAACAAAAACAAGGAATAATAGAATAATTAACAAAAACAAGGAATAATAGAATAATTAAGAAAAACAAGGAATAATAGAATAATTAACAAAAACAAGGAATAATAGAATAATTAACAAAAACAAGGAATAATAGAATAATTAACAAAAACAAGGAATAATAGAATAATTAACAAAAACAAGGAATAATAGAATAATTAACAAAAACAAGGAATAATAGAATAATTAACAAAAACAAGGAATAATAGAATAATTAACAAAAACAAGAAATAATAGAATAATTAACAAAAACAAGGAATAATAGAATAATTAACAAAAACAAGGAATAATAGAATAATTAACAAAAACAAGGAATAATAGAATAATTAACAAAAACAAGGAATAATAGAATAATTAACAAAAACAAGGAATAATAGAATAATTAACAAAAACAAGGAATAATAGAATAATTAACAAAAACAAGGAATAATAGAATAATTAACAAAAACAAGGAATAATAGAATAATTAACAAAAACAAGGAATAATAGAATAATTAACAAAAACAAGGAATAATAGAATAATTAACAAAAACAAGGAATAATAGAATAATTAACAAAAACAAGGAATAATAGAATAATTAACAAAAACAAGGAATAATAGAATAATTAACAAAAACAAGGAATAATAGAATAATTAACAAAAACAAGGAATAATAGAATAATTAACAAAAACAAGGAATAATAGAATAATTAACAAAAACAAGGAATAATAGAATAATTAACAAAAGCAATGAAAAATAGAATAATTAACAAAAACAAGGAATAATAGAATAATTAACAAAAACAAGAAATAATAGAATAATTAACAAAAACAAGGAATAATAGAATAATTAACAAAAACAAGGAATAATAGAATAATTAACAAAAACAAGGAATAATAGAATAATTAACAAAAACAAGGAATAATAGAATAATTAACAAAAACAAGGAATAATAGAATAATTAACAAAAACAAGGAATAATAGAATAATTAACAAAAACAAGGAATAATAGAATAATTAACAAAAACAAGGAATAATAGAATAATTAACAAAAACAAGGAATAATAGAATAATTAACAAAAACAAGGAATAATAGAATAATTAACAAAAACAAGGAATAATAGAATAATTAACAAAAACAAGGAATAATAGAATAATTAACAAAAACAAGGAATAATAGAATAATTAACAAAAACAATGAAAAATAGAATAATTAACAAAAACAAGGAATAATAGAATAATTAACAAAAACAAGGAATAATAGAATAATTAACAAAAACAAGGAATAATAGAATAATTAACAAAAACAAGGAATAATAGAATAATTAACAAAAACAAGGAATAATAGAATAATTAAGAAAAACAAGGAATAATAGAATAATTAACAAAAACAAGGAATAATAGTTGGTAACCGCGACGGGATACGAACTCTGAATCTCTTAACTGCATTCTCAGCAATCACTGCCTTCCGTAGTTGTTGTCGTCTCACCATGTTTTGGCCAAGTAAGCCTCTGACCGGCTTTGGGTAGGATTGAAACCGCTTTCTTCAGACAATTCTCACCTGGAACCGTAGAGATTCAACGTCTCTATCAACTGCGCCACGAGATCCGAAGGGCTATCAAGGTTGAATTTTTTCGTCTTATAAATTCATGTTTATTTATTATCTGATCTTCCATGGTCGGGTCCATACCGAATGGTAAATATATATTATTTTAATTGGAATTCATTATTGAGATGAGTATTGTTTTATTAATTTTTTTATTTATTGCAGACTATTATTCTCATCTTTTTCTTAGTTGTTTCACAACGTTTCGGCCAACTATTCTTCTGGCCTTCGTCAGGTGGTAACCGCAACAGATAGGAACTCTGAATCTCCTGACTGCATTCACTGCAATTATGGAAGATCAGATAATAAATAAACATGAATTTATAAGACCAAAAAATTCAACCTTGATCGCCCTTCGGGGCCCGTGGCGCAGTTGATAGAAACGTTGAATCTCTACGGTTCCAAGTGAGAATTATCTGAAGATAGCGGTTTCAATCCTACCCAAAGCTGGTCAGAGGCTTACCTGGCCAAAACGTGGTGAGACGACAACTATGGAAGGCAGTAATTGCAGTGAATGAAGCCAGGAGATTCAGAGTTCCTATCCGTCGCGGTTACCACCTGACAAAGGCCAGAAGAATAGTTGGCCGAAACGTGAAACTAAGAAAAAGATGAGGATAATAGTCCGCAATAAATAAAAATTAATTGGAATTATGTGTCGGATTATTCCGTTGATGAGATTTGTATGTTTTTGGAGAATTGTTTTTATTTTTTATTTATTTTTTGCCATGGGTAGGTGATGGGTGAGCATCAACTTTAACTATTATCCCATTCTCTAATGATGAGTTGAAGCGAAAAAGGAAAAGGGGGGAAAAGTTGGTTGGTTGGTTGTTTTTGTTTTACAGCCTATCAACCTTTTTCAGATTATTTAATGCCAAATCTAGTTATTTTGAGGAACGATTTTTAATGAAGTATATTTTTTTTTTACGTCATATTCTATTTATCCCATAATTGGGACCCTAACAGGTACTACCACTTCGGGTCAGAATTGACCTGGGAGCAATGGCAATTAAAGGGTGGCTCCACACTCCCCAAAGCCCGCAAGGTGGGGCCTCACCATCGGATATAGTTTTAGGTCATATCCAGGACCGGGGGAAAAGGTGGAACTGTTGTTCTTGGTTTTGGTTTTGCAGAACATAAGTTTTGCAAAAAGAGAATAGAAAAACAAAAAACATCAATATTAGGTGCATTTTATCTCAGGAAGCCAATATCTTTAGACAGTCTTATCTGTTAGCATCAGGAAAAACTTGGAAGCAAGTCTTTAGACAAGATCGTATAGAGTGGAACTTTGAGATAGGTGACCCACAGGAAACTTGAAAAGTGAAACATCAAAAACATCCGACTTCTCATCAAAGGAAAAGTGACGTTAAATGAATAAAAAGACGTAAGTAGTTAACCAATATACAATCCACAATCCACAAATAAGGAGAATGGATTTAAAAAATAAAAAATACAGAATCTTTGCATCAAATTTTAAAGACCGAGAAATTTTTACCTTAGAATCCATTTGCTGGTAGCAGGAAACTCCATAGATTGTGCCAAAATCACCATCGCGTGATGGCAGGTGGAAATAAATGGTATCTAAAATTGGAGAAATAAATTCATTTTAGTGTGAAAATCTTAGCTTTGTAGCTGTCAACTCTGTTATCTATATATTATATACATACTAGTGTTGCGACAATGAATCTGAATCGGAAATTGAAAAACTCGGAACTTTTGGGGTTATTGGAATCGGTAAAAAATTGTGCCTATTTTCCGATGCCAAAACGATTCCTTTAATTATCTTTTTTTATTTGATTTTGTTTGAAGAAAAAAAAAAAAATCTTCCATTGTTGGTAGTAATAATAAAATAAATATTTATTGATTTTTAAACTCACAGTAAAACTAAAAGTGTAGTTTTATGTTTCAGAATATATATGCACATTTAACATGCATTTTTTACAGATATCGGGACAAAATAACCATTTTATAGTGAAATATTTAGAGATTTATAAAGAATCGGAATCACAATTGAGAATTTAGTACGGGATCTGTAATCGTATCAGAATCAGGAAAAATATTGGAATCGTCCCATCACTAAATAAATAGATGCAAAATTTGAGTTCATTTTTCAAATGCTGAGGTCAAAACATTTTACTTCATGTTAAATCTAGTTTCCGCAAAAGCAATTCTATCTATTTTATATGTCCTGTTTATGTATAATTCAATAGTAAAGTTAACCAATTTGTATATACTTTATTAGTTAACTATATTTTGTTATTGTACATTTATTAGTTATATTTTATCATACTTTTTAAAAAGTTAATGATTATTTTGATTTTAATATAAGAAATAGTTCTGCTTAGGAATTTTTATGCAAAATAATTGGTTTGGTTTTACAGCATATCAACTCTTCCAGGTTAATTATTTAATGCCGAATCCAGTGATTTCAGAAAAATCTTTCATACTTTAAGTTCTTTATATCTTCAAATATTTATTCATGGTGTTTGGTTTGATTGTTTTGTAGAAGAAAATTACTTCTATTTTTAGCTTTGAAGAAAATGATTGAATTTTACAAGGGGAAAGGGGAAAAAAACAAACAAAACAATGCCATTGTTTAATGCACACCAATGTTTTGCATGCCGAATCCAGTGATTTCGGATAAATGATTTATACTTCAAGTTATTTATACGTTCAAATATTTATTCATGGTGTTTGGTTTGGTGGTTTTGTTTTATGGCATATCAGCCGATTTCAGGTTATTTAAGCCAAATGCAGTAATTTTGAAAAAGGTTACTATACTTCAAGCTGTTTATATTTTCACATATTTACTCATGGTGTTTGGTTTGGTTGTTTTGCTTTATGACATATCAACCCTCCTGGGTTAATTAAGCCGAATCCAGTAATTATTATTTAAGCTGATTAATTGTCGAAAAACATACAACTCTCCATCCTCATTTCTTAGCCTCTGAGCCATGCCCATACATTATATACATATATATATATATATATATATACATATATATAAAGTGAGAATATGGGTGTGTGTATGTGAGGACAATTCTCAACCTATATACTCAATGAATTTTTAATCTACAGACTTGAAATTTGGTATATAGAGTATTCAGACATGTGGAAAACTTTAATTGGTTTTTATCAGGAAAAAGGGCTGTTAAGGGGTCAAAATTGAAAATTTGGTATTTAAGGGTTATTGGATTTTTATCTGTTTGCTGTTTCATGAATGCGCATGTGTGAATTGTTCACATGACAGATTTTCTTAAATTAAGAATAAGTAGGTTTGAAACACTTTTTAAAGATCGTATCAAGCTGGCTTAATGATTATTGTACTTGACTCACTGTCTTTAGGTTTGATCTCAGCTAGATTATTTTTTTTGTTACTTAAAAAAAAAGTGAAATATTTAGAAAAAAAAACAATTCTCTCATGCACATGTGTCAGTTTCTGTATTAAACTATAATATTCATGTATATTTTACGACCAGGCAACACCGGGTGGCCTGATAATATATGTTTTATTTTTTATTACCGTTTTATCTGTTTGGTTACATATGTGTCATTATCGTAAAATAAAAAAAATTAAAAAAAAAACATACTTGCTCTGCAGTAGTATTGAGCACTCTTCAGGTTTTTATTAATTACCAATTTTACCAAATATATATATATATATATATATATATATATATTCACCTGTCATTCCTTTTTTAAAAGATGGAATCGCTCGATTGTGAAAGACAAGATGCAAGCAAGCGTGAAAGGTCAACAGTTTTATTGTTATATAGATTCATTTAGTACAACACTGATTAAGAAAATACAAACTTTGTCAGAGTTTGTTTTGTAATTTATTACTTTTAGTTGGACATACAAACACACATACATACAGACAACTGCCCTTTATATAATAGACTAGCAGAGGGATAAGCCTGGCCTTGCCCGATTGTAAAATATGTTTAAATATATTTTAATTCATGCAGGTTTTGTATTTATTATTACAGAGCCAATTCTCTATTGAATATTATATTGTAACTAATATATAGTACTGATTTTAAAAGTTTTAAGAATATGACTTGGGTGTCATCAGCTAGAATTAAAATCAAAACATTTAGCACGCCAGCCATGTTCCCTACCATTTGAGCTATCAACAGATAGCTAAGAAAGATTTAAAATTAAACCACTTCAAGCCATGAATGAATTTGCGCATGCACAAAAGTAATAGAAATTTGTCAGTAAGTTAAAAATGAACATTTTGCATTTCAACTTGCCGACATTCCCTGTTTGAGTTATTCATCCATCCAAACAAAGATTTTACTCGTTATAAACCATCCTTGGTGTATGATTACTATTTCCTGTTAATTTCCCTGTTATGTGACCAGTAGTTTAATAGTTTATCAGTAAAATATTTTCACACACACATGCATACAACTACGGTTTTATTTATATAGATTATTTGGAGTATAATTAAAGCTTCCAAAATTCATACTAGAATTTTCAAAAGAACTCACTGTTAATAGAGTTGATTAGAAATAAGTCGTGACTGTTTTCTGGTGGGTGACGGTTCAATCCTTACTACAGGTGGTAACCAAAAATAACGCTTCAACTGTCATAGTTGATAACCCCCATGAATTAAATAAAGGGTTCAGTTCGAAAATCTGAATAGGTTCCTAAGGTTTACAAAGATATTCAAGTTCAAAAAGATCCAACTGAAGAAGGTTGGAGGTGAGATCGGCTGAAACACTGAAAATAAAAACAAAGATGAAAATGGTTTTAAAAATTGACTTTTTTTTTTTTTGCAGTTCTAAAAAATTTGAAAACGTCACTTACCTTTTGTGTAATTGTGGGCACCATCGGGGAGTGCTAATGAGGGTAAATGACGCCATTCATCAGGGAGCTCATGGCTGTCAACTGGGTTCCCAGGAATTAAGGGTGGGTAGGAATATTCAACCTGACAAAAAAAAAAAAAAAAAAAAAAATTTTTTTTAATTATACACCTACCAGAACAGCCAGGTTCAATTTAATTTCTTCAATTGTATGCAAAACAGGAAACTGTTTGGTCACGCTGAAATCATGCACGAGAGTGCTTAGGTTAGTAGATGTAATGTTGCATTTTCATAAACAAAAATGGTTGTTAAAAACGAACAAACGTTGCACCTGTGGGTTATTGCTGGTGAGCAATCAAGAAATATAATCAATAAATAAGTGTATTTTTTTTTTCAACATACATGTGTGGTGTGGGCTTTTTTGATGCATCGTCTAGTGGCTGTTTAACATGGGCAAATAATTCAAATATTGAAACCAAAAGCGACTTGTTGGCAGTTTTAAAGGTTTTATTGAAGACCGATATTTGTTCACAAGGGGAGAGACCAAAATAAATTTCTTACATAATTTTATTAATTAAAAATTGATCGATGAATGGACAGGTCTCGGGGAAATTTCTCTTAGCTTTCTACGTTTTTTGATTCATCTAGATTGGGTACTTCCTTACTGCAAACTGCCTTGAAAACTGTGCCGAATGCATAACGCAATTTCCATCTAGCAATTGGACACATGATTCTAGCATGTTTTGTCTAGGGAGAAGACTCCTTGTTCCTATCACCTAACTCACTAAGTACAGCATCATTTGTGCCCTTGTGGCTGCATTTAAAGTTAGCTTACTATCTCTTAACTATTGTTTCTGATGGAGCAGTTTGAATAACACTAATCAAGCAGCTGCTTTGCTTGAATAGTATTTTTCTCATCAGAAACCAATGTTTTTTATCAACATACAAAATTCAAATTTTTTCCTTTCTTTTGAAAATTTACATAAGTAGTTTCATTTAAATAACGGTAATTTATAAACTAATACTCCGATTTGGCTCAAATTTTTTTATCACTTTTCATTATTTTTTAATTTTTTTTTTTTTTTTTTTAACTCAGAGTTTTTAACTTTCTGACTAGATGCATTATGGCTTATTTTTTAAAGATCAATAAAAACAAAATTAAAAAAAATCACTTGATTTGAGCAGAAATGAATAGGAACCTTGAAGTATACACGATAGATCACAAACCCCGCCCAGACAGGCCCCCCCCCACATCAAATGTGGTTACAACTTACACTGATACACAGGAATCCATTACAAATTGGATGCTGATAGATCAAATGACAGAGGATGAAGATGACACTTTTCCCTGCGGACAAGGCAAATGTCAAACATCACCATAGCAACAAAACGTGATTTTTGTTTTTATTAGCTTTTCTTTTTATATATATATTTTAGATTTCATTTTCGTAATGGAATCGCTTCAAACGACATTTACAAAATGTCAAATACTGAATCAGAATAAAACACAACTTGTATGTTCCACTCGACTACAAAATAATTTAATGATCTTTAATTTTTTTTTTTAATAGGAAAATGAAAGATTTATTTATTTTTTTTTTAATTGCTGTTTGTTTTTTTGTTTGAGAGAGTTTAAAACTAAATTAAAATATATTGCATTTATGATAATAAATGGTGTACATCCTCCATCAAAAATGAGACAAATGAAATTCCTCATTATCATAGATATATATATACATATGCATATATACATATATATATATATATACATATGCATATATACATATATATATATACATATGCATATATACATATATATATATACATATGCACACATACATATATATATATATACATATGCACACATACATATATATATATATACATATGCACACATACATATATATATATACATATGCACACATACATATATATATATATACATATGCACACATACATATATATATATATACATATGCACACATACATATATATATATACATATGCACACATACATATATATATATATACATATGCACACATATATATATATATACATATGCACACATACATATATATATAT
>NC_136520.1:63554932-63709932 GCF_053919585.1 Euprymna scolopes | reverse complement strand
ACACATATATATATATATATACATATGCACACACATATATATATATATACATATGCACACACATATATATATATATATACATATGCACACACATATATATATATATATACATATGCACACACATATATATATATATATATACATATGCACACACATATATATATATATATACATATGCACACACATATATATATATATATACATATGCACACATATATATATATATACATATGCACACATATATATATATATACATATGCACACATATATATATATATACATATGCACACATATATATATATACATATGCACACATATATATATATACATATGCACACATATATATATATATATACATATGCACACATATATATATATATATACATATGCACACATATATATATATATATACATATGCACACATATATATATATATACATATGCACACACATATATATATATACATATGCACACACATATATATATATATATACATATGCACACACATATATATATATATATACATATGCACACACATATATATATATATACATATGCACACACATATATATATATATATATACATATGCACACACATATATATATATATATATATACATATGCACACATACATATATATATATATATATATATATATGCACACATACATATATATATATATATATATACATATGCACACATACATATATATATATATATATATATATATATATACATATGCACACATACATATATATATATACATATGCACACATACATATATATATATACATATGCACACATACATATATATATATATACATATGCACACATACATATACACAAATATATAATTAAATGAGTGAGGTCACCAACAATTGTTATATTATTTTATACTTGTTTTATTATTTGATATTTTCATTTTTCAAATTTTAAAAACAATTTTTTTAAAAATAATTTTAACGTGTTTTGGACGATCTTGTGTCTTTTAAAGCAGCCTCTTCAGAAAATTTGTAAAAAATAGGTTTTCGCAAAGCCATTTTGAATATGGATGAAACATGGAATATTCTGTGTTGCTTTTCAATATTACCTAACTTGGAGCAACAAATAATAGGCTCAGATGTGGCCAAAATTAATACAGTCTCAAAACTTAAGAGTCCAGAATCTAACTGTAACAATCTGAACTTGTGTACTTTGAATGACCCAACGAGTAACAAAAAAAAAAAAAAAATGCTGCCTCTAAACGTTTTCAAACTTTAGTGTATTTCATCTCTTACCTTGATTACAAAACAAGATAAAAAAAAAAAAATTACGATATTTGAACTGTCATTTGTAAGAAGAACTTTTGTGGAAACGTTGTATTCAAACTATGGCTGTTATGGTGAGATATGTAATCATCACCGGAACATTTTAAATAAGGAACCATGGCACCGGTCACTGGATATATAACAAGATGTAAGGTTGTGACCCTTTGGGCTGTGATCATAGCATAGTATCTGTGTTAACTGTGGCAAGCAGGGCCAAAACATTATTGTTGTTATTATTATTATTATTAATTGATTCAAGTAATGACAGGTCGCTGGATCAATTATTATGATTAGAAAAATAAACAATTAAATTGGAAAAAATGATTGATATATAATATAATATCACAAAAGGAATGTGAAAATAGAAATTAGATGTAAACATGATTTTTGGTTTGCATAAACAAATAACTAGATTGGGATTTCATCAGCTATTGTAATGAAACACATGATGAAATATAGATTTGGGGAGATTCTAGGCAGTCATTAGCTGGACGTCAGAGTGAACGGACGAATCAAGAGGAGAGTTTGTCTCCATGACGCAGAGAGCAGCGTCATTTCAGGCATTCAAGATGTAAAAACATGTAATCTCTGAAGATGCTGGCCAGACCAGGAAATAAATGTTCAAAAATAATTCCGATATGCGTTGTGTTATTTACATCTGTTAAAAAGAACTGTTTGTGTACAACTGTTTTGATATGCCCACGTCAATCGTTTCCTGTTAGAACTGTTACATAAATGTTAAAAAATACACACTAGACGATCAACTAAATGATACGACGTATATACACGTACACGAATATACAAAAAAAGATAAACCCCCACTAAAAGGGTTGATATGCCGTAAAACAAAAACAACCAACCAACAATCCAGCCTCTCCAAAAAAAAAGATGAATTCCAGGTGGACAAGATCAACGACGCATGAAGTTAAGGTATGTCCAACATACATGTATCACACACACGCACTCGCATATGAACAATTAGATATGAATATATCATAAATAGACAGCAACAACATAAGCTAGGGTTCAAACAGTGAAGAACCACCAACAATAGACATTTAGTGACATGTATACATATTAGGATGAACCGTTCGTCTCAAGTATGCATATCAACATTTAGACGATTATACAACATACACCTTTTTGATACCTTTTTTTAGTACCCCACAATATAACAGACCCCTTTTTGGTACACAATTATGCAACACAACGAGTCAAACAAGCTGGAACAAAAGGAAGCAGGGAATAGATCAGACAATTCTGAAGAGCACACGTCATAATAGTATTTACCGAAAAGACTGGGACTAGCAACATCACATCTGTGAGAGAATTTGGAGAAAAGAAAGGGTCAGGGACTATCAAATTGCAAACATGCTAGATATAGCATCTAGCATGAAGACAAATCTCTATATCTATAAAAATGAGAATGTGTATGAGAAACTTCTCAACCTATATACTCAACAAATTTTTGATCTACAGGCTTGATATTTGGTATATAGGGTATTCAGACAGGTGGAAAAATTTTAATCCATTTTCATCTGGGAAAAGGCTGCTACGGGGTCAAAATTGAAAAATTGGTATGAGGTTTGTCGGATTTTTATCTGTTTGCTAACTATTTCATGACTGTGCATGTGTGAACTGTTCTCATGACAGATTCCTTATGTTAAGGATAAGTAGGTTTGAAAACACATTTTAAAGATCATGTCAAACTGGCCTAATGGTTATCGTATTTGACTCACTGTCTTTAGGTTTTAGTTTCGATCTCAGCTAGAGTTTTGTTTTTTGTTTTTTTACTTTACTTACAAGAAATGAACTGTTTAGAAAAAATATAATACTCATGAACAAGTTTCAGTTTTTTTTTCTTTTAAGGAATTTAACGTTACATAAAACAAAAAACAAAACTTTTATACTGGGAAAAACGGAATTTATCAAGAATGAAAATTATAAATGGAAAATCAATTTGTCTACACAATTTCCATAAATATTGGGAATTATGGGAATGATTGCACTCACCATTATTAACCTAGCTGTTGGTATCATGTGCCATAATCACCTTGACACGCCAGTTCTCACCAGATCACCTAAGTTAAGCAACACTGAGGCTGGCCAGTACCAAATGGGCGACCATTTGGGAAGGTGAGGTGCTGTATGTACTGTGAGGTAAAAATACCAGGTTGAGAAACTGGCGTGGTCTATCCTTCTCCCGTGGGTAGATAGGACTCTCTTAACCCGTGGTAGGCACCCCATCTAGTGGTGGCGTCAAAATAAAAAATATCCTTGATAGATTTGACGAAGCATCAAGTATTCAGCTACCAACAAGATTCGAATTACACTACAAACTTGTGTAGGGAGTTCAATCTTGGCTACGGCCATGCTGGATGGCTGGATTATTAACGTATGTTGGTGAGACCCATGGAAAATCCACAATTGCATCCTTCATCTGCTGTATATTGCTGCTATGCATTCTACCGACATCGGGTGTGAACACAGACCCTACAATATTATTGTACAACCTTTGAAACTGAAATATACTCTGGTTAATGTAGTTTCAGTTCAAGTGGGCTCCTTCTATTGTGCTAGAAAATTACTAACACCAGAAAGCATCCTATATCTATATATATGTGGCATAATCATGTTGACACACTGATTCCCGTCAGATCACCGAAGTTAAGCAATGTTGAGCCTGGTCATTACTAAAATGGATGACCAATTTGGGAATACCAGGCGTTGTATGTAGAAGAACGTCGACACCTCTCTGCAAGAGTTGCAAAAATCTAACGCTGTCATCTCCCCTGATGAGGATATACATGCAACTGGGGACAGTTTGTGAATTTCTTACTCCCATGGAGGAAGTCAGTTAAACCCAAATAGGGTTAGTGCCGTTTCACACACACATCTTATATCTGGTTATATACCAGGTTTACACAGAACAAATACTACACTTTGATCCTAGTCCAAAAGGCCAATAAAGTGTATTTGTTTTAGTTACACATCTGACAAGTGAAATCAGATGACATTTAAAAAAACACCATTTTTGCATTGCATCCTTGTCACTCAGGCGATTCTATCTTTTATAAAAAAAAAAGGTGAAGGGTGATAACGTACAGACGAACATTAAATTAGCTTAGCGCATTACTATTATATAGATTTCATTATCATTACATAAAATATAAAGCAGGTCATTTTAAAAATTAGCTGCTAAACTGGTTTTTCACACAAGGATATGAAAGTAATAAGTATAAACAAAGTAAAAGGAAAGAGAGAGAGAGGGAGAGATAGAGAGAGAGAGAGAAAGAGAGAGAGAGAAAGAGAGAGAGAGAAAACGTGATACAGAAAAAAAAAAAAAAGGAAAAAAATTAACAAAATGCTTATTTCAGATGAGTCAGTCACAAGTCAAGGCTGAACCAGTTCACACAAAATGGCTTGAACAATATCAGAGTCGAAAGTGAACCTCCGGCAGCCTCAAACTCTCACTTCCCTTGTCTCTTAGTTCTCACATTCCATGAACGATGCTTCTGACAAAGGGGAAAGAATTGCTGTTTTCTAGGTCAGAATCTATCCAGGTAACACTTATCATAGGCTAGTTTTAACATGGAAGTATTTTTCTTCTTCATTTTGATTTTTTTTTTTTAGCTTACATCAGGTGGCTTCATGCCTTATCTGGAGCAATTTCCATTAAAAGAAAATATTAATGAAATCTGCAATATATATATATATATATATATATATATATATATATATATATATATATATATATATATATATACTAGCAAAAGTAACCGTCGTTGACTGGGTTCAAAAACAGCCTACAGAAAATGGACTGATTTATGAAAGTATGATAGCTTATGAAAAGGAAGGGTTGTAAAGAGATGGCTTCGAATTTGAAGGTATCAAAACCAAAGCAAAATATGATGAAAGTAAAAATAAAATAGATAAACACCATAATTTATTATACAATACCTGTTCACACTGAAACACTTATCACAATATTCTGTGGATCTATATTAAAAAACCTTGTTAAACTTTGTGACATATTTCCATTCAATGGATGTCAGATAGATATGAAAAGTCTTTAAAGTTTGTGCCTATTTCCATTCTATGGAGGCCAGGCGCGAATGCAGACCCCACAATTTTATTATACCATCCCTATTTAAGTTAAAACATACTTATCAAAGTATTATTATGTACATCTATATCGAAAACACTTGTAAACGTTTTTTTTTAATTTTTTATTTGCATACTTTGTGGACCAGGCGCGTACGCAGACCCCACACTTTTAATGAATCATCATTATGCCAGATCAAACATACCCATTCCTGTGTCTTGATACATCTTCTATCATTATATGTGATCAGTTTTCAATAATAGTCAACTATATAGGAGCCTATTCATGACCACACACACACACACACACACACACACACACACACACACACACACCACACACACACACACACAGACGTTCAGCTTTATATTATAGAAGATATAACATTATATCCCCCACTACAAAAACAAAAAACAAAAAAACTAATAACCTTTATAAAGTCATATTTTCCTCCTCTAATGAAAAGGTAGAGAATCCCTACTTACTTGCCTCCCCCTCCCCAACGAGTACAAAGTTAAACACAAGGTCAGTTTTAATTAGGGGAAAATCCAGCTCCTCAAAAAGGGCAATCTGGATTGGGATAAAAATAAAAATTGCTTCAATCTAGATAAAATTTCTCTTTCATTGATCAAAGACAGCAGATCAAGAGTGGCATCAGAACAGATACTTCGCTTTGCTCATAGCCAAAAGACTGAAAAATTAAACATAAAAGAGAATAGTCAGGTTTTTAAAAGATCCGACTCCTAACTGCTGCAAAAATCAGATGACTCCCCACCCTTCCTTATTTTTTGAACGGCTTTTAGAAATGGATTTATAAACTAACTTATCTCTAGCCAGGTGTTTATTTATCCTTCCGTCTCTAAATTCTATCCTTATTATTTGCCCTCATGGTTCTGTTAGCCTTTTCCTGACAACCCTAATACCATAGCTGTTCTACACCTGACCCTAACCCTGACCCAAACACTCTCTTACACTCTTATCATAATCAGTCTAACATCCATTTTACATACTAGCATATGTTGGATAGCTTTTAGAAATTGACTTCCAACTAACAAAACTCTGCCCAGGTCTTCATTTATCCTTCTTTCTTTCAAATCCATCATTATCACTTCCGTTCACATTTTCCTCAACCTTCTCTTGTGAATCGACCCTGCTATCTTAAACTGTTCTGAATCTACTAACCCCAAAACGCTCATCCACTCTTTCAAGGTGACTAAACCAACAAAGAAGTCGCCTGTTTTACAAACATCTCTCTGTCCGAACTGTTCTGCCCAGGTCATCAAATCTAAACCCGTCTTTAAGATTCACATTGTATCATTCTCATATCATTTCTCTCCATGCAACACATATCCTCAAACCTCACTGGCACGATTTCACTTCTCTACATCATGACATTGCACACACATTGTGGATCAGCATTATGGTCAGACATAATTTTCTATTCATCTATTTACCAAAGACATTAAAAAAAAAAAAATTAAATCAAATTCAATCAAAATGGTGAAGTGGCTAAAACAATTCCTTATCTCAGACTGCATTTTGAAAAGTATCGACTCCCCAACTCCATCCCGGAAATAATATCCCGACTCCCCAACTCCATCCCGGAAATAATATCCCGACTCCCCAACTCCATCCCGGAAATAATATCCCGACTCCCCAACTCCATCCCGGAAATAATATCCCGACTCCCCAACTCCATCCCGGAAATAATATCCCGACTCCCCAATTCCATTCCGGAAATAATATCCCGACTGCATACTCTTGCAAAAATTCAAGACTCTTCTCTCTTGAATGAGTTGGACATGTTTTCTCTCTCAACCACTGATTGAGCTGTTAAGCTGAAAGAGGAGGGAGGGGGAGGTTGCTTTTAAGTGAAGCCAATAATAACACACCTTAACATTTTTCTTTTGCCAAACGAACTCTATCAATCTCCTTTCAAGAGGTTTGTTTTTAAATCAGTAGCGATGTCAATGACTTGAAAAATCTGTTTCATCAGCAGCAGTTGAGAAATGATTTATGGAGGATAATATGATCTATGAACTAATTACTATATACATATAAAAGAAAAAAGAAATAAAAGGAAAGGGAGAGAGAGAGATAGACAGAGAATGTGAAAGAGTGAATGCCGTTTCAAGCTTGACAGATCGACAAAAATGCTATTTTTAAGTTCAGCAAGATAAACCTGAAGAAGGCCGAAGGTTACATCGATCGAAAATAAGACTCAAAATGAGAACGGTAGTCCAAAGAATCTAAATAAAATGAAAAAAAATGCTATTTCAAACATAAGTATGACGGACGGACAAAAGTGTTATTTCAAACTTGTGGTAATGATGAAATGCAGATGGAGCTACACAGTGTCCATGATAACAGTAACGGTATCTCGTATCGATCAAAGTCTTCCTTGGAGTCAATATATTTCATTCATATATATCATTATTTTTGCTTCTCCTAAAATCGGTGTTCTCTATCACTAAACACTTTCTCGAACCCTAGGCTATTTTTTTTTATCTCAACAAATTTATTAACAAACCATGTATGGAGTACTGTTCTTATATTTAGGCAGGTGAATCTGTGTCCCATTTGAAGCTTCTTGATAAATTGCAGAAACATATCTGTAATTTGATTGGCCCCACACTTTCTTCTTCACCGCAACCTCTCTTTCACAGATGTGATGTTGCTAGTCTCAGTCTTTTCCACAAATAATATGGCATGTGCTTGACTAGCAGTATCAGAATTTTTGTAGGAATTTTTGACACCCCTAACACGAAACTGCGAATACAATATAAAAATCTCGGAATTTCTCTGTTAAAAGTGGGTTATTTATTTTCTTTATGGATTATACTTCCAAAATAAACTATTACAGTTGTTTTAAAAGTAATAGAAATATTTTTTTTTTTTTTAAACAGTAATGAATTTTCCGAACTCAATATTTTTCAATTTTTAAATTTTAAAAATCTATCAAAATTTTTCTATTGATTCTATTTTTACGATATTTTCAGGGTCAATGTGAAATTTTATGTTCTTTCCAATAAATCGAATATAATATTTTAGACAAACGTTATTTTAAATTCACGACCCCCCCCATCCCAATTTTTAAGTGTCTATTAAAAAGTAAATACTTAATTTAGTAACCCGAAAGTAAATAATTAATTTACTCACAAATTGAAGAGAAAAGGTCAATACATAATATATTCAAATTTAAAAAAAAAAAAAAAACATAGTGTTCTTTTAGAATTTTACCTGTAAAGTTTGAAGTTTAAAACCTTTTTTTAAACCACGTTATTTGTTTTTTCTTTTTTAATGGAACCTTGGTCCTTGCTCCTTTAATTGAAAAAAAAAATTAGGGCTTGAATTACATTTTTCGAGGAGTTATAAGCTTGGAAAGACAGGGGGTCGAATAATTCACGCCTCCCATTTTGTAAATGTCTAATAATAATTAATTTAGAACCCGATAAGTACATAATTATTTACTCACAAATTGAAGAGAAAAGGTCAATACATAATATATTCAAATTTAAAACAAAAAAAAAAAACATAGTGTTCTTTTAGAATTTTACCTGTAAAGTCCGATGTTTAAAACCTTTTTAAAATAAAAACACGTTTTTTTTTGTTTTTTTTTTAAATGAAGTCTTGGTCCTTGCTCCTTTAATTGAAAAAAAAAATTAGGGCTTGAATTGCATTTTTCGAGGAGTTATAAGCTTGGAAAGATGGGGTGGAATTATTCGCTATTTTCACGAAATTTCTGACACTGCTAGTGCTTGACTGAATTGTCTGATCTATTTCTGTTATATAATGGGGTTGCAAATTTGATTGGCCCCACACTTTCTTCTTCACTGCAACCTCTCTTTCACAAACGTGATGTTGCTAGTCTCAGTCTTTTCTTCAATTACTATTACGGTACATGTTCATCAAAATTGTCTGATCTAATCTCTGCTTCCTTTCATTCCAGCTTGTTTAACTCTTTGATGTAGAGGTCTCCATTAATTCGTTATTTTCTCATTGTAATACGGCTTTCTATTTCAGTAAAGTTATTTCCAAGGACTGCAGAGTTGTGGAACTCTCTTCCTGCTCACTGTTTTCCTTCTAGCTACAGCCCTGGTCTTCTTAAGACTAGAGTCAATAAGCATCTCCTGTCTTTGCAATAATTTGCTTTCATTCTTGTTAGCTCCTCACATCAAGTGGCTTCACGCCTTGTCTCACGCGATTTCCATAAGGGGGGGGGGAGGCATGACAGATGGACCAACAGAACTTCTTATAAAAATGCCTTTACAAAGATAAACTGATGAAGCAATTAAGTAGTTTACACAAAAACAAGTTATTAAACACACACACAATTTTTTATATATATATATATATATATATATCTTATATAAATTCACCTGTCATCCCTTTTTTGAAAGATGGAATCGCCTGAGCAATGAAGACAAGATTCTTGAAAGCATATATATATATATATATATATATATATATGAAAAAAGAAAAGGTAATTGCAACTTCTCTCCCAATTTTCGGATTTTGTCATCGTGCTCATATGCCTTTGTTTTCTTTCCAAATTGAAAAGTGCTTTTTTCTTCTGATGAGTTAAGAACGAAATAAATTCATTGGCTGATATAATTAAATGAATGATTTTGCACTATTAAACAGGTGCTGTCAAGAATTGTGCATATCAACTTAAAGGAATAAACGGTAAGATGATCAACATCTTGAAATTTGGAATATAGATTTTTGTCATTTATTTGTTTTATACATACATATACACATACATATATACATATACACATAAAAAGGCTCCTTCAGTCTTAGACAGACCATGGATATCCACGAAGGGGTGCTTGCATGTGAAATTTTTGTGGCAGGAAGTGCATAATCTCCAACCACTCCCTTCCTGAGTAGACATTGTTAAATACCAGTGCCAAGTGAAATGTATGTACAGGACGACTGGAAAAAAATACCGAGATAAGCGGAGAGCACATACAGCGCCTAGAATTCCCAAATGGTCATCCATCTGGTACTAGCCAGGCTCAATGTTGCTTAACTTTGGTGATCTGACGAGAACCGGTGTATCAATACGATTATGCTGTATATATGCATACATACACACATATACATATACTAGGAAGAGCAACATTGCTTGAAATTTAATGAGAACACCATGTCCTTCTCAAATATGCTCATAACACCATATTACTTTTTATTGTCCCCCCCCTCTATTTTACTCCCCTAATGCAGGTGAAAGAACTTAAAATTTAAGCCATATGAATAAGACATTAATTCAGAGAGATTTCTAAAATTTCATCAAAATAGGATATATACTTGAAGTTTTACAAAAGGTTCTTCTCTGATGGTTCCATAAGAGAGGGACTTCCAGATTTAGGACAACTTCCATTGTCTTCCCCCAGAAAACTTTGCATATGAACACAGTTTTAGGTTTTATGTACATTCGATAATATTTTTTTTTTTTTTTTACTATTATTATAAGGCCCATATGTAACAGTAGCGAGGGGTACCCGGCATTGCCCGGGTGTTTGTAGATGTGTGTGTGTGTGTGGTGGGGGTGGGGTTAAAAAAAAAAAAAAAAAAAGTAAGTATGAGGATCGAACCCGAACCGTTGAGGCAAAGTTGTAAATTAAAGAGTGAAAAAAAAAAAACAATGTGCAACGTTAAACATTGCCCCACTGCGACATGCTAACGGAAACGTTTGAATTTATTTAATTACTTGGACTTAGCAGGTGCCTGTTTTAATGAGGTCAAGTTTGACTGCGGGATTTCATTTACTGCTGAACGCTCCCCCCCCCAAGATCTTATAGGAAAAAGACTAACCCACATGCGGCGAGCGACAAATGTTGAATATTTATCTTCCCGAAATCGAGCAAATTTAATAGACAGGCGAGCTTCGTTGTTAACTGTGAGATATTACGATTTATATGTGATATAAAAAGTTTACAAAGTTGTGAAGCGAGCGACCGCTTCTCTGAAAAAAGCCTCTTGTAGAAACACAGAAAAAGCGAACACACATACATACATACATACATACATACATACATACATTTTCGCTTTTATATTTATAGATAATTTGAAGAGGAAAAAATGTGCAAAAGAAAAATCGTCAAAAAAATAAATAAATAAATAAAATAAATAAATAAAAAAAAAAAATAAAAAATAAAAAAAAAACTTTTTCAAGGCACTGAAGAGTTACTAAGTTGTTAACAAGTCCTGTTACAAAAATGTCCTGGACTTAAACGCCCTACCAGTTTGACAACATCACATAAACCAGGTGACAAGTTATGAAGGGAAGGGTGATGAAAAGAAAAAAAAAACAAAAAAAAAAAAAACTATCCAACCTCAACGATAAATTACTGATAACTGCATCATATTTCCAGTCTGAAAAAAACGTAAAGAAGAGTTATAAAACTTAAAGCTCCACGAAAAAGTAGGACATCTATTAAATGGTGTACATATGGTTGGCGCAGTCAGTGGAGTGGTTTGTGTGAGGAAGCAGGAACAATAAACAAAATCCGCACTTATATTGTAAAAAAAAAAATCAAAAAACTATCATTCAACTCGACAGGTTAGTAAAACCTAGAAAAGGGAGTAAAAATCAAGCACTAAAATACCACAATGATTGATCGCAGTTTGTTCCTATTTACAATGCCTCCCCACGGGACAGAGTTAGACACCAGGGTCGTTATTTAATGTGGAGAAAGGGGGAAAAAAAAAAAAAAAAAGGAACAAAAATAAAAATTGTCTCAGTGGTGAAGGATTTCTCCTCCACTGACAGAACAAGAAATTGAAGTGCAGCACCTGAAGATCAGATACTACACTTTAATCTTGTCCCGAAGGCCAAGAAAGTAACGTTGATAACTGGGGAAGGGCATGAGTAAAAGTCCAGAATAGTTGACACTTGGATAATTGATACAGGGTGGAACGATAAAAGTGTCGCCCTGAATAGAACTACACTACAGCTTTATTTTATAACTTTTACTGAAAAAAAATCAATTCAGCTGACTTGATTATGGAGTAGAGCTGACATCTATTCAATGTAGCCGCCTTCAGCCTCAATTACCACCTTGATACGAGTCTGGAACTGGGAACATGCCTTTTCAACAAGTCCTGGCAGGAGCTCAGCGAATACTTGGATGGCGGTGATCAAGCTGGCTTTGGTCATAACTTGGATTGGTAGAGAGCATGAGTTGTACAGTGGTGCATCTCCGATCTTGTTTGTTGAACAATCAAGGCAAAATTGGACAGGTGCTGGGCCACTATATCCTCTTTACAAATTTCTACTAGTCACCGTTTCCCTACAGGACAACAGACAACCGAAGGATACTCGTTTTATTTTTTTTGCCAAATTTATTGAACTGAATTGAGAAACTCAGATATTTAACTGGAAAAATATGAAATGAAGTTTTCATACTGTTTTTATCTTCTTTGGCATGATGACATCAGAGTTTCTACATTAATGTGTCTGTATGTGTCATCTGTCACGAAGTTGTTGTCAACTGGGGATTGTGGACATATTTACTTAAGCATAAGTTGTTCCAAGATCAATAAAAAGAAGATAAGCTAAAAACTAATTCCTATAATCAACTAATCGACATTGCCCGGAATGCAGTGAAATCATTTTAACCTATTTTTTTTTTTTTTTTTACATCGGGGGTAGGGGGGGGGTCACCACTTATCAAGGCCCGAAGGCCACTCAGGGATAAGGGTTATTGCATGTACAGTAATCAATGAGATAGTATTGTAGTAATCATTAATATTGGAGATTCGATAGAGTGTCTTACTTAAGGAGGCGGTTTGTCAGGAGCTTGTTTATGTTGGACTTGAAGACATCCAAGTTGTGGTGAGGTGGGAAACAGGCAAGCGGCAGAGAGTTCCACTGGTGTGCAGTTATAAGAAAGAAGCTTTGCTCATGGAATCTACGTTTGAATTTAGGCACAGATAAACAGTGGGGAAAATTATTGACAGTAGTTTCAGCCAGACGGGTATTTCTCGTGAAAGACAGGTGAAGGAGGACGAGAGATTGGAGCTCAGACGAGCACCTGCCATGGAAATAACAATAAAACAAAGGCTTGCAACGTCTCTTAAGACAGACAACACCTATCATATTCTTCAATCTAAAACGAGCAACAGCCAGCCCTGATTTCACTAATGAACAACAGAGATACATAATCTTCTATATATAAAAAAGCAAAAATGTATGTTTGTATGTATGTATGTTTGTGTGTATGTTTGGATGTCTGCTAAAAACTTTTGACAGACGCAACGAAAATTCACAAACTCGGTATCACATTGAAGCTCCATCCTTTGCTCGAAAAATATCGAAAAATTGGCCAAAAACGTTAACTTTTTCACCCCGAAATGGACAATTTTCGACAGGGGGGGGGGGTCAACAAAAACGTTCCTCTCGTGACAATGACCGATTCTACGCATGCGTCAGATGACGTCGTGACCTGATTTACTTTAAATAGTTGAAAAACCGTTAGCTCAGTTGCTTAAGGCCTTGGTTCATTATCTAAACGTTTTGGGTTCGAATCGTGGTGTGAGATGTTTTTTTTTGTTTTTTTTTTTTCGATTTTTTAAATTTAAATATTGAACCAGTGTTTCATTTTTCTGCTTTTTTTTTTTTTTTTTTTTTTTACTTCGCTTATTATTAGCGACACCCAAAAACACCCGATATTTTAAATTTTAATATCGAAACAGGCTTATTGAAGCCATTTTTCACGTGTTCGTTTTTCTGTTTTCATCGTTCATTTGTTTTACGTTAGTTTTTTTTTGTGTTTTTTTTTCCCGCTTAAGTGTTAACATTGTTTTCTTTTTTTTACTTCACTTATAACAAACAAATCTACATCGTCATTGTCGTTGTCGTAATGCTCGACGACTTCCGGACGCGCACCTGCCAATTTCGTTCTTAAATAAATTCAAACATCTTTCACTAACTCATTCTGGCTGGCTGATTTTATTTTCAAACTTCGCCTCAGGGCTTCGGGTTCAATCCTACCCCCCCCCCGAGTTCTTTTTCATTTAACACCACACACACCTACAAACACCCGGGCAATGACGGGTACCCTCGCTAGTTATATATAAAAGGCAAATGCGGCGCGCGCATTTTTGTATGTCTCGAAAATAGCGATAAGATCCAGGATTTAGGAACGCGGGTCGCATCTAGATTTATTTACGGCGACTTTTATAAGATCTGCGCTATTTTGCTCTGTCCCCTGTTTGTCCTGCTTTTTAGTATAAATACAGTGAAACTAAATTCAAACGGGTCATGTACTCGGCTTTCGTGCTGAAACATCCAGAAAGCAATCAGCTTTTGATCAATGTGGAGTTTCTCCTTATATCAGACAATTGCTATTCGATTTGGACAATGGGGAGCTGCTCCCCCCCATCACCACCATCTGGGGGAAGCAAAAACTAAAAATACTGCCACGTCATCATAACGATTCCGCGATGACCTCATTTAACGTCTTCCTGTCAATCAAACCTTTTTCACTTGCTTTATAAGCCTTAACTTAACACGCTAATCAATTACTCTCACTCCTGGTCGAGACGGTTAAGTGGTTGGCTTTTGTTTCCAACTCTGCGTCAAGGCTTCCGAGTTCAATCCCGCCTCCCGACCAAAACTATTTTTTTTTTTCTTTTACACCTTTAAACACCTGGGCAACGTTTTTTTTATTACTTCGCTTATTCTTTAGTTTACCTCCCCCTATACACACAGCGTCGTTATCTTACAATTGCAGGTTCGATCCAACAGGTTTATTTATGCCATTTTTTTTCCGTTTTGGTTTTTCCGATTTTTTAACATTGTCTTTTTTATAATATTTAAACAGGGTTATTACTTACCCCCCCCCCATACACACACCTACAAACACCCAGGCAATGCCGGGTAAGCCCCCCCCCCAGTCTATACATAGAAAAGCGAAAATGTGTGTATGCATATTTGCTTTTTGTGTATGTCTGTAAAATACTTTTTTTGCTGGACTTCTCGGTCGGTTCATTCCTTCTTAAAACTTTTTATATGCTTTCTAAATGATAATATCTAAGAGTTACAAACAAGGGTCGCGTGTGTATTTAATTTGCCCGACTTTCACGCGCTATTTTTTCCAGAATTTAAGATCGTTGCGTGTATCTTTCGCTTTTCAGTATAAAAAAAGCGAAACTAGATTCGAATCGGCACTTCCCGGTGGTCTCCGGAAAGCGATGTAAACGTTTGGTCAATGTCGGCTTTTTTAGTGTCATATCAAACAATTGCTTTCGTCTGGACACTTCCCTAATAAATGGGAGCTGGTTTTCCCCAAAGTTGGGTACAAACAAACAAACCGGGTTATTGACCTCATTAAAAACTGTCCCGCAGAAAATGTTAACTGCTGAATAGCTATTGCTTATGTCGTCGTTGTAACGCTCACACAAAATGTTAATTCTACGACTTCCACTTGACGTCATTTAGTGCGAGCACCTGTCAATTATCTTCTTAATTAAATAAATTCAAACTTTCAGTAACTCGTTCTTGCTGGCCGATCGGTTAACGTGTCATGTTTTTTTTCACATTTTATTTTCCAACTTTGTCTCAGGGCTTCGGGTTCGATTCTACCTAATTACCAAAACATTTTTACCCCCCCCCCCGTGTTTCTTTTTGATTTAAGAGCACACACACCTCGAAACACCCAGGCAACGCCGGGTACCCCCGCTAGTCTATATATAAAGCCAAAATGGGGGGGGTGCATTTTTCTGCATGTCCGTCAAAGGCATATTTCCGGCTGTTTCTCAGCTTGCTCGCTCATTCTTATAACTTTTTATATGCTACCGAGATTATAATATCTAACACTTACGAAACGACGTCATAAATTTCCTTTATTTCGGCCACTTTTATCTTACGTTTCTCTGCTCCTGCGGTGCGAGATTTGACCTAGAAAACCACCTTCGTTTTTAGACGCTTATTTTCCACTCTTTTTTAAAGTCCCTGGCTTCGTGGCGTCATCCTATGTCATCAGACTATTAACTTCAAGGTTTCAGGTTCGATCCTACCCCCTCCCAAAACTTTTTTTTTTTTTTTTTTTTTTAATATTTAACCTGGGCAATTCGTTTTTGAGCCTACCTTCTTACCAAAACTTTTTTTTTCTTTTTTGTCTACCCCCTCTCCCAACACACACACACACACACACCTACAAACACCTGGGCAATGCCAAGTACACCTGCTAGTCCTCATCTATAATATAAATCTCCCCCCCCCCCTGTTTAAATGTATATATATGTTTGCCTAAAACTTTCAACAGAGGCAATGGATTTTCATGATATCGGTATCGTTTTGAAGCTTGACTCTTCAGATGACAAATATCGAAAAATTGGTTCAAAACATTAATTCCTTCACCCTTAAACTGGGCACTTTTCTACAAGGAGGGGTCGCTTTTTCCACAGATATTTTTGAAATTCGTCCCCTCTTTTCAATTGACTAGCCTTAATTTAAACCTTCGCCACTTCTGGTTTGGCGATGGACGCAACGGCAAAGATGTCGTCACTTTTTTTTCCACATTCTTTTCCTCCTTTGCGGTATGGGTTTGAGCCTGCCTGCCTGCCATCACTTTTTTGGGGGGCTAGTTGTGTACAAATCCCAAAGGAGATAGGAGCCTTCTCTCATGTCTAAAAGTGACACAATGTTCAACGAGCGAGATCAGAGATGTGCCACTGTACAACTCCCGCTCTTACAGATCCAAATTTATGACAACAGAATCATTGCCAGCACCCTCAAAATGCATTGCTAGATTGCCATGAATAACAGGGATGTGCCCAGGGTGATGAAAATAAAGTTTCCGGCCATGGTTATGGTCTTTGGTGTGGTTTCAAGTGAGCGTCACATCATGCCACCTCACATCTTCAAAATTGGCTCGAAAGTCAACACCAAAATGTACCTGGATGTGCTGAAGAGTGTGGTGATCTCTTGGTGCAATCATTTGACTGCTGGCAGATACTGGGTATGGCAGCAGGACTTGGCGCCAGTCCAATTGTCCAAAGAGACCCAGGTTTGGTTTCAGAAGGAGTGCTATGAGTTTGTGCCCTTCTCTAACTGGACCCCCTCCTTCCTCAACCTGAAACCGCTAGACTACTTTATTTGGTCATACATTGAGAACATCGCCAACATAACCTCCCACAACACTAAAGCCAGCCTGATCACCGCTATCTGCTGAGTATTCGCCGAGCTCTCACTGGCGTTTGTAAAAAAAAAAGGCATACTCCCAGTTCTAGACTCATATCGAGGCAATGATTGAGGTTGAAAGTTACCTGAATTGTTTTTTTTTCAATGAAAGTTTTAAACTAAAGTTGTGGTGTTGTTTCTTTTAGGGTGACAACTTTGCTTCACTGTCTCGTTTATGACAGGGTAGAAGTCCAAAATAATTCACCAGAATATCACCTGCACAGAGGACAAGGACCTGTGGCGTAATGGATAAAGTACCAGGTAAAATTAAGTTGTGACACTTCTCTGGAGGTTGAAGGTTCAATCTTCAGTGCATTTCTCATTAAGCTATGCTAAGAGTATATTAATTTAGTCGCATTTGTTCTAGCTGAGGACGGGGCCACCTGCTACCACATAGATTCCAACCAAGTAATCTTTTGAAGATTCTGACCATCTCTTTGAGCACAATTGTATGCATCTCTCTTGCAGTTGGTTCGTCGGGTATATTTGCACAACAAGCTTGTGAACAGAAATGACAAATACCAACTGAATTATCTATAGAGATTTCTATTTCTTTTGATGGTTACAGATTAATATGATCCCCGACGTACCATTGATTATTTTTAACTGAACACGATACCTTGAGTTTTGGAGCAATCAAGAATGAGAGAGAAAACTTATTTCCTAGACTATAAATTTTTTTTCTCTCAAATACTGGGGGTTTTTTTTCATATCTTATACAAAGATCATTCCAAAAGTAATGCCTATTTTTTTTACCATAAGAAGTTGAAGAGCTACGAAAAAGAGAGTGGTACCATTAAAATGAGCAACCTTTTGTGCTCCAGGATTTATTTTTCTACATAGTCACCAGCATTCTCAATTCACTTTTGCCAACAATGAACGGGAGCCTTGATGCCTCTGTCGTAAAAGTAAGCACCTACTGGGCTGGTCCATTTTTTCATGGTTGTGATTACAGTATTGTTGTCGGGAAAATGTCCAGTTTTTCAGAGGTCCGAACAATAGAAAGTCTGGCAGGGACTATATGACGGGTGAGATAGCACCATCCAGCCTAATTTTGTTATGCGTTCCGTGGTTTTCTAACTTGTGTGTGGCCTGGCATTGTTGTGTAGTAAATGGAATGTTTCCTTTTCCTTTGGCTTTAAATGTGGTAAAAGATTTGACCTTCAATCATGTTTTCTAATTCAACATCATGCTACCCCTCTCTGAAATTCTAATCCAATATGCTGACCTATACATTTAACAAATTCAATTTAACCTTCAGTACTGTTTTTTTATTTTTTTTTATTTTTAGATAGCTTTTATTCCAAACATTTTAAATCTGGCATTGCTTCCGTACAGGGCCATTATAAGGCCTGTCTCTAACGCTCCCATTCTCTTTGTCTATTTAGCCTCCTCTATAGCTCTTTTCTTTTCTAACCGCTTGTATATATTCAAAACTAATCCTTGCTATGATGTAATTCAACTCGTATCTTTTAACATGTGACCTTGAATTATGTTTTTCTGTCTTACTAGCAGTACAGTGCAGCTTTGCTTGGGTCCTATGTACTGTTTATAACTGTATATGCATATGTATGTGTGTATACATATATATATATATATATATATATATATTAAAAAGTTTAATTCATGTCCAGGTAACCTAAATCTAAAATTACAAGTGTTTAGACCCAAAATTGTCGGAAGAGTTTGGTAGAGTCGGCAAAGATCAACTCTTTCAACTTTGACCTCTTGGCAGCCAAAGTTTTGCCCCAAAAACTTATTAAAAAGCTTGCTGCATGTCTGAATACCCTTTATGTAAAATTTCAAATGTTTAGACCCAAAATTGGCTGAAAGTTTGCTAGAGCCCGCAAAGGTAAGATATTTTTAACTTTGAGTCCTTGGCAGACAAATTTTCGGCCAAAAACCGATTAAAAAGCTTGCCCTATGTCTGAATACACTTCATGTCAAATTTCAAATGTTTATAGCAAAAATTGGCTGAATAATTTGGTAGAGACCACAGAGGTCAATTTTATAAAACTTTGACCCTAATTTTGACCCCTTAACATTTGTTTTGGGCTCAAATCAAAGTAAGAAGTTTGATCCATGTCCAAGTAACCTACATCTAAAATTTCAAGTGTTTAGACCCAAAATTGACGGATGAGATTGGTAGAGTTTTTAAAGGTCAAATCATTGAACATTAACCCTTTGAAAGCCAAATTTCTGGTCGAAAACTGATTTTCCCAAATCTCAATACCCCTTATGTCAAATTTCGAGTTCGTAGACTGAAAATTGACAGAGTAGTTTGGTAGGGAAATGTATACACACACAGACGATTTCACTTTCATAAATATATAGATTTTCGAAAACCTATTTTGTTTATGTCTACTGCATTCTTTCCTTGTTATTGTTTCTAAGTTAATCTAAATATTTTACTAAACATTCTTTTTTCAAAACATTCTCTCTGTATACCTATTTCTACATAACAGTTAACAAAATAATAATAATAATAATAATGTTCATTATCTAGCATTTTAAGTTTTTCATAAAAATAGTTGATGTCCTTTAATCGGCCTTGTGTAACATTTACCAACGTGGAGTGATTTGTAATATCAATATAACAAAAAAAAAAAAAAAAAAAAAAAAAAAAAAAAAATGGACCGAGAAGAATTGATTTTTAATGGGAGTTTTTTTTTTGCTGTTGTTGTTTATCACAGTTGCAAGAAATGCCCACACACATTGATTGCTCCCATTAGAACGTAAACAAAACAAAAACATTAAGTCTGAATAAACAACGCGTTATACATATTGATTGATTTTTTTTTTTTTAGCGTTTTTTTTTTTTTTGCAAATGACATATTAAGATATGATTTTATGACCTCAGTGAGAGGAATCAGAATAGAAAATAAGGTAAAGAGAAGAAAAGAGGAGACGGGAATAAAAAAGGGGGAGACGGGGACAAAAGAAAAGGGAAGGTAGGAAAAAAGAAAAGGGCGAAACAGGCAGAAAAGAAACAAAGAAAAGGAGAAGGAAATAATGAAATCCAGTTACATGTATTAACAAGATTCACCCTCTATTTCTATAAAATAATAAACTTGGTAGCAATGATCATACCGTTCCCCAACATTATTAGTGCATAAAAAGGCCACAAAAAACTAATATAACTTGAACTCAGATTAAGTAAGTCCATACAACATGATGGAATAAATTAAGTTCATCAAGCACCTTGAATAAAGAGAATAAAAAAGAAAGAGGAAGATTAAAAAAAAGAGAAAGGAATGGAAAAAAAAAGGAAAACAGACGAAGACAGACGACAAAAAAAAAAAAAAAAAAAAAAAAACGGGAAAGAAAAAAAAACGGGAAAGAAAAAAAAACGGGAAAGAAAAAAAAAACGGGAAAGAAAAAAAAAACGGGAAAGAAAAAAAAACGGGAAAGAAAAAAAAACGGGAAAGAAAAAAAAAACGGGAAAGAAAAAAAAACGGGAAAGAAAAAAAAAAACGGGAAAGAAAAAAAAACGGGAAAGAAAAAAAACGGGAAAGAAAAAAAACGGGAAAGAAAAAAAACGGGAAAGAAAAAAAAAACGAGGGAAAAATGGGAAAGAAAAGGAAAGTAACGGGAAATGTAGAAAAGGGGGAAAATGAGGGAAGAAAAAAATAATGAGGGAACAAAAAAAAGGGAATAAAAGTGAGAAAAGAAAAAAAAGAGGAAAGAACAAGGGAAGAAAGAAAAAGTATAGAAAAAAAAAAGAACAAATAAACGGCAGAGAGAGGACAGAGAATATTAAAAACTTGAAAAGCATTTTTACTTAAATGCTAATAAAATGTCAACAGCGAGGGAAGAAAATATTTTATTGTTTAGTGGACACACTTGAAAAGTGACCGACTTTAAAAATCAATATTTTTTGTACCACAACACGTTACAAAATCTCATATGGAAGGTTAAAAAAAACTAAAAGTGGGTGATAAAATAATAAAAAAATAAAAATCCTAAAATACGTCACCGAATTTTGCAGTTAATTAATGCATAAAAAAAAAATAAAAATAAAATAAATAAAAAAAATGGCTATTACCCAAAAATAATCCCCTGTAGATCCTACCATCTGAAAATTATATTACTGCGAAATAACCTGCAACACTAGAACCCTACTATTCTCATCTTGAGGTCGATGTAACCTCCAACCTTCTTCCGGTGTATCTGGTTGAACTCGGGGGGGGGGGATTTTTCTGTTGAACTTTTGAACAAAACCCTTTATTTAATCCATGGGTGTAACATGTTCTCATTTCATTAGCCATGACTCGGTAGAAGTCCTAAGTAATTGACTTTTTGGGTGTCAATAACACTGAGTATTGAACCTTTAATCCCCAGAAGGGAGATTTATAAAACTGAATTTCACCAAGTACTTTATCCACTACGCCAGGGGTTTACAATAGCTTTAATGATCGAAAATAAAATAAAATAAGATAAAAAATAACCATTTTTTTTTAATTACATTTTCACCCCAAACAAGACAGTGCCCCTTTGATGTAGGGGCTACTATCAGGGACATAAGTTGCAAGGATACTATGTAGGGAGTTGAGCAGTAAGATGTCTGTTTACATTACACTTAAACTTCTTCATGTCAGTACAATTGGGGAAGCAGGAAACCGGACGGGAATTCCAAAGTCTAAAAGGCTTTCTTACATCTAGAGATCTCTACTGGGTAGGGGTGGAACTTTGCTGCTTGTCAGGGGTAGTTACGTTGAGGGGGATACAAGGGCTAGTAGTTTGGAGCATCCACCATTAAAATACTTGTAAAACAGGTAGAAGGATGTAACATTTTGTCGATGGGACAGAGGTTGAAACTTAGATGACAGTTCAGGAGCTATCAGGTTGGCTTTTGAATCTTGTCCAGGAGCGAGAGAGTAATAGCAGATGCACCAGCCCAAATGTGACAACAATACTCCATACATGGGTGAATACTGACCTAGTAGAGGTACAGGATACTTTCAGGCATAAGTAATTTTCTAGCACAGTAGAGAGAGCCTACCTTCTTTGCAGCAGCCTTGGCATTGCTCTCAATATATCTGCTCCAACTCGTGTTCCTTTGCAAACGTTAAACTGAGGAGTTTGAAAGAAGTACTTTCAGGTAATGCATTTTTAGCCATCACTATTGGTGGGTGAGAAGGTTTATTATAAGTATTTGAAGGAAAGAAGCTTAGTCTTAGCAGCATTGAATGCGACCATCCATTTTTGTCCCCATTCCATTACAGATGGGAGTTCTTCCTCTAGTGTTTCTGCCATTGCCTTAGATATGTGCTCACTTATTTTCCTCTCATGCCTGTTATCGAGTGTGGCGCCATCAGCAAATATACCCATCTCAGAGACTATTTTATCAGGGAGGTCTTTTATGAATATCAGGAATAATAAAGGTCCAAAGATTACCCCCCCCTCGAGGTACACCCGCATTTATATCATTATTTAGATGTACGACCATCGAGGACAACCTTATGTTTCTGAATTTTTGAGATGAGGATTGATTATTTGGATTCAGACTGTTGCTCTCATCTTTAAGGTCCAATCATCAGTGCAGATGACATTCAAAATAGGATTACAAATTACTTAGGACTTCTACCCAGTCATGGCTGACAGAATGAGAGCATGCTACCCATCTCCTGGATTAAATAAAGACTTCCATTCAAAATTGCATGAAGATTCCAGAGTTTGACGGAAAGATTCCCAAGTTTGACAAGATACAGCTGAAGAACATCGGAGATTACATCGTCCGAAACGTTGAGAACAATAGTCCAAAGAATCCAAATAATACGAATAATCAATCATTCTTTCAAAAAATCAGAACCGTAACTGGAATCCTAGTTCCTCCATGTTTTATAATGACTGACTTCCACAGAAAATTGTATCGTTATTGGTATTAGTGATTTAACCGTTTCCATAGAAAATTGTATCGTTATTGGTACTAGTGATTTAACCGTTTCCACAGAAAATTGTATCGTTATTGGTACTAGTGATTTAACCGTTTCCATAGGAAATTTTATTGGTACTAGTGATCTAACCGTTTCCACAGAAAATTGTATCGTTATTGGTACTAGTGATCTAACCGTTTCCACAGAAAATTGTATCGTTATTGGTACTAGTGATTTAACCGTTTCCACAGAAAATTGTATCGTTATTGGTACTAGTGATTTAACCGTTTCCATAGAAAATTGTATCGTTATTGGTACTAGTGATTTAACCGTTTCCATAGGAAATTGTATCATTATTGGTACTAGTGATTTAACCGTTTCCGCAGAAAATTGTATCGTTATTGGTACTAGTGATTTAACCGTTTCCACAGAAAATTGTATCGTTATTGGTACTAGTTACAAAATTTCCATAATAACCTTCAGTTTTACATATGAGAAATTTGAAAATCTGTAAAGGAACCAGATAACACAATGAGGGATTTTTTTTTCTGTCAAATAAATGAATTATTCCACCTTGTTTTTTGTTTGCATCCATATTTTTGGCTTAAGCTTTCCTCAGGCATTTTTTTTTTATTTTAAGGATCTTATAGCCAAAGCATCGGTACAATGACACATTTGAAATCAACTGCAGAAAAATTAAATTCAATAGTTGTACGTGCCTGCTAGGGCATCTCACTACAATTATCAGACAAAGATTTAAAAATAATGTTTCTTCAACAAGACTAGAAGAAATCAGATATTCGACAATGCAGTAAGATCTTCAGTGAAAAAAAAAACCTGTAACAACTTGAAGAAGTCTTATTTAAGCCAACAATTTAGAATCTATCTTTACTACTATATAAAAGTCACTGTGTGTGTGCGTGCGTTTGTGTGTGTGTGTGTGTGTGTGTAAGAGTTCCTTCCTCATAAGGAACTAAATGGCTGAGCCTATCTTTTGCAAATTTCACACAAAGCTAATTTATATGTCTGGCAGTGTTCTTAGATATGTTTTGTACAGAAATTCGTCCGATAAGTATCAAAAGTCAAATAAATGCAATCTTAAAAATAGTCTTTCTCTCTTATAGATAAAAAAAAAGGTTTACAGGGGAATATTTTACGTTACACCAGCCAAGGGAAATAAAATCTCAGCAAATCATTTCTTCTTAAAAAAAAAAAAAAAAAGACTTATTGTCATCTAGAGATATAATTCGGTGGTAGAGCATTCGGCTGGTCCCCTGTTCAAACCGGGTGTACCTCACCATTTTTATTTTAATTTTTTCTTATTAAGAAGTTCAATTTATGATAAGAGATACTATTTAAAAATCGCTGCAAATCTTTTCTGTTTGCATAATTTACAACTAAAAATTCATCAGAAGTGACATTTTCAATGCATCCATCGCCAAACCCAAATATTAGTTGATATGATATTGTAAACAAACACAGAAAAAAGTTGATGAGTGACATCATCATTATTTTAAAAACATTTTTTTGTGAATTAATTCACCAGGCAAATTATTCCTCGTAATATAGAACATTCAATAGAGGATTGATTCTATAATACATATGCAATCTACAAAAATTAAAATATCATGTTTAAGCGTATTGTATGATCAGGCAATGCCAAGCAACCAGCTAATATATATATATATATATATATATATATATATATATATAAGTGAAATTACGAATTTTTTTTTTTTCGCGTTTAACCGGTGTCTAAGTTGTTTTCTTTAATAATTAATATATATATAGTTTTTTAGTAGAAATGGTAATTAATAAAAACTGAAGGGAGTGCTCAATACTGTTGTAGAGCAAATATGCGTTTTATTTTTTATTACCATATCTTTCTGTTAAGTTACATTATTGTTTCAGCTACCTGGACGCTTTTTTTGGCCGTCTGTAGCTTCCTCTTGTTAATTCACTGCCCACATAGCAGCAGCCGAAGTAAAAGTCTGAGGCAGCTACGGACGGACAAAAAAGCGGCCGGGTAGCTGAAACAATAATGTAACTTAACAGAAAGATATGGTAATAAAAAAAAAACATATATATATGTATGTATTTGGACACCGTCAAAACATTGTTAATTCACTGCCTGCATAGTAGCAGCCGAATAGCACAACGGTTAAAAGCTCCAACTGACATTTGGGTCGGGTTTCAATCTTGGTTTGAGGTAGTTGCTTGTCTAGCTGCACTGATGAGCTGTGAAACAGCGAAACAGTACTGTATGTGGATGACTATAATACTCCCTATCTTGGGTTGAGCATATTGGGAAGTGATATACAAATTACCATTAACGTATTAAACGATGCTCTTTGTGTAAAGAAATTGAGCTTAGGTATTTGAACAACGTCAAAACATTGTTAATTCACTGCCCATATAGCAGCAGTCGAATAGCGCAATGGTTAGACATCCGACTGTCATTTGGGTGGTCGGGTTTCGATCCTGGCTTGAGGTAGTTACTTGTCTAGCTTCACTGATAAGCTGTTAAACAGTACTGCATGTGGATGACATATATATGAGAGAGAGAGAGAGAGAGAGAGAAAATAACAATATAGCTACATTGCAAGTTCCAAATATTTACTTTTATTATCAAACAGATTTTTCACCATATTAAAATTTTGGTACATTTTTTTTACATATCTGTTTCATAATGCAGAAACAATCAATTATTATTATGTCAATACCTAATCTTTTCATATGTATAGTCTTCAGAAAAATATAAATTGTTCACTCAGAAAGAAATATGCATGACAATATGTCGGAAAAAGAAATGTCATAAAAAACTCAGCATCACATATTTAAGTAGCCATCGCGATATATATCGTCAACAAAGCCAAACTTTTTGCTAAAAACTTTGCATCAAACTCCACCCTTTGCTATCAGTGTTGCCTTGCCCTGAATTTCCCCCTTAAGACAGAAGATACCTTGAGCTACATCCACGTGTCAGGAGTTTGCTAAACTTATCAAGAATTTTGATCACAGCTAAGCAACATTCCAATCTTAAAAAGTTGAAGCCATAACTAACTCACATTCTTACAAAGTTGTTCAAACTTTTTTTTATATACACAGGAATCACCACTTATCAAGGCACAGACGCCACTCGAGGATAAGGGTTAATGGGTATACATTAGTCAATGTGATTATAGCGTTGTAAACATAAGTAGTGGGAATTTTATACATTGGATTACTTAGGGGGATGGTTAATCAGGAACTTGTTTACGTTGAACTTGAAGACAATCAGACTGTAGTCAGCTAGAAAGCAGCCAATCGGAAGAGAGTTCCACAGGCATGCAGGTCTAAGAAAGAAGCTTTGTTCATGGAATCTGCATTTAGGTTTAGGCACATATAAAGAGTGTGGGAAATTATTGATAGTGGTTTTAGCTAGACGAGTGTTTTTCATGAAAGTTTGGGAAAGAGGTTGCAGAAAAACAAATATCGCGGCCAGACAGATAAAAGGTCACTAAAATGACCTAGTCTCTGATGGACTGTTTGTATCTACAAGACAAAGGATACCCCCTGTAGGGGCAGCTGAGCGTGTAATTGTGAGGCAAGGGTTACGCAATCCCAACCACACCTCTCCTGAATCGGCACTGTTTGGGTCCAGTGGCAAGAAGAAGTCCAGGCCGACTGGAAACAATGCTGAGATAAGCGGAGAGCACACGCAACGCCTAGAAATCCGAAATGGTCACCCATTTAGTACTGACCAGGTTCAACGTTGCTTAACTTCGGCGATCCAGCAAAACAGATAATCAGATAAACCGTGTTTTTTCACTTCTTATTCTGGGGGGAGGGGCGGTAGTTCAATGGTTAACGGCACAGACTGGCAACCTGGGCATTCCAAGTTCAAATCCAGTTCATTCCACAAAAAAATCTCACTTTCACTTTAAGATGTTGGCAACCTTTATGTGGTCCCTCCCATAAGTACCTGATATCTTTCTGGAAAGAATTCTGACATGAAAAATGTTGGGGAAATCAATGCCAACAGCAAAATCTTTGGATTTAAATGGTATAATGATGATTTTTTTGACCTACACGCTGTTTAAGATTCATTTGGTTTTATTAATTAGTTATTCTGTAACTACTCCTGATGCTGCCAGTTCGGGCTGTCTGAAGATGCTGGCTTCCTGACTAAAATGCATCAAAGATTGATGTTATTGTTTGTTTTTTTTAAATTTCCCTTTGCAAACCTCAAAAGCAAAAAAGTCATGAATAAATATTTAAAAGATAAGATTAAATTAAAATGGGTTGATATGCCATAAGACAAACCAACCTGTAACCACTAGAATTGAATTATCCCATCTAGTAAACATTAAATCACAATATTACAAAACTGCACATGATTGAGGTGAGACTATCTCTCTTTTCATTTGTGTTTGGGTCGTCTGAAAAGTAATGCCTCCTTTTTTTTTTATTATCACCGAATGGATTAGAAGGGATTGTAATTACTCTAACTAGATGGTTTATGGGAATGGAATGTTTTACCAATATAGACACATCTATGCTATTATGTGTCTGTTTAGTTTGGTAAACCTATCTCTATAACGAACCATATATACTGACAAAATATACTTATATTCTAATATTAAGGAAGCGATAAACAACCCAAATGAAAGAATGACAACCATCGAAATTAAGTTTATATATAGATATGAAAACTTTTGCCTGTGTAATTACTTCGGACATCTTAGAGTGAAAAAATGCAACTCCCATGATACCAGCTTTATTCAAATCATAAATATTTGTTCATGTGAACGTATATTTTATTTGGAAATAAATAAATAGATAGATAAATATATAAAAACGAGATATAAATGAATTAATAAATAAGAGCAAGGAATAAATAATCTTATCAATAAAATAGATGGATAAGGAATGCACCACCAGAGAAGAAAAACCTGCCATAAAGTCTTAAAACAGGGAAACAACATTGAGGAGGGTATAATATTACTTCAGATCAAAGCCAATAGACAAACACGTCTATTTAAAATGAAACATATACCTCCCCTTTTCTGTGACAGCTTGACCAGGCTGTACTCCCCTCCCCTACTCCCTTTCTTTACCACACCTCCCTCCAAAACCTCTACTGTCCACATTCACACAGTATACAACCCCCTTTTCTTTCAGAGTGTAAACCACACCTGAATATATTTCATGTGGCACAGCAATTAGAGTATTGGAAAAAAAAAAAAAAAAAAAAAAAAAAAAAAAAAAAAATCAATTTTAAAATGTTTACTCCTGAAGGTTGTAGGTTCAATTCTCAGTGTGGGTGACCAAAAAATACAATTGCGAATTACTTAAGACCTCTGGCTGATGAAACAAACACATTCTACCTCCATGAAGTGAATAAAGGGTTCCATTTGAAATTCCATCCAAATGCCAGAGTTCTGGACAAGATACACCAGAAGAAGGTTACATCGATCGAAACGTTGTGAAAATGACACTCAAGACGAGAACAGTAGTAAGAGAAATCCAAATAATACAAACATTCAAAGCAGTTTTTTTGCTGTTCTAATTTGAAGGCTGGGTAGACTGTTCCTGTCTCGTGAAGCTGAATTTACATTAAATTATGACAGCCTTTGCCAGAAATGAGACATGTCTGCTTTAAAACTACAATAAATGACGCATTTTTTTATGCTTAAAAAGTAATTTGATATTTTTTATATAATTTTCCTAATGTCAGTTGTACTTTTTTTAGTTTCAAAATATTTTTTGTTAATGGATTAAATATTCTTGGATTTTTTTCCCCACACAGGAATCACCACTTATCAAGGTCTGGAGGCCACTCGAGGATAAGGGTTATTGAGTGTACAGTAGTCAATGGGATAATTTCTTAGTAATTGTTAGTAGTAGAAATTTGGTAAACTGGATTATTTAAGGGGACAGTTCATCAAGAATTTGTTTACATTGGACTTGAAGACAATCAAATTGCAGTCAGCTGGAAAACAGACTAACGGAAGGGAGTTTCACAGGCGTGCAGTTCTGTGAAAGAAGCTTTGTTCATGGAATCTACATTTCGGTTTAGGCATAGATAAAGAGTGGGGAAAATTATTGACAGTGGTTTCAGCAGTTTTTTTGTGAAAGATTGGCGAGGGGGGACCATAGATTGGAGCTCAGACAACCACTTGCCATCGAAATAATGATAAAGCAGAGACAGGCTCACAACGTCTCTTCTGTGGGAAAGAGGTTACAGGGAAGAGAAGAGAGCATCCGCCACTAAGCTATGAAGTCTATATGGCAACAGTACTCCATCCTTGGACGTACTTGGCTCGTATATAGATAGAGAATTGCATCAGTAGTGAGATATCTTCTGGAGCGGTAGAAGGATCCCACCATTTTTCCAGCGACCTTAGCAACAGATTTGATGTACGTGTTCCATTTCAGATCAGAAGTAAAGGTTAAGCCCAGAAGCTTATCGAAACATGGAGCCTCCCCAAGACGAGAGCCATTCGTTTCCATTGATGCCAGATGGGGATCAGAGCACTGATGATGTAAAGATAGAAGCCTGGTTTTAGATGCATTAAAAGTAACCAGCCACCTCTTTCCCCATTGTACTACGTGCTCAAGATCAGAGGAAAGAGAATCAGAGAGAACTTGGTCATTAATTGCCTTTGATGTGTTGCCATAGATGGTAGTATCATCAGCATAAATATCTACGAATGATCTAAGTATGTGTTTTGGGAGAATATTAATGCAGACCAAGAAGAGCGCTGGGCCAAGGATGGACCCCTGAGGAACTTCAGCATTAATACTGAGATCTTCCGATTTCTGCCCATCAACCACTACTCTTATGAACCTATCAGAGAGAAATGATTTAATAATTGAGAAGAGATTTCCAGCTATACTGTAGCTTGAAATCTTTGGAAGTAGACCTTTATGCCATACTTTATCAAAGGCCTTTGATATGTCAAGAGCAATTGCCCTAGAAATTGTTAGAATAAAAAGGTGTTTTATTTACAAGTATGCATGTATGTGGAAGCCCTGCTATTTTAACAGCGTCGGCAATCACACCTCTCCAAATTGTAGAGCCATGGTAATCTCGGGAAGACAAGTAAAGATGGTAGTTTCCCTCGTTGCTTTCCGTCCTGATTTGAGGGTGTGTCTTCCCTGTAAATTAAACGCACCTCAAGATACCAACCTGGAAATTATTTCGACTCTGCACAGTACATACAGCGCCTAGCCTTCCCAAATGGTCACCCGTCTGGTACTGGCCAGGCTCATCGTTGCTTAACTTCAATGATCTGGTGGGAACCGGTGTGTCAACGTGATTGTGCACGTATAACGAGTTATATTTATTTTATTCAAAAAAAGAAAAAAGATATGAAAGTTCAATTTCAAACAAGTAGTTAATGTAAACATCTATTTTGTTGGCTGTTTGCATATTCTGTTTCAAGTGCCAAATTTAAAAAGTCTGTGTAGATTAATGTAAGGATGATTAATCAGAATCAGGAATCAGAATAAACAAAACTTTTTTGGCAGGTGGGTCGAACAAACTTCTTCCATAGGAGGAAGTTTTATGGGAATATCAACTTCACAAAAGATCCCCAGTCGTATGTATATCCCGGTTAAGGAAGATGATGATGTCAGGTTTTTGCAGTTCTTGCCCGGTATTCCAAATGGTCACCCATCTGGTACTGACCACGTTCAGCATTGCTTAACTTCAATAATCTAACGAAAACTGGTATGTCAAAAAGATTACGCGGTTCTTTTTTTTTGTTTTGTTTTGTCATTCAAAACTTAATTGTCCATTGCCGGCACTAACAATAAAATATGGCTTAAAAATTTCTGTGGTCTTCTTCATCTCTTCTGGCCGTGTCATTGTCTCTCACATTAGCAGCTGCCGAGAAGGATGCCCCCCCCCCTCACTTTTTTTTTTCTTCCTAACATTTTTAGGTGGTGGTGGGGGCGTCGGCAGTATCACTGTACCACAACATAATCGTATAAAATTTATTTAGCATTACTGAAAAATTTGACAAAGAATTATTTTTTCGTAAATACTTGATTTTTTTTCGTATCTTATGAAGTACAATGAGATTTTTAACAAAGCATCATTGCGGGGGGGGGGGGCACTAACTTCTACTAAGGTTGCTTCTTTCTCTTGTTCCATATCATCTATGTCAGATGTTTAATAGCTCCATTTTCTAGCTACAAAACTCAATGAATTGTCGGTTTTGGTTTTACGGCATGTCAACCCTTTTCGTGTCCTTTTATGCTAAACACAATACATGTTAAAACAGAGAGGGGGGGGCTCTGATTGGGCTATTTTCAGGAAAATACAAGTCACGAGGTAGGTGTGGCAAAACCGTTCCAACATTAAATTGACTGAACAGGTGGGGGGGGGGATAAATACCTGTAAACTGTTCTACCATGACGACAACATGTAGTTATAATTGAAAAGCGAGGTAACCCCTGATGCGCACTCGCGCGCACACACACATTTGAAGTAAATAAAACATGACTACACTAATCCTGTACTAAGATCCTTATTTCTACAAGTACAAAAATATGAAGATTTAAATAACCAAGTAACACAAAAAAAAAAAAAAAAAAAAAAAAAAAAAAAATGAAAATACAACAATTAAGAAAATATACCCGTAGGAGAAAGTTCTTTGCCTCAAAGAATTGCAAGGTTTTGCAAAGTTTTTTTTTTTTTAATTTTTTTTAAAAATCTGTTGAATGCAAAGCAGCATACACGACACCTCAATTTGATAATCGTGAGTTTTTTCTTAAGACAGTGATCTCTTCTGCAGAAATATCTGGTGGAGAGGGTAGCATATACTTCTTTTTGGGGGCGATTACATTTACATGTTTTTATCCGTTCTTTTATTTTTTTAAATTGTTGTGGGGGTATCCACGTTAGCCATGATGAAAATGATTAGTACGGCAGGCGTGTTTCAAACGGAACTTCATATCAACCTAGGCAACGACGGGTGCACATGCTAGTATTACTATATATTTTTTATACTCATTTTCTTTTTTGATTTCTATATAAGCTCTAAAACAATTTGTTGAGCTTTCTATTATGCCGAAAAGTATCCTATATATATATATATATATATATATATATATATATATATATATATACACACACACACACACACACACATTTGTTATAATTATTTACTATAATAATTAAATACCTACAGACACTAGTGTTCCATTCTTTCGGAAATCGTCAGTGCAGGGTGTCACGATTAACGCCAGTTGAGATTCGAACCCCGGCAACAGAAGCCACTCTGGTTTCATTAGCAAGGGCCCAAACCACTAGGCTACCGTAAACCATAAGAGATACAGTTGAAATTAAACATTTATTCTTATTAAATGCTTTTAGCGTCAGTCAGAGTGATCTAATCATTATATGATGATCTGCGCATATTGGCTAAGTTGACCGACTTTATTACAACTGAAAGTGCTCAACGATAAGAACCAAGTTTCTTAAAGGGGCTGACATTATTGACTATAATAATTACACCGTTAACCCTTATCCTCGAGTGGCCTCTTGGCCTGGATAAGTGGTGAACCTATGTAAAAAAAAAATTAAATACCTAAAGACACTAGTATTTCATCCTTATACACACACACACACACACACATATATATATATACATACATACATACATACACACACACACACACACACACACACACACACTCCTATAAATTTGTTTCTTTTGTGTATTGATATTCATATGAAAACCTTTTTTTCTATTAATTAAAAAAAAATATATATAACGTCGCTAGGAGTCGTGGAATTGCATTCATTTGCAAAAGTTCAAGCTAATTTAGATATTCTTTTAAACGTTCATCGGGTATTTTTATTTATTTTGTGTGTAACAACGCTAACATCCGAGTGACTGTTGTTTAATTGTTATGGATTTTCATTTCTCGGAATAAATAATTTTTACCAAGAATTCTTCATAAGTTTTGGTTCCGTTTTAGACTATTGCTGATCGCACTCAAGTAATCTATTTTTTTTATATTTTATAACTTTATAATTTTATCAAGAATTCTTCATAAGTTTTGGTTTCTGTGTTCGTTTCGTATCCAATGTTTACATTGGCTAATTTCAATTATATCACCAATATAAACACTGAATACGAAACGAACACAAAATAAAAACAATACGACAGAAACATAGAACATCAGGCCAGGAATCAATATACTTTAAAGTTTTTTTTTTTTTTTTGCTCCTCACCCATTTTTTTTTTTATTATTTAAAGATTAAAACAATTTCCCCCACTCTTTATCCGTGCCTAAACCTAAACGTAGATTCCATGAACAAAGCTTCTTTCTTAGAACTGCACACCTCGCTGACTATAATATGGTCGTCTTCAAGTCCAACGTAAACAAGTTCTTGACGAGCCGTTCCCCTTAAGTAATCCAATTTACCACTACTAACAATTACTACGTCACTGTCCCATTGACCACTGTACACTTATTAACCCTTATCCTCGAATGACCTCTGGGCCTTGATAAGTGGTGACTCTTTTGCAAAGAAAAAACAAACAAAAAAACTTCTTAATATACTCAGTCATGGAAATGCGAGTACCTACATGAAGGTTAACTAATTTTTATATTCCTTTGAAAACGAACATTCATTGTCTTGTTAGATGATTGGATTCATTTATGCTAAAATTCTACTTATGCATAGTTTCTACATTTTGTATAATTGCATAGAATCTATATATTTATAAAAGTGAAATTGTGTGTGTGTGTGTGTGTGTGTGTGTGTGTGTGTGTGTCTGTTTGAGTGTGTACATTTTCCTACCAAATTACTGTCAAGTTTCAGTCTACAGACTCCAGATTTGACATAAAGGGTATTGAGATTTGAGAAAATCTTTTTAATTAGTTTCCGGCCAGAAATTTGGCGGTCAAGGGGTCAAAGTTCAACGATTTGACCTTTGAAAACCCTACCAAACTCCTCCGCCAATTTTGGGTCTAAACACTTGAAATTTTAGATGTAGGTTCCTAGGACATGGATCAAACTTTTTAATTTGATTCCAGCCTAAAACGAAAGAAATTTTACCTCTCAGCCAATTTTTGGTCTAAACATTTGAAATTTTACATAAAAGTGTATTCAGACATAGGGTAAGCTTTTTTTTTTTTAATCGGTTTTTCGTCAAATATTTGGCTACCAAGCGGTCAAAGTTCAAAAGATTTGAGACATATATATATACACACACATATTTCTGTGGAAATATTCTTTATTCATTTATATTTCCTTTTTATATATACCAATTCTTATTTAAGCTCAATGTAATTACAGAGCATATAATGAATAATATTCCAAATTTCATGATGCTGATTATCTTACAAATTATTCCTTTAATTCAGTTAACACTTACAATTCTTAACAGTATCGGTTTCATAGCACAAAATCAATCAATTATTGTCATCTTACAATATAGATTCATTTATTGATATGATAATTAAGTGAATGATTTCGTGCTACGAAACAGATACTGTCAAGAAGTGTAAATGTCAACTGAATTAAAGGAATAAATTGTAAGATGGTCAACATCATGAAATTTGGAATACAGACTTCTGCCATTTATTCATTATATATATGACTGTGTGTATGCAAAAAGTCTCTACCACACTTTCAGATTATTAATTGTGGCTTATGTCCGCATAGGGAAATTTGGGAAGAAGTGGTTTGTTGGGTTTAAGGTGGAGTTGGAGGCGCATAGCCAGGCAAGCAGTTTAGCCTTCTCGGTTGCTATGCAAGCGACTTCCTGGTTGTTAAATAGTGGAGGAATTACTAACTGTTCTTTATTTACTCCACTCTTAGAAATTTTCAAAAATCTGAGTTCCCATCTTCTGCAACAGAAAGGATCGCAGAAGAGAGGAACTTGAGTTCCTTGTCATCAAATATAAATTAATCTAAAAGTGAATAAATATCGAAAATTTCATGAAAATCTGATTTTTGTTAGACTTTTTAAGAACACGTCATATCTGTACCTAAAAAATGGCCACTACACAAGAATGTGGTTTTCAGGCGTTGATAATGTAATCACAATTTTAATCTTGCATTTTCGTTATTTTCACATGCGAAAATTTTTTTTGGAACTAATAGCATATAGCAAAGGCTGCTGCAAAGAAGATGGGTTCCCTCTATCAAGCTAGAAGACTACTCACACCCGAGAGTATCTTGTACCTTTGCAAGGCCACCATTCGCCCATGCATGGAGTATTGTTGCCACATCTGGGCTCGTGCATCTACCACTAGCCTCTCCCTCTTAAATAGGTCCAAAGAAAGAGTTGTCAATCTAATAAGTCCCTCTTTATCAACTAAGCTCCAGCCCCTGTTCTATCACTGCAATGTTGCATCCCTGTGCCTATTTTACAAATATTTTAATAGAATGTGTTCTGATGAACTCGTTTCAATTGTACCCCTCGACGTACATATCCCCGACAAACCCGTTTAGCAATAAGATCTCACCCCTTCATTTTTGATGTACCTAAATGCCAGAAAGCTTTCTATTCTAATAGTTTCTTCCCTCGAACAGCTAGACTTTGGAATTCCCTTCCTGCACTAATATGCAGAACTTTAATCTTTCCTAGACATGGTCCCCAAATTTTTATCGTTATTTCCATGGCAGGTGCTCGTCTGAACTCCAATCTCTGGTCCCCCCCCCTCGCCAATCTTTCACGAAAAACACCCATCTAGCTGAATCCACTGTGAAAAATTGCCCCCACTCTATATCTGTGCCTAAATCAAAACGCGGATTCCATGAACAAAGCTCCTTTCTTAGAACTGCACGCCTGTGGAACTGTTCCGTCAGCCTGCTTCCCTCCGGACTACAACTTGGATGTCTTCAAGTACAATGTTAACAAATTCCTAATGAGCCGCCCACTTAATTAAACCCTTCATCAAATCTCCACACTAACGTAATGTACTTGCAATAACCCTTATCCCTGAGTGGCTTCCGGGCCTTGATAAGTGGTGATCACCGTGTAAAAAAAAAAAAAAAAAAAAAAAAAAAAAAAGTAGCCCCTTATGTCAAAGTGGCGATATGTTTTGTAAGGGGTGAACATGAGCAAAAAAAAAAAAAAATAAACAGAAAAAATAGCCGTTTATTTTTTTCTTTTGTATGGTACAAAAGTTATTCTGATAACCTATATTCACATTAGATCGTGTTACATGTGAATGAATTATCATTTTGCAGTCTTTCGTTTCAGTTGAATTCACTTTCGTTTTTTTTTAAATACGCTATCTTGTTTGTTTGTTTTAAATCTCGATTTTCTTAGAATATGGATTATTCTAGCTTATTTACACATTTCAAATGTTTTTCTTCATATTACATGCATTGTACTAAATAGATCTTAAATCGAAATGGTTTCTCATTTAATATTTAAAAAAAAAAAAAAAAAAAAAAAAAAAAAAAAAAAACTTTCTATACACAATTTTTTATCGTTTTATATCTACACCTTCAAACTCATCATTTGCCTACTATTTTACGTAATTTTTTCTTCATTCAATTGCAAAACTAAAAGGGAGATAAAAGAAGGAACAGGCAAGTTCGACCAAAGTTAACACCTTATACAGCCTAACATCAAAAGTGCATTTGAGAAGTCATATTACCACACAAACAGAAAGGCTCGACATAAAAATCAACAGGGGTGTGTTTGAAATGAATGTTTCTATTTAAAGCACAATTGCACCATGATACTTGACTTTTGTATTTTAAATTTTAATTCAAGCCATTATGTAAAAAACAATTCTATAAAATCAATAGCAGGTTCTCTACAGTGCAATGTAGACTACAATGCATTGTGGACCAAGTCACCGCGGGGAGGCATGTGAAACTTTCTCCTAGTGTACTGTGGTGAGTCTCCAACTAGAGCAGACAAACCGATTTCATTGAAAAATGGCGATTTTATTGATTTGCATTTTGAATGAACAGCAAACACGTATAAATTAAATAAATTTTGGCTGCGTTTTAATTTTTCAGCCTGACTGTCGAATTCTTTACACTGAGGAAGCCTCCTTACGAACATCAATGATCACAAAAATATCTTCTTGAAAGGAGCTGATTCGATCTAGAAAGATTTCTCCTTCACTGGCCAGGGACAGAAAACAAGAAAACACTTTGCTCCTATCCAAAAGGCCAAACAATTTTTTGTCTTTTACCCCCTGGCGATGAGGGTTAGACAAGATCGGATGAGGTTTTCAAAAGGCAGCACACGAAAAAGAAGTGCACTCTGGCTTACAAAAATGACTGAGCAACTCTGTCTGCATTTCCTAGTAGGGCCACCTTGGGTGATTAGCAATGAACTAACCCATTCTCAAAGGGTGAAGGTGGACTTCCTAGGACTAAATAGGACCATACTTCAGGTCAGGCAGAACAAAAGCAACTGTCGCACTGATTGTTGAAGACGTATCCTCAACTACGACACTAACCCTAGGCGGGCTTAACCGGCTCCCTCCAAAATAGGAAGTCTTATGGGAGTATGGAATTCACAAACGATCTCCAGCATATTCCCGTTATGGGCGATGACGCTGTTAGGTTTTTGCAACTCTTGCCGGGAGATGTTGACGTCCTCCAACATACAGCGCCTGAAATTCCCAAATTGGTCACCTATTCTAACTCGTATAAAACAGCAATTTTTTTCCATCTTCAAGTCTGTTTATCTTTCCCACGGCAGCATGATGGGACAAAAGGGTCGGGAATCTGAAAAGCCAGAGTCACAGAGGAAGAGCACTATTTTGCAATTTTAAAAAATGCCTGGACAGCTCTGTCGTTATTCCTCAATAGGGGCGCCCCAAGCGATTAGTAATAAACTAATCTCTTCTCAGAGGGTTAGAAGGTAAAACCTGAAAGGGTGGACCTCCTATAACTGCACAGGACCTGAATTATAGCTTAGTCAACACAGATCAAATCATCTCAACAATGAAATAGATTCTGATGGCTTTGAAACCAAAAGAAAAAACTGATTAGCTGTTTTTAATCTCCCTCCTACGGCAAGATGATGTGACATAAGGGTCGGTAAGTGAGATTGAGGAGCCAGCACCCTAGAGAAAGAGCACTCTGACCTGAAAAAATTACCTGAGCAGCCCCGTCAGCATTACTCGATATAGATTGACCGCTTTTCAGAGGGAGAAGACGAAGTTTGGAAATGTGAACCTAGAATTGCACAAGACTATTAATATACCAGTCAACAGAGAAAGCTATTTTAAAAATGGCGTAGACCGTTGACTTTGCCCCCCCCCTTCATCCAACCCCAAGAAAAAACAAATCCCCCGGCTGACTTCTCCATCTTTAATTTCAATTTAAAAACGCCACTTTTAATTAACCAACTGACTACACAACCCGCATCGCTTTTGCTCTATTTACGTTTGTTTAAAAGATAATCTTGACCTTTGAGTCATAATATCGATTTAAATTCATTTCATTTGAAGTCGCCATTTTTTTTTTTTTTTTTTTTTAACAAACTTGGTTTCTGCGAAAAAAAATGGTTGGCTTATTTCAAAATGTCGGACAAATTTTATTCCTCATCTAAACTTTATCAAAAATTTTTTCATTAATAATTATATTCCTATCTTATCGTTTTCCGTAATTTTGGGACATGTTACTATTTGCGACATGACAATTACGTAGGTACCATTTTTTTTACTTGAAAGTCAATATTTTTCGCTAAGCACCAATCGATTTTTTTTAATATGTCGTTTAAAGCAAAAGTAATATTACATACTTCATTGTCATGTCGAAAATAGTAATATATTCCAAAACTAAGAAAATCCATTAAGTAGAAAGTTATAGTTAATTTTTTTTTACGGAAAATTGGGTAAAATTGCATTTTTCTTAGTTGTTATAAAGTAGACAGTGATGAGTTCACACACAGGGGACATAACTCGAAACTCATTACTCATAGTAATGGCGTTGAACTATTGTACCCTATAGTGATATGAAAATTTTTTCTAAAAGCACAATAGCATTTGTTTTACTCGATGGGGTTTGTATTACTGTACACACAGATTCAAAAAAGTTGTCAGAAACAAATATATAACAAATAAATGTTATCAAAGACAAGATAAGTTACTTTTCTACCTAACTGGATATACTTTTCGTGTTTTTATTCAATGTAACATGTTTATTCAGCTCGAAAAACATACAGTGTTCACCGATGTATTGGAAAATTCAGGATGGCGCCTCACTCCATCTTTAACACGGTAAGTTTTGGAAAAGGTGTTATAAATAAAAAAATAGACAAAATACTATTAAAAACCCGCCGAATATATGTCAACCTATGTCATGGTAACATATATTGAGCGAGTTTTAACAGTATTTTATCCGTTTTTTTTTATTTATAACACCTTTTCCCAAACTTAACGTGTAAAAGAGAGAGTCAGACGCCATCTTGAATTTTCCAATACATCGGTAACAAACACTGTATGGTTTTCAAGCTGAATAAACATGTTACATTGAATAAAAACACGAAAAATATATCCAGTTTGGTAGAAAAGTAACTTATCTTGCCTTTGATAGCATTTATTTGTTATATATTTGTTTTTTGACAACTTTTTCGAATCTATGTGTACAGTAATACAAACCCACTCGATGAATTTTCATAATTTTTAAATAGACTACGATTTTCGACATGACAATTAAGTATGTAATATTGTTTTTGCTTAAAACGACAAAAAAAAAATCGATCTGTTGACTATATCAACAAGCATAAAAAAAAGATTGTCCAGGACATCTTCGCCTTTTAGCTAAGAAATGTATTTATGACGAATAACATTTTTTTTTTCAATTTTGGAATATTTTTATCCTAGAGTAAATGTATTATGGTGATTGCGATAATTCTAAGATAATCAAAAAAGTTATAGTACCTATTTACTATGCCTCCCCACGGGACAGAGTTAGACACCAGGGTCGTTTTTTAACGTGGAGAAAAGGTACAAAAATAAAAATTGTCTCAGTCGTGAAGGATTTCTCCTCCACCGAAAGAGAACAAGAAAATGAAGTGCAGCATCTGAAGAACAGATACTACACTTTGATCTTGACCAAAAGGCCAAGAATTTATAGTAAACCAAGGCTGACTAACTCAAACTGTTCCAATTTATTTGCACCTAATTTATTATTATTATTATTATTATTATTATTAATAATTTATCGCACCTAATTTGTTACAATGTATATTTTTACCATATAGCAAATAATTCAAAGTGTAGTATCTGTTCTGATGTCGCACTTCATTTTTATTAGTCATTGAAGAAGAAATCTTGCTCGAATGAGGCAATTTTAATTTTTGTCCCAATCCAGTGCCCTTTCTTTGAGTAGCTGGATTTTTCACGCATTAAAAACCGACCTTATGTTTAACTCTGTGATGGAAGGGGGGGGGGCAAATAAATAGGAGCACTGAACTGTCTCAGGCACCCTTAGGCAAAGTATTTGTCCCTATCCAACCACGTCATCTTGAACATTTTTTTGCCTAACCTATCAACAAGTTCAGATCCCAGTGGCTTTGCAAACAGCTCTCGGCCGATCAGGAAGTAAGACTCTTCCGACCCTCCCCGCTCTTTATTTCGAAATGCGAGTCAGACTTAAATGAGAGCAAATGAAATAGTGGGGGGGGGGAGTCTGGGAGTCGATGATGTTTTTCAAGATAAGAAAAAATGGAGAAGCTATAATCAAAATAAAAGTCAGAAGTGAGCATCTTTGAAGAATTCTTACTAAGAAAAAATAAAAAAGACAGGATTTGTTCAATTAGCTAAAAGGCTCTCATAAGCAGGCTAGGATACAATAGGATCCAGAACTTTTTTTTTTTTATAGTAACTGCTCCAGACAAGGCATGAAACAACTTGATGTAAGGAGCTAAATGAAGACAGAAAAACAAAATACTACTTAAAGGTGAAAAACTTGCCAGTGATCCAGAAAACAGCAATTCTTTCCACTTTGTCAGAAACATCGCTCATTGAATGTGAGGAGTAAAGAACAAAATAAGAGAAGTGAGTTACGCGTCTGCTGAAAGTAAACCCAAGATTCACTTTATACTCTCCTTATCAAGGCCTGAGGAGTACTCAAGGATAAGGTTAATGAGTGTAAGATGGTCAGCGAGATAGCAGCATAATGATCAGTAATCGTGGAAATTGAGTAGAATTTGATCATTTAAGAGGACAGCTGAACAAGAATTTGTTTACATTGGACTTGAAAATGATCTGGTTGTAGTCAGCGGGAAAGCAGTCCCAAAGCCGGACAATTTTAGGGAAGAAATTTTGTTCCTGGAATTTGTGTTTAGTTTTAGGTATAGATAGAGAGTAGCAGAAGTTGTTGACAGTGGTTGTAGTTAGAAGAGTTTTTGTGTGCACCGTGCTCAGGCAAGGAAGACGTACTCATACTTGACTCCATTTCATGTGTAGTGCCACTCCTGGCTTTAGGTAGAGTATTTTAATGACACTAAAATCTTTAAAAAGTTCCAAGAACAGCGCTAACAATTAATATAACTGTTGTTAAATTGGCGAATGAAAAACATGGGTCACCAGTTAGCAAGTGCAAACAAAAACGAAAATTTTAAGAATGAATGCAAGAAATCATGAATTAGATATAAAATCTATATATAGGATGGTGCCCACTATTTTTCAAGGTTATGGTCAAGGTGATAGCATATGTATATATAGGCTCCTAAAGGGCACACCATTGAATTGATCATAACCAAACCTGGTATGATGACTATCCCCCACCTAGGGATGGTGCACACTGCCTATGCATATACACTCTCCCACAATTCACACCACTGGACCGATCCTGACATAATGGTCTCCAACCTAGGGATGGTGCACACCATTTTTCAAGGTCAAGATCAAAGGTTAAGGTCATATTTGGTGCGACTTTTCACAAGCTTCCCCACCTAGGGATGGTGCACACGTGATATTGGTTGGTTGGTTGTTTTTGTTTTTTTACTGCATATCAACCCTTTTCAGGTTATTTAATGCCGAATCCAAAAATTTTGAAGAAAAATTTTTTAATAGAATATATTTGTTGTTTTCAAGTCGGTTTCTATTTAACCCATAGTTGGAACCCTAACAGGTACTACCACTCTGGGTCAGAGTGGATCTGGGAGCAATGGCAATTAAAGGCTGGCTCCACACTCCCCAAAGGCCGCAAGCTGGGGCCTCACCACCGGATATAGTTTAAGGTCATATCCAGGACCGCACACGTGAAGCGCGAGTATCTTTGCTAGTATATTTATATATCAACAAGTTCAGAGAGATGTAAAAGTATACTTTGAAAGACCAAAGTTTGAAATTGTAATGTTCTTTTAATAAGAAATAAACAAAAGCGTCAGAAAGTTTGTTTCAAAGTTCTATTATGTGTATGCGCATAAGCTGTGTTCACTGGAGATATAGCAGCAAGCGTAAAGGAATTTCAGCATGGCATATTCTAGTCTTCTCGGATGGTCGTTATTGACGCTGAGAGTCGAGATGCGGTGTCACCTGGAAATACTGATTTCAGTTCAACTGGTCTGCTTCCCAGCTGACTACAATATTGTCTTCAAGTCCTACATAAATAAATTCTTGTTGAACCGTCTTCTTAAATAATCAAATTATACAAAATTTCCACAACTAATGATTACTATGCTATTGTCTCAATGACTGCTATACACACATTAACCCCGATCCTCGAGTGGCCTCTCCGAGCAATAAGTGGTGACCTCTATGTAAAAAAAAAAAGTCACAAAATTTTATAAGAGTTTCTAAGTTCACCTCGACTTGTTAATCTGACACAGCAATCAGGCTGGCTTTGGTGTTGTGGCGGTTATGTTGTTGATGATCTCGACGTATGACCAAAGTAGTCCAGCACATTCAGGTTGGAGGAGGAGGGTACAAAGTCGTAGCACTCCTTCTGAAGCCAAGCCTGGGTCTCTGTCGATTTGTGGACCGGGCCGGTGCCAAGTCCTACTGCCACACCCAGGGTCTGCCAGCGGCCACCTGATTGCACGAGGGGATCACCACACTCTTCAGCACATCCAGGTACTCTTTGGTGTTGACTTTCAAGCCAACTTTGAAGATGTGAGGTGGCATGATGTGGCCCTCACTTGAAACCGCATTAAGGACCATAGACGTGACTGGAACCATCGTTGAACCATCCTGATTTTCATTTTGAGGGTGCTGGCAGTGGTCCTGTTGCCATAACTTGGATCGGTAGAGAGCAGGAGTTGTACAGTGGCGCATCTCCGATCTCACTTGTTGAACCTTGTGTCACTTTCAGACATGATAGAAGGCTCCTATCGCTCTTGGGATTTGTATACAATTGGCCAACATACAGCGCCTAGTATTTCCAAATACTCACCCATCTGGTACTGGCCAGGCTCATCATATAACACAATTTTGGGACTACTTTTGTGTATATTGTGTTACTGATAAAATTACATGGGTTGGGAAACTGATTATTTAAAAAAAAAATTTTTTAAATAATAACATTTTTACCGTGTTTCCATCTTAACATTTTCCTTTAAAAGGACGACTTTTGGAGGTTTACAGGCATGCTGAAAACGAATATCGCATTTAAATTTTCAACAAACAAGTAGTTTTCCAGATATTAAGCAATTCGATTTCTTATGTTATTGTTTGTGGTCATCTTGGTAAACGCAACCACGAGAAATTACGCCTAAGGGCAATATGGCCAGCAGCAATAAAATAAGAAATGGCATTACTTAACAAACTTAACATCCAGAAAATTACTTATTTACAAAAAATTGGGTAATTTAGCAGAGAAGCTAACAAACAACTATACGAGAAAAAATACAAGAAATAAATGTTACCTTAGGCAATAAAAGTTAATTTTATACCTACTTGGCTCATTTGTTTGTGTTTTCAAGTAGTTTTTATTGCTTTATATAATCTCAAAAATTCAGTTTTTCCGAGCAGATTTGAAAAGAAAAAGAAAAAAAAAATGGTGGCATCTTCTGGAAGAAACAAGCCTCGTTTTGACTTCAAGGTTTACAGGTGTTTTGAATTTTTTGGGTATTTTTTTTCACGAGAGTACGTAGCATAGTATAAATTCGCCAACCTCCCTATGTTAAGAACGGCTTTAAGAATAAAAACTCCCAACCTCGAAAGCCGTTCTTAACATGGGGAGGTTAGGTGTTCGGTAAAAATTTATCAAATTAAAAATTTGATGCTTATTTAGAATTACATTCTATTTTTTGAAAATACAATAAAATATTTATAATGTATGTGTTCGTCACGGAACAAAGTCATATTCGAAAAAAAAAATAATCACGTAATTTTGATCGAGTGCTTCCTTTTGTTAAAATTAAATTTTATGATTTTTTGCGATTAATAATAAAAAAAATAATAATAAATAACACCGTCCATAAATCTTGCTAGTCGAATTGAGTTGTCGGCCTTGGATTTTTAACACATTCTAAAAAAAAAAAAAAAAAAAAAAAAAAAAAAAAAAAATGGCTCCCCTCCCTCTTTCTCATAAAAATTTGTTTTCCTTATAAAAACAAAACAAAAAAGTACGGGGTTTCTTCGTTATAAGCGTTAAAATCGAAAAAAAAAAAAAAAAAAAAAATTAAGATACTTCTACAGTTTATCGCCGAAAATGGAGACGCCAGTTTTTCGGGCACCTGTCATTAAAATCAGAGGGAGAAATCAGTATTTTAAACTATGATCGAAATGATTTATTATAGAAAACGAATATCGGATTTAAATTTTCAACAAACAAGTAGTTTTCCAGATATTTCTTATGTTATTGCTGGTGGTCATCTTGGTAAACGCAACCACGAGAAATTACGCGCAAGCGCGCGTACCAAGATGGCTAGCAGCAATAACATAAGAAATGGCATTACTTAATATCCAGAAAATTACTTATTTACAGAAAATTGGGTAATTTAGCAGAGAAGCCAATAAACAACTATACAAAAAAAAAAAAATACAATAAAGAAATGTTACCGTAGGCAATAAAATTGATTTTATACACGTGATTAGATTTTACGATTCAATATTCATTGATAGCCGTCGTTCATCGTAACAAGGCAGACTGCAGTTACTTCCCCTGATTCCATGCTGTTTATTTAATGTGGAGTTTACTTTGAAAACTATTTTATTAATAATTAAGGTGCTTTATGCACTTTTGTTGCCATACTATGGTTAAACAGTATTTTCAAATTAAATTCAAGTTTCACGATATACTTTTACTAAATTGTTAGGTGAAAATACAGAATAGTTGCAAAACGCTCCCTCCCCCCATGTTAAGAGCGGCTTTCTAAATATTATTTAAGCACGGTAACATAAGTGCATAAGTGCCATAATTTTGTATTTTATCGTATTTTTTGGGGGATATTTTATTCATTTTAACATTAAGTATATGACAAAATGGTTTTAATTGAAATTCAATATTCCGATTTTCGCTCTAATAATTTTATTTTTTTTAATATTAAGTATAAGGTGCTTATTCAAATTGGCACATATGGCGAAAATTAAAAGTAAAGAAAATATAAAAAAGTCTGTAGGATGTATGTATTCGTTACAGAACGATGTCATACTCCAAAAATTACGTAATTTGATCAAGTATTTTTTTTATTAAAAAAAATCAAGTTTTACGACTAAGCGAGATGTAGTGTTTTTTATCGGCCATGATAGAATTGGATGAAATAAATAAGGGTATGTTTTACGATCTGCCCCAGCATAGTATAAACACCTCCAACCACCCTTTGTTAAGAACGGCTTTCGGAGTAAACACTACCCACACCTCCCTATGTTAAGAACGGCTTCCGAGGTTGGGGGTGTATATTCCGAAAGCCGTTCTTAACATGGAGAGGTTGGGGCACGTCGTAAAAATTTACCTAAATAAGAATGAGACAACTGAAATCGAAGTGTCGAGGTGAAAAATCAGCCTTATGTTCATTACAGTTTAATAGTAAAATCACTAAAAAAAAAATCGTAAATTTGAATTTTTTTTAGTGAAAAAAAAAAAAAAAATTGATCGATTTATGTAATTTTTGGATTATGACAGTTTTGTAACGAGTACCTTCATCATACAGACTTTCCTGTATTTTGTTTAATTTTAATCGCCGCCGTGAGTGCCAATTTGAATAAAGCACCAAATGCAAATCTTTTTAATTAATTTTTTATTTATTTTATTTTTTTTGTGTGTACTTATGCACTTATTGTACCGTGCTGAAATATGAGCGTTAATGTTTAGAAAGTTAAGATGGGAAGGGCCTTTTGTAAGTATTCTGTACTTTCACCTAACAATTTAATAACATCGTAAAATTTGAATTTAACTTCAAAATACTATTTTAAAATAATACAATAAGCACCGTTTTTTATTTTTAAAGAAATTAATATTTTTCATTTGTAACTCATGTTTTTTTTTTTCAAAGTAAAAACTGGAAACCGATTTTTGTTTATTTCGTTTCCTTTCAAAATAAAACACACGCACAAAAACACTCTAAAGTGATTTGACGCACACAAACATCAATTAATTGTTAAATCGTTAAATAAATAATTATTGATTGTCATCGAATATTAATTTTGTGCTTCCTCCTTCCTTTTTTTAAAAAATAAAAAGAAACTTACCTGACAACCTTTTTTATGGTGAAAGCCAACCACTACAACATGTAGAATCGGGTTGGTCTCTTGTTTTTCTTTTTGCTCGTCAATATTGTTGTTGTTAATCGCATTATTGCTTTTTTCCGCGGACATTTTGGCAACTTTCCCCTTTTTCTCAATCTGGATTCTTCATCAATAGTTTTAATCCAAATTAAATCCGAATTCCTGAAGAAAGTATCGTTCCACTATAAAATAACAAGTGTCGACGAAGACCCATTTTGAGTGTCTTCTGCAATTTGCCAGACTCGACAACTTCCGGCCACTAATTTAGAACAGACGCACCGATTGGTCAAATTTATCACAAATTATTTCGATCAGCCAACCAGAACACGTTTTGCAGAAAAACCGTCTGCATGATTGAACAAGTCGCACACGGGAAAGAGGAAGGCTTAAAAAAAAACATGTAGTATAGTATCTTACGGAATAAATTTATACAAGCTTCGTAAAGTTAGACTGATTGATACTTCTGCCGAGAAGTTATGATGATAATATTAACTGATGTAAAAATTACACCGTGTTACATTTAGGAGTTAATTCTGTGGTGCCATTTGGGGGTATCTATTGTTCGGAATTTTCCCATATAAAAAAGCAAAAATAAATAAAATTCATATGATTGTACGTATCCATGATGGAAACGAAATATCGTACAGTGGTCGTTGGTCGTATACTAAAAAAGTCACGTAACTTGATCAAGTAGGTCCTTGTTAAGTTATGGTCGATTAGTCGATTTTTTTTTTTAATATGTTGTTTAAAGCAAAAGCAATATTACGTAATTGTCATGTCGAAAATAGTAATATATCCAAAATGTACGAAAATTCATCGAGAAGAACAACTATTGTGTTTATAGTAAAAAAAAGAAAAAGAAAATATGTCTCTCGCTATAGACAACAAATATTGCAGCCATGACACAAGTAATCTAAAACATTCTTTTGGGAGCTATGCCCCCTGCGTGTAGACTCCTACTGCCTACTTTATAACGCCTAGGAAAAATGCGATTTTACACAATTTTCCGTAAAAATTACTTTAAGTAGAAATAAATTTCTACTCGATGATTTTTCGTAATTTTTGGATATATTATTATTTTCGACATGACAATTAAGTACGTAATATTGTTTTTGCTTAAAACGATATATTAAAAAAAAAAATGATTTGTCGACTGTATCATAACAAGCACCATCATTATTAAACGAATTTGTAGTTTTTCCAATGTCTCTATGTTAAAAATAACATTCTACAGTCATGAAAGTTTGAATTATTTGTAGTTATCTCTATTGTTTCCAGCCTGTTTTCAAGATGGCGTCGTGACATTGTCGCTGTTTGCTTAGCTACAAAATCTGATTTTCTTATTTAAAAATGAGACAGGCACCAAGATTTTAATTGCAAGGAAAATAAGTCTACATTGTTCAATTAAAAATATTAGTTACTCCCCTTGCTGATTGTGCTTTTTTATTTTCCACACAAGACACAGTGCCACTTCGCCGTAAAGGGCTACTATTTAGGACCAAAATCTATATAGACACTATGAAGGGAGCTGCTGAGCAGCGAGATGACTGTGTAGCTTACACTTGAACTTTTGTACTAGGGTTGGATCAAATACAATTGTATTTGTATTTCAATTGTATTTAAATACAATTTTAATGTAATTGTATTTGTATTTGTATTTTAACACCACAAGAAAAAGTAATTTGTATTTGTATTTGTATTATGGCATCCAGGAAAATAGTATTTCGTATTTGTATTTATATTTGAGAAAGTTAGAGAGAGAGAGAGAGAGAGAGAGAGAGAGAGAGAGAGAGAGAGAGAGAGAGAGAGAGAGAGTAGGAAACTAATGATAATAAAATGCAATGAGGACACGATATAGAATGTACCTATTTACTATGCCTCCCCACGGGACAGAGTTAGACACCAGGGTCGTTTTTTAACGTGGAGAAAAGGTACAAAAATAAAAATTGTCTCAGTCGTGAAGGATTTCTCCTCCACCGAAAGAGAACAAGAAATAGAAGTGCAGCATCTGAAGAACAGATGGTATTTATTTGCTCCCCCACTGAGCAAATTAGGCACAAGGCCGTTTTTAATGTGAGGTAAAAACCAGCTCCCCTAAAAGTAGGCAAAAAAGGGGGCACTCTGGTTACCAAAAATAATAATTGTCCCAGTATAGAGGGTTTCCCCTCCACTGACCGGCACAAACCATCTTAAGTGCAGCATCTGAAGGACAGATACTACACTTTGATCTTGTCCCGAAGGCCAAGGTATCAAATTTGGAAGGAAATATTTCTTTTCTTTTTCTTCTTTTTTTGCATATTTTCAGATTTCTTTATTACTTTAAAAAAAAAAAAGTACTTATATTTGTTTTTGTTTAAATCAGTTATTGTATTTTTATTTGTATTTTGAGATTGAGGAATAAAAGTATTCGTATTTGTATTTCTGGTAACCTAAACGAAAGTATTTGTGTTTGTATTTCAATTTTTAAAAGTCAGTATTTGATCCAACCTTATTTTGTACGTTAGTAGAGTCAGGGAAGCAATTGTTCCAAGTCATGTTGCCTGTTAATGTTAAATCAAGGAGTTTGGGCGAGCTCCCAGGTAGCGTATTGTTAGTTATGGCTATCGGTGAGTGACAAAGTTTCTTATAATTGTTAAAAGAAAAAAGCTTAATTTTAATAGCATTAAATGTTACCATTGCTTTACGTCCTCATTCCACTACAAATTGGAATTCATTCTCTAAGATTTCAGCCATTGCCTTATATATGTATACATGCGTTTCCCCCCCCCTCCCATGTCTGTTATAGAGCGTGGTGTCATCGGCAAGGATACCCATCTCGGAAACAATTTCATCAGGGAAGTCGGTTATGAATATCAGAAATAATAAAGGTCCAAGACCATCCCCTGACATACATCCACACTTATATAATGCTGTTTGTATGTATGACCATCTAGGACGACCTGGATTTTTTTTCTTGTCTAAGAAGGATTTGATTATATTAAGTATTCGTCCAGTAATATTGTATGATTTAATTTTCAGTGCATGGTATATATGTTTAGTGATTACCGTTAAGACATCTGCAATAGAACAAGCTTTGTTTTTGCCGATGTTCACTCCAAACAAGGCATATTGCCACTTGGGCTTAGGGTTAGGGACCATGTTTAGAAGAGTTGAGCAAGATGTTGATTTATATTAGATTCCTTGGATCTTTATTATTCCTAATATTTATAAATGACCTTTCTGATAAAATTGTTTCTGAGATGGGTATATTTGCTGATGAAGGGGGGAAATGAATGAACACGAAATGGCAAAAACACTAGAGGAAGACTTCCAATCTGTAGTGGAATGGGGACAAAAGTAAATGGTCACATTCAATGCTGCCAAGACTAAGCTTGTTTCCTTCAATAATTACAAGAAACCTTCTCAACCACCAATAGCTATGGCTAAAAATACATTACCTGAAAGTACTTCCTTCAAATTCCTCACCTTAACGTTCACAGGAAACATGAGCTGGAACAAGGCGGCTGCAAAGATGGTAGGCTCTCTCTATCATGATAGAAAGTTACGTCTGAAAGTATCCTGTATCTCTACAAGATCACCATTCGCCCATATATGGAGTACTGTTGTCACATTTGGGCTGGTGCCTCTGCTACTAGTCTCTCGCTCCTGAACAGGGTTCAAAAGAAAGTCACCAACCTGATAGGTCCTGAACTGTCATCCAAGCTTCAGCCTCTGTCCCATCGACGAAATGTTGCATCTCTCTACCTGTTCTACAATTATTTTTATAGTGAATGCTCCAACGAACTACAAGCCCTTGTACCGCTTCGACATAAATACCTCCGACAAACCCGACAAGCAGCAAAATCCCACCCCTACACAGTAGAGATCCCTAGATATAAGAAAGCCTTCTACTCTAATAGTTTCTTCCTCAGAACTGCTAGACTTTGGAACTCCCTTCCAGGTTCTTGCTTTCCCAACTGTACTGACATGCAAATGTTTAAATGTAATGTGAACAGACATCTTGCTGCTCAACTCCCTACATAGTATCCCTGCAACTTACGTCCCTGATACATCATAGTGGCATTGTACCTTTTTTAAGGTGAAAATGGAATAAAAAAAATAAAAATTTAAGCTTCTGTATGTCAGTACAGTCAGGGAAACGGAGGGAATTAAAAAATCTAGCAGTCCGAGGGAGGAAACTATTAGAGTAGAAGGTTTTACAGCGTCTGGGGACCTCTACAGTGAAGGAGGGAATTTTGTTGCTAAACGGTTTTATCGAGGTTATGTACTAGTATTAGGGCGATTAATTGGAATCAGGAATCGGGAAAATTGGAGCTTTTTTGGAGTATCAGAATCGGTATCGGAATCGGGAAAATTTGAACCTATTTCTTGATACCAAAACCAATTCTCTTAATTATCTATTTTATTTTATTTTGTCTTTATAAAACGTTTTCCACTGCTTGTAGTAATAATAAAATAATAAATATTTATCGATTTAAGCTTCCAATAAGACTAAAATCTCTAGATCACCCCCCTCACAAGTGTGTTTTTACGTTTGAGAAAATATATGCCCATTTAAGATGTGTTTTTACGGTAATCGGGACAAAATAATAATTTTATAGTAAAATATTTAGAGATTTATAAAGAATCGGAATCAGAATCGGTAATTGTATCGGAATCCGCAAAAATACTAGTATGTACATTGATGGAGCAACAAGATGATTTGCTAAGAACATGTTCGATTAAAATACTTGCAAAACAGACACAGGGATGCAATATTAAAGCAATGAAACAAGGGTTAGCTGACAGTGCGGGACCTCTTAGATTTGCGCGAGCCTTTTCTAGTCTCACACAAAAACACGCGTTCACATCTCAAGCTATATTACTTATCATATACATACGCACACACAAACATACACGCGCACGTCCACACATGCACATATATTCACGTTCGCGTACATACACTCACATTCACGTGTATACACACACACGCTAACGTGCACATATGGACAACGTCACTTCCCCTTTCAAAGGAAATCCACACATGCGCAAAAGACCACCGGAAACAAGTATAAAAGCAAGAGACAAGCTGTTTCCAGCTCTTTTTCAGACCAGCTTCCGAGGTGAGTAGTCGGCGCACCAGCCGCCGCCATTTCGGCAGGCGCATGCCTCACGCCACTTGCTACTATGTGAAACAAAAAGCTAACAGACCGTACATACACTTTATACGCTTTCTCTCTCCATGAACTGGATTGACATTCTCACTCTTTCTCTCTCTATATATACAACTTGTCCCTGAGAATACCTTCGCGTAGCTGACTGCTAACTGATGTCAACCCTCTGTCCGTTGTCTTTGTCTGCACGATGGACTGCCACTTCTCGTTCCACTACATTACTCACTTCTCTTCCCACGCACGAACAAACGATAGTGACCCGAACGTGAGATGAACGCACATTTCCTTTTCTTTCTACACCACCAGTCCCGCAACAAACGATGGTTACACCCGAACGCGGACATGAACACGTCTTATATGTAAAACATTCATTCTTTCAACAGTAAATAAACGACACGTTTATCTATTCCAGCAATTGAGTCTTTGTTTCCTTCATTCCATTCGTTTCATTATTTTCTTTTGTAACGGGATTAGGATTTATATATCCTAGTCCTCTACAGATTCAAGACTTTCTTTGGACCTCGTCCAAGAGGGAGAGACTAGTGGCGGATGCACCAGCCCAGATGTGACAACAATATTCCATGCATGGTCGAATGGTGGCTCTGTAGAGGTACAGGATACTCTCAGGCGTGAGTAATCTTCTAGCATGATAGAGGGAATCCACTTTTTTTGCAGCAGTCTTTGCAATGTCCTCAATGTATTTGTTCCAGTTCATGTTGCCTGTGGAGGTAGAGGGTTATTAATCATGGTTATCAGTGGTTGAGAAGGCTTCTTGCAATTGTTAAAGGAAAGAAGTTTAGTCTTAGTAGCATTAAATATTACCATCCATTTTTGGCTCTATTCAACTACGGACTGGAGGATGTTTTCTAAAAGTTCTGCGATTGACTTAGACATCAGTTTTTCTCTCTTGCCAATTATAGAGCATTGCATCATTAACAAATGTACCCATCTCAGACACAATGTTATCAAGGAGGTCATTTATAAATATCAGAAATAATAGAGGTGCAAGAATCAAACCCTAAGGCACTCCAACATTAATATTATGCTGTCTGGATGTACGCCCATCAAGGACAACCTGGATTGTCTTCTTGACTAAGAAGGATCTAATTATATTTAGAATTCATCCAGTAATACCGTGTGATTTAATTTTTATTGGGAACCCTTCATGCCAGATGTTGTCAAACACTTTGACCATATCAAGAGCTACAGCCCTGACTTTGTCTGCTTTATTCAGTGCAGAGCATAGGCGTTCAGAGATGATCGTTAAAATATATGCAGTAGAATGGTATTGTCTAAATCCATACTGTCAGTCAAAGAGAAGATTAGCTTTTGTAGGGGGTTAGACTCATGTTTGATTGATTAATGACTCAAAGATTTTAGGGAAAAGGCGGGAAAGATTAATAGGACGACAATTGAGTGGATCAGTTATTTCACTAGAATTCTTGTACACTGGTACCACAGAGATATTTTCCAACTATTTAGGAAGCAAGATCCAGCAAGGCATTTGTTGTAGCATTTGGAAAGGACACCGCTAGTTCAGCTGAACATTTCTTAACTAGTATAGCAAGGATGAGTTCAAGTCTTGGAGGTGAAATCCATGGACTGAAATTTCGGTTGATTTTGCAGGTCAATTTTCATCTGGAGACTATCTGCTAGTCACAATTGATAATTATAGCCGATTCTCTGAAGTCAAAATACTCCCCTCACTGATGGCAAGTACAGTCCTCCCTCGCCTGAACATGATTTTTGCCAAAAAAGGGTATCCAACTGTTTTAATGTCCGATAAGGGAAAGACTTCACAAACTTTGCTATTCAATCAAGTTTTAGACACAAAAAAATCACACCTCTATGGCCTGAGACAAATGGAGGGGTGAATCACTTTATGCCTACTTTAAAAAGATAGATACTTGCTATCACGGTGGAAGGTCACACCTGGAAAAGCCAGTTACCTTACTTTCTTAGGCAATATAAAACCACACCCATACCACCACAGAAATATCTCTTCGTAGCTTGTACTAGCCGAAAAATGAATATCGACATAGCTAATAGCCTTGAGAAATCAGCACTAGGGTCGATGCATGATGGCATAAAAAAATGATTCCAACGGAAAGGAAAAAATGAAAGAATATGTGGATAAAAACAAAAATACAATGCCAACACCCCTTTGCCGAGGTGATAAAGTCCTGGTCAGACAAAAGACACAAAACAAGCTGTCCCCACTGTACAACACTAAACCGTATACAGTCACACAAAAAAGTGCAGCAAGATAACCGTTCTGGGAGCAAACCACCAAGTCACCAGAAACTCCTCTCAGTTCAAGCAAGTAAGTTCGAGCACCACTCATGAGAAAGGAGAGTTAGACAATACATACTTGCACCTCGGGACAAGATCAAAGTGTAGTATCTGTTCCGGCAGATACTGCACTTAAGATAATTTGTACCAGTCAATGGAGGGGAAACCCTCTATACTAGGACAATTATTATTTTTGGTAACCAGAGTGACCCCTTTTAGGGGAGCTGGTTTTTACCTCACATTAAAAACGGCCTTGTGCCTAATTTGCTCAGTGGGGGAGCAAATAAATACCATCTGTTCCGGCAGATACTGCACTTAAGATAATTTGTACCAGTCAATGGAGGGGAAACCCTCTATACTGGGACAATTATTATTTTTGGTAACCAGAGTGACCCCTTTTAGGGGAGCTGGTTTTTACCTCACATTAAAAACGGCCTTGTGCCTAATTTGCTCAGTGGGGGAGCAAATAAATACCATCTGTTCCGGCAGATACTGCAAGCTAGGACTAGCTATGACTAGCAAAGACCAGATGTGGGGGCAACCCCACATGCCTGACCTTTAACCAGCTCCCATTTCCCACCTCTCGGGAGCTGGTCCCCTTTTCCCCTTCCCCCTCCCTTCACTCCTCACATTAAAAATCGGCCTTGTGCCTAATTTGCTCGGTGGGGGAGCAAATAAATACCATCTGTTCCGGCAGATACTGCAAGCAAAGACCATATGTGGGGGAAACCCCACATATAAGACCTTGGTCAATGTAGGGGCAACCCTTCATACCAATTGTCACTATCCAGCTCCCCTACTCCCCGGGGAGTTGGTCCCCATTTCCCCTTCACTCCTCACATTAAAAATCGGCCTTGTGCCTAATTTGCTCGGTGGGGGAGCAAATAAATACCATCTGTTCCGGCAGATACTGCACTTAAGATAATTTGTACCAGTCAATGGAGGGGAAACCCTCTATACTGGGACAATTATTATTTTTGGTAACCAGAGTGACCCCTTTTAGGGGAGCTGGTTTTTACCTCACATTAAAAACGGCCTTGTGCCTAATTTGCTCAGTGGGGGAGCAAATAAATACCATCTGTTCCGGCAGATACTGCAAGCTATGACTAGCAAAGACCAGATGTGGGGGCAACCCCACATGCCTGACCTTTAACCAGCTCCCATTTCCCACCTCTCGGGAGCGGGTCCCCTTTTTCCCTTCCCCCTCCCTTCACTCCTCACATTAAAAATCGGCCTTGTGCCTAATTTGCTCGGTGGGGGAGCAAATAAATACCATCTGTTCTCTGATACATACACAGCGATAGGCAGTGTTGTTCTGGCGACACATTCTCGTGCCCGGCGAGCTTGTTGGGTAGCGTTCTGTCCGCACCCCCACTTGGTCTGTCTTTCTCTGCTCTCTCCCCTCACGGGGGGATCCGAGCTGATAATTTACGACCTTCCCGCGAGGGAGGGTCGGAAACACTTTCTCTCTTCCCTCCACTAACTTCCCACTCCCTCTCTCAGTTCTATCTCCCCTCTTGCCGCATTTGGCGCCACTTCTTTTTGGCGCCAAAGTCGGCTCCCACTTTGGACGCCGACTCCACGTCACTCATTTTGGTGAATTATACAGGGAAGAGAGAGCTTTTTTCAAAAATGGACACCCCCAGCCCGGGGACCACCAATAGCGATACCCCCAGCCAGGGGGCTACCACAAGAAAAACTGCTCCCCAAGAGGACGACTCCCCAACAGGGGAAGCAAAAAGCAACGGGGCATACCGCCCGGACACTAAACCGAAGGACGCCCCCCAGAAGGGAGAAAACTCACCAGCAGCTCCCCAAGAGGGCGACTCCCCACAAAGGGGAGAAAAAACAATGTTGGACGGGGCATCCCGTTCCGACAACAAAAATCAAGAGGCAGTAGCCCCAAAGGACGATAAGGGAGACAGTGCTCCCCAAGAGGGCGACTCCCCACAAAGGGGAGAAAAAACAATGTTGGACAGGGCATCCCGCTCTGACAACAAAAATCAAGAGGCAGTTGCCCCAAAGGACGATAAGAGAGACAGTGCTCCCCAGGAGGGCTACTGCCCCAAAAGGGGAGCAAATCAAGAAAACGAGGGGGCATACAGCCTAGACCCCCCCAAAACAAAAGGGGCAAAAGCTCCCAAGGACAATAAAGAGGACAATGCTCCCCAGGAGGCCGACTCCCCAAAAAGGGAAGTATTTCCTGGAAGAAATAATAGAAGAAAATAGAGCAGGAAGAGTCGGTCCCAAAGGAAAGCGGAAAGGGAAATGCCCCTCAAAATAGCAACCCTTCCGCCAAGGAACAGCAAAAACAGTCCAACCTCACCAAAGATCCAACACCAACAAGAGGGTCGGCATGGGGGAAGACTGTAGAGAAGCAACTGTCCACTCAAGAGTATAGAGACTTGTACTTGACCAAGTACAGACAATACATAGAGGGGGCAGAAATTAAACCAGTGCCAGGCGCTTGGGAGGCAATCGAAGACAGAGTGCTCTCCCTCATCATCTCGGATATGCCGGAAAACCGCCTCCTAGGGATGAAAAAGGAAGACATGGCAGGGCTCCTACACAAGCTAAACATCCCGGTATTATACCTGTACCAGAGGAGCTACGCCATGTGGGACATCCTCCTACCCACCAAGGAAGATGCGGAGAGACTCTCCCTACAGGAAATTAAGTATGGGAGAATAAAACTAAAGCCCGAATACCAGGGCAGGACAAGGACCCGGGTGCAGGTATTCAATGTACCTATGCAAATATCAGCAGAAATCCTGGGATCCTTCTTCACACAGTTCGGCGAGGTGGAAAAAATAACCCCAGTGCGGTCGAAAACCGGCATGCACTTGGGCAGCTACACTGTGGCCATGAGGCTAAAGAAAGAAGGCTTCCAGGCGATACCAGCACAGCTGACATTTAAGGAGGCAACTATGACAGTAGTAGTGGAGGGGCGTCGTCCGCACTGCTGGTTCTGCCAAAAACAGGGTCACATGGCCAAGAGCTGCCCTCAAAGGTCAACTCCTACTCAAGTGACACTAAAGGCGGTCCCAACCTCTGAGACAGCACCAGTGTCCAAACAGGCTGTCACAACTCCTGCAACCGGAGCACCAACCCCAGCACCGAGGAAACCCAAAACTGTGCAGGAGGCCAAAGGGGAGGAATGGATCACGGTAATGAGGCGGAAATGGAAGCCCACAATCCCATCTGCCACCGTCCCACAACCAACCCAACAACTGAGGCAGCAACAACAACAGCAGCCTCCACAACAGCCGCAGCAACAGCCATGGCAGCAGACACAGCAGCAGCAGCCAAGCCAGCCGTTGAACCAGCCGCAGCAACAACATCAGCTGCCGCGGCCAATGCCACAACCAATGCCACGAAAACAGCGGCAACAACAAAAACAGCAGCAGCAGCAACAGCCAGAACAGCAGCAGCAGCAACCAGAAAAGCAACAGCACCAACCGGAGAAACAACAATTAGAGGAGCAGCAACAACCAACGGTCCCCACACCAATTGAGACGGGGATCAAGCGAAGAAAACACTGCTCCTCTGAGGATGAATCTGCTAGTGAGAGGGAGAGGAACTCAACCTCACCACTCCCCGGTTCATTCAAAAGAATAAAAAAGAAAAGGAAAGGGGAAGAAAAGGCAGCCCCCACTCCCTGTGAGCATACACCACCTCTAACAACAACACAACCCACTTCCACCCCCATACCACATACTGCACCAACACTAGACACCGCACTAACACCAACACCAACATCAGACACCGCACCAACACCAGACACTGCACCAACACCAGAAACTGCACCAACACCAACACCAGACACCGCACCAACACCAACACCAGACACCACACCAACACCAGACACCGCACCAACACCAACACCAGACACCACACAGACACTCGACCCCACACCAATGCAAATTGAGCCGCCATCCCAGAAAGAAAAGAATGAACCCGGGAGGGGAAGAGACCCTTCAGATTCTCCCACTTACGGACTCACTCCAACAGGGACTCTCGCCCTCGAAACGAGAGAAGAACTTTGTTTTGTAGACCCCCTGTCTGTGGCAATGGGCTTACCACACCGGCAGAAAAAAAATTTAAAACCTCTGCTGGACTTCCAACAGATAGGGGGAAAAGACGTTAATGTCCCCTCTAATTTCACGGACGCCCCACGGCTAACAACTTTCGTCAGGCTTCCTGAGGCCTGCAAAACCAACGTGTGGACAATGCTGGAAGCCGCTGAAGGGGCTGGTCCGGGAATTGAACTGATTAGGAAAAATGACCCTTCCCTTGAGGAACTCGCAAAACAATGCAAGGGAAGGGTCCCAGTGTTGGTCCATCCGTCACTCTATAGGGCCCTTAAATTGACTTACCCTTTGGATGTCGGCGGCATTGTGAGAGAAGGTCAGGACATGAAAAACCTGACCACCTTGAGCATTGCACACAACGTCGGTGTCCTTTCCCCGGCTGACTTCGGAGCTGAGTGTAACACACCTTAAGGTAGGTACCATGGCTTTGAATTTGGCTAGTCTGAATGAGAGGGGCTTGAGATCATCGGGCCGGGCGGCTCGCCTCCGGCACGACCTCTTGTCCCTGGGAGTGGATGTTGCTGCGATTCAGGAGACGCATTTCGTTTCCTCTGTGGACTGTCAGGTGCTGGCCCGAGACTTTGAGGTTTTCTCAGCATATGGCAGCCCACGGGGGAAGGGAGTTTCCGTGCTGGTTAAACGTACCCTGTCGGCGACGGTCGACGTTGTCCATAGAGATGCGGTGGGTAGGCTGGTTGTGGCCGATGTTGCCGTAAAAGATTCTGTGTTTCGGGTGATTGCGGTTCATGCGCCCAGCACCGCTCGTGAGAGGGTCTCATTCTTCAGTCAGCTTGACGCGTTTGTAGATTGTCGGAAGCGGGTAGTGCTAATGGGGGATTGGAATTCCATCTTAGACCCCGACATAGATAAGGTAGGAGGCGGAGCTAGAGGATCGGAGAGGTGCGAGTCCAGCCTGGCTGATCTGATGGCTAGATGCGGTCTGGTCGACAGGTTTCGGTTCGAGCATCCAGGGCGGGAGATGTGGACGTGGACCAATAGTGTTTCCTCCTATCCAAATACCTATGTGGACAGGATGTTAGTTAGGAGAGGCGAAGTAGACTTCTTATCTTGTCCCACGTTCACTTGGCTAGGCCAGACGGACCATAAATTAGTTATGGCCCGGCTGAAGCTAGGAAATAGGCCTAAGTTAGCGGGGTACTGGAAGTTAAACACCTCCCTTCTGGAGATACAAGACTTCCAAGATCAGTTAAGAGAATTGATTAAAAAGGCACTAGTGGGGGCGGTTACCGGGAGTAAGTGGTGGTTAGGTCTCAAAGCCAAGATCAGAAGCTTCTCCGTCAAGTATGCCCAGCGCCTCGCACTAGATAAGGCCAAGACGAAGAAGAAGCTAGAGCAGAAACTAGCCCAGGCTACGGGGGAGGGTGATAGGGTTAGTCAGGAACTAGCTAAGCAGGACCTTCTACGCGAGACTAGCGAGCGTTACGAAGGCCAAGTAGTTAGAGCTAGGCTTAGAAAGATAGGCAACGAAGCAGTCAATTCTGATGCAGACGTGCGCCGTGAGGTTTCTAGGCGTGGCTCGGACAAATACATTGCAAAAATCAAACATCAGAATGGACGCACCCTGGAATCGACTCGGGAGATCTGCGAGGGGTTTCGAGAACATTTCGAGGAGCGTTTTACGCAGCAGCCCGATCTTCCGGTCCTTGAGTTTAGCGACTATTTGGCCGACTCTCCCCGCCTCGAGGCGGCTAGAGCGGCTGGTTGCGAGGGCCGGGTGACGGAGCAGGAGGTCTTTACTGCGCTGAAGCAGGTCAGCTGTGACAGATCGCCAGGACTTGATGGTCTGCCATACGAACTGTACTTGAGGCTGTCGCCCATGTTTCTGCCTCTTCTGACGGATATGTTCAACCATTGGTTTGCTCAGGGATCCATCCCAGGGCAGGTGACCAAGGGAGTGATCACATTGCTGAAGAAAGGTGACGGGCATGGAGGGGAAGAGTTAGACGACTACAGGCCCATAACTCTGCTAAACACAGAGTTGAAGATTTTGGCCAAGGTCCTGTCGAATCGGCTGCAGGTTGTTATCGACGAGTTGGTTGAACCGGAACAGAACTATGCTGTGAAGGGGAGATCGATTCAGAACAACTTGCACCTGATCCGCATGATCCTAGAGGGGGGAATAGATGACGACACGGAAGCCGCGCTGATAAACTTAGATCAGTCCAAAGCTTTCGATAGGGTCGACCATCGTTTCCTGGCATCTGTCTTAGAGGCCGCCGGTTTTAAACCGGACTTTTGCAAGTGGATCTCCATAATGTATCGACAGCCCATGGCTGTCGTGCAAGTGAACGGAAAGCGCTCGAAACCCTTTGTTATCTCTCGGTCGGTTCGTCAGGGTTGTCCGCTGTCGCCCCTGCTTTATGTCCTGGCTTTGGAGCCTCTTCTCCGCAAGCTGAGACATGGGGAGGCAAATTCGGCCCTGCGCGGAATGGCTCTGCCTGGCGGCTCAGCTGCCAAGGTATCCGCGTTCGCCGATGATGTCACGATCTTCGTGTCGGGCTTCAGAGACATTGAGGTCGTGTCGGAGGCACTCACACGGTACGAAAGAATTACAGGGGCCAAGATAAACCGCAACAAGTCGGTAGGACTGCGGTTGGGCGCATGGAGTGGCAACGCAAACCTCCCTGCGCCCTTCAGCTGGACAGATGGCCCGGTCCGGATCCTCGGCGTGTGGTTCGGACCGGGTCTCCAGCTTGACAAGAATTGGTTGGAGGTACGGTCAAAGGTGGAGGCTGCAGTCAATTCGTGGCTTCCTAGGAAACTTTCCTTAAAGGGTAGAGCTGAGGCGTGCGCCACTTACGTCTTTCCTCTCATCCTTTACCGACTGGCCGTACTTCCCCTGCCTGCACAACACCTAAAAGCTCTTGTCGAACTCTTGTCCTCGCTCCTTTGGGACAGAGGAAGACACTGGGTGAGCAGACAGGTCTGTATTCAACGTCCGTGTGAGGGAGGCTTGGGAATGCCGGACTTGAAGTGTCATCGAGATGCTGAGAGGCTGGCCTTCCTGAGCCACTATATGCAGGATGACTAACCGTGGCACCCCGTGGTTACTGCCGCCTTCCCCGACCTCGTTCTCGACCCTTCCATCGAGAGCCGTCGCAGGCCGCGGGGAGAATCTGCCTACATGAAAGAGTGCCGAGCCGCGCTAAAACGACTACCAAGGTCCAGTGACCTTGTGACTGCTACCCGTAGGGAACTCCACAGGGATCTAGTGAAGGGGGCCGCTGACGACCCGCTATGCGCGCGTTTGGGGTGGCAGCAGAGTGAGATCCGCTCCACGTGGAGCTGGGCGCCAGGTTCGAGTCATCTGAACAATTCGGAGTTCTCTCTGACCTGGCGATTGGCCCGAAATGCACTTCCACTCAACAACATACAATGCAGTTCTGGGTTTCTGGAGTCGCCTGATTGTCCCCGTTGTGGGACAACGGCCGTGGAAACTACGGATCACGCTTTCTTCGATTGCCACGAACTCCGCCAGTACTGGTCGTATGTCAGTGGGGTGATGGCTCGCATCGATCCTGAGCATCCTCGCCCAATTACTGTATCCAATGTTGTGGACAACGTGAGGCCGCCGTGGGACCGGGAAAGACAAATGGTCTACGTTATGATCCTGGCCGTGGCGAGAATGGTGATTTGGACGTCGCGTCTGCAAAGTTGCCGGGGGGTGTTGTCTTTTTCTGATCAAGATCTGATCGCGTTCTTTAAACACCAACTACGGGTGAAGATCAGATGTGATAGAAGAAGGCTGCATCGCGCGGCATTTGACAGAAGATGGATACATGTGGCAAGTCTGTGTGTACGAAGAGGAGCCAAATTTGAATACGTGTTCCCCGCCTAGGTGTGGAACGCGCAGTTCTGTAAAGTTAAATTAAACAAGTAGTCTCTCAGCTAGCTGAGTGTGTGTTCCATCCCTCCCCGATTAGGAAGCCTCCAAGATCCCCATCCCCTCTTACCTGCAATTTTTGTTTTCACCCCTTCCTCTAAATTTTACCCATCTTGGAGAAAAAGAAATACAAACTAACCTCCATCCCTTACCCACAAAAATTTTCTTTTCTCCATTCACCCCCATCTAGAGGGCATCTCCACCTAGAGACTGACCCGCAGAAGCGAGGTTCCTTTTACAAACCTAGTGGAACGGGCAGTCTATCAACTAGACAAGGTTGGGAGGGTCCTACTAATCACCTTTTGTTTTTTCTTCCCCCTCCCTCGACACAAATGAATTATTGTTACCATTTTATTGTTATCTTTTTTGTTTTTACACGTCAATAAAAAATGTTTTAAAAATTGGGAGTTACTAGGACGTCCCCCAATATGAAAGGGTGAATGTGGTATTATGGTGAAAGAAGATACTAGCTGGGAGAAACTTTTGACTTTGTTTAGTTCTGGAGTGACAAGGATGACCAACGACGCCCAAAATCCCCCCTTTTGAGTTGGCCATGTGCCTAAGTTTTTTGTTCATCGTTGATTTTTTTTCTGTATTTTTTTTAACATGAATAAAAGATTTAATATCTCAAAGTGTAGTATCTGTTCTCTGATACATACACAGCGATAGGCAGTGTTGTTCTGGCGACACATTCTCGTGCCCGGCGAGCTTGTTGGGTAGCGTTCTGTCCGCACCCCCACTTGGTCTGTCTTTCTCTGCTCTCCCCCCTCACGGGGGGATCCGAGCTGATAATTTACGACCTTCCCGCGAGGGAGGGTCGGAAACACTTTCTCTCTTCCCTCCACTAACTTCCCACTCCCTCTCTCAGTTCTATCTCCCCTCTTGCCGCCTTTGATGCCACTTCTTTTTGGTGCTAAAGTCGGCTCCCAGTTTGGACGCCGACTCCACGTCACTCATTTTGGTGAATTATACAGGGAAGAGAGAGCTTTTTTCAAAAATGGACACCCCCAGCCCGGGGACCACCAATAGCGATACCCCCAGCCAGGGGGCTACCACAAGAAAAACTGCTCCCCAAGAGGACGACTCCCCAACAGGGGAAGCAAAAAGCAACGGGGCATACCGCCCGGACACTAAACCGAAGGACGCCCCCCAGAAGGGAGAAAACTCACAAGCAGCTCCCCAAGAGGGCGACTCCCCACAAAGGGGAGAAAAAACAATGTTGGACGGGGCATCCCGTTCCGACAACAAAAATCAAGAGGCAGTAGCCCCAAAGGACGATAAGGGAGACAGTGCTCCCCAAGAGGGCAACTCCCCACAAAGGGGAGAAAAAACAATGTTGGACAGGGCATCCCGCTCTGACAACAAAAATCAAGAGGCAGTAGCCCCAAAGGACGATAAGAGAGACAGTGCTCCCCAGGAGGGCTACTGCCCCAAAAGGGGAGCAAATCAAGAAAACGAGGGGGCATACAGCCTAGACCCCCCCAAAACAAAAGGGGCAAAAGCTCCCAAGGACAATAAAGAGGACAATGCTCCCCAGGAGGCCGGCTCCCCAAAAAGGGAAGTATTTCCTGGAAGAAGTATAGAGCAGGGAGAGTCGGTCCCAAAGGAAAGCGGAAAGGGAAATGCCCCTCAAAATAGCAACCCTTCCGCCAAGGAACAGCAAAAACAGTCCAACCTCACCAAAGATCCAACACCAACAAGAGGGTCGGCATGGGGGAAGACTGTAGAGAAGCAACTGTCCCCTCAAGAGTATAGAAACTTGTACTTGACCAAGTACAGACAATACATAGAGGGGGCAGAAATTAAACCAGTACCAGGCGCTTGGGAGGCAATCGAAGACAGAGTGCTCTCCCTCATCATCTCGGATATGCCGGAAAACCGCCTCCTAGGGATGAAAAAGGAAGACATGGCAGGGCTCCTACACAAGCTAAACATCCCGGTATTATACCTGTACCAGAGGAGCTACGCCATGTGGGACATCCTCCTACCCACCAAGGAAGATGCGGAGAGACTCTCCCTACAGGAAATTAAGTATGGAAGAATAAAACTAAAGCCCGAATACCAGGGCAGGACAAGGACCCGGGTGCAGGTATTCAATGTACCTATGCAAATATCAGCAGAAATCCTGGGATCCTTCTTCACACAGTTCGGCGAGGTGGAAAAAATAACCCCAGTGCGGTCGAAAACCGGCATGCACTTGGGCAGCTACACTGTGGCCATGAGGCTAAAGAAAGAAGGCTTCCAGGCGATACCAGCACAGCTGACATTTAAGGAGGCAACTATGACAGTAGTAGTGGAGGGGCGTCAGCCGCACTGCTGGTTCTGCCAAAAACAGGGTCACATGGCCAAGAGCTGCCCTCAAAGGTCAACTCCTACTCAAGTGACACTAAAGGCGGTCCCAACCTCTGAGACAGCACCAGTGTCCAAACAGGCTGTCACAACTCCTGCAACCGGAGCACCAACCCCAGCACCGAGGAAACCCAAAACTGTGCAGGAGGCCAAAGGGGAGGAATGGATCACGGTAATGAGGCGGAAATGGAAGCCCACAATCCCATCTGCCACCGTCCCACAACCAACCCAACAACTGAGGCAGCAACAACAACAGCAGCCTCCACAACATCCGCAGCAACAGCCATGGCAGCAGACACAGCAGCAGCAGCCAAACCAGCCGTTGAACCAGCCGCAGCAACAACATCAGCTGCCGCGGCCAATGCCACAACCAATGCCACGAAAACAGCGGCAACAACAAAAACAGCAGCAGCAGCAACAGCCAGAACAGCAGCAGCAGCAACCAGAAAAGCAACAGCACCAACCGGAGAAACAACAATTAGAGGAGCAGCAACAACCAACGGTCCCCACACCAATTGAGACGGGGATCAAGCGAAGAAAACACTGCTCCTCTGAGGATGAATCTGCTAGTGAGAGGGAGAGGAACTCAACCTCACCACTCCCCGGTTCATTCAAAAGAATAAAAAAGAAAAGGAAAGGGGAAGAAAAGGCAGCCCCCACTCCCTGTGAGCATACACCACCTCTAACAACAACACAACCCACTTCCACCCCCATACCACATACTGCACCAACACTAGACACCGCACTAACACCAACACCAACATCAGACACCGCACCAACACCAGACACTGCACCAACACCAGAAACTGCACCAACACCAACACCAGACACCGCACCAACACCAACACCAGACACCACACCAACACCAGACACCGCACCAACACCAACACCAGACACCACACAGACACTCGTCCCCACACCAATGCAAATTGAGCCGCCATCCCAGAAAGAAAAGAATGAACCCGGGAGGGGGAGAGACCCTTCAGATTCTCCCACTTACGGACTCACTCCAACAGGGACTCTCGCCCTCGAAACGAGAGAGGAACTTTGTTTTGTAGACCCCCTGTCTGTGGCAATGGGCTTACCACACCGGCAGAGAAAAAATTTAAAACCTCTGCTGGACTTCCAACAGATAGGGGAAAAAGACGTTAATGTCCCCTCTAATTTCCCGGACGCCCCACGGCTAACAACTTTCGTCAGGCTTCCTGAGGCCTGCAAAACCAACGTGTGGACAATGCTGGAAGCCGCTGAAGGGGCTGGTCCGGGAATTGAACTGATTAGGAAAAATGACCCTTCCCTTGAGGAACTCGCAAAACAATGCAAGGGAAGGGTCCCAGTGTTGGTCCATCCGTCACTCTATAGGGCCCTTAAATTGACTTACCCTTTGGATGTCGGCGGCATTGTGAGAGAAGGTCAGGACATGAAAAACCTGACCACCTTGAGCATTGCACACAACGTCGGTGTCCTTTCCCCGGCTGACTTCGGAGCTGAGTGTAACACACCTTAAGGTAGGTACCATGGCTTTGAATTTGGCTAGTCTGAATGCGAGGGGCTTGAGATCAGTGGGCCGGGCGGCTCGCCTCCGGCATGACCTCTTGTCCCTGGGAGTGGATGTTGCTGCGATTCAGGAGACGCATTTCGTTTCCTCTGTGGACTGTCAGGTGCTGGCCCGAGACTTTGAGGTTTTCTCAGCATATGGCAGCCCGCGGGGGAAGGGAGTTTCCGTGCTGGTTAAACGTACCCTGTCGGCGACGGTCGACGTTGTCCATAGAGATGCGGTGGGTAGGCTGGTTGTGGCCGATGTTGCCGTAAAAGATTCTGTGTTTCGGGTGATTGCGGTTCATGCGCCCAGCACCGCTCGTGAGAGGGTCTCATTCTTCAGTCAGCTTGACGCGTTTGTAGATTGTCGGAAGCGGGTAGTGCTAATGGGGGATTGGAATTCCATCTTAGACCCCGACATAGATAAGGTAGGAGGCGGAGCTAGAGGATCGGAGAGGTGCGAGTCCAGCCTGGCTGATCTGATGGCTAGATGCGGTCTGGTCGACAGGTTTCGGTTCGAGCATCCAGGGCGGGAGATGTGGACGTGGACCAATAGTGTTTCCTCCTATCCAAATACCTATTTGGACAGGATGTTAGTTAGGAGAAGCGAAGTAGACTTCTTATCTTGTCCCACGTTCACTTGGCTAGGCCAGACGGACCATAAATTAGTTATGGCCCGGCTGAAGCTAGGAAATAGGCCTAAGTTAGCGGGGTACTGGAAGTTAAACACCTCCCTTCTGGAGATACAAGACTTCCAAGATCAGTTAAGAGAATTGATTAAAAAAGCACTAGTGGGGGCGGTTACCGGGAGTAAGTGGTGGTTAGGTCTCAAAGCCAAGATCAGAAGCTTCTCCGTCAAGTATGCCCAGCGCCTCGCACTAGATAAGGCCAAGACGAAGAAGAAGCTAGAGCAGAAACTAGCCCAGGCTACGGGGGAGGGTGATAGGGTTAGTCAGGAACTAGCTAAGCAGGACCTTCTACGCGAGACTAGCGAGCGTTACGAAGGCCAAGTAGTTAGAGCTAGGCTTAGAAAGATAGGCAACAAAGCAGTCAATTCTGATGCAGACGTGCGCCGTGAGGTTTCTAGGCGTGGCTCGGACAAATACATTGCAACTATGTGGAAGATACTGACAGCACAACTGAGGGAACAAATCTACCACTCCCTGAATAATCATGGACTCATCCCCGAGGAGCAGAAAGTACGCCAAATAGGAAAAAGAGGAACACATGACCTGTTATATATAGATCAAAAGATCCTAAAGTAGGTAAAAAGGAGGAGAAAGAATGTAGCCATGGCATGGATCGACTACATAAAAGCATACGACAGAATCCCCCAAGCATGTATAATAGAATGCCTCAAAATGTATAAAATACCAAGCGGGATCACCAACATAATAGAAAATGCAATGAAAACATGGAGACTGGAATTGACAGCTGATGGACAACACATAATAGAAATTAACATACAAAGAGGCATCTTCCAAGGAGAGTCACTATCACCACTATTGTTCCTCATAGCGATGATGCCCTTGAACAGTATTCTGAGAAAGTGCCAAGCCGGATACAAGTTCTCAAAATGAACCACCTGATGTACATGGACGATCTGAAACTTTTTCCAAGGTCCGAAAAGGAGCTAGAGACACTAATTAACACTACCAGGATTTTCAGCCAAGATATCCAAATGGAATTTGGAATGGAAAAGTGCGCACAACTAGTTATAAGAAAGGGAAAACTGGAAACGACAGAAGGCATGCAACTACCCAACCAAACAGAAATGAGGGCACTAGGGGAACAAGACGACTATAAATACTTGGGAATTCTGGAAGCGGACACCATAAGAAATGAAGGAGAAAGTTGGAAAGGAATGCCTCAGGAGAACAAGAAAACTCCTGGAAACGAAATTATATAGCAGAAACCTAATAAAAGGTATAAATACATGGGCAGTATCACTAGTAAGATACTCTGGACCGTTTATAGGGTGGACAAAAGAAGAACTGAGACAACTCGACCAGAAAACCAAGAAACTCATGACCATGCATAATGCACTATACCCAAAGGACAATACTGACATACTCTATGTGAAAAGGAAAGACGGCGGGAGAGGACTGATCTGTAGAGAAGACTGTGTGAAGGACACGAAAAAAGCACTAGAAAAATACATAATGCAAAACACTGAAAGGATAATTATGGCAACGAGAGACACTGAAAAAAACAAAAAAACAGAAAACAGAGAGACAAACGACAAAACGAGAAAAGAGAAGTGGGAAGAGAAACAACTCCACGGAAGATTCATAAGAATGACAAAAGATGAGAATAACGAAAACACCTGGACATGTATGCGAAAAGGACATATAAACTGAGAAACTGAATCTCTAATAACTGCAGCACAAGATAACTCGATAAGAACAAACCATATCAAAGCAAGGATCGATAAAACACAAGAAAACAGCAAATGCAGACTATGTGGACAAAGAGACGAAATGATAAACCATATAGTAAATGAATGCAGCAAACTGGCCCGAAAGGAATGAAAAAACAGGCATGACCAAGTGGGAAGGGCGGTGCACTGGGAATTATGCAAACGACTGTATTTTGAGCATACAGACAAATGGTACAAGCATAAACCTGCAACAGCACTTGAAAACGATAACCACAAAATCATATGAGACATGGACATACAGACGGACAAACCCATCCAATCAAGAAGACCAGATGTCGGAATAATTAACAAGAAAGAAAAATCCTGCCAAATCATAGACTTTGCTGTCCCAGCTGACCACAGGGTGGGTATAGAAGAAAAGGAGAAACGAAGCAAATACACAGAGCTAGCCAGAGAGTTAAAAGGGATTTGAATGATGAAGAAAATCAAAATAGTACCGATAATAGTAGGAGCACTAGGAACAATTCCGAAAAACTTTGAAAAAAGAATGGCAGAAATTGGAATCAGAGGAATAACTGCAAAAGTACAACGACTAACGATAATGAAAACGACTGAAATATTAAGGAAAACCCTTGAATGCAGAGAATAATACTAGACAATATAACGAATAAGTGTTACAGGGAATGAAGAACACCGAAACTGCATATTTACAAGTTCTACACCCCTATCATGCATCCCCCCAATTGTTTCATCACTGCTCCCTCCAATAAAAAAGTGATACCAAAGAGCCGAGAAGGGTCAAGAAGGACTGAAAGATCGAGGAGAGAGCGCTAGCCAGACCTCGGCTGGACAAGCGCAAAGAGAACTGGGACCTTGGGGAGGCTGAGTGCCACTCGAATTCCAGTATAAACCAATTGCCACTACCAGCGAGAAATCAATGGTAAGAGGCTGTTGCGATAATGCAAATTCATTTGCAAATGCTATCGAAGGAGGTGGAAAGAGCTGGACGTCTGGGGAGACTTATTGTCACTCAGCTTCCAGAGAACACCACAGGTTTCCAATCAGATCGTTTGTTGACCTGTGTGAAAACTCCATGTGAGCCAATAATAATAATAATAAATGACATCATCGTAATAGATAACATGGGAGCTGACGGTGGTCAAATGGTTAACAACGCAGATAACCTAGGTTCCAAGTTCGAATCCAGTTCGTTCCACAAAAAATCACTTTCACGTAGGGACGTTAGCAACCTTTACATTGTCCCTCCTCTAAGTACCTGATATTTTTCTAGAAAGAATTCTGACTAGAAAAATATCAGAGAAACCAATGCCCACAACAGAATCTTCAGATTTATACGATATGATGATACCAAATAGATATAATAATAATAATAATAATAATAATAATAATAATAATAATAATAAGTTCTCTACCCCCCTCCATTACCACATAACTGAACCCCCCTCTCCTAGTAAAAAAAAAAAAAAGTAAAAACAAACAGTCAAGTAGAGTCAAGGAGGAAGGAAAGACCGAGGAGAGAGTACTGACCAGATCGCCGCTGAATAAGTGCGAAGAGAACTGGGACCTTGGAGGGGGGGCTTATTGCCACTCAAATTCCAGTGAAGACCAATAGCCGCTGCCAACGAGTAATAAATGGCAAGCAGCTGTTGCGATAATGCAAATTTATGTGCAAATACTATCGAAAGAGGTGGAGAGTATTAGAAATCTGGGGAGACTTGTTGTCACTCAGCTTCCAGGAATCACCACAGGCTGTTTTCAAGGAGGGATCTTTGATAACCTGTGTGAAAGCTCCTTGTAAGCCGCCATCATCATCATCATCATCATCATCATCATCATCATCATCATCATCATCATCATCATCAAGAGGAACAGAAAACTAATTTTTGTCTTCCGAGAGTATGTCTGTTGCACTCCTTATACCGGATGAGCAAAGGGACATGTTGCGGGAGGCCATTCTAAAAATCTGCTTGCCCATGAGACCCATCAATAATCCACCTGCAATTGCAAGGACAAACTCCAGTCCCGACTTCAAATCTCTCGAAAATGATGCGTCTCTGCTTGCTCACCATATCCCAGTAGCCCTGTCGGTGGGGCATTAGAATACACCGACTGCCTCCCTGCAGAGGGTAAAAGTCCCTGGATATGACCTTAAACTATATCCAGTGGTGAGGCCCCAGCTTGCGGGCTTTGGGGAGTGTGGAGCCACCCTTTAATTACCATTGCTCCCAGGTCCACTCTGACCCGAAGTGGTAGTACCTGTTAGGGTTCCAACTATGAGTTAAATAGAAACCGACTTGAAAACAACAAATATATTCTATTAAAAAATTTTTCTTCAAAATCTTTGGATTCGGCATTAAATAACCCGAAAAGGGTTGATATGCCGTAAAACAAGAACAACCAACCAACCATATCCCAGTAGACACAGGCAGATAACCATAAAAAAAAACTCAACCGCAATGCTGTTGCGGAAAAGGCCGTCCAAGATGTTCAGCGAGAGCTCCTCAAGTTGGATCCAGCTGGTTTGCAGGTGTCCTCAGTCTGTTCTCTTTAGCATGTAGTCCGTTGGATCACTTGAATTGTCTCCCAGAGAGATATTATATTGTGGCGAACCAGTGAAGATGTTTCACGGGTTTAATAGTTAAATATCTTTCATTTACAAGCTCAAAGCTGATTGACGCAGACACGCAGCTTGCCTCCCGGCTTGCCCAATCATACATCATGTCTCAGGTGAGTTGAGCACGGGATGAAGTAAATAAAAATGTTGAACCAAAACTTCCTGTCTCTTTTTCCTCTTTTCTGGACTTGAATCCAGAACTGACACCACGCGTGCAACACTGCAACAGTGCCTCATTGGCGGGGGGGGGGGGGGCTGTTAGCACTAAAATGATGACGAAAATCCATCGCAACTTAACTACCGACCACACACACACACACACACACATACACACACACACACACATACACACGTGCACACACACACACATACACATACACACACGCACACATACACACATACACACGCACATACACATACACACATACACATACACACATACACGCACATACACATACACATACACGCACACATACACACGAACATACACATACACACACGCACACACACACATACACACATACATACACTCACACATACACACACACGCACACACACACACACACACACATACACACACAACATTTAAAATTCTTTCAATTTCTGAACACTCTCTTAAATAACTTTTAATTAAGAAAATATAATTTGTATAAAGAGCAAAGTTTTGGTTTGGTTTGGTTGTTTTGTTTTATGGCATATCAACCCTTTTCGGGTTATTTAATGCTGAATCCAGTTATTTTGTAGAAGATTTTTATTCTTCAAGCATTTTGTATCTGCAACAATCACTAGTTTATAGTGTTTGGTTTGGTTGTTTTATAGTGGATTTTATCGTTTTTGTTCCATGCCCTGCAAACTGTGAATGAGTTTTGCAAGGGGAGAGGGAAAAGGGTTACAGTATTAATTTTTTTGCTACAATTTAAGTTAGGAAACCAAACAGGAAGTGGGAGGGATAGAAAGAGAAAGGAGAAATGGGAAGGAAGGGAAAGGGGGGAAGGGGGGTGTTTTTGTGTTTTAGTTTTTGCAGAACATAAGTTTTTCAAAACGAAGTAGAAAAACAAAAATCATCAATGTTAGGTTCATTTTGTCTCAGGAAGCCAATATCTTCAGACAGCCTGATCTGGTAACATCAAGAGAAGTTTTGATACGATAATTCAGAACCATGTGAAGTATAGCACTAAAACCGGAACTCTTCTATATCTCAACTAAAGACTCTATTGTTCTACATGAACTCTTAATATTGTTGCGGACTAGGATATAAATACCCTAACTCACTACAAGAAAAAATAATGAAACGAATTGAATGAAGGAAACAAAGAACTCAAATGCTAGAATAAAATAAACATGTCGTTTATTTTCTGTTGAGAAATGAAAGTCTTGGGTGTACACGTGTTCACTTGGCCGTTGACGCCTACGCGCGTGGAAGGAAAGGGGAATGCAATAGAGAAACACGGTGGCAAGCCGGCCTGTAGAAAGAGAGGGTTAAGCTTAGTAGAGAGTCGCGCACATGTCTGTGTTGATGGACCAAAACCGAAGGGGAGATAGAGTGAGAAAGTCAATCCAGTTCATGGAGAGAGAAAGCGTATAAAGTGTACGTACGGTCTGTAAGCTTTTTGTCCCACATAGTAGCAAGTGGTATGAAGGCACGCGCGTGCACGCGCCTGCCGAAAAGGCACGCTGTTGGTCTATAGACCGCCCAGCTAGGAAGCTGGTCTGAAAAAGGGCTGAAAACAGCTTGTCTCTTGCTTTTATACTTGTTTCCGGTGGTCTTTTGCGCATATGTGGATTTCCTTTGAAAGGGGAAGTGACGTTGCCCATGTGTGTGTACATGTGCATACGTTAGCGTGTGTGTATATACACGTGAATGTGAGTGTATGTACGCGAACGTGAATATATGTACGTGTGTCGATGTGGGCGCGTATGTTTATGTGCGCATATGTATATGACAAGTAATATAGCTTGAAATGTGAATGCGTGTTTTTGTGTGAGATTAGAAAAGGCTCGCGCAATATTCACGAACATTCTATTCTTCCTATTGCTGTGATCCTCTATTCCTAAACACATAAAATATCTCTTGTGTGAATGTGTGTCTCTTAACTCTTTATTTGTTTTGTTTTTTTTGTTTAAGATGTCTCCAGTCTTTCTCCCGTTATAAACACCCCAATAAAAATGGGGATTTTACAAGTGGCGACCCTCAAAACGACCTCCATAGTATCATTAGGACCAATTGACAAATGATTTACCTATCACTTTCCAGCTATCTAACTAAGGTAAATTTTTACTTTCTTTCCAACTCAAGACTCGCCTTTAAAATGACGACTTTTACAGGTTTTCGGTACGCTGAAAACGAATATCACATTAATGTCCTATTTTAATGTCGGAAAAAAAAAATTCCAAAAATATTCAACTAAAATTGAATACAAAGTTTATTGTATAAAAATAAAAAAACAAAGCACGTTATATAGATGAGAGAGAGAGAGAGAGAGAGAGAGAGAGAGAGAGAGAGAGAGAGAGAGAGCGGGGTGCAGGGGGTTAAGAAAATTCCCTTTGTAACCTTTTTTTAGGCAGGAATATTTACCGGTCAGATGAGAAAGTCGCCATTTTTTCTCGATGATGGCCACAAAGTGAGTGCTCAGTTTAGTAGAACGTTATAATTGTAAACTGATCACCGACGATTAAAGTCATAAAGATATTCGTTTTCAATTTTTTTTTTGTAATCTGAAAGTTAAGTTTGTAATCGATGAAATTAACTGGAAAAGTTTTTAAGTATGAATTATGGAATTTAAATGTGTGTGTGTGGGGAGCAGTCTCGTAGGCGCCTACCAGACTATTTTCTAAGTTTTTTAACGATTGGCTCTAGTAGCCCTTATCGTTAGAAAAGAGGAGAATAAAAATTACAATAAAAAAAGAAACTAAAAAAATGTAAAAAAAAAAAAAATGCATCACGCCAGTATTTAATTAAGGGAAATAACTAAGTATGACGGGCAAGGGAGATAACTAAGTATGACGAAGTTATTTAATGTTATCGTTTTGTGCTTCCATTTTATGGCCCTCTTGCAGTTTAGGTAAACAGAAATCAAGTACTGAGACATATTTAGGGGTACACCACCTGTAAGAATGCAATTTGATTGGCTATTGAAATTGATGTAAATATTATAAAAGAATTAAAAAGAAATTTAATAATTATTTTTATAAAACATATAATTATTATTTAAATATCAGAAAAGTTTTTTTTAAAAAGTCATATTTAAATAATACAATTTAATCATCTATTGAAAGTTAAACATTTTGATTTATTTTAAAGTTAGAAAAATTTGGTATATCTCATTTAATTGTACCTATTTACTATGCCTCCCCACGGGACAGAGTTAGACACCAGGGTCGTTTTTTAACGTGGAGAAAAGGTACAAAAATAAAAAATTGTCTCAGTCGTGAAGGACTGATCCTCCACCGAAATAGAACAAGAAATGGAAGTGCAGCATCTGAAGAACAGATACTACACTTTGAGGTATTTATTTGCTTCCCCACTGAGAAAATTAGGCACAAGGCCGTTTTTTAATGTGGAGAGAGAGGGAGGGAGAAGGGAAAAAGGGGACTAGCTCCCGATGGGTGGGAAATGGGAGCTGGATAGTGACAATTGGTATGAAGGGTTGCCCCTACATTGACCAAGGTCTGATATGTGGGGTTACCTCCACATATGGTCTTTGCTTGCAGTATCTGTCGGAACAGACACTACACTTTGATCTTGAGCAAAAGGCCAAATGTAGTGACCACTACATACAACCCGAACCTATCTTTGACACAGACATTTTCGTAGCAATCACCATTTCAACGCCCTCGTACATCAGAACACGTAAGCACACAATATTGCAAGTTGACCACCCGCACGCATGGAATAAAGGAACGTTGGCAACCGTTATCCTTCTTTTCTAGAAGAATTCAAGATGCTGAAAGAAAATACAGTACTTTCGGAAAGGAAATAGCTTGCTGATTATTCCGCAATAAAACATTTCCGATTCATGTTGGAGGCTCACCCATCACTAGTTTTCCCGATCACAAACCATTATAGTAATGGGACAACGAGATGCCGTTTCTGAAGTTGAAGTCCAATCTAAACCAATTCAAAGTCCAATGTGCAAGTCCAATGTAAACCAATTCAAAGTCCAATGTGCAAGGGACAGGAAAGCGGTTCGATCAGTACACACACAGACATGGTGACACGCCACCAACACGATCCAGCGTACACAATTACCAACTGGCCATTCTTTCCTCCACCTTGCCTTCCAAAAAGACCTGAATTTATAGTTGTCGAAGACCAACTGAATTGCATATATGCACAAGATTTTGCGAGAGTTTCCGAGATCATACCATTACAAAACGCCGTCGGCGCCATCTTGGAATTCTTTTCTTATCCTAGCTTCGCAGCGATGACAAAGCACACACGCACACCTAGGTTGTTTGAATGGTAAGCCCTCATTTTCACAGCTTTTGCCACATATGTCCCCTTTTCATGTAAGTATAAAAATAGAGAGATTAGTTAAAATGAAAATAAAATGAGAGAAAGCAGAAATCGAACCCTGGAAATAAGTTTTAAAGAACAATAGGTTTAAATGGAATGTCCAGTAAATTGTTAATTCTGATGAAATAAATAATAAATAAACTATTCATTGCTAAAAGAATGTGGATAATAAAATATGGGTTAAATGAATTAGATATGCAGGTTGAATTCCTTTGTGAAAACAACAAAAGAAAAAATAGGTTATTGGGAAATCAGAATGTCGGAAACGTGCAAGTCGCGCATGTTGATGGCCCGTGAATTGTGGTCACGTGGCCGGACATGCATGGATTTCTCAATATAGGAAGTGAGAGTTAGTTAGTTAGTTAGTCAGTGAGAAACTCAGAGGGAGTTTGAGATCGACAGACAATAGTCTGGGTCCAGACATGGGTTTCAATCGTCTAGAAGCGAGACGATCACTTTTGAAACAATAGAATGTGAACCTTTGAATTCCTGAACGCAAAGCCACCAACCGGTTCAAGTGGAAGAATAAATGTTCAACATGTTTTTATAACTGCCGTCTCCTGTGTCCATCATTACATGAAAAAGGTATTGTCTATTTATGTGTACAAACTATTTGAAATTCATCATCTAAAAAATATACAAACACTCCCGTTCATACGAACTGTCAAAGCATAAATGCCAACCTGTCAATCCATCGGCAAGAATGCAAACCTCTCAATTATCGGTCTGTCTATCTAGATATGAAAACACTTTCTCCAAATGTATTTATATGCAGCCTCTCTCAATTATAAACTCTCTCTCTATTTATATATATTTCACTAATGTGTTAATGTCTTACAATGTGAACACTTAAGACTCTGGTCTCTCCTAAGACTGTCTATCACTCTAAGACGTTCTAATACAAACAAGAACACTAAATAAGAACTCACGTAACATACGCGCACAAGTGGTACTTTCGTCTAATAATAATAACACCATTATATAACACATATTTCTATATTAATAAATAACTTTATTTGTTATCTTTGTTAGTAGCGGTAGTAGATGAGATGAACGGGTTAATAGGTTGAAGTGTTCTTGTGTAAAGATAGAATTAATATCTTGCTGACTGGTTGAAGAACAGAACAGTTCAGTAACGTTTACATGTGTTTATAGCTAGTAGCCGTCGGTACGAAGGAAGCCGGTTAAAAGAGAAAGAAACGGCAAAGACTTCAGTGTGTTTATGTATGTAGGAGCGTGCGTCTGATAGTAGAGACAGGGAAAATGGTTAGTGTCTCGTGGTAAGAAAGAGTGTGTGTGTGTGTGTGTGTGTGTGTGTGTTCTTTAGCATGACAAAGAATGTTCATTAGGGTGCAGCACGTGGAAATAAATGGTAGTTACAAGAGAGCCATAGCTAGCTTGTAGTACTCACGTTCAGCCTGGGGCTTTCACCTCAGGTTAATGTCTGCTGCCCAGCAGCAGAGTTAATTGTTTCAGATTTTGCCTTTTATATACTCTGCCACGTGATAGAGAGCTGGCTTGTGATTGGATAAGCCAGGGAGAAATGGATTTCAAATCTCGCAGTTGTGAGAAGTAGCTTCTGCCTGTTTGTGTCACATTCGCTAAACCTGAGAAGCTTGTCACTTGGATTACATTTCACAATTAACTTCAGACATCAAATATATCAAAGGTACCGAGAATACGGCCGCTGACACACTATCGCGTATGCACGTGGACGCCATTCAACCTGTTTACAATACGGATCTTTATCAGGTCGCTAAGGATCAGAAGAATGATGAAGAATTAAACAACTTACGACAATCTCCCACTTTCAACTTTCAACAAGTTCCCTTGCCTCTCTCGGTCGATTTTATTTGGTGTGACACTTCAACTAGACACAAGCGCCTATACGTACCTCTCCAGAACAGACGAGTAGTTTTTTTCGAGGTTACACAATTTATCACACCAGACGTTTGAGCAACACAGAAATTGCTTGTGCATGTTTCATATGGGCCGCTATTAACAAACATATATGTGACTGGTCACGGAGTTGTATCCCTTGCCAAAAATACAAAGTCACTCAGCTAGCGAAGTTCCCAATATTGAGGCTTGATTTAAACATGTTCACATCGATATAGTATAGTGGGCCTATTACCACCTTTGAAGAACTTTACATATCTACTCTCTTGCATGGACAAAGTCTGTAGATGGCCCAAAGCCTTACCCATCACTGACGTTTCTTCCGAAAATGTCGACAAAACGCTTGTTTCTTAATGGATATCAAGATTTGGTGTGATGGGAATTATTACCACAGAGGTAAACAGTTTGATTCCTAACTTTTTGCTGAAATTTCATGTTTACTTGGATGCAAGCAAATACAGACAACACCTTATCATTCGTCCCCAGACGGCTTGATTGAATGCTTCCATCACCAAATGAAGGCTTCCTTCAAAGCACGTTTCGATCCTAATAATTGGATGGAATTCCTTCCTCTCATACTTCTTGGTATCAGAGCTACTATTAAAATGGACATTAGACTTACAGCTGCCGAGTTCATGTATGAAACACCTCTGACTTTACCAGGACAAATGATTGCACCAACTGCCATTAGAAGCACACTAAACCCGACTAGCTATACGTCTCGCTTGAAGAAGTATATGCCAAAACCATTACCCGTCGAAATAAGGCCTCAGAAAGCTATGATTTGTCTTCCTCAAGCTATTCATTCTTGGATGCATGTTTTTATGAGAAACGACGGAGTATCCACATGCCTGCAGCTGCCCTACTCTCTCTGGCCCTTACAAAGTGCTTAGAAGATATCTGAATCATTTTGTGATAGCTAAGAATGGCAAACATGACTCGATCAGCGTTGATCAAGTGAAGAAATCATTTTTCGAACACACAGACTCTAGTATCACCGCGGTACGGATGCAAACCTCAGGAGATTTATTAACTACTGCCATGCCTAATGACACAGTGTTGCCTGGTGCTGTAACTTCCACCAAATCTGGCAGGCACATAATGTGTCCACTCCGTTTTGCTGTGTACACAATGAAATATTTGCAATGATTTTATTCCTTCTTCTTAGATTGACATTTTGTTTAGAAGAAGAGTCATGTAGCGACTGTTGCATATGGTTGGAACAAATCTTTGGCAGAGACATTTTCATAGCAATTATCGTCTCTACGCCCACGTATATCAGAATTTGTAAGCACACAATGTTGCAATTTGACCATCCGCACGCATGGAAGAAAGGAACTACGTTGTGTTCAATCATGGCCTACTATAATAATATGTATAGTAGGCCATGGTTCAATATGTAGTGAGACACCAAATAGACTGGAATGTTCGAGAACATTTGTAGATAAGGATTCGCCTGCAAAAATCAAATTAGTTTAGTTTTATTCCAGTTTCTTTTCTTATCTTCCTCAAGACTGCATCTAAAAATAACTCCGCCCTTAGAAGACGTTAAAATTCCAATCTTGAATTTGCGCGCCAACGATACAAACCTAAAATTCTCACCATGGAAATTTATCACATCAAACGAGAATTTAAATCTTCTTTTTGAACCAATTTTTTTTTGAATTACTGTTTTTCTTATGCGGCGTATTTCGCTTACATGGTTTAATAACTCTCATCTTAGAAAAAAAAAAAAAAAACACATTCAAACTACGTGTGTCACTTGGTTCATAAAAATCTGTAATCTCAAACTTCATGACATTTTTCACGAGACCCTCATTTAGCTAAGCTTGCATAATGAACAGTCATTACAAGAAAACACTAACGTTGGAACGATTTGAATTAATATTTCTCTAACATGTAAATAAATGTTGCTATTTCAAATCAATACAACAAGTTCGAGTTCTTTGTCACGTGTCGTTATTTTCAGAAGCTACTCATATTTTTATTTTATGTATGTAAGGATGTGATTTGGTAAAAACCTCCTGTTAATTGGAGATTTGGTTAAATTTACCTTTAACGGTCCCACGGATATTCTACTATTTTCGCCTTTTGTAAATTTCTGCACCTGCAACCTTGGTCTTAAAAATTGATAGATCCCGATTATGAATTGGTGGATGCCGACTCACACCCTTACTAAAAAGTTACTCTAGCGCTGAGCCATCTGTAAGTCCTAAAAAATCATTAATAAGCAAAAACTTGAAAATGTAACCTGTGTAACGTCCTCGTTTATTATAATGTATTAAAAAAAATGTTCTAATTATGTCTATTTGTTTGCTCTTGTACTTAATAAAAATCATTTAATAAACAATTCTGTACTTAATAAAAATCATTTAATAAAAAATTCTATACTTAATAAAAATCATTTAATAAAAGATTTTGTAATTAATAAAAATAATTTAATAAAAAATTCTGTACTTAATAAAAATCATTTAATAAACAATTCTATACTTAATAAAAATCATTTAATAAAAAATTCTGTACTTAATAAAAATCATTTAATAAAAAATTTTATACTTAATAAAAATCATTTAATAAAAAATATTGCACTTAATAAAAATCATTTAATAAAAAATTCTGTACTTAATAAAAATCATTTAATAAAAAATTCTGTACTTAATAAAAATCATTTAATAAAAAATTCTATACTTAATAAAAATCATTTAATAAAAAATTCTATACTTAATAAAAATCATTTAATAAAAAATTTTATACTTAATAAAAATCATTTAATAAAAACTTTTGCACTTAATAAAAATCATTTAATAAAAAATTCTGTACTTAATAAAAATAATTTAATAAAAAATTCTATACTTAATAAAAATCAATTAATAAAAAAATTCTGTACTTAGTAAAAATCATTTAATAAAAAATTTTGTACTTAATAAAAATCATTTAATAAAAAATTCTGTACTTAATAAAAATCATTTAATAAAAAATTTTGTACTTAATAAAAATCATTTAATAAAAAATTGTGTACTTAATAAAAATCATTTAATAAAAAATTCTGTACTTAATAAAAATCATTTAATAAAAAATTTTGTACTTAATAAAAATCATTTAATAAAAAATTTTGTACTTAATAAAAATCATTTAATAAAAAATTTTGTACTTAATAAAAATCATTTAATAAAAAAAATTTGTTCTTAATAAAAATCATTTAATAAAAAATTCTGTACTTAATAAAAATCATTTAATAAAAAATTTTGTACTTAATAAAAATCATTTAATAAAAAATTGTGTACTTAATAAAAATCATTTAATAAAAAATTCTGTACTTAATAAAAATCATTTAATAAAAAATTTTGTACTTAATAAAAATCATTTAATAAAAAATTTTGTACTTAATAAAAATCATTTAATAAAAAAAATTTGTTCTTAATAAAAATCATTTAATAAAAAATTCTGTACTTAATAAAAATCATTTAATAAAAAATTTTGTACTTAATAAAAATCATTTAATAAAAAATTGTGTACTTAATAAAAATCATTTAATAAAAAATTCTGTACTTAATAAAAATCATTTAATAAAAAATTTTGTACTTAATAAAAATCATTTAATAAAAAATTTTGTACTTAATAAAAATCATTTAATAAAAAAAATTTGTTCTTAATAAAAATCATTTAATAAAAAATTCTGTACTTAATAAAAATCATTTAATAAAAAATTTTGTACTTAATAAAAATCATTTAATAAAAAATTTTGTACTTAATAAAAATCATTTAATAAAAAATTCTGTACTTAATAAAAATCATTTAATAAAAAATTTGTTCTTAATAAAAATCATTTAATAAAAAATTTTGTACTTAATAAAAATCATTTAATAAAAAAAATTTTGTACTTAATAAAAATCATTTAATAAAAAATTCTGTACTTAATAAAAATCATTTAATAAAAAATTTTGTACTTAATAAAAATCATTTAATAAAAAATTGTGTACTTAATAAAAATCATTTAATAAAAAATTCTGTACTTAATAAAAATCATTTAATAAAAAATTTTGTACTTTATAAAAATCATTTAATAAAAAATTTTGTTCTTAATAAAAATCATTTAATAAAAAATTCTGTACTTAATAAAAATCATTTAATAAAAAATTCTGTACTTAATAAAAATCATTTAATAAAAAATTCTGTACTTAATAAAAATCATTTAATAAAAAATTTTGTACTTAATAAAAATCATTTAATAAAAAATTTTGTACTTAATAAAAATCATTTAATAAAAAAAATTTGTTCTTAATAAAAATCATTTAATAAAAAATTTTGTTCTTAATAAAAATCATTTAATAAAAAAATTTTGTACTTAATAAAAATCATTTAATAAAAAATTCTGTACTTAGTAAAAATCATTTAATAAAAAATTTTGTTCTTAATAAAAATCATTTAATAAAAAAATTTAGTACTTAATAAAAATCATTTAATAAAAAAATTTAGTACTTAATAAAAATCATTTAATAAAAAAATTTTGTACTTAATAAAAATCATTTAATAAAAAAATTTTGTACTTAATAAAAATCATTTAATAAAAAATTTTGTTCTTAATAAAAATCATTTAATAAAAAAATTTTGTACTTAATAAAAATAATTTAATAAAAAATTTTGTTCTTAATAAAAATCATTTAATAAAAAAATTCTGTACTTAATAAAAATAATTTAATAAAAAATTTAGTACTTAATAAAAATCATTTAATAAAAAAATTCTATACTTAATAAAAATCATTTAATAAAAAATTTTGTTCTTAATAAAAATCATTTAATAAAAAAATTCTGTACTTAGTAAAAATCATTTAATAAAAAATTTTGTTCTTAATAAAAATCATTTAATAAAAAAATTCTGTACTTAGTAAAAATCATTTAATAAAAAATTTTGTTCTTAATAAAAATCATTTAATAAAAAAATTTTGTTCTTAATAAAAATCATTTAATAAAAAAATTTAGTACTTAATAAAAATCATTTAATAAAAAAATTTTGTACTTAATAAAAATCATTTAATAAAAAATTCTGTACTTAGTAAAAATCATTTAATAAAAATATTTTGTTTTCTAGTACTGTTTCAATTTTACAATAATTACGTCAATTTCAATATAGTGTCATTTTAATTTTAGGAAATTCATTTACACTAAGTAGAGAGAGAGAGAGAAGAAAAGGAGGTCCGTTCCGTTTGGTGTCTCTCTGCGTAAGGATGAGTTGTTCTTCTTCAAACCGGATGCTGGCCGATTTCCTTTGGGGATAGGAAGTATCAATGCGCCGTACCCCTGACTGGTCAAGATGTGGCCGAATAGCTAGCAGTGTCAGAAATTTCGTGAAAACTATTGAATAATTCCACCTGCTATCTTTCGAAGCTTATAACTCCTCGAAAGATGTAATTCAAACCCTAATTTTTTTTTCAATTAAAGGAGCAAGGAACAAGGTTTCATTAAAAAACAAAACAAAAAAAAAAAAAACAACGTTTTTTTTTTAAAAAAAAGGTTTTAAACTTCGGACTTTACAGGTAAATTTTAAAAAAACACTACATTTTTTTTTGTTTTAAATTTGAATATATTATTTATTGATCTTTTATCTTCAATTTGTGATATATAAAATTTTGGCACATAAATTAAGTATTTACTTTTTAATAGACATTTGAAAATGGGGAGGGGGCGTGAATTAAAAAAAAAACGTTTGTCTAAAAAATTATATTCGATTTATTGGAAAGAGCATAAAATTTCACATTGACCCTGAACATATCGTAAAAATAGAATCAATAGAAAAATTTTGATAGATTTTGAAAGTTTAAAAATTGAAAAATACTGAACTCGTAACATTCAATTAATTTCATTACTATTTTTTAAAAAATATTTCTATTACTTTTTATACAACTTTAATAGTTTATTTTGGAAGTATAATCCATAAAGAAAATAAACAACCCACCTTTAAAACAGAAATTACGAATATTTGCAGTTTCGTGTTAGGGGTGTCAAAAATTCCTACGAAAATTCTGATACACCTACCGAATAGCACAGGGGAGAGACATTGATTCGAGGAAGAAAAAAGTCCCATTTGTTTCTGCTACAGTTATAAATCTATAGATGCAAAGTAAGGATAACAATTTAGACATTCAGTAACCTTTACGAACTAGTATTAATTATAAACATATTTGATTAAGAATATTGCTAAGATATCTTTCCTACTTTAACTTATTTCATTTTAATGGAGCTGAAGATACTGAACATATGAAAACAGATATTGCATATAATTTAACCTCGTATGAATGCGAGCTATTAAAGACTTTCCATCGGGCTGTGATTAACATGTATTAGTTCTGCTATCGGTCCGATGAAACGATCTTTCTTGACTGAGTCAACGGTATTCATATTTGGAGATATGTATATTTTGTACATAAACACGGATTTTTTTGATACCCTGCCGTTAGAGGACGATAAATTGATAGGGACTCTTTAGTCAAGTCGTGGTGATTAATTGTAGCACCTCTTCTTTCTCCGTTCCGTTTAAGTGACATATTTGTTTAAATAGATTAATTGTTTTGGAGGAAAAACTTATAGGATATATTTGTTTTCACTTACTGTGTGGTTCCCGTAAGTAAGTATTTTTTTTTTTGTTTTTGACTTTAGTAAAGGTCTATTTGGTCCGGTTCAGATTCTGTAGCAGCACGTTGATTTCAATAATAGATTAAAACAAACTAATGTGTGCCACGTAGATACGAGGATATGCGTAAATATACTAATAGAAAATTATGTCATGCGATTGTCATGCCCCTGTATTGTAGTAAAACGACTTCAGAAAACTGGTTATATTGCCACTTTCAAAGAGAACTGTTGGTTTAAACCTGCATACAGTTTCTTAGGGATATTGATGGCTATAATCCGAATATTTCGAATGTTCGCCGCTGCCACCATGTTTGAGTCACCAGTCTCTTTGGAGGCGTGGGCTCGTATCCCACCGCTGCCACCACGTGTGCGGCTTTAAGGTGCCTTTTCTGGGAAAGGCAGATGACAACAATAATCCACGTGAGAAAACGATCCCGTCAGAGAGAAAGCACCGAATAGTTAGCAGACTTGAATAAAAAACCAGCTCGTTGTTATGGGCCAGGATATAAATATCCTAACTCGCTACAAAAAAAAAAAAAAAAAAATAAAAATAATGAAACGAATGCAAAGAAGGAAACAAAAATTCAATTGCTGGATAAAATAAACATGTCGTTTATTTTCTGTTGAAAAATGAATGTTTTAGGTGTAACATGTGTTCATGTCCGCGTTCGGGTGTCACCATCGTTTGTTGTGGGACTGGTGGTATAGAAAGAAAAGGAAATGTGTGTTCATCTCACGTTCAGGTCACCAGCATTTGTTCGCGCGTGGCAAGAAAAGGAAATGGAGTAGAGAAACGAGAAATATCAGTCCGGCATGTAGAAAGAGAAAAAGAGAGAAGATGACATCAGTAAGGCTGTGCGCCATGTTAGCAGTCAGCTATGCGGACTTGTCTGGTTGATGGACCAAAGCAAAAGGGGAAAAAAGAGTGAGAAAGTCAATCCAGTTCATGGAGAGAGAAAGCGTATAAAGTGTACGTACTGTCTGTTAGCTTTTGCCCCACATAGTAGCAGGTGGCGTGAGTCGCGCGGGTGCCAAAACGGAGGCGGCTGGTCCGGCGACCTCTCAGCTCGGAAGCCGAATTGGAAAGGGTAGGAAACAGCTTGTCTCTTGCTTTTATAGTTGTTTCCGGTGGTCTTTTGCGCATGTGTGGATTTCCTTTGAAAGGGGAAGTGACGTTGCCCATGTGTGCGTACGTGTGCATGTATGCGTGCATACATGTGTGTACGTTAGCGTGTGTGTGCATGCACGTGAATGTGGGTGTATGTGCATGAACGTGAATATATCTACGTGTGTGTACGTGTGCGTGTATGTTTGTGTGCGCGTATGTATATAACAAGAAATATGGCTTGAGATGTGAACGCGTGTTTTGTGTGAGACTAGAAGGGCTCACGCAGTGTTGACGGCCTTATACAAGCATCTCAACAGGATACATATTCCTATGCCGAATGGTGGCTAAGCAGTGACGAAGCAACAATTTAAAAAACAAAAACATTATAAAAACTGAATTTAACTTGAAAATGCTATGCAAAAAATAAGCCTTTAAAATGTAGTAATCAACTAATATAAGTTATTTGCATAGTAAACAAAATTAAATTAACGCAGAACTAATTATTCATATTTCAAATAAATTAGTATTTATTTGCTTCCCCACGAAAGCAAAATGTGACACAAGGTCGTTTTTAATGTGGGGTTAAACCAGGTCCCCGAAAAAAAAAAAAATGCAAATTCGAATTATTTAATCAAGTAAAAATGCCATTATTATTTCTATAGTATTTATTATAGTAATCTAGGGGAGATAATCTTAACAAAATACTTGTGTTAATTATCTCCCTTGCATTGTAACATTCCGCGCTTAGGGGTTTCGTATTCATTTAGAAACTTCACCTTCTGCGATGGTTAGCTTTAATCATCATATATATCGTAATGCTTAAATTTATATTGAATATAGATTTTTTTTTCAATAAGTATGTATTTCTTTCCTATTTCGTTGAAATAAAATTTAAATAAGTGTCTGTTCGCAGGCAGCACAACAGACCTGCAAGTTTAAATTAGTTGACTTCTAAAAAATAAGCAAGATGTTTTCAAAAGTGCTCAATACATATGTAGAGCTTTTTAGAAAATATTCTGATGTTTATATAATTTTACTCTCTCTCTCTCTATCACACACACACACACACACACACACACACACACACACACACACACACACACACACACACACACATATATATATATACTTCAGAATTTGTGAGAATATATAATTATTTCCACAGCCAGACAACATCGCAGCTCACAAGAGCCACGACAGCCAACAAACCGGAAGTCTAAGACTGGAGTTTCACCCTCATTTTGGACTTATCACTCAGACACATCCGAACTCGAGATTTGAAAGAGGCTCGGGTTTCAAATCCCGAGTTTGGATGTGTCTAACTGATGAACCCAAAATGAGGGTGAAACTCAAGTCTTAGACTTCCGGTTTGTCGGCTGTCATGGCTCTTGTGAGCTGCGACGTTATCTAGCTGTGGAAATAATTATATATATATATATATATATATATATATATAAGTGAACGTGTCTGTGTGTCTGTGTATCTGTCTGTGTGTGTATCTGTCTGTCTGTGTGTCTGTGTGTGTACATTTCGATACGCAATAACTCTGTTAATTTAAGTCTACAGACTCGAAATTTGATATACAGGGTACTGAGATTTGGGAAAATCTATGTGATCGGTTTTCGGCCAGAAATTGGGCGATTAAGGGGTCAAAGTTAAACGATTTGACCTTTGAGAACTCTACCAAACTGCTCCGACAATTTTGGGTCTAAACACTTGAAATTTTAGATATAGGTTCTTTGGACATGGATCTAACTTAATAACTTGATTTTATCCCAATACAATAAATGTTAAGAGATCATAATAGGGGTCAAAGTTAAATTTTTTTTACCTCTGCGGTGTCTACCAAATTACTCAGACACTTTCTGGTCTAAACATTTGAAAATTTACCTAAAGGGTATTCAGAGATAGGGCAAGCTTTTTAATCGGTTTGGATCGAAAATTTTTAGTTACCAATATATAAATGTATGTATGTATGTATGTATGTATGTATGTATTTATGTTTGCATGTGTGCCCAAAACTTTCGACAGAGGCGACGGATTTTTACAAGATCAGTATCGTTTTGAAGTTCGACCTTTCAGACGACAAATATGGAAAAATTGGCTAAAAACATTAATATCTTCACCTTCAACTAGGCACTTTTCTACAGGAGGGCGGGGTCGTGTTTTTCGCCTATATTTTTGAAAGTCATCTTCTTCTTTCTATTGTCTAGTCTTAATTAAAACCTACGTCACTTCCGGTTTGACGGTGGTCGTAATGACAAAGACGTCAGGTTTTTTTTCTCCGTTCTTTTCGTCCTTTGAGCCTCCCTTTCTACTACCACTATCTTTTTTTTTTTTTTTGCTCAACACACACATCCAAACACCCGGGCAACGCCGGGCTGAAATGCTAGTATATATATATATATATATATATATATATATATATATATATATATATATATTAGCGATGGGACGATTCCTATATTTTTCCCGATTCTGATACAATTACCGATTCCGTATTCAATTCACAATGTTTTTTTTTTTTTTTTTTTTTACTTACGTTCACTCCTAACAAGGCATAACGTCACTTGGGACCATGTTTAGGAAAGATTATCAAGATGTTGGTTTACGTTACATTTAAACTTCTGCATATCAGTATAGTCAAGAAAACAGGTTGCAGGAAGGGAATTCCAAAGTTTAGCTGTTTGAGGTAAGAAACTATTAGGATAGAAAGCTTTCTGGCATTTAAGGAACCTCAACAGTGAAGGGGTGTGATTTTGTTGTTAAGCGAGTTAGTCAGATATATGTACGTCGAAGGGGCACAAGTGCAACGAGTTCATCAGAGCACATTCCATTAAAATACTTGTAAAACAAGCAGAGAGATGCAACATTGCATTGGGACAGAGGTTGGAGCTTAGTTGACAAAGTGGGATATATTAGATTGAAGAATCTTTTTTGAACTCTATCTAAGAGGGAGAGACTAGCGGTAAATGCACCAGCCCAGATGTGGCAACAATACTCCATGCATGGATGAATAATGGCCTTGTAGAGGTACAGGATACTCTCAGGCGTGAGTAGTCTTCTAGCTCGATAGAGGGAACCCATCTTCTTTGCAGCAGCCTTTGCAATGTCCTCAATGAGTTCCAGTTCATATTGCACATGAATGTTAAGCCGAGGGATTTGAAGGTAGAATTCTCAGGTAGGGTGTTATTTGTCATGGATATCAGTGCCTTTGAGTATTAAAGTGGTTTTAACGATTTTTTTAATCGTCTTTTAATCATTCTTTTCATTTCATCTCGCTATTTTCATTTTTCAATTTCATTTTTTATTTTTTACTACCCGCCTGAGGATGACCAATGGATGTCGAAAACGTTCGCGATTATGGGAAATTTCTTTTTTCACTGGAAAAAAAAAAAAACTTCGGGAAATGGTCCGACAAAGAGAAAAGGAGGATTACAAGAAAAACAAGCATGAGTTATCTGTGCTATTTAATGAAACGTGCATAAAAGAAAAACTGCTGCCTAAATATACTAATATATATATATATATATATATATATATATATATATATATATATATTTGTAGTCATCGACATACAGTCCTGTTTCGTTGTATCACAACTCATCAGTGCCGCTAGGGCGCTAGACTAGCATCTCTCCCAAGCCAAGGATTGAACCTAGAACCGTCGTGTTGACAGTCGGCAGTTCTCTCCCTCTCTATATATACATATGTATGTGTGTGTGTGTGTGTGTGTGTGCATGAGATTATCAAAACTCGTTGTTTCCATTCCATTACGTATTTTTTTTACTGTCAAACTCATCGTTTTAATAAAAATAAAGGCGATTTTGCATAATTCGTCATTGATCTAAGGGGCATAACTCCGTTTTACTAAGAGATTTGGTCATTTTTTAATATACAAAAATTTACGATGGTGAAATCAAAGTAACTTCCAGGAATTGTAAGACAAGAAAGTTACGTCTACTTAAAGTAAATAAATAAATAAATCTTAACCTTAAAAAAAAAGATCAAAGAACCAAAAACATTACAAAAGCATTGGGAACCTGCGACTATTTTTTTTATTTAATGAAACAAAGTTTATAGATTTAACAAAAAATATTCATTTATAGGAAAACCAATGAGATTAAAAAATTACTTTTAAAAATCCATATTAAAAAAAAAGCCTTGCAATGCGTATAAAAATAAAAGCAAATAAACACATAGTGACTGAAGCGCTTTTACAATGCAAGGGAGATAAGTAACATGTAGTTGTCAAAAATTATTTCCCTTTGACCGCTGTAATAGGTTTATATCTTGGTGGTTCAAGGGAGATAATTTTGACAAATACGTAATAATTATCTCCCTTGTATTATAATATGTGACACGAAGACAATATAATTATAATAAAAAGCTCAACATGCAGGTGGAGCTTAAATACAAGATGAAAGAATACACATATATATATATATATATATATATATATATATATATATATATATATATATATATATATATATATATATATATGCGTGCATAAAATTAAGTTATAAGTAAGATAACTTAATTTTATGCACGTAAAAATATTTAATAAATATTTAAATAATAAATTAATTATAAATAATACGTCCCCCAAATGTGGGGCAACTAGAATATAATCAAAGACCAGATAACTTCTGCTTTTATAGCACTCCGTGAGTGAAAAAAATACCATAGTAGAATTGCTCATAAAAAAATAAATAATTCAACAATCTTATATATATATATATAATATATAATCGCTAAGATAGACTTGTCCATTAGGCATATAACCAGCAAGTCTAAACTGCTCAATTAGAGCTCTCCCGGATGTCGTACAGAGACAACTCCCCACGGACTTACTAATCTTTTCTGTACCACTAACCTTTGCTTGATATAAATGTTTTTATTCTCACCAAGTCGTCGTGTTCCTACTTTCAGTTTTTCCGACTCCACTACAGTAACATGTTTATTCAGCTCGTACAGTATTTACCGATGTATTGGAAAATTAAAAATGGCGCCCGACTCTCTCTTTGACACGGTAAGTTTAGGAAAAGGAATTCAAAATAAAAAAAACTAGACAAAATACTGTTAGAAACTCTCTCAATATATGTTACCGCGACATAGGCTGACATATATTCGGTGGGTTTTTAACAGTATTTTGTATATTTTCTTATTTTTAACTTCTTTTCCCAAACTTACCGTGTCAAAGAGAGAGTCGGGCGCCATTTTTTAATTTTCCAATACATCGGTAAACACTGTATGTTTTTCGAGCTAAATAAACATTAAATAAAAACACTAGAAAATTACCCAGTTAGGTAGAAAAGTAACTTATCTTGCCTTTAATAATATTTATTTGTTATATATTTATTTTTTGACAAATTTTTCGAATCTATGTGTACAGTAATAGAAACCCGATTAATTTTATTAATACAACTACAAATATTTGCATACACCCATTTTTAAAAAATATTTTTTCCGTGATTACCTGTGTCAGTTGGTCTGATGGAATATTCGTGTTCTATAATATTTCGAGAAAAATCTCTTCATCAGATATGTGTTTAACTTTGGTCCAAGCGCACGACCATGCTATAATCAGCTGGAAAGCAGGTCTGCGGTATAGAGTTCCATAAGTGTGAAGTTCTAGGATAAGAAACTTTGTTCATGGAATTTGCATTTAGATTTAGACAAAAACAGAGAGTAGGGGGAATTGTAGACAGTGGTTGTAATTAGACGAGTGCATTTTGTGAATATTTTGCTGAATGGAGACCATAGACTGAAACTCAGTCGAGCACTTCCCATGGGAATAACGTTAGATTGTGCCAAAAATGTTCCAGATAATGGATCCAATTTTTTTGCACCAAATTAATTAGGGTACCGTATTCATATACATAAAACAATTCTTACGTGTATCTACAAAAAAAAAAAAATAAATAAATAAAAAAAAATTCTTACGTGTATCTACAAAAAAAAAATAAAATAAAATAATAATTATTTTGTACAAAACTACTGCATTTATATAATTCGGACGAATCCACAATATATTCATGACCTAATTTTTTGTATTTATATATTTACTAGCGGGGGATACCCGGCGATGCCCGGGTGTCTTGAGGTAAATCCAAACTCCCGGGGGGGGGGGGTTAAATAATAATAAAAAAATGTTTTGGCAGGTGAGTATGAGAATCGAACCCGTACCCTTGAGTTGGAAATTAATGTGTGAAAAAAAAAAAACCGTGCGATGTTATCATTGGGCCACCGCGACATACAGCGTAAACGTGTTTGAATTTATTTATGTAACTATAACTATAAAAACAGGCGTGCGTAATAAAAGTTAAGTTTGCTGCTTCCATTTGACCTAATTAAGAAGGTCAAATAGAAGTCACGCAGCGTCAGCGTCTGAGTTTGTTTTTCGAAATTTGACTGATACAAGATATACAAGATTGATCAAAGCTGATTGCTTATGGACGCAATGCCGAGAAGACGTCGTTTGAGTTTAGTTTCACATATTTATACTAAAAAGCCCAATCAACACGCGAGAAGCCAAAATAGCAATAATTTTGTAAAAGTCGACGTAAATTAATCTATAAGCTACATGCGTTCCCAAATCCTACATATTATTATCTAGGACCGATATACACAGTTTTGTAGGCACCGCCAAAACTGGGGGGGGGGGGGGGGCAGGTCAGTACTTTTTGACGGACCGTCTTTTTAAAAATCTACCAAAAATCAGGTAATTATCCGATCAATACGAAATTTTCAGCGATTATTAGGAGAAGAATGAACTTTATAACAGCGTACTTATTTTTCATAAACGATATTTATATATATATATATTTTTTGCTTACAACCCCCCCTTGTTTTGAAGTGGGAACAAATATGCTTAAAATAATCATCTGAAACTGAACAAAACATATTGTGTTGTTGTAAGGGACAGAATTATAGATTAAAAAAAAAAAAAAAAAAAATTGTTTGCATACCTTATTTTGACGTCTGAATATCAGAACTTCGATTGTGTTTAATTATCCCGCTTTTGAGTTTTGAAGTGTGAAATTCGGTGAATATGTTAAGTAAAATAATTAATTTAAGTTAAGCAAAACAAAAAATAAAATTTTTTAATATTTATACGAAAAAAGCCATTTTAAAATTTTTGATAAATAAATTAACAATTTTTTTTTAGCGAGCCGAATAATGCATGACCATTATTAAACAGGGCATGATTTGAATAATCGATACAAAAAAAAAAAATTCGATAAATATTGTGCCCTTTGTGTTAAAAATAGCATCATTTTTTTCGATCCCGTTTGAAAACGTTTGCCGCCTTTCGACTACGGTGGACCAAACGCGCTGAAATAATTTTTTTTTATTCTGCTTTAAATTGCTCCCCACCCCATTTTGGGGAGCCTGGCCCCCACACACATACACATTAAAAAACAAACTCATACAAATGGTCACCATTCTGGTACTGGCCAGCCTCAGCTTAATAATACATTGAAATTTTCGTCACTGAAAAATAAGTTTTTTTGGCCTGTTTGGTCTTCCATAGTTTTCTCCTTATCAGACGCAAACGTAAACAGAGTCGCGAAATCGACGCGAAATATCTGGTTAGCTATATGAATAAGTGGAATTATTTGAAATTCAGGTACTTATATTATAATATTTTTGCATATTCTCTTAGAAAATCATCCTAAATCTTAGTTAGACAACAAATAAATAAATTAATTATTTCAAAAACCTTTTTTTTTTAAATATTTATGTACGTTTTTTGTGCGAGACAAAAAATGTCAATTGTTAACTTTTTGGGAAAATTTAACATTTAAAATTTAATTAAAAATAGTAGAAAAAGTTTTACATTATTCTGTTTTCTATATGATAAAATTCAGGGTTTTATCTTTCTGGAAAAAAAAAAGTTACTCAGAAATAATGGATTTTAATTAATGTAATTTAGTTTTAAAAAACAACAACAACTTGATTTTGCGGCCATTTTTGGCGGTGCCTAGTTTTAAGCGATAGTAACGACCCCAGGAGCGTGTGCTCGAAAAGCCTTTTGAAGACATACACGAAATGGTCACACACATTTTGCCTTTTATATATATAGACATTCTTATTTACTAATTATCTATTTATATTGACTAGTTTATTAAAAATATATAAAAAGTTAAAAAAATGTAATAAATATATTACTTCAGTAAGTGACCAGACCTTTTTCGTACGCGCACTTATTGATAATACAAACATAAAACCCTATCTCTCTTCGAAGTAATCTCCTCCAGCTGCAATCCAATCAATCATTGAAACATGTTATGATTGTAAAAAAGTGTCAAAAACAGACTCTGGATGATAGATGCCCCCCCCCAATGTGCGACCTTAATAGCAAATGTTACATAGCCCACTACACAATTCAGGTCATTACCTTTCTAACGAGCCTTCACTTATTAAATTTTGATCAATAGTCGCTGAGATTTTGGACATAATATATATATATATATATATATATATATATATATATATATATATATATATATATATATGAACAAATGATTAATAAAACATGTTAAAAGACATCTTGAAAAAGAGTTAAAAACATATTTAATTTTAAAAAGGAAGCACAAGATAAGTGGATAGTCCTTAATCCGCGGAGTTTCGAAGAAATACTCTCCTTCTCATCAGAGGGCAGGAATTGAGAAGAATGAGAAGGAGAGTATTTCTTCGAAACTCCGCGGATTAAGGACTATCCACTTATCTTGTGCTTCCTTTTTAAAATTAAATATGTTTTTAACTCTTTTTCAAGATGTCTTTTAACATGTTTTATTAATCATTTGTTCATATTATAAGCTCTATTTCCTTTTCGGTTTTATTGAGCTTTTACATCTGGTTGAGATTACTTTACTTTACTTGTAAATATTAACTCTTTAATATTTATAATATATTTTAAGTTTACCATTTTGATTACCTTGGTAAACTTATTGTAATTTTTATTTTATATATATATATATATATATATATATATATATATATATATATATATATATATATATATATATATATATATAAAATCGTAGCCAAATTGAATATTGAAATGCTCATATCTTTGGTTCTATGAGACAAAACTACATGAAAATTTGCTTTTTGAAATTTATAATACTATTTTATGAATAGAATTTTATGATTAAAATTTTATGACAATTGTGAAAAAAGAACTTGTACTGTTCTGGAAGACCACATGAAGTCCATTTGTGTGTCAATCTCTCATCTTCTCACTGTATCATAGCAACAGCCTCCAGGTTTTTCTTGGGTTTAAAGAATCGCGAAAAGTCAAAGTGAGCAAGGCTTGGACTATATAGAGAGTGAGGCACTACCTTGATGCCCATCTTGGTCAAAAAGTCTGTGACAAGGATGAGCACCCTTGGAAAAAAAAAACTTTGTGTAAATCTTCCGCATCTTCAGTTCCTCGTGAATAATTTGTGTGTACAGTTCCCACACTGACACCAAGCAGTGCACTTATTGTCATTATAGACACAAGACGGACCTTATCCATGAAATTCTTTATTTGGCTAATCAAATCTGGCATTCTAACTTCCTTATTCATTGCACCCCTCTCATAATCCCCTACAGACTCCCTGCCTTCCTTGAATCTCTTATGCCGCTCAAAAACTGATGCTCGATTCATGCCAGATGGTCTAAAAGCAGTCTGAAGCATTCCATACGTCTCTGTAGCATTTCATTCAAGTTTAAAACAGAATTTCATTGCATATCGTTCTTCTAAAGTGTCCTCACACGCAGATTGGATTTTTGAAATTCACCAGTTGTGAAAATCAGGCTTTAGTAGGGTGTATTCCAATTCCTGCTGTAGTTGTTCATTTGAACCTGAAATCATAAAAATCGATCAGTCATAAGATGTATAGCAATAACTTACTGAATTTTCAAGTGTCTACGACAATTTTAAATGCCTCGTACATACGACTTTTTAAAATTTTTATCTATATATTAATACGATATCGTGTGTTATTTTGTGTGTCACGCTTACATATTTTTTCTTTCGAGTGACTGTCGTTTAATTGTTATGACCTTCCATTTCTTGTTAGAAAATGTTCCCCGAAATTCTTCATAAGTTTTGGTTTCGGTTTCGATTCAAACGAATGCACCCAGTTCATATGGATATATATATTTTTTTATTTTTGAAATATATATAATATATAAAATAATATATAATATATAAACATCGATAGAATATTAGCTCTATAATAATACATACGAAATTTGCATAAATTAAAATATCATATTTAAGCATATTTTACGACCGGGCTACGCTGGGCGTCCATGCTAGCTTAGATAAATACTTTTGCAACTTTAACAAAAGAGCTACAATAATATCAGGGCGTCTCCATTAATGCTGAACATCCACAAAAAATGCCAACATAAATATATTACATATGAAAGGGCCCCCCTGTGGAATATCCACAAGTCTCGCTAGTCTACTCTGATTAGCTTTATGCGTATATATCTCAGTAATTTGCATGTGAGTGGCTATTATATATTATTAGAAGGACGAATTAAACAGAACAGGAAACCGATAAGGAGCACAGACGTTGAGAGTTGGTGTCGTGAATTACGGTTTTAGTTAAGAGAAGTTGATACGAATTGTGACGTCGCGGAGAAGGAGTTCTGACTTTTTTTTTCATTTACAATAACCTCCGACCTTCTTCAAGTATTATCCTACCGAGCCCAGGAATCCGTACGGAATTTCGATGCTGCTTGGTCGGTTATTTTTGTTTTACGGCATATCAACCCCTTTCGGGTTATTTAATGCCGAATCCAGTGATTTTGAAGATTTTTTTTTTAATAGAATATATATATATATATTTTTAAAGTCAGTTTCTATTTCACCCATAGTTGGGACCCTAATAGAGACTACCACTCCGGGTCAGAGTGGACCTGGAAGCAATGGCAATTAAAGGGTGGCTCCACACTCCTCAAAGCCTGCAAGCTGGGGTCTCACTATCGGATACAGTTTAAGGTCATATCCAGGACCTAACGGAATTTCGAAAGGAATCCTTTATTTAGTCCATGGGGATAGCATGCACTTTTTCCGTCAGCCATGACCGGATAGAAATCCCAAGTAATTCGCAATTGTATTTTTAAGTGTTGCTCGCACTGAGAATTGAACCTTTAACGTCAAGAAAAGCGTAACTTTTATTTTTTTTTTACACAGGCATCACCACATTATCAAGACCAAGAGGCCACTTGAGGATAAGGGTTACAACTGAATTTTTTTTACCAATTACTTTATCCACCACGCCACAGCTTCATAAAACGTTTATATATTTTAAGCATATCTAAGATGAAAAAAGAGAAATTGATGAGAGAAAACCTTTTTTGTTTGGTTCTCATGAAGTAAACACTGACACACGCACCTGTTGCGCACGTATTTGCTTTTATTTAGTCAGTTAACGGGAAGATGAATTTAAAAAACACGCACGAAAAGTGATATCGCGCGTGCGAGGGAGGGAGGGAGAGAGAGAGAGAGAGAGAGAGAGAGAGAGAGAGAGAGAGAGAGAGAGAGAGAGAGGTTACGAGTACTGAAAATGGAGGGTATATATATATATATATATATATATATATATATATATATATATATATATATATATATATATATTAGTGTTCTGACAAGGCCATAGGCGAGACAATCGAAGCAGCAAAACTGAAGCTGGCCTGCGGGACACTATATATATATATATATATATATATATATATATATATATATATATATATATAAATGCTATATATATATATATATATATATATATATATATATATATATATATATAAATGCTATATATATATATATATATAAATGCTATATATATATATATATATATATATATATAAATGCTATATATATATATATATAAATAAATGCTATATATATATATATATATATAAATGCTATATATATATATATATATATATAAATGCTATATATATATATATATATAAATGCTATATATATATACATATATATATAAATGCTATATATATATATATATATATATATATATATAAATGCTATATATATATATATATATATATATAAATGCTATATATATATATATATATATATATATATATATAAATGCTATATATATATATATATATATAAATGCTATATATATATATATAAATGCTATATATATATATATATATATATATATATATATATATATATATATATATATATAAATGTAAGCAAATTTGGGCATATTTTATTGGTTTGAAAATATAGGTTCTTTTTTCACAATTGTCATAAAATTTTAATCATAGAATAGTATTATAAATTTCAAAAATCAAATTTCATGTAGTTTCGTCTCATAGAACCAAAGATATGAGCATTTCAATATTCAATTTGGCTACGATTATATATATATATATATATATATATATATATATATATATATATATATATATATATATATGTATATATATATATATTATGTCCATAATCTCAGCGACTATTGATCAAAATTTAACAAGTGAAGGATCGTTGGAAAGGTAATGACCTGAATTGTGTAGTGGGCTATGTGATATTTGCTATTAAGGTCGCACATTTGGGGAGTCATCCATCATCCAGAGTCTGTTTTTGACACTTTTTTTACAATCATAATATGATAGTCATTTGTTTTCCTAGTTTCGCATATGAATTACAATATATCTGATATTTCCCCCAAACCTCTGGCCTTAATGGAGGGGAAACTAAAACTTGCTGAAATAACAGCAAGGGGAGACTTGATTCCAAATATTTATCATATGTTATATCTTCCTCTCTTTAGCTTTCATACATAAAGTAAATTCCACAGTGTATAAGGATTATTTGATACTGGAGATATTCATAATTGTATCCTATTCCCAAAAGAGGGGAGATATAACATATGAGAAATATTTGGAATCAAGTCTCCCCTTGCTGTTATTTCAGATCATTTGAAACCATAGCATCAAGTTGTAGTCTCCCCTCCATCAAGGCAAGAGGTTTTGGGGGATATATTTTGTATATATACAGGGAGGCGCAAAAGTCAGACATTATTTTGAACCAGTAATAACTTTTTCATTTAATAAAATTTTCCATATTTTTTTCAGAATTTTGCAGAGAAAACATTGGCAATTGACCATGGAAGAAATTTAGCACTGAGCAACGAACCTAAATTATTGAAGTTTATTTCGAAAATCGTCGTTCCACAATCTTGACTCAAAAAGCCTATCGTCGATATTATAATGCCAGACAAGCTTCCAATCAGAGCACAACTGATCGTCTTGTGAAAAGGTTTCGGCAGCAGGGCTCAGTCAGGGATCTTCCACGAACTAGCAGACCACGTTCAGTACGTACAGCTGAAAATGTAGTACTTGTAGAGGACAGCATTGCTGAAAACCCGGACACTTATCTGGCCTTTGTGCCAAGATCAAAGTGTAGTATATTTTATTAATATTGTTATTTTTATTTATTTTTTTTATATAAATAAAAAATGTTTTAAAATTGGGTTTAAGTAAGCACAACCCCCCTCCCACCACACACACAGAAATACAAATTAAAAAGGGAACCATGATAAAAGATGCTGACCGAGAGAGAAATCTTTAAAAATTTCCAATAGAGACGAGATGGATCAACCAACCTCACCATCCCCTCTTCTTTTTGAGTTGGCCTTGTGCCTAGATTTTTTGTTCATTTTCCCAATTGTATTTTTCTTTTCCTGTGAATAAAAAATTTATTATCTCAAAGTGTTGTATCTGTTCTTCGGATGCTGCACTCCAATTTCTTGTTCTCTGTTAGTGAAGGAGAAATCCTTCATGACTGAGACAATTTTTAATTTTTGTTCCTTTTCTCCACGTTAAAGAACGACCCTGGTGTCTAACTCTGTCCCGTGGGGAGGTACTGTAAATAGGAATCCGGACACTTCAACTCGAAGACAGACCAGTGAGATTGGGATGTCCAGAAGATCACTTTAAAGAATTCTGATGGAACTGCGTCTGTTTTCAAACAAAATTCAAATGGTACAGACATTGCAACCCCAGATTTACAGTTTCGCTTAGTTTATGCTGTTCCCATTCAGAGATTAGCCAGAGAACAAAATGAGTTCATCCATAAACTGATAATGAGCGACAAAGTCCATTTTTATGTTCGTAAATAAGCAAAACTGCCAAATATGGGCAATTGAAAATCCAAGAACCGTTCATCATATGGTGTGGTGTTACATCGGAAAGAGTTACAGGTGTGTAATAATAAAGAGTTACTTGCCCTTGGTTAATATCAGGGGGGGGGGTTAAATAAAGTCTTTGATATGAATGAACGCGTTTCTGGTTCTTTCCTTCCCGCTCTTAAAATGTAGTAGCAGCGGTCACCACGTGGGGGCATAGAAATTACAGGGACCCGACGAAACATGGTGTCAGATTGGGATAAATTTTTTTTCTTTGGGTAAGGAAACCTTATAACGAAAAAAAAAAAAAAAAGAAAAAAAAAAAAAGGATTAACGTCAACTATTTCAAAAAGAAATATGTTTAGACTTCAGCCCCCAGAGCGTTTTGACTTTACGCAACCGAACCAGTGGAGGAGGACATGGCGAGAGCGATTTCAACGTTTTCGTAGTCCGACAAAATTATAGGAAGAGTCGCCCGATACACAAATTAGCACGCTTGTGTATTGTATGGGACCGGACGCCGAACAGATATATAAGTCGTTCTCTTTCAAGAAAAAGGAAGATGAAAAGAGTTTCGACGTGATACTGAACAAATTTGAAGGCCACTTTATGCCAAAAAAAAATTATTATACACGAGCGCGCAAAATTTCACCTCAGAACACAAAAGGAAGGCGAATCGATAGAACAATTTATTCGGGGACTTCACGAACTATCGGAAAACTGTGATTTTCCACACAAAAATGACCAAATAAGAGACAGGCTGGTCATCGGGTTAAGAAGTGGAGAGCTATCCGAAAAACTACAACTTAGAGACGACCTAAGCTTGGAAAAGGCTATCGAAATAGCACGCAGCTACGAACAAGTGAGACAGCAAATGGCTGAAATGAAGGAAAAATCGGTTGACGCAGTAAAACAAAACGAATGGAAACAAAATTATCCACAAAAAGAAACGCAGCAACAGAGATGTGGAAAATGTAACAAAAAACACAAGCGGCAAGATTATTGTCCAGCGAACGGAAAACGATGTCGAAAGTGTGACAAAATAAATCACTTCGCGATATGTTGCAGATTCAAAGCCCATAATGTCAGAAAAGTGGAAAAACATACGTCAGAGGACTTTCTTGAGGCTATTTATAAAAGAAAAGAATTCAGAGAAAATGCCATAGACCCATGGCACGTGCGATTAAAGGTATGTGAAAATAATTTAATTTTTAAAATCGACACCGGAGCGGACATAAATGTTATCAGTTACGAAACGTTTCGTAGCTTGAGGGAAAAACCTGTTTTGAAACCAGCATATGGTATATACAAAAGCCCCGGAGGTATATTGAACTGTATAGGGAAGTTTACGGTTGATACGATACATAAGGATAGCAGATACTCATTCGAAATACATGTTATTGATAGCAGTACAGACAACTTGCTATCGAGAGAAACAGCGTATCGAATGAATTTGGTTAAATTCGTGTCTAATGTAAACAAAGGGGAGGTAACTGGAGTCATGAAAACAGACCCAGTGAAAATAACGTTAAAAGACGGTGTGAAACCGTATTGTACACCGACGGCTAGACGGATAGCATTTCCCATTATGCCAAAAGTAAAGAAGGAACTTCGACGTTTAGAGGACGATGGTGTGATCGAGAAAGTCACACAACCAACGGATTGGTGCAGTCCAATCGTTCCGGTGAGAAAACAAAACAGAGAAGTACGGTTGTGTGTCGATCTAAAAAAATTAAATTCTGCAGTAAAACGCGAATATTATATGCTGCCGAATCTGGAGGATATATCACCCAAATTGAACGGCTCGGTGATATTTTCGAAACTGGACGCAGCCAGTGGGTTTCACCAAATTCCATTGGCAAAAGAGAGTCGGTTGCTTACGACTTTCATAACCCCATTCGGGAGATATTGTTTTAAAAGATTGCCCTTTGGAATATCATCAGCACCGGAAAATTTCCAAGCTTCTAGAAAATGTTGAAGGTGTTCACGTCATAATAGATGACATATTAATTCATGGAAAAACGATGGAGGAACATGATAGAAGGCTTACAGTAGCACTAAAAATAATAGAGCAAGCAGGAATAAAATTAAACAAAGAGAAGTGCGAATTCAGGAAAAGCATTATAAAATACTTCGGACACAGCATATCAGCTAAGGGGATACAACCCACTGAAGAACGGTTAGAAGCGATAAAAAAGTTGTCTGCCCCTACATCAGTCACAGAGCTCAGAAGATTTTTGGGAATGAGTCAGTATCTAGGGAAATTCGTGCCTAACTTAGCAGCGGCATTACAACCAATGCTGGAATTATTGAAAAAAGATACGGTTTGGGCTTGGAATGAACCTCAAGAAAAGCCATTCCAAAGCGTTAAAGAACTATTGACACAGGCACCGATATTGACTTATTATGATCCAAAAAAGCCCATCACGATTAGTGCGGATGCGAGCAGCTATGGACTTGGCGCTGCCATTTTCCAAGAAGAAAATAAAATATTGAGAGTCATAGCTTATGCCTCTCGTACGCTGACACAAACAGAACAAAACTATGCTCAAATTGAAAAAGAATGTTTAGCGAGCGTATGGGCCTGTGAGAAATTTGACAGATACATCGCGGGACTAGATCAGTTTTGTCTTCTAACGGATCATAAACCTTTGGTACCGTTGATAAATACTCAGGATCTGAATAACACTCCTTTGAGATGTCAAAGACTGTTGATGAGACTTAGGAGATACAATCCTATAGCAGAGTATGTTCCTGGGAAACTTTTGCTGGTATCAGATGCACTGTCTAGAAGTCCAACAGAAAAAGCAGAAAGCACCACGGAGAAAGATGTAGAAATGTATATAGACACTATCATAAAGACCAGATCAGCTACTGATAGAAAATTACAAGAAATTAGGAATGCTACATCTAAGGATTCAAAACTACAGGAGATTATCCATTTAACATCAAATGGTTGGCCGAGCAAGGAGGATAGATTAAACAAGGGAGTTAAACCTTACTTTAACTTTAGGAATGATCTATCAGTTCATCAGGAAATTTTATTTTATCAAGATCGAATAGCAGTTCCACAAAATTTCAGAGCAGAAATATTACAAGCAATACATACAGGACATCTGGGGTTAAACAAATGCCAAGAACGAGCCAAAATGTCAGTATGGTGGCCGAGAATATCACAAGAAATAGAAGATCTCATTAGACGATGTGATTTTTGCAATAGTCATCGTGCTGCAAATCCCAATGAAACATTGAAACCAACTACTTTGCCAGATAGGCCGTGGCAGAAATTGGGGACAGACATCCTAAAATTGGAGGGAGAATATTACTTAGTCGTAACAGACTATTTCTCCCGTTACTTGGAAATCGCGAGATTAAATCCACTAACCAGCAAAATGATAATTGGGAAATTACGAGAAATATTTGCTCGATGGGGAATACCTGAGGAGATCGTAAGCGATGATGGAGGACAGTTCACAAGCACATATTTCAAAGAATTTGCAAAACAATATGGATTCACACACACCACAGCGAGTCCGCATTTCCCTCAGGCGAATGTAGCTGCTGAAAGCGCAGTGAAAATTGCGAAAAGAATATTACGACAGTCAGACATATTTCTCGCATTAATGGCTTACTGTAGTACACCAATAACTGCTACGGGAGTTAGCCCAGCAGAACTCTTGATGGGTAGAAAAATTAAAACAACTTTACCCAGTCATCCAAATAAATTAAAACCCAAATGGCCAAATTTACGAAAAGTAAAAGAGAGAGATGGGGTTTACAAAAAAAAAGTAAAATAAATTACGATATAAGACATGGAAGTAAAGACTTGAAACCACTAAGAGTGGGAGACAGAATCCGAGAGAAAACGGATGAAGAGAAAATGTGGAGGAATACTGGTATAGTCACAGCAACAAATAAGAAAAATAGGACATATAAAGTAAAGTTGAACTCTGGAGAAAGTCTAAAAAGGAACAGAAAACATTTACTACCTATTTTGGAAAACGTAGACAACTCCTCCAGAAGAAGTGAAGTTAAGCAAAAACAGGAGACAACTGTATCAAGCAGAGGACGATTATCAAAAAAAAAAAAAACGTAACTACTTGAAAGACTTTGTTTGCAAAGATAATAAATGTTACCGTTTGTAAATAAAGGTTAAAACTGTTTGTAAATAAAGAAGGAAAAAAAAAGGATCTCGACAAACGGAGATGTGTAATAATAAAGAGTTACTTGCCCTTGGTTAATATCAGGGGGGGGGGTTAAATAAAGTCTTTGATATGAACGAACGCGTTTCTGGTTCTTTCCTTCCCGCTCTTAAAATGTAGTAGTAGCGGTCACCACGTGGGGGCATAGAAATTACAGGGACCCGACGAAACAACAGGTCCTTATTTCTTCGAAGACGCAGAAAGCAGAGGATTGTCAACAAATGATTGAAAAATGTTTAAGGTCAGCTATTCAGGACAACGCAGAAATGTGGTCCTAACAAAATGAAGTGACTGCTGACGTTGCCTGTTAAAATATGGCGCTCCTAAGGGGATTGTTTAGCGAACTTTTAATTAATAGATTTTCTGATTTTACCCGCACTTTAAGTTCAACGGATTTGACAGCCCCTGACTTTTTCCTTTGGGGTTATAATAAAGAAAGAATATATGTGAAGAATCCAAGAAAAATTCAAGAACTTCAAATTAACATCAGACATGAAATCCGGGAATCACAGCCTGATATTTTAAGAAGTGTAATGAAAAATGTCATAAATAGAACCCGCTTTTGTGAAGCCGAAAATGGTGGCCATTTCAAAACTAATGTAAAACATTAACAGCTAAATGTATTATTATTATTATTATTATTATTATTATTATTATTATTATTATTATTATTATTATTATTATTATTATTATTATAATAAAATATTATTATTATTATTAAAATATTATTATTAAAATATTATTATTATACTAAAATATTATTATTATTATTATTATTATTATTATAAAATATTATTATTATTAAAATATTATTATTATAAAATATTATTATTATATTAAAATATTATTATGATTATTATTATAAAATATTATTATTATAACAAAATATTATTATTATAGAATATTATTATTATATTAAAATATTATTATTATTATTATAAAATATTATTATTATAATAAAATATTATTATTATTATTAAAATATCATTATTAAGATATCATTATTAAAATATTATTATTATAATTATTATTATTATTATAAAATATTATTATTATTATTATTATTATTATTATAAAATATTATTATTAAAATATTACCAGCTAAATATATGATTTATAAGTAAACAGTCGTAAATTGCTTTAAATGTTGAAATATTTATCACCTAAACAAACCAATGCTGAGTTTTGCGCGCCCCCCCCACACACACACATAAGTATAAAGTAAGAATTGTGTGTGTGAGGAGACTTCTCACACTATATACTCAACGTATTTTTGATCTATAAGCTTGAAATTGATATATAGGATATTTAGACATATTGAAAAGTTTTTAATCCGTTTTTATCCGAAAAAAAAGGGGTTACTAAGGGGTCAAAATTGAAAATTTAGTGCGTGGGTGTCATCGGATATATACCTGTTTGCTAACTATTTCACGAATGCGCATGGGCGAATAGTTCACATTACTTAACTTAAAAAATAAGTAGTATTAAAACACCTGATGTACTTTCAAATAATGAGTCTTTGGCCATTGCTATTGGTGGTAGAGAAGGTTTATTGTAGTGATTGAAGGAAACAAGTTTAGTCTTAGCAGCATTGTATGTGACCATCTATTTTTCTCCTCCTTCCACTACAGATTGGAGGTCATCCTCTAGTGTTTCTGCCATTTCTTTAGATATGTGTTCATTTGTTTTCCTGTTGTGTCTGTTATAGAGCGTGGTGTCATCAGCATATATACCCATCTTACAGACAATTTTGTCAGGGAGGTCATTTATGAATATTAGGAATAATAGCCGTCCAAGGATAGACCCCTGAGGCACTGCCGCGTTTATATCATATTGTTTAGATGTACGACCATCGAGGACAACCTGGATTTTTCTCTTATCTAAGAAGGATTTAATTATGTTAAATATTCTTCCAGTGATACTGTATGATCTGATTTTTTTTTAGAAGACCTTCATGCCATACTCTGTCAAAAGCCTTAGATATATCTAGAGCTACCGCTCTACCCTCCCCTGTTTTGTCAAGTGAATGGTATTTACACTCGGAGATTACAGTTAGAATGTCTGCTGTGGAACGGGCTTGCCTAAATCCATATTGTTGGTCGGTCAGAAGTTTAGCATCTGTATGGTGATGGACTAGAGCTTGGTTAATTATGGACTCAAATATTTCGGCAAAAAGTGGGAGGAGGCTAATGGGGCGATAATTTGCTAGGTCTGTTCTTTCGCCAGAATTCTTGAAAACTGGTACTATATAAGCAGTTTTCCAGCAAGCAGGAAAGCAAGATTCATTAAGGCATTTATGGCTGACTGGGTTAGCTTCCATACATTCATATCTGATCTACTTCTGCATTTTATGTTTAAAAAGGATGTATCCTCTATAGTATCAGACCTGACCGAATGGTTAATTGTAGGCATAGACCGATTCATACCATCCAAAAAATTCCAACAAAAACCTAACAGCCAGCCATGGTTCTCCTCAAAATGTGCTGCTGCCATTGCCCACAGAAATCACTTTTTCCATAGCTACCAACGTAATAGATGTACTGAAACTAAAGCTGCTTTCATGACTGCCAGCAACCATTGTAAAAGAGTAATAAAAAATGCAAGAGAGCTATATAATCAGTCCGTCAAATCCAAAGTAGCTGAGCAGCGGCTTGGTTCCCACCAGTTTTGGCAAATAACAACCAGGATCTTAAACAGAAGCGTGCGTTCTATCCCAACTATCATCAATGGACCTGAGGTCATCTCATCAGCATCAGACAAGGCCAGACTATTTGCCAAGAACTTTGCCGCAAACTCTACCCTCTGCGACGAAGGTCATCAACTCCCCGTATTTCCTCCTACAACAGACAACATACTACCAAACATACAAATATCTGTGCGTGAGGTCGACAAACTAATCAAGAACCTTGATTCCAGTAAAGCAACTGGCCCAGACTGCATTCCAATTATAGTGTTGAAAAGCTTTGACCAGAACTTGCCCCCAAACCTGGTCAGTATGTCCTTTATTTAAGAACTCATGTGATAAGTCATCTCCCTCTCAGTACAGACCAATAAGTCTCTTGTCTGTCATGAGTAAGTTGTTGGAATCTATATTAAATAGAGAAGTAGTCAACCACCTGAGCAGAAATAACCTCCTTAGTAACATGCAATATGGTTTCCATTCTGCTAGATCTACAGCTGATGTGCTAACAGTTATATCTCATAGGATTAGGGAATCTCTCGACAAAGGCTTCCTTTCTAGGGCAATTGCTCTTGACATATCAAAGGCCTTCGATAAGGTTTGGCATAAGGGCCTACTTCACAAGATTTCCAGCTACAGTATAACTGGAAATGTTTTCTCAATAATTAAATCAGTTCTCTCTGATAGGCTCATAAGTGTAGTGGTTGATGGGCAGCAATCAGAGGCCCACAGTATTAATGCTGGAGTCCCCCAGGGGTCCATCGTGGGTCCAACTCTCTCTTCCTGATCTACATCAATGATCTCCCAAAACTCATACTTAAATCATTCGTTGACATCTATGCTGATGACACGACCATCTATGGCAACACATCAAAGGCCGTAAATGACAAAGCTCTCTCTGATTCCCTCTCCTCTGATATTGAGCGTGTGGTACAGTGGGGGAAGTGGTGGCTGGTTACTTTTAATGCATCTAAAACCAAGCTCCTATCTTTACATCATAAACGCTCTGTTCCTCATCTGGCATCAATTGAAATGGATGGTTCTCATCTTGGGGAGGCTTCATGTTTTGACAAGCTCCTGAATTTGACCTTTACTCCTGATTTGAAATGGAACACGTATACCAAGTCTGTTGCCCGGGCTGCTGGAAAATGGTGGGATCCTTCTACTGCTCCAGAAGATATCTCACTGCTGATGCAATTCTCTACCTCTATAAAAGCCAAGTACGTCTAACGATGGCGTACTGCTGCCGCATCTGGGCTGGAGCTTCTAAAAACAGCCTATCCTGCCTTGACAAAGTACAAAATAGACTTTGTGGCTTAGTAGGGGATGCCTTTTTCTCTTCCCTGCAACCTCTCTCCCACAGAAAAGACGTTGCGAGTCTGTCTTTGTTTTATCGTTATTTTCCATGGCATGTGCTCGTCCGAGCTCCAATCTCCGGACCCCCCGCCAGTCTTTCTCGAAAAACACCCGTCTAGCTAAAACTGCTGTCAGTAATTTCCCCTACTCTTTATCTGTGCCTAAATCAAAACGTAGATTCCATGAAGAAAGCTTCTTTCCGAGAAGTGCACGCCTGTGGAATTCTCTTCCGTCTGCCTGTTTCCCACCTGACTACAACTTAGATGTCTTCAAGTCAAACGTAGGCAGATTCCTGATTAATCGCCCTCTTAAGCAATATTACGTATTGGGTTATTATTAAGATGACGTATATTCTGTATTGTTGTCGTTCATGTTGTAAGAGTCTTAGAGTGATAGAGACAGTCTTAGGAGTATTCATGTGTTGAGTGTTCATATATCTTAAGATCTTCATGTTTGTGGAGATAGCATAATGGCGACATAAACAGGGTATATATAAAGAGAGAGACAGTTCTGTATATATATATATATATATATATATATATATATATATATATATATATATAATAGAGAGTGTACATGTTACTACAAGAGAACCAAGCCTGTAATTCTACTAGAAGAGATTTTTGAATATCTTGATAGATAGACTGAGAGATTGTTTGACATTTACGTTTGACAGTTGTACATATAATATAAACACGTTACCTTTCTCGTTGTAATGATGAACACAGAAGACAGCAGTTATGAAAAACATAATGATCATTTATTCTTCGACCGGTCGGAAATGATTCTGTATTTCAGGGATTCAAAGTTGTTACATGGTTACTTCTAAACCCTCCCGCTTCCAGAGGGAACCTTGACTCTAACCGAGAATCGGTCTGAACCTCTCTGCTCCTCTGATCTGACTGATCTAACTCCTTCTAACTCTTCTCTTCTAACCCTGATTCTCATTCTGACTTATCTAACTAACTTCATAACTCATGACGTCACTGCATGACGAAGCACGTGCCTCTCAGAACACATGTTTCTTACAAAGCCGACCCTCTAACCTAATTTTCGTAACCCACTTTACAAATAACATTTTCCATTGTCCGTTTTTAAATTCCTTATTTTAATTTTAATTTTTATAACAGAAACAAATTTCATCATTACATTCCTTTTTCAATAAACAGATATCTAACTATTTTGTGTGAGCTAAACAATGGCAATTCCACATTCCTTATTTTCGATAACATTCTGCATTTATTTTAACTTATGATTGGAATTCTCAATTCGAAGTCTATCTTCGCAAGTTCGAATCGTTGACTATCCTATTTCATATTTACATTTAACTAATTCCCTATATTTTTTTTACTTACATGAAAAGGGGACAGCCCTTATCATATAACAGTAAGACACTTTATCAAATCTCCAATACCAACTATTACTACGATATTATCCCATTGATTATTGTACACACAATAACCCTTATCCCCGAGTGGCTTCCGGGCCTTGATAAGAGGTGATCTCCCATGTAAAAAAAAAAAAGTTTGGAGAGGATTGGAGCTATTTCGGCGGAGCACTTTTTTAATAGCACAACCGGGATGAGATCAGGTCTACATGTCAAGATTTTATGTAGTACCGGGATGAGATCAGGTCTAAGTGTCAAGATTTTTTATGATAGCATGCACCCGAGAAGGGGTCAATTTCAGATCGTCTAGTGTGGCGTCTGTCCGCAAAGGAAAACCCGGGAAAGGGTGGTTAGCAGGGTCCAGTGTGGAGTTGGAGGGAAACTGACTAGCAAGCATGTTAGCCTTCTCGGTTACTGAGTAAACAATTTCATGATTGTTGAATAGTGGGGGAATTGTTGATTGCCCATTATTTACTACACTGTTGTAGATTTTCCAGAAGTCACGCGTCCCTAATTTCTGGTACTAAATTTAAAAATTTTAAATATGTATATAAAAAAAATTGTCCGCCCACCTAACTCGTAATTAGCAACCATGTGACCGTGACATATATATATATATATATATATATATATATATATATATATATATATATATATATATATATATATATATATATATATCCACATACAGTACTGTTTCGCTGTTTCACAGCTCATCAGTGCGGCTAAAGAAGCAACTACCTCAAGCCAGGAACGAAACCCGACTCCTAAAACGACAGTCGGAACTTCTAACCTCCTAGAATTGCGCAATTCAGCTGTTGCTTTGTGGGCAGTGAATTAACAATGTTTTTGCATTGTCCATTTATACGCTAATGGTAATTTGTATATCACTTCCCAATATGCTCAACCCAACATAGGGAGCATTATATATCTATAATATAAAGCTGAACGTGTGTGTGTGTGTGTGTGTGTGTGTGTCTGGTCAGGAATAGGCTACTATATGGTTGACTATTTTAAAAAACTGATTACATATAATGATAGAAGATGTATCGAGGATCAGGAATGGGTATGTTTCATCTGGCAGAACGGTGGTTAATAAAAATTGTGGGGTCTGCATTCGCGCCTGTCCCCCAAAGTATGGAAAAAAAAAAACGTTTACAAGTGTTTTTGATATAGATGTACATAAGAATACTTTGATAAGTATGTTTTAACTTAAATAGGGATGGTATAATAAAATTGTGGGGGTCTGCATTCGCGCCTGACCTCCATAGAATGGAAATAGGAACAAACTTTAATAAAGACTTTTCATATCAATCTGCGTAAGTATACTTTGATAATTATGTTTCAGTTTGAAGAAATATGGTATAATAAAATTATGGGGTGTTCGTTCGCGCCTGACCGCATAGAATGGAAATATGTCAGAAAGTTTAACAAGGTTTTTAATATAGATCCACAAAATATTGTGATAAGTGTTTCAGTGTGAACAGGTATGGTATAATAAATTATGGGATTTATCTATTTTATTTTTACTTTCATCATATTTTGCTTTGGTTTTGATACCCCCAAATTCGAAGCTATCTCTTTAGAATTTAGGAAAACTCGTCCCGGGAAAACTCGTCTCGGGAAAACTCGTCTCGGGAAAACTCGTCTCCGGAAAACTCGTCTCGGGAAAACTCGTCCCCTTTCGCTAGATAGGAAAACTGGTCCCTTATTGAATAAATATCGATTGAAAACACATTTTATGATCGTTCTTGAAGGAGATATTGCTTTTTAAAATAGACTATAGCCCCCCCCATAATATTTAAAAAAAATATTTTTACTTGTTTAATGTTTTGTTTTTTTTTAAATAAAATTGATTTTCTAAGTGTCATTTTCTACCTTACTGGCTAAGTTCTTAGTGGTTTCACTTATTTTAAAGCGTTTATTATGTTCATACAAAGTTAATTACAAATTTTTTGGTTCTTATTTTAACGATGTTTTTTGGAGTCATAAAAACAATAATAAAAAAAAAAACAAAACAAAAAAATTAAAAAAAACAGGGAGCGATTCGATTCTTCGTTACTTTTTTTGTTTTGGTTTTTTAATTATGATAGTTTTTTTGTTTTTTTTTGTTATGTTTTTGTTTTCTCTCATACCAAATGCACTCATGCGTTATTTAAAATTATAATTTTATCAATTATCAACATTTATTGTCGTCCTGTCAAATTTTGCAAAAATTAACTAATAAATTAAAAGCGAAATATTTTTTTGGCGCGAGAGATGCCTTGTGCTAACAATCTCTCGTTAACTCATTTTTAATTTTTACTTCAAAATTCTAAAATCAATCATTAAGAGAAAAAGTAATCACTAAATAAATTTATTAATCAATTTTACTGAAAACTCCGCTATCGTTTATCAAGAATCTTTTTAATTTCATTTTTTGTTGGTTGTTTTTCGGAGGGAGATATAGTTTTAACCCCCCCCCCTCTCTAAATTATATTTAAAAAAATACAACTTTTTCGAATCAATGTGTACAGTAATACAAATCCTGATAGAATTATAATTTTAAATAACGCATGAGTGCATTTGGTATGAGAGAAAACGAAAACATAACAACAAAAAAACTATCATAATTAAAAAACCAAAACAAAAAAGTAACGCTCCCAGTTTTTAATTTTTTTGTTTTGTTTTTTTATTATTGTTTTTATGACTCCAAAAAACATCGTTAAAATAAGAACCCCAAAAATTGTAATTAACTTTGTATGAACATAATAAACGCTTTAAAATAAGTGAAACCACTAAGAACTTAGCTAGTTAGGTAGAAAACGGACAATCGATTTTATTAAAAAAAAAAAAAAACATTAAACAAATAAAAATATTTTTTTTAAATATTAGGGGGGGGGGGGCTATAGTCTATTTTAAAAAGCAATATCTCCTTCAAGAACGATCATAAAATGTGTTTTCAATCGATATTTATTCAATAAGGGACCAGTTTTTCTATCTAGCGAAAGGGGACGAGTTTTCCCGAGACGAGTTTTCCGGAGACGAGTTTTCCCGAGACGAGTTTTCCGGAGACGAGTTTTCCCGGGACGAGTTTTCCTAAATTCGTTTTGAATGGTGCCGGGAAAACTCGTCTCGGGAAAACTCGTCTCCGGAAAACTCGTCTCGGGAAAACTCGTCCCCTTTCGCTAGGTAGGAAAACTTGTCCCTTATTGAATAAATATCGATTGAAAACACATTTTATGATCGTTCTTGAAGGAGATATTGTTTTTTAAAATAAACTATAGCCCCCATCCCCCATAATATTTTTTTAAAAATATTTTTACTTGTTTAATGTTTTTTTTTGTGTTTTTAATAAAAGCGTTTATTATGTTCATAAACGAGACCGCATATTTTTTTTATATTAATATAAAAAGAATTTACTTATATACTGTTGTTTATAAAAGGGTAAAATCGATTTTTCTACCTCGCCGACTATGTTGTTTATTTAATTTATTTGGAATCGTTTATTTGGTAAAGAAAAAAAAGACAGAAAACAAACAAAAAACATGTCGGTCGAGTGTTACGGGAGAACGAGAAATAATGCCTGGTATATCACATCTTAGGGGGTCTTGATAATCGCTAAAAAATAGAAAATTAAAGAAATTACTGAGGGAGATTTGGTTTTAAAAAGAAAATAATAAATTTTAATATTTTTTAAAATATAATTTAGAGAGAGAGAGGGGGGGATAAAACCTATATCTCCCTTCGAAAAGCAACCAACAAAAAATGAAATTAAAAAGATTCTTCATAAACGATAGCGGAGTTTTCAATAAAATTGATTAATAAATTTGTTTAGTGATTACTTTTTCTCTTAATGATTGATTTTAGAATTTTGAAGTAAAAATTAAAACAATTAAAAATGAGTTAACGAGAGATGTTAGCACATGGCATCTCTCGCGCCAAAAAAATATTTCGCTTTTAATTTATTAGTTAATTTTTGCAAAATTTGACAGGACGACAATAAATGTTGATAATTGATAAAATCATAATTTTAAATAACGCATGAGTGCATTTGGTATGAGAGAAAACAAAAACATAGCAACAAAAAAACTATCATAATTAAAAAACAAAAATAAAAAGTAACGAAGAATCGAATCGCTCCCTGTTTTTTGGGGGGGGTTTTGTTTTTTTTAATTGTTTTTATGACTCCAAAAAACATCGTTAAAATAAGAACAAAAATAAATTTGTAATCAACTTTGTATGAACGCTTTAAAATAAGTTAAACCACTAAGAACTTAGCCAGTTAGGTAGAAAACGGACACTTAGAAAATCGATTTTATTTAAAAAAAAAAAACAAAAAACAAAAAACATTAAACAAGTAAAAATATTTTTTAAAAAATGTTATGGGGGGGGGCTATAGTTTATTTTAAAAAACAATATCTTCTTCAAGAACGATCATAAAATGTGTTTTCAATCGACATTTATTCAGTAAGGGACCAGTTTTCCTACCTAGCGAAAGGGAACGAGTTTTCCCGAGACGAGTTTTCCGGAGACGAGTTTTCCCGAGACGAGTTTTCCCGGGACGAGTTTTCCCGAGACGAGTTTTCCGGGCACCATACGCATTATGTTATCTTTCACTTTAGTTTATGTGTCTGTTGAATTTGTTAATAAGGCAATAAAACTATTTTTGGTAATTAACAACATTGATACAGTTTAGCTTTGAGAATTTTGTGTTACTGTTTCCATTCCAGCTTTGGACTACTATTCTCATCTTGAGTATTCCTATTTACTTGCTTCTCCCAGAGGGCAAAGTTAGACACAAGGTCGTTTTTTTTATGTGGGCAATATCCAGCTCTCCTACAAGAGGAACTCTGGATCAGAACAAAAATTAAAATTGTCTCAGTCTGAAAGGATTTATTAATTCTTCATTGAACGGGGAGATAATAGGTGGAGTGTAGCATCAGAAGTGATACTACACTTTGTTAACGTATCAGTCGATGCAACCTCCGACAGAAATTCTGTGCAGGTTCTGGAGTTCAACAGAAAAATTCCAGAGTTCAATAGTTATTCAATAATAGCAGTTTTGGATAAATAAGAAAAAATGGCAAGGCCCAACTCATCAACGATAAAATACATTCAATGATAAAATAAATTTAGAGTGCACCAAAATTAGTTTTTTCTTTTATCAAAGATAAAAGCCAGTCGAGGATAAGTGTCAACCAGGGAGCTTTTAATTACACTAAACAAAGTTAATCTTTTCTGGATCATTTTTATTTTGTTTTGTTTTAGGGAAAAAAAACTTATCCCCGTGTGTGTTTTATCCTTGATAACTAGCGATTCATTATGAAAAAAGAACCCAAAAATACAACTACAACTTGTCCAAAAAAGATGCATTTTGTTTAGTGTAATTGAAAACTTCCACATTAACCCTTATCCTCGAGTGTGTTTTATCCTTGATAAGTTGCGATTCATTAGTCCTAAGTACCCCATTTTGGGGAGCTAGATAGTCATCAGATTAAAAACCGACATTGTGTCTAACTTTGCCCTCGCGGGGTGCAATTAAATAAGAACCTTTAGATAAACAATGCTCCTAAACTGAGGTAATTGTAATTTTTTGTTCCGATCGAAAATGCCCCTTTTTGGGGAGCTGGATATTCCCCAGATTTAAAACCAACCTTGTGTCTAACTTTGCCCTAGCGGGGTGCAATTAAATAAGAACCTTTAGATAAACAATGCTTCTAATCTTTTGTTCCGATGAAATCTGCCCCTTTTTTTTTGGAGGGGGACTCGATATTAAAATTCGACCTTGTGTCTAACTCTGCCCTCGTTGACGGCAAGAAAATAGGAACTTTTACAAAATCCAAAATGAGGTTAGAATTTGGGACCTCATAGCTCCAGTAGCACCTTTTGGTGCCATTTTTACCTAGTTATTCACTTGTGCCAATTTTACCGGTGCCAATTTTACCGGTGCCATTTTTACCGAGCACCTCCTACTATATATACATGGTGCCCGGAAAACTCGTTCCGGGAAAACTCGTCTCGGGAAAACTCGTCTCGGGAAAACTCGTCTCCGGAAAACTCGTCTCGGGAAAACTGGTCCCCTTTCGCTAGATAGGAAAACTGGTCCCTTATTGAATAAATATCGATTGAAAACACATTTTATGATCATTCTTGAAGGAGATATTATTTTTTAAAATAGATTATAGCCCTCCCCCCTAATATTTAAAAAAAATACTTTTACTTGTTTCATTTTTTTTTTTTTTTTTTTTTTTTAAATAAAATCGATTTTCTAAGTGTCCGTTTTCTACCTAACTGGCTAAGTTATTAGTGGTTTCACTTATATTAAAGCGTTTATTATGTTCATACAAAGTTAATTACAAATTTTTTTGTTCTTATTTTAACGATGTTTTTTGGAGTCATAAAAACAATAATTAAAAACAAAACCAAAAAATTTAAAAATAGGCAGCGATTCGATTTTTCGTTGCTTTTTGTTTTTGTTTTTTAATTATGATAGTTTTTTTGTTGTTATGTTTTTGTTTTCTCTCATACCAAATGCACTCATGCGTTATTTAAAATTATAATTTTATCAATTATCAACATTTATTGTCGTCCTGTCAAATTTTGCAAAAATTAACTAATAAATTAAAAACGAAATATTTTTCTGGCGCGAGGGATGCCATGTGCTAACAATCTCTCGTTAATTAATTTTTAAATTTTTACTTCAAAATTCTAAAATCAATCATTAAGAGAAAAAGTAATCACTAAATAAATTTATTAATCAATTTTCGGGTTTGTATTACTGTACACATAGATTCGAAAAAGTTGTCAAAAAACAAATATATAACAAATAAATGTTATCAAAGGCAAGATAAATTACTTTTCTACCAAACTGGATATAATTTTCGTGTTTTCATTCAATTTAACATGTTTATTCAGCTCAAAAAGCATACAGTGTTTACCGATGTATTGGAAAATTCAAAATGGCGGCCGACTCTCTCTTTAACACGGTAAGTTCGGGAAAAGGTGTTATAAATAATAAACTAGACAAAATACTATTAAAAAAAACACCGAATATATATCAAGTTATGTCACGGTAATATATATTGAGCAAATTTCTAACAGTATTTTGTCTAGTTTATGATTTATTACACCTTTTTCCGAACTTACCGTGTTATTTTCCAATACATCGGTAAACATTGTATGCTTTTCGAGCTCAATAAACATGTTAAATTGAATAAAAACACGAGAATTATATCCAGTTTGGTAGAAAAGTAACTTATCGGGTAACCCAACTTATCTTGCCTTTGATAACATTTATTTGTTATATATTTGTTTATTTAACTACTTTTTCGAATCTATGTGTACAGTAATACAAACCCAAATTTTAATATTTTTAAAAATATAATTTAGAGAGGGTGGTTAAAACTATATCTCCCTACGAAAAACAGCCAACAAAAAAATGAAATTAAAAAGATTCTTGATAAACGATAGCGGAGTTTTCAATAAAATTGATTAATAAATTTATTTAGTGATTACTTTTTCTCTTAATGATTGATTTTAGAATTTTGAAGTAAAAATTAAAAAATTAAAAATGAGTTAACGAGAGATTGTTAGCACATGGCATCTCTCGCGCCAAAAAATATTTCGTTTTTAATTTATTAGTTAATTTTTGCAAAATTTGACAGGACGACAATAAATGTTGATAATTGATAGAATTATTATTTTAAATAACGCATGAGTGCATTTGGTATGAGAGAAAACGAAAACATAACAACAAAAAACTATCATAATTAAAAAACCAAAACAAAAAAGTAACGCTCCCAGTTTTTAATTTTTTTGTTTTGTTTTTTATTATTGTTTTTATGACTCCAAAAAACATCGTTAAAATAAGAACCAAAAAAATTGTAATTAACTTTGTATGAACATAATAAACGCTTTAAAATAAGTGAAACCACTAAGAACTTAGCCAGTTAGGTAGAAAACGGACAATCGATTTTATTAAAAAAAAAAAAAAACATTAAACAAATAAAAATATTTTTTTAAAAATATTATGGGGGGAGGGCTATAGTCTATTTTAAAAAGCAATATCTCCTTCAAGAACGATCATAAAATGTGTTTTCAATCGATATTTATTCAATAAGGGACCAGTTTTCCTACCTAGCGAAAGGGGACCAGTTTTCCCGAGACGAGTTTTCCGGAGACGAGTTTTCCCGAGACGAGTTTTCCCGAGACGAGTTTTCCCGGGACGAGTTTTCCTAAATTCGTCGCGTATACGTGCGAAAAGGTTTTATGACCAATTCATCTCACAGTTTCATGCTCACAGTTGAGTATGAAACCGTTCTGGGGGAACGTTTCTGGGGTCAATCGGTCACTGAGTATATTTGTGACATAAAATTATAAACTGATTCCAATATAAATAACAGCTTACTGACCAAATATGACTGAGTTCAGTTTTGACTCACAGTTCAAGTTTTTCTGATAACACAAAAATATACAATAACGAAGTAAATAACACAAAAAAGATGAAAAGCAAAACATGTATTGTATAAAAACGTAAAAAATATAATTTCAGGTACTCCTTGCGTGTTGAGTTCCATAGCTCCCAGCATAAATATTTAATAACCGCCCCCTTTGTGTGGAAATAAAAATTTTTTGTAATGAATTTTTTTCCCAATTTTACAAACATTTTTTAAATTTATTTACTTATTTATTTACGCTGGTTTATTACAAACATTTTTTCGCACCATTTTTAAATGATTAAATAAATTAGAATTAAAATAGGTACTTATACATGTTTGACACCCCGAGAGTACAAACAACGTTAAAATAATAACTATTTAGAAAGCCATTCTTAACATGGAGGTGGGGTGAACTATTTTGCACTTTCACCTAACAATTTAATGAAATAAAAGTAACATTATTTTTTTTAAGTTCATATTTCTTTCGGTATCAAACATCCATAAGTACAATACGTTCGTATGTTTACAAAATAAAAAAAAAGTTTATTTCCGTACTAAGGGGAGAGGTCATTGAATATTTAGGCTGTGAGCTATAAGACTCAACGCACAAGGAGTACTTAATTTTAAAGTATAAAAATGTATCGAACTATAATTTTAAAGTTTAAATATTTCTTTTTAATGAGTTATTCATAATTGAAAAAAAATATGCTAAAAACATTTATAGATTGTTTTTAGTATTTTTTTTTACATTAAGGTTGTATAAAATGTATCAAAATATAATTTTAATTCATCAATGTAGCAATTTAAAAAACATGAAATATTTATGAAGAAACTTGAGTTTCATAAAGGGGTCGATAACTCGTCTCCATTGCCGACATGTTGCAATGCAGGAGTTCCATAAAAAACAACAACACTAAGTGTACATAAATTACGAGGAACGAATAACATAATGTTGATTTCTGATTTCAATATCAGAAGCCGTCATCAAATGGACTGTTCCTCGCTATAATTGTTTATGCCTAAGTTATTTTGTTTGTATTTTTGAAAAATATATAAACTGCTTATTTTTATTTTATTTTTACTTTTAGCATATCTTGCGTTTGGTAGCATTTATTTGTTGTATATTTTACTTTTTCATTTTGTTGTCTTTTTTTTTTTTTTTTACATGGGTGTCACCACTTATCAAGGCCCAGAGGCCACTCAAGGATAAGGGTTAATAGGTATACATTAGTCATTGTGATTTTAGCATAGTAAACAGTGGGAATTTTGTAACTTGGATTACTTAGGGGGACGATTCAATTAGAACTTGTTCACATTGGACTTTTTCTTTTTTTTTTTTCATAGGTATCACCACATTATCAAGGCCAAGAGGCCACTCAAGGATAAGGGTTAAAGAGTGTACAGTAGAAATTGGACAATATAATAATCATTAGTAATGAAAATTTGTTAATTTTGATAACTTATATGGAACGGCTCATCAAGAACTTATTTACGTTAGACTTGAAGACAACCATATTGTAGTCAGCCGGAAAGCAGGAAAACGGAAGACAATTCCACAGGCGTGCAGTTCTAATAAAAAAGCTTTGTTCATGGAATCTACGTTTAGGTTTAGGCACAGATAAAGAGTGGGGGGAATTATTGATAGTGTTTACAGCTAGACGAGTGTTTCTTGTGAAAGTTTTGCGAGGGGGGACCATAGATTGAAGCTCAGTCGAACACTTTCCATGAAAATAACGATACATCAGAGACAAACTCGCAACATCTCTTCTGTGAGATAGAGGTTGCAAGGAAGAGAAAAGGACATCTCCTACGAGGCTACGAAGTCTATTTTGAACTCTATCAAGGCAGGACAAGTCCTTTCTAGCAGCTCCTGCCCAGATGTGGCAACAGTATTCCATCCTTGGATGTACCTGGCTCTTATATAAATAGAGAATTGCATCAGCAGTGAGATATCTACTGGATCGATAGAAAGATCCCACCATTTTTCCAGCGGCCTTGGCAACAGATTTGATGTACGTGTTCCATTTAAGATCAGGAGTAATGGTCAAGCCCAGAAGCTTGTCAAAACTTGAGGCCTCCTGAAGACGAGAGCCATTCATTTCAATTGATGCCAGATGGGGATCAGAATGTTGATGATGTAAAGAGAGAAACTTGGTTTTAGATGCATTAAAAGTAACTAGCCACTCCTTTCCCCATTGTTCTACATGCTCAAGATCAGAGGAGAGAGAATTGGAGAGAACTTGGTCGTTTACTGTCTTAGATGTGCTACCATAAATGGTAGTGTCGTCAGCATAAATGTCTACAAATGATGTAAGGATGTGATTTGGAAGATCATTAATGTAGATCAGGAAAAGAGTTGGGCCCAGGATGGACCCCTGAGGGACACCGGCATTAATACTGTGGGCTTCTGATTTTTGCCCCTCAACTACTACTCTTATGAACCTATCAGAAAGAAATGATTTAATAATTGAGAAGACATTTCCAGCTATACCATAGCTAGAGATCTTATGAAGTAAACCTTTATGCCATACCCTATCAAAGGCCTTAGATATGTCAAGAGCAATTGCCCTAGAAAGGTTGCCTCCGTCGAGAGATTTGCTAATCCTATGAGATATAACTGTAAGCACATCTGCTGTAGATCTAGCAGAACGGAAACCATATTGAGTGTCACTAAGAAGGTTATTTTTGTTGAGATAGTTGATTACTTCTGTATTTAACACAGATTCCAGCAACTTACTCATGACGCACAGGAGACTTATTGGCCTGTACTGAGAGGGAGATGAGCGATCACCTGAATTCTTAAATACAGGGCATACTGATGAAATTTTCCAGGGAGATGGGAAACTATTCTCCTTAAGACAACGTTTAAATAGTTTTGTAAGTATGGGCGCTAGTTCAGGTTGAAGTTTTTTGAGTACTATAATTGGAATACCGTCCGGGCCAGTTGCTTTACTGGAATCAAGGTTTTTTGATTAGCTTGGCAACATCACGTACAGATATACGTATATCACATAGTGTGTTTTCAGATACAGGAGGAAATATTGGGGGTTGGCGTAATATATATTTATAGTAATAAATGTTCGATAATTCTTATTTTTAAGGCATTTATTAGTATAGACATCGAATCGAATATATGGTAAAGAAACAAATAAATAGAAGTAACTAATTAAAATAAAAGGAACTTGTTTGTAAATAAGGGAGATTTTTTAAATTTATTTCTGCCCAGTGTTCAACTTATAATAGGGGAGAAGAGGTGAATGAATTACCACACAGATGAAAAAAGTTATTTCTGACACCTGTGACGTAATAGCACTTTGGGAAATCTCAAAAACGAGATTCGCATTTAGGATCTATTTAAATTTGACAAACTTCTCATTATTTTCTGTAACACCGGTGACGTCGCAGTACATGACCTAACTTTTGGAAAACTCAAAACGAGGGTAAAATTTGAGACCAGATCGGTCGTCTAGCACCCTTTTTAATTCGACAAATTTCGCACGTTTTCCCATTTTAACATACTGTGAGATATTCATGCATGTTCTCGTTTTGTCATTTTTCTCATTAATCCATTACGTGCCATTTTTACCGGTGCCATTTTTACCTATTTATTCACTTGTGCCATTTTTACCGGTGCCATTTTTACCGGTGCCATTTTTACCAGTGCCATTTTTACCGGTGCCATTTTTACCGGTGCCATTTTTACCAGTGCCATTTTTACCGGTGCCATTTTTACCGGTGCCATTTTTACCTAAATTCATAGTAAGAACCGCCAAAAATGTTCGAAAAATCAAGTTGTTGTTGTTTTTTAAAACGAAATTACATTTATTAAAATCCATTATTTCTGAGTAACTTTTTTTTTCAAGAAAGATAAAATCCTGAATTTTATCATATATAAAACAGAATAATGTAAAAGATTTCTACTGTTTTTAATTAAATTTTAAATGTTAAATTTTTCCCAAAAGTTAACAATTGGCGTTTTTTTTTGTTTTGCACAAAAACCGTATATAAATAGTTAAAAAAAAAAGGTTTTTGAAAGAATTAATTTGTTTATTTCTTATCTAACTAAGATTTAGGGTGATTTTCTATGAGAATATGCAAAAATATTGTAATATAAGTACCTGGATTTCAAATAATTCCACTTATTCATATAGGCAACCAGTTACTTCGAGTCGATTTGATTACTGTTTACATTTGTGCTTGATAAAAAGCAAACTACGGAAAACCAAAAGGCAAAAAAAACAAAAAAAAAACTTATTTTTCAGTGACGAAAATGTCAATGTATTATTAACGCTGAGGCTGGCCAGTACCAGATGGGTGACCATTTGTATGAGTTTGGTTTTTAATGTGTATGTGTGTGGGGGCCAGGCTCTCCAAAGGGGAGGGGGCAATTTACAGCAGAATAAAAAAAATTATTTCAGCGCGTTTGGCCCACCATAGTCGAAAGGCAGCAAACATTTTCAAACGGGATCGAAAAAATAATGATATTTTTAACACAAAGGGCACAATATTTATCGAATTTTTTTGTATCGATCCTTCAAAGCATGCCCTGTTTAATAATGGTCATGCATTATTCGGCTCGCTAAAAACAAATTGTTAATTTATTTATCAAAGATTTTAAAATGGTTTTTTTCGTATAAATATTAACATTTTTTTTTTGTTTTGCTTAACTTAAATTAATTATTTTACTTAACATATTCACCGAATTTCACACTTCAAAACTCAAAAGCGGAATAATTAAACACAAACGAAGTTCTGATATTCAGACGTCAAAATAAGGTATGCAAACAATTTTTTTTTAAAATCTATAATCCCGTTCCTTACAACAACATAATATGTTTTGTTCAGTTTCAGATGATTATTTTAAGCATATTTGGAACCCCCTCAAAACAAGGGGGGGGGTTGTAAGCAAAATATATATATATATATATATATATATATATATATAAATATTGTTTCTGAAAAATAAGTACACTGTTATAAAGTTCATTCTTCTCTTAATAATCGCTGAAAATTTCGTATTGATTGGATAATTACCTGGTTTTTGGTAGATTTTTAAAAAGACGGCCCTTCAAAAAGTACTTACCTGCCCCCCTCCCCCAGTTTTGGCGGTGCCTAATATATAGGTATATGAATATATGTATCTGTATATATGTATATATATGTGTATATATGTGCATATATATGTGCGTTTATATATATATATATATATATATATATATATATATGTAAACACACACACACATACATATATATATATATATATATATATATATATATATATATATATATATATATATATATGGTGCTCGGTAAAACTCGCGCGGTAAAAATGATACTAGAAAAATTGCATCGGTAAAAATTACAAAGGTGAGCAAATATGTATAAATTCCACCGGTAAATATGGCACTTCGTTAAAAAAAATTGGACCGTTCAAGAAATGTGAGCTAAGTCCCTTGATTTGGTTACGTTGAAATTCTGTAGAAGCACCGAAAAAAAAAATACCTTTTTATTCAATAATTATTTTATAATAAATTTATATAACTCGCAGACCGGAGCGAATTTAACCGACATAATTAACCAAGCTCTAGTCCATCACATTACAGATGCTAAACTTCTTACCGACCACCAATATAGATTTAGGCAAGCCCGTTCCACAGCAGACATTCTAACTGCGTATTCTCCGAGCGTATATACCATTCACTTGACAAAGCAGGGGAGGGTAGAGCGGTAGCTGTAAATATATCTAAGGCTTTTGACAGAGTATGGCATGAAGGTCTTCTCAAGAAAATCAGATCATACGATATCACTGGAAGATTACTTAACATAATTAAATCCTTCTTAGATAAGAGAAAAATCCAGGTTGTCCTCGATGGCCGTACATCTAAACAATATGATATAAATGAGGGAGTGCCGCAGGGGTTTATCCTTGGGCCTCTATTATTCCTAATATTCATAAATTACCTCCCTGACAAAATTGTCTGTGAGATCGGTATATATGCTGATGACACCACGCTCTATAACAGACAGGACAGGAAAACAAATGAACACATATCTAAAGAAATGGCAGAAACACTAGAGGATGACCTCCAATCTGTAGTGGAATGAGGACAAAAATAGATGGTCACATTCAATGCTGCCAAGACTAAACTTGTTTCCTTCAATAACTACAAGAAACCTTCTCTACCACCAATAGCAATGGCCAAAGACTCTTTATGTGAAAGTACATCTTTTAAACTCCTCGTTCTAACGTTCACAGTAAACATGAGTTGGAACAATTATATTGAGAGCATTGCCAAGATCGCTGCGAAAAAGGTAGTTCCCTCTACCGTGCTAGAAAGCTACTGACGCCTGAAAGTATCCTGTACCTCTACAAGGCTACCATTCACCCATGTATGGAGCATTGTTGTCATATTTGTGCCGGTGCATCTGCTACTAGTCTCTCCCTCCTAGACAAGGTTCAAAAGAGAGTCGCCAATCTAATAGGTCCTGAACAGGCATCCAAGCTTCAGCATCTGCCCCATCGACGTAATATAGCATTCCTCTGCCTGTTCTACAAGTACTTTAACGGTGTATGTTCCGACGGACTTCAAGCACTTGTACCCCCTCTACGTAAATACCTGCGGACAAACCCGACAAGCAATAAAATCCCACCCCTTCACAGTAGAGATCCCTAGATGTAAGAGAGCCTTCTGCTCCAATATTTTCTTCCTCAGAACCGCTAGACTTTGGAATTCCCTTCCAAGTTCCTGCTTCTCCAACTGTACTGACATGCAGAAGTTCAAGTGTAACGTGAAGCAACATCTTGCTGTCTAACTCCCCACCTAGTACCCATGTAGCCTGTTCCCTAATATTAGCCCCCTACATCAAAGTGGCAATGTGCCTTGTTTGGGGTGAAAATGTAATAATAATAAAAAAAAGTCGTCACCTGTATTGAGCAAAAGTTTAAAACCACTGATTATATGTCAGCCTACGTCACGGTAACATATATTGAGTGAGTTCCTAAAAGTATTTTGTATTGTTAGTAGAGCCCAAACCATGATTGACAGAAACTCCCGAGGATCCGGATCAAATTCTGCAAGAGTACCATTTTTTTCCATTTCGCCTTCTTTTTAACTTTTTGGAGTGGATTGCTGTACATACATCTTCTCTTTTTATTAGAATTTTCCATTACACCAAATTGAGCCACAGCAACGCATGGCAGGGTACAGCTAGTATATATATATATATATATATATATATATATATATATATATATATATATATATATATATATATATAAAGGAGATTAGAATAATAGTCTAAAGAGCTAAGTGTATTTTAATGTAATAGTGAAATTACTAGTTTAATTAAAATACAGGAAATGCTCGTTGTAATTTAGATATATAATAAGCTCGATAGTTAAATGTCCTAGAGCTAATTCAATATTAAGTAATGTGATTTATAATTTAAAAATTAAAAAAAAATTTTTTTAAATTTAAAAATCAAATTTTAATTAAATTAAAAATCAGTTTCATAAGAAGGAACAACAACAAAGTCAATTATCTGTACGAGTGTACGATCGTTTCGGAAATCCGTGCTTTTTATTTGTGGTATACATGAAGTCACGTAGAACAATTATACATAGTTTTTTTGGTAAGCACGGTCTCCTCATCAGCAAATTTAGGAGGATTTCTATTGAATTGAAAAGACGCCAAAAATAAACCTAGCATTAAAAGTAAGGCAGATAAATCTGAAAAATTGAAGTAAAAGGTATATGGTGGTTCAATTTTAGTTTCCTTGATGTAAATTCATTGAAAATCCAGCTTTTATTTAAGGATGTTGACGACTTAACAGTGCGTGTTTATAAAATGTTTATTTATACAAACATTTTAGCTACGTGTGTGAATATATATTTCTGTAGAGACTCTTTTAAAAATCCCACATCGTAATGCTAGAATGAAAATGTCATTTCGCAGAGGTCAGATCAAGAACATCCATTTTATATAAAATGTTGTTTTTAATCTATTTTTTTTTTACTGGAAGGAAAAAGAGGAACAACGACACAACTATAAATTTAATAGGGGTTGTAAACACGTGAAGAGAGAGAGAGAGAGAGAGAGAGAGAGAGAGAGAGAGAGAGAGAGAGAGAGAGAGAGATTTAGCAAGTCGCTTAGTGCTACGTCCAAGCATTGGTATATCACGTTACTGTTTTATTACCCGCTGGTCAAATTCTAATTTCAAGTATCTTTGTTTCGCGTCGGTACCCTTTTATACTTAAAGCACACACACACACACACACACACACACACACACACACACACACACACACACACACACACACACATATGTATAAATATAAATATATGAAATTGATGGCTACATATGTGCATACATGTTTCTGTAATCACCCGTTAATGGGAAAATTACGTCTTCAGGCCAAGAATTACGCTTGGGGTTTCAAGAGTAATTCTTGGCCTGAAGACGTAATCTCCTCAGTAACGGGTGATTACAGAAACATGTATGCACATGTATGCACATATGTAGCCATCAATGTTTTTATAAATAAGCTTAATATACCTGCCCTTTTTACTCATTGAGCACTTTTTGGTAGGCACATGTTGTTTCATTGGATGTACTTCTAGGAAACTAAACTCTACTGCCATAATATAAATATAAATATCTCTATTTATAAAGCCACTTACGTTTGCGCACATCGACACATATACACGCGTACGTCGGTGGTAAGGTCCATAAACCACACACACACACACACACACACACACACACACACACACACACACACACACACACGCACACACATGCACACACGCACGCACATATAAATATAAATATCTCCATGTATATGCCAACCCACGTTTGCGCACACCGACACATACACACGCGTACGTCGGTGCTAAGATTAACAACACACCACCCGCACGCGGGTACACACACGCAGACACGCAAACACTTTGGTAACAGTCAGAAAAAAAAACAGTTTTAAGGCTTTAAAATCACACACAAGGAGGCTTTGAAGTATTTAAACTGTAAGGACTGCCAAACGATTGTAACGATTGGACCGCATGTTTCCGTGACGTCAGATTTGTGTGTACTATACGAACTATGGAAAAGCAGAAGCGACTTAATGATTTTTTTAAAACCTTTGTTTATCTTCTTCAAACTGCAATTAATAATTAATCTTTGTCATAATTTTGTTAGGTTTTAAGATTTATACAGTTTAATTATTATAAATATTTGTATATTAAATATGAAATACGGTTTTACTGAATGTTCTTTTGGTTAGCTACGGGCTTCCATATTTTGTTCAGTAAAAAGAGACAAACAAAATATGAGGGGGTGCCTACAAAATGCTTAATATTTGTGCAATAATATTTTCAAATTGGTTTTAATCTGGCAATAAAATAGCTGACAAGAGTCATGTTTATATTAAAAAATGGGTATGCATTAGTCATTGTGATTTTAGCGTAGTAAAAACATTAGTGGGAATTTTGTAATTTGGATTAGTTAGGGGGACGGTTCAATAAGAACTCGTCCACGTTGGACTTGAAGACAATCAGATTGTAGTCAGTTGGAAAGCAGGCAAACGGAATAGAGTTCCACAGGCGAACAGTTCTAAGAAAGGAGCCCTGCTCATGGAATCTACGTTTAGGTGTAGGCATAGATAAACCTTGTGTGGGAAATTGTTGATAGTGGTTCTGGCTAGATGAGTGTTTTTCGTGAAAGTCTGGCGAGCGGGGGAGGGGGGACCATAGATTGAAGTTCAGATGAGCACCTGCCATGAAAATAACGATAAACGATAAAGCAGGGACATGCCCGCTACGTCTCTTCTGTGGGAAAGAGGTTGCAGGGAAGTGAAAAGGGCATCCCCCACTAATGACAAGTGCTCGTTTGAGCTCCAATCTATGGTCCCCCCTTGCCTGACTTTCACAAAAACACTCGTCTATCTAAAACCACTATCAATAATGCACCCCACTCTTTATCTATGCTTAAACCTAAACGTAGATGTATACTTAAACGTAGACGAACAAAGCTTCTTTCTTAGAACTGCACGACTGTGGAACTCTCTTCCGTTTCTCTGCTTTCCAACTGACTATAATAAGGTCATCTTCAAGTCCAATGTGAACAAGTTCTTGATGAGCCGTTCCCCTTACGTAATCCAATTCAACAACTTTCCACTACTAACGATTACTACGATATTTTCCCTTTGACTCCCGTACACTCATTAACCTTTATCCTCGAGTTGCCTCCGGGCCTTGATAAGTGGTGACTCCTTTGTAAAAGAAAACATAATTCCAAGACAGATATGATGAAAAACGAAGGACCAGAAGTTTTAGGGTCGATTTCTGATCGAGAACATGCGTGTGTACGTGGGACGTGTGTGCGTGTGTACGTGTGTGCGTGTGTACGTGTGTACGTGTGTGCGTGTGTGCGTGTGTACATGTGTGCGTGTGTACGTGTGTGCGTTTTACGCAGCGTGGTTACTTGTTGGACATGCTTCCTTAACAGCAATGGTCTTAAACGACGGAATTTTAATCACTTCGTTCCTTGCCTCCATTTTTATTTATTTTTCTTTAATATTTGTTGTTTCGTATTCGTCAAATTCTTTATTCACGCCAGCTGTATTTTGAAAAGGGGGACGCCCGCCCGACCCCTCGCTCCGTATGCCACTAGATATTGACCCTGAGATTCCCTCTTTCCGCCCTCTCTCCCTTTATTTTCTTGAGGCCTTCCGTCGTAAACGATGCCAATAATCAGGTATTATCCAACAAGGGGCGGGGGAAGAATTGATGAGAGAATGTCTTGGACGTTTGGTTCTCATAGAGTAAAGATTAACGCACCTGTTGCGCTTTTTTTGGTCAGTCAACGAGAAAAGGAATTTAAAAGACACGCACGAGCGGGCGGGTGGAATCATGGATGGAACACAGTAAAGAGAGAGAGAGAGAGAGAGAGAGAGAAAGAGAGAAAGAGAGAAAGAGAGTGTGTGTCTGTGTGAGAGAGAGAGAGGGGATAGGGAGAGAATATGTATTAGTGATGGGACGATTCCAATATTTTTCCCGATTCCGATACAATTACCGATTCCGGTTCCGATTCTTTTACAAATCTCTAAATAATTTAACTATATAGTTAGATTTTTTCTTCGATTACCGTAGAAACACACAAGTTGAATGTGCAGATATTTTCCTAAGCGTAAAAATATACGTGTGGGGGATGACCTATCGATTTAGCTGCACTGGTAGTTTAAAAATCAATAAATATTTATTATTTTATCATTATTACCAGAAATGGGAGATTTTGTTTTAAAAAAAAAATCAAGTAAAAATGATAATTAAATTATTAAATGTAATTTTGGCATCGGAAAATCAGTACAATATTTCTGATTTCGATTCGGATTATTCGTCCCAACACTAGTATGCATATATAAGCAGATTGTATGCAGAATGAAAGAAAGTTAAATTTCCATTCCCATTTCAATTTAACTAACTTTCTTGGATTCTGCATCTTTGGATTTTACTGTCATTGGAAATGTTACCCTTCACCAGCCTATCTATTCACGTGAAATCACTTTTTTATTCACTATATTCCCTCTGCTTCACTTTTTGTTATCAAGTAAAATCTATGACTTACTTGTAGTTTCATTTAATACTTTTGCAAGCAAAATCCGAATATGTGTGCGTATGGCCATACGCACACATATTTGTCCTTCCCGACATGGGTAGGATTTAAAAACTGTATTTTTTCGCACGATCTATGACTTTTTCTTTTCTTACATTTTTATTTTCAATTATCCTGAAGATGTCCTCTGAAACAAGGACGAAACGTTGATTTTTTAATAATTTCATTCGGTTTTTCTATTTTTCTTTAAACATAACGTCAACCACCGCTGGTATATTTTTTCATTCCTTATATATATATATATATATATATATATATATATATATATATATATATATATATATATATATATATAAAAGTGAACATATCTGTGTATCTGTGTGTCTGTGTACATTTCCCTACGCAATAACTCGGTCAATTTTCAGTCTTCAGACTCGAAGTTTGATATACAGGTTACTGAGATTTGGGAAAATCGATGTGATCGGTTTTTGGCCAAAAATTTGGCGAGTACGGGGTCAAAGTGCAACGATTTGACCTTTGAGAACTCTACCAAACTCCTCCGACAATTTTGGGTCTACGCACTTGAAATTTTAGATATAGGTTCCTTGGGCATAGATCTAACTTAATAACTTGATTTGAGCCCAAAACAATAAACTTTAAGGGGTCAAAGTTAAAAAAAAATTGACCTCTGCGGTCTCTTCCAAATTACTCAGACAATTTCTGGTCTAAATATTTGAAATTAAGCTTTTTCATCAGTTTGGGTCGAAAATTTGTAGTCACCAATATATAAATGTATGTATGTATGTATGTATGTATGTATGTATGTATGTTTACATTTCTGCCTTAAACTTTCAATAGAGGCGACGGATCAGTATCGTTTTAAAGTTCGACCTTTCATACGACAAATATCGAAAAATTGGCTAAAAACATTAATATCTTCCCCTTCAACTAGGCACTTTTCTACACGGGGGGGGGTCACTTTTTTCGCTGATATTTTTTAAAGTTATCCTCTCCTTTAGATTGTCTAGCCTTAAATTAAAAAAAAGATTTAACCCGTTCTTTCCCTCCTTTGCGGTACGGGTTCAAGCCTGCCTTCCTACTACCACTTTTTTCTTTTTTGCTCAACATACACATCCAAACACCCGAACAATGCCGAGAGTCAATGCTAGTATATATATATATATATATATATATATATATATATATATATATATATATATATATATATATATATATATATATAATTTTTTCATATATATATGTATACACACACACACACACACATATATATATATATATATATGTTTTTTTTTTGTTTTTTTTTACATGGAGTCACCACTTATCAAGGCTCGAAGGCCACTCAGGGATAAGGGTTATTGCGTGTACAGTAATCAATGAGATAGTATTGTAGTAATCATTAGTATTGGGGGTTTTGATAGAGTGTCTTACTTAAGGGGGCGGTTTGTCAGGAGTTTGTTTATGTTGGACTTGAAGACGTCCAAGTTGTAATCAGGTGGGAAACAGGTAAGCTGCAGAGAGTTCCACTGGCGTGCAGTTCTAAGAAAGAAGCTTTGCTCATGGAATCTACGTTTAGATTTAGGCACAGATTAAGAGTGTGGAAAATTATTGACTGTAGTTTCAGCCATACGGGTGTTTCTCGTGAAAGATTGGCGAGAGGAGACAAGGGATTGGAGCTCAGACGAGCACCTGCCATGGAAATAAAACAAAGACAGGCTCGCAACGTCTCTTCTGTGAGAGAGAGGTTGCAGGGAAGAGAAAAGGGCATCCCCCACTAAACCACGAAGTCTATTTTGTACTCTTTCAAGGTAGGATAGGTTGTTTTTAGCAGCTCCTGCCCAGATGTGGCAGCAGTACTTCATCCTTGGACGTACTTAGCTCTTATACAGACAGAGAATTGCATCAGTAGTGAGATATCTTCTGGAGCGGTAGAAGTATCCCACCATTTTCTCAGCGTCCCTGGCAGCTGATTTGATGTACGTGTTCTATTTCAGACCAGGAGTAAAGGTCAAACCCAACAGCTTGACAAAAAATTGACCCTCCTCAAGACGATAGCCATCCATTTTAATTGATGCCAGATGGGGATCAGAACGTTGATGATGTAAAGATAGAAGCTTGGTTTTGGATGCATTAAAAGTGACCAGCCACCTCTTCCCCCATTGTACTACGCGCTCAAGATCAGAGAAGAGAGAATGAGAGAGCACTTTGTCATTTACGGCCTTTGATGTGTTTCCATAGATGGTCGTGTCATCAGCATAGATGTCAACGAATGATTTAAGTATGTGTTTTGGGAGATCATTAATGTAGATCAGGAAGAGAGTTGGGCCCAGGATGGACCCCTGGGGGACTCCAGCATTAATACTATGGGCCTAGCTGGAAATCTTGTGAAGTAGGCCCTTATGTCATTCCTTATTGAAGGCCTTTGATATGTCAAGAACAATTGCCCTGAAAAGAAAACCTTTGTCAAGAGATTCACTAATCCTATGTGATATAACCGTTAGCACATCTGCTGTAGATCTTGCAGAGCGGAAACCATATTGTGTGTCACTAAGAAGGTTGTTTCTGTTGAGATGGTTGACTACTTCTCTATTTAATATGGATTCCAACAACTTACTCATGACACACAGGAGACTTATTGGTCTGTACTGAGAGGGAGATGACTTTTCACCTGAATTCTTAAATACAGGGCATACTGATGGGGTTTTCCAGGGTGTTGGAAAGCACTTCTCCTTAAGGCAACACTTAAACAGTTTTGTAAGTATGGGGGCAAGTTCTGGCTGGAGCTTTTTCAGCACTATTACTGGAATGCCATCAGGGCCAGTTGCTTTACTGGAATCAAGGTTCTTGATTAGATTGGCGACCTCATGCATAGATGTATGTTGCATAGCGTGTTGTCTGTTATAGGAGGAAATACAGAGAGTTGATGGCCATTGTTGCATAGGGTAGAATTAGCTGCAAAGTTCTTGGCAAATAGTCTGGCCTTATCTGATGCTGACGAGATGACCTCAGGTCCATTGATGATAGTTGGGATAGAACGCACGCTTCTGTTTAAGATCCTGGTTGTTATTTGCCAGAACTGGTGGGAACCAAGCCGCTGCTCAGCTACTTTGGATTTAACAGACTGAGTATATAGTTCTCTTGCATGTTTTATTACTCTTTTACAGTGATTGCTGGCAGTCCTGAAAGCAGCTTTAGTTTCAGTACATCTATTACTTTGGTAGCTATGGAAAAAGTGATTTCTGTGGGCGATGGCAGCAGCACATTCAGGGGAGAACCATGGCTGGCTGTTAGGTTTTTGTTGGAATTTTTTGGATGGTATGAATCGGTCTATATATATCTCTCTTTTTTTCATATATATGTATTTACACAGGTGGCAAAAAGAAAGTCCGCACTTGTAATTTGCAAATTTAAGCTAAATTTAATGTAACTGTTTTGTAACTATCCCTCATTTGGTTGACCTTTTATTCTTCTATAAGTTTACCTGTTCATATTTGACTTTTGATTGAAATATTCTAGTGTTCATGTCAATTAAAAAAAAAACTTTTAATTGATGAGACAAAAAGGAATCCACGGCAACAAATTCGCTTAAAACCAGCTTAAATTATCGACCCTCAATCAGTTTAAAATATCCACCAACAGGCATCAAAGCATCTCTAATCGTAATTGTTGTTGTCCCAGGTTATACATCGTTAGAGGAATAAAAGGCGAATCAAATGAGGTATAGGTTTTTTAAATAGTTACAAGTGCGGTTTTTTTTTGCCGACACTATATATATATATATATAAAAGTGAACGTGTCTGTCTGTCTGCCTGTCTGTGTACATTTCTCTACACAATAACTGTCAATTTTCAGTCTACAGGCACGAAATTTGATATACAGGGTATGGAGATTTGGAAAAATTTTGTAATGCGTTTTCGGCCAGAAATTTGGCTGTTAAGGGGTCAAAGTTCAACGATTTGACCTTTGAGAACTCTACCAAACTCCTCCGACAATTTTGGGACTAAACACTTGAAATTTCAGATGTAGGTTCCTTGGACATGGATCTAACTTAATAACTTGATTTGATCCCAATGCAATAAATGTTGACCTCTGTTGTTCCTACCAAATTACTCAAACAATCTGATCTAAACATTTGAAATTTTACATAAAGGGTATTCAGAGATAGGGCAAGCTTTTTAATCGGTTTGGGTTGAAAATTTGAGCAACAATTATAAATGTATGTATGTATGTATGTTTGCATGTTTGCCGAAAACTTTCGACAGAGGCGACGGATTTTTACAAGATCAGTATCGTTCAAACGACAAATACCGAAAACTTGGCTAAAAACATTAATTTCTTCATCCTCACCCCGGCACTTTTCTACAGGGATATATATATATATATATATATATATATATATATATATATATATATATATATATATATATATATATATATATATCCCTCTCTCATTCCTTCATCACAGTTAGAGATTAATAGGAATTAGTCACTACGATATCTTTTTTTTCACTCTAGAAGTTTTGCATAAAAACAATCATTCTAAGTCAGTAGGCTGTAACTTTAGATTAAAACGAGTATATATATATATATATATATATATATATATATATATATATATATATATATATAAATACAAGTGAATATAAATTAAGATGGTCAATAATTGATAAAGGGGGGAAAAATATAAACCTAGCAAATCGAAAAGATGCAACCTATGTATATTAGAATCATACCATATACTAATATTAAAAGAAAAATTATTAAACAAACGACTAACGGTTGTTTGCATAGAAACAGGTATTTAATTTCAAGCACTAGAGCAGATTAGGAAAAAAAACAAAAAAAAAAAAAAAAACGAAACGTATAATATAAGGAAAGATAAAAGATGCAAGGGAGGTAATCCTAGATATAAAAAATGATTCCATGAGAGTGACTCCCACTTTAAACAGAAGGATCGAGTAATAATACGAATTCAAACACCAAGCAAAACAGGAATATTAAAATAAACACGCATAAATGTAGAAATGAAATTATATAAAATTATATGATAATTGGAAAAAGCAAATAGAAAAAAGGGGGAAATTAAAAAAAAATTAATAAATAAAAAAATAAATAAAAAATAAAAATATGAAACTACAGGTTAAAACGGAAAACTATCTTCGCATAACACCAAAAGATGGAGGAAGTGAGGAGGCATGTCTTTGGAAATCTTTTTACCGAATACGATGTCCAGCATGTTAAAAATATGCCTTTTGTTGTAAAAATCTAATGGATAAACATCTGAATAAGTTGGTGGGGACAGGATATTTTTATGGACCCATAAATCGTAAAATTCCCTACACATTAATGAAACAGCTGTAATGGAAAAAATCCAGGAAATTAACGAAGGTTATAAAAAGAGAATGTGAGTCTTTGAATTTTCAACAAAATTTTACACACTATATATATATATATATATATATATATATATATATATATATATATATATATATATATATAAAAAAAGTTGAGCATTGTTCTTGCTCTGATAATAATATTAAAGGTCTAATTTTCTATTTAAAAATTATTCAAACAAATTTAATATACTCAATCATGAATATGCGAGCGACTACATGAAGGTTAACTAATTTGCATATTCTTTAGAAAAACCAATGTTAATTAATTATTCATTTTTATGGTTTAATGTTAGATTATTGGTTTTGTTCACTATTGCACTGCATTCTATTTATGCATAGTTATTACATTCTGCATAATTGCATAGAATTTAAGACGAAAACATTCTAAAATACGGAAATATTTCTCTCTTTCTCTCTTTTTTTTCTCCCTTTCTCTCTCTCTCCATATATATATATATATATATATATATATATATATATATATAAATTTCTATATATAATGTTTTGATTGCAGAATTTTCTCTTTTAGACCAAAGTTTGCAACAATGGATGCCACATACAAATTTATTATATATAGACTATTAACCACTATCTTATGTAACTAGGCATATTTAATCGTTACAATAAAATTCTACATTTCATTCTAGGAGCAACATCATCACAATCGCAACCATTTTTAGAGGGAAAACTTTCAAGTCCACTTGCCGCCCCCGAAAACAGCCGGGAGGAATTCAGCACTTTCGACAGATATGTAGTTTCACCCTTCGTAAATGGGTCATAAACTTTTACATAATCTTTTACTTTTTCGATTAAAAAATAATAAAGTCTCCTAGCCTAATTTCGCTCAATTTGATTGGCTTACCTCTGACCATTCCTATATTCCGGATTAACTGTAATCGCATGCTAAATCAATGCTAATGTCCCATTCAAATATGGCGTCGCAATGATGCCTATTTTTGTCCTCTCTGACTAAATTGCTGTGTTCATTCTCTTACATTTAACGGCATAAGTTTGCACTTCATCTCTCTCTCCATCCTCCCATATTTCTCTCTGTATATACTCTTCCCAACTGTGTTTCTCACGCTCTCTCTATTTCTCTCTCCCTCTCTCTCTTGCTCGCTTTATACATTTCTTTACAGCGATGTCGAAGAAAAATCAACAAACTTTTATTTTCTCTCTCTCGCTTGCTTACTTTGTACATTTGTTCCAGTAATTAATTATATTTTTTCAGATATAGTTACGTTTTTTATGTACTTTAATGCGCAATCTAGTTCGATCGTCACTGAATTAAAAGTAAATGTTTCTGCAATATGATATACTGGATTCTTTAGATTGTGCACACGTTAACTTTTTTATGGGCGGGGGACAATTTGTACATTAGGTCCACCTCCATAATTTTCTTGAAAATGATGACTTAAATAAATTTCCGACTATGCTGATTAAGAAAATCTCATTCAAAGTTTAGGGAGACAAATACTTATAGAGATATAAAGACTTGTATTATGCACTGTAATTCACTGTCTGTCAGGCTTTTACACACGCGCGATAAACAAATCTACTTCTCTCATACCGACACTGCCACCCCCAATTCTCAATTTTTTTTCATCTGCGGGCGAGTATGCTGACAACGATTATCACGGTTAAATTTGGGGAAATTATTTTTCTACCTCCAAAACAAAAAGGGGTTGTCTACTCTGAAAGTCGTTCTTTACATGAGGATGTTTGGGGTGTCTATTTCGAATGCTACTCTTAAGATGGGTAGGTTGGTGGTGTTTATTCCGAAAGTCGTTCCTCACGTTGGGAGTTTGGGATATCTATTCCAACGCAGTTCTTTACATGACGAAACTCAAAGAAATAAAATATAAAAAAAGTCGTAATTGTTTCGTTTTACACATTAAAAAATGTCATAAAACTAGAATTTACTTTAATACTATTGGTGGAAGGATTGAAAAGAAGAGGATGACTTAAACAACAAGCGAAAACAGCCATTGCTACCACCGATTTCGATCACCCTAAACATTTCACATACAAGTGAGAATCCCTAACCTCTGTTTTTACTTTCCATTATTTTTGTAATGGACCATTTTTCTTATTTTAATTATTCATACTGATTTATGCATTCCCTTAATTGCATTTAAAAAAAAAAAATTCAAACAGTGCCTGCATGTTATCGCCACAAACCAGCACTAATCGTCAGTGAAAGCCAGATTATTCCATTTCAGCCACGGCCGCCAGTGTCCGCAATTGTTCAGGGACGGCAGCGATCACCACATACAACTGTAATTTACTTTTTTTTGCAAAAGGGGGAGGGTAGTGTTTTACCGGTAATGCTGGTTAGCAAGACCTGATAATGTATACATAAAAACAGTAACCATGTCGACGTCTGCACGAAAAGTCTCTACCAAACTTCTCTCTGAATATTTGGTTTACAAAATTGAAACTTGATACATAGGATATTTGGATCTGTAACACACTTCCGATTTCATTTTTTGCCGGCAAAATTTGGTGCTAAGGCTTCAAAATTGAAAACAAAACAGTCGACCATGGCAGGGTAAGTTGGAAACATAAATATCGACTTTATATATATATATATATATATATATATATATATATATATATATATATATATATATTAGTGATGGGACGATTCCAATATTTTTTCCGACGCAATTACCGATTCTATACTAAATTCCTAATTCCGATACAATTGCTGCCAAGGTGTCTTAATTGAAAACAAAGCAGTCGACCTTAGTAGCGTAAGCTGAATAAAACATCACCCTTGCGTAAAATTAGGCATGTGCAAAATTAAACATTTATAGCCCAAATCGTTTATTTTTTAATCTTTCGTATCCATCTGTCGGTAGCGCAGACGGTAATGACGCTGGAAACATAAATATCGAACTTTATATATATATATATATATATATATATATATATATATATATATATATATATATATATATATATATATTTATATATATATATATATTAGTGATGGGACGATTCCAATATTTTTTCCGATTCCAATGCAATTACCGATTCTATACTAAATACCCGATTCCGATACAATTACCGATTTTGATTATTTCTTAATCTCTAAATATTTAATCATAGAGTTGTTATTTTTTCCGGATTACGATAAAAATGCACGCTAAGTGTGCATATATTTTCATAAATGCAAAAAATACACTTGTAAGTCAATAGATTTTAGTATTACTAGTTGTTTAAAACCAATAAATATGTAATATTATAACATTGCTACCAACAGTGAAAATTTTTTTTAATAATATAAGCAAAGGCAATTAAAAGAATCGTTCTTCGCATCGACTTTTTTCTATTTACCTATTGCGAGACATCAAAAAGTTTCGATTTTTTTTATTTCCCATTTCGATTAATCGCCATCGCCCCAATACTAATATATATATATATAAAACAAACTGCCGCTAGGGTATAAAGCAATTCACTTGTGTAAACAAATAGAGCTTAGGCGTTTGGACAATGCTTAAACTTTGTAATTTCGCATATCCATACTAGCAGCAGTGAGAACTACTGACTGTCGCTAGACGGCCGAGTTTATGTCCTGGTTTGAGGTAGTTGCTAGTCTAGACGTACTGATTAGCTGTGATACAGCGAAAGAGTAGTGTATGTTGATGACACTATATATATATATATATATATATATGTATATATATATATATATATATATATATATATATATATATAATTTGCAAAATTTATTTCGCAAACCTTTTTCCTCTGATGAAAAGAATTGAACTTTCTGAAACTCCGTGGAATAAGGTCTCAAGTTAATCTGTACTCCTTGTCGGATAATTAAAAATTCTGTATACTTCTTTACATGTTCTTAATATATTTTTGAGAATTTTAATTAATTTTCCATAGGATTTTTCTGTTTAATACATATGTTGCATTGTCTATTTATAAAAGGATTGAGTGTTTAATTATCTTACCAGAGTTAATATCGTTGTGTCTGTGACATGCATTTTCACATACCTCTGCTTCTTGGTCCATCTGGAACATCTCGTCTGGGAGGGAGACTTCATACCTGTTTTTGGGGACAAAGATTTATTTCACTCCAAGACAAGAAATTGTTTCTATAGTTTTTTATTCACCTTCCAGATCGATCGCAGAAGACTGGAAAGTGAATTTGGCCTGTGTTGTTTCTTCTCCTAGGTCTTATTTCTACCACGTCAGCGTTCGTCCCCCCAGCGAAGGGGAGGAGAACGGCAAAGCCGTCCGCTCTCTTCTAAGTCCCAACCAAATCTCCTCGATTCAGCTAACCTGATCACATGACTCACACGCAATCAAATCAGCCGATCTTGACTTCCGGTCAACGTGTCTACACTATAATTCACACTCTTCCCCTCTCTCTCTCTCTCTATCCATTCTCTAACACACACACACACACACACACACACACACACACACACACACACACACACACACACACACACACACATATATATATATATCACCACGGCTTAAGGGAGCTCTCTCCACCCCAACACACACATGCATACACGCAAACACACATGGTGCTAGTTGACCCAGAAAAAGGGTTCATTCGCCCTTTGGAAGGTCTTGTTTTTAATTCTTCAGGGAGACTAGCCACCCTCCTCACCAAACAAGTCTGGCGGGAGAACCAGTTTAGTCGCCGGTGACCCGACTATGAGGCAGGTAGTACTGGCTTACATGGTACCAGTAGCATATGACATGACCTGACATGAGACAACCTTTCTAGGAGAAGCAAATCTCTGATTTAAAAAGCCATAAAGCGGGAGACCAGTACCCGCATTAAGTTGGTCTGCAGTTTAACTTGTTGCTGGCTATCTTGCTCTTGCTTGTTGCTGGATCTCAACATTTTGAACGGAGAGAGAGACTTAGCTGTCGTACAAAGCTAAGAGTCTGTAACATCATCTGTGTATAGATACTCCCTCAGGCATTTGTCTATTAAAATGATCCTTTGGCAATGGAAGTCATTTTTGGGTCATGGACTTTAAGTGTCTGTGGAAGTGGCACTTGTCTGACAAGACGTTGCAATCATCATATATATATATATATATATATATATTTGTAGTTATCGACATACAGTCCTGTTTCGCTGTATCACAACTCATCAGTGCCACTAGACTAGTACTTCTCCCGAGTCGAGGATTGAACCTATAACCATCGCGTTGACAGTCAGCAGTTCTACCGATCGACCCACGGGAGCGGCGCCCGTAAATAATCTCGCCAAATGTCTAATGAAACAAACATCCGTCCACCACTTGTAAAGTGCTCTAATTATATATATATATATATATATATATATATATATATATATATATATACATATATATATATATATATATATATATATATATATATATATATATATATATATATATATATATATATATATATATATAAAATAAAATAAAATGTCTGGGTCATTTTGACATTTGTTTTTCTATCTTATATTTAATTCTATCACCATTTAATTTTTTCCTCTTCTTCTTCCCTGATCTTTCTTATTATGTCCCGGCACTCGTGTGAAAAGCATATCTTATTTTTCTTTTATTAATATTATTGGAACTTTCCCCTTTTCTTTTCTTTGTACATATTTGTGAATTATTCCATGGATTTCGGCCTTTTTGATTATTATGGACTATCTTCTTCCAATTACAGGATTTCCTTGGATTTTACTTGTGCAAATGGAAACTCGATTAACTTTCTTGGAGTTATATTTTTGGATTATTTACCTTTCTCCAGACTATCCATTCACGTGTAATCACCTTTTTCTTCACCATATTCCCTCTGCTTCACTTTTTGTTATCAAGTAAGATCTTTGACTTACTTGTGGTTTCATCAAATACTTTTGTATGCAAAATCCGATCCCGCATTTTACTAATTCCTACCCTCTGATGAGAAGGAAAGTATTTCTTCGAAACTCCGCGGATTAAGGACTATCCACTTATAAAGTGTTTCCTTTTCAGATTAAATATGTTTTTAACTCTTTTTCAAAGTGTGTTTTTTAATATGTTTTATTAACTGTTTGTCTCCTATATATATATATATATATATATATATATATATATATATGGTGAAAGAGAAACAGGGAAAACAGAGAGTACGAGAGAGAGAGAGAGAGAGAGAGAGAGAGAGAGGGGGGGAGGGGACGAGAATAATACATACATGCTAATAACCAAGGATAACATGAAATGATACAAAGTAGTTCAGATAACCTGAATAAATGTCTTTTGCGACGACACATTCGTGGCTGAAACCGTTCATCAATGTCATCTTCTGCAATTCAACGCACTGTCAATGTAGAAGCGTTATTAAAGTAATTTACGCGCGCAATAGTCCCGAAGAGAAAGGCAATTTACATAACTTTCGACAATCGTTATATCGTTTATGTTGTGGAAACGCCCACTAATTAGCATACGTGGGTGAACAAGATATAGATAAAAGTATCAAACCAGCAAGACCGGAGAGCTGCGTTCGAACGCTGGATAAGCAAGACGCATGTGCCGGCGCCATGAAAGACTTTAACACGCCCTCTGCCGGACAATCTTCCAACTGCAGTACAACTGCACCTTTGTACATATGTATTATCTTTTCGTCTTAATATATTTGTTTTACCTTTACTTTCTGCGTTCGTGTTGTTATGGATACAGACACAACAGTTTATAAAGGCAGAACATTGCAATAACGTTTAACCTACTTTTTAACACCTAAGAAAAGGGCACCGTACGAATGTTCGATATTTGACGGGCAACGCCGAAGGTGTGCTAGTCGACGATTATTATGATCGTTATTAATACTTGTAAAAATTGAATTTCAGAAAGAATGTTATCATAGCGTAATAAATATTTACAGATAAAATTATTTATGTTAAAATGTTTTAATAGAAAAGAATGTTAGAACGCAAACAATAATTTGACCTTTAAAGTCTGACGTAAATGTCATTTTAAAGTGGAACACTCTTTTGTTTTGGAAGATTATTTATGGCCTGAAGACGTAATCTCCCTTAGTACGGGTGATTACAGAAACGTGTATGCATATATGCAGCCATTAATGCTTGTATAAATAAATTTAATATATATATATATATATATATATATATATATATATATATTCAATCAAATATTATTAAATGCAACGGAGACACTTTGTTTTATTCTTTTTTTTTTTTATAATTTTTCGATTTTCCGTATAATCTTTTTTCTATCAAAATCAAAAATATTAATAAAAGTTCCATAATTGTTGATGTCACGAGCGCTCTCGATTCGTCCACGAAGCATCATCAGGTGTTGAAGTAAAAGTCCGAAGGAGCGAAAATGAGAATTAAAAGTGAAAACTAAAATATACTGTAAACGGCGATAAGTTAAAATATATAGAGTCGATGAAAAGTCGATTAAAAATATAGCCCCCCCTTCCAATCTTAGAAAGGTCCTCGTTGGCAACATGAAAATTATGCAACATGAAAATAATATTAAAAAATTAAAAATTCTTGAAGCGTCATATATTAGAACCTTTCAACCCACTATAAATGATATCGCATTCGAGAAAAGCAGTAACGTTCTAAAATGTCTTGCGTGGTTCGTATGGACGGACTTTGTTAACGGTATCCACGAACTTGCTGCTTTTAATACTCGAATTTTTATTCAACTTTTCATCGACTCTATATATTTTAACTCTTAAAAATAACAGAAATTAAAATATTTATTCAATTGAAAACATTGTTACAATCATTTGTTTGAGGTGGCGTTAAGTTATCACTAACAACAAAAGAATGAATGGAAAAATTGGTGATTTGTATTAATTGAGAGGGTTTCAACATTGGTTTTCAAACGTATCAATCTTAAAAACAATATACGAGGTGCCTAAAGTATGTTTCCAGCTTTTTTCGTATGGGAACTTTTATTCATAGTACAGACTTGAAACTCTGATCCTTCGAAGTAATCTCCTTCGGTTGAAATGCACTTGTGGTACCGTTCAAGCAACTTCTGGAAAGCCGCATGGAAGTCTTCTTAAGCCACACCAAATGCTCAATTCATATAAGATTCAAGAAAGGCAGAAGGTCTGTGAGGGATGATGGGAGGTGTGGAGGGAGGGAGTAAGGAAGTCAGAATACCAGAGTTGATTGGCCAAAAAAGAATTTCACGAATAAGGACCGTCGTGTATCTATAGAGACAATGAGTGCACAGTTTGATGTCAGTGTGGGAACTGTGCCTCAATTATTTGTGAGGAACTGAAGATGCGGAAGATTTGTGTGAAGTTTGTCCCAAAGATGCTCAGGGAAGATCAGCAAGAAAGACGTTTTTATGACAACAGGTGATGATTAAGCTAATCAATTCAGATCTCGCAGTTCTTGATGCTCTGGTGATCTGCGATGAAAGCTGGATCTACTGCTATAAGCTAGAGACCAAAAGACAGTTCCCAGTGGAAGCATGCTGGCTCTTCCATGCCCAAGAAGGCCAGACAGTACAAATCCACTCAGAAACTTATGACGGTCCTTTTCTTGACAACACGGACGATCTACATGCATTGGGTTCCCACTCGACAGTCAACAATATTGAGGCTTTAAGAGAGTTCAGGAAGAGATTCCGTAGGAAGAGGCCAGCACTCTTCAAATCCGGTCAGTACTATTTCCCCCAGAACAATGCACCATCCCCCAACTTCGTCCGGATCACCTCTATTTAATCTAGATGTACATCAAGACAGCTTCTGACCCTACCATATAGTCTATACTCTGCTCCCTGCGATTTTTGCTTATTTCCTAAGCTCAAGGAAAGCCTTAGAGGCTGTCGCTATGAGACGCACAAGAGAATTTGCATGTGGCCTTTCAGAAGTTTTTGAAACAGTACAACAAGTTCATTACACCGGGAGGCGATTACTTTGAAAGGAGACTAGAGTTTCATGTGTGTACTATCAATAAAAGTGCCCACATGAAAAAAGTTCGGAAACTTATTGCAGGTACCTTGTATGCCTTGTTTGGAATAAACACGAATAAGAAAAGATAACGATAATCATATTAATCATGAAAGTTGCCCACCAGAATTGTTTGATCCCAGTTTCACCCTTCTTTAGACTCATCAGTAGAACATAGCCAAAGTCTATTTACTAACATAGATTAAGCAAGGGTGAAGCCCAGATGACATGCAACTCACCTAGCATTCAAGTTACTCGGGTTTGTATTCAGAAAATCTCACAATTTTAAAATGGCACAATTTTAAAATGGCACAATTTTCATACGTAATAAATTTCCTCGCTTTGTAGCATATCCAATAAGATCATGAAACTTATCCCTTTGATTGTATTGTTTGGATTACTTGGATTAATCTTCCCATCTTGAGTGTTATTTGCACGACGCTTCGGTCGGTGTAACCTCTGTCCTTCTTCAGGCGTATAAGTTGCCATATTTGGTAAAGGAAAACGAAAGCGGCTTAGATCTACACTTCCGAGGTTTTGTATTTAAGGATATTTATTTGCTTCCCCACTGAGCAAATAAGGCACAAGCCCGTTTTTTAATGTGGAGAAAGGAGGAGTAGGGGAGCTGGATAGTGACAATTGGTATGAAGGAGTTCCCTACATTGAAAAATAACTTATATGTGGGGTTGCTCTCACATATGGTCTTTGCTTGCAGTATCTGCCGGAACAGATGGTATTTATTTGCTCCCCCACCGAGCAAATTAGGCACAAGGCCGATTTTTAATGTGAGGAGTGAAGGGAGGGGGAAGGGAAAAAGGGGACCAGCTCCCGAGAGGTGGGAAATGGGAGCTGGTTAATGGTCAGGCATGTGGGGTTGCCCCCACATCTGGTCTTTGCTAGTCATAGCTAGTCATAGCTAGTCATAGCTTGCAGTATCTGCCGGAACAGATGGTATTTATTTGCTCCCCCACCGAGCAAATTAGGCACAAGGCCGATTTTTTATGTGAGGAGTGAAGGGGAAATGGGGACCAACTCCCCGGGGAGTAGGGGAGCTGGATAGTGACAATTGGTATGAAGGGTTGCCCCTACATTGACCAAGGTCTTATATGTGGAGTTGCCCCCACATATGGTCTTTGCTTGCAGTATCTGCCGGAACAGATGGTATTTATTTGCTCCCCCACCGAGCAAATTAGGCACAAGGCCAATTTTTAATGTGAGGAGTGAAGGGAGGGGGAAGGGAAAAAGGGGACCAGCTCCCGAGAGGTGGGAAATGGGAGCTGGTTAAAGGTCAGACATGTGGGGTTGCCCCCACATCTGGTCTTTGCTAGTCATAGCTAGTCATAGCTTGCAGTATCTGCCGGAACAGATGGTATTTATTTGCTCCCCCACTGAGCAAATTAGGCACAATGCCGTTTTTAATGTGAGGTAAAAACCAGCTCCCCTAAAAGTAGGCAAAAAGGGGGCACTCTGGTTACCAAAAATAATAATTGTCCCAGTATAGAGGGTTTCCCCTCCATTGACTGGTACAAATTATCTTAAGTGCAGTATCTGCCGGAACAGATGGTATTTATTTGCTCCCCCACCGAGCAAATTAGGCACAAGGCCGATTTTTAATGTGAGGAGTGAAGGGAGGGGGAAGGGAAAAAGGGGACCAGCTCCCGAGAGGTGGGAAATGGGAGCTGGTTAAAGGTCAGGCATGTGGGGTTGCCCCCACATCTGGTCTTTGCTAGTCATAGCTAGTCATAGCTAGTCATAGCTTGCAGCATCTGCCGGAACAGATGGTATTTATTTGCTCCCCCACCGAGCAAATTAGGCACAAAGCCGATCTTTAAAGTGAGGAGTGAAGGGGAAATGGGGACCAACTCCCCGGGGAGCAGGGGAGCTGGATAGTGACAATTGGTATGAAGGGCCGCCCCCACATTGACCAAGGTCCCACATGTGGAGTTGCCCCCACATATGGTCCCTGCCTGCAGCATCTGCCGGAACAGATGGTATTTATTTGCTCCCCCACCGAGCAAATTAGGCACAAGGCCGATTTTTAATGTGAGGAGTGAAGGGAGGGGAAGGGAAAAAGGGGACCAGCTCCCGAGAGGTGGGAAATGGGGGCTGGTTAATGGTCAGGCATGTGGGGTTGCCCCCACATCTGGTCTTTGCTAGTCATAGCTAGTCATAGCTTGCAGTATCTGCCGGAACAGATGGTATTTATTTGCTCCCCCACCGAGCAAATTAGGCACAAGGCCAATTTTTAATGTGAGGAGTGAAGGGAGGGGGAAGGGAAAAAGGGGACCAGCTCCCGAGAGGTGGGAAATGGGAGCTGGTTAATGGTCAGGCATGTGGGGTTGCCCCCACATCTGGTCTTTGCTAGTCATAGCTAGTCATAGCTTGCAGTATCTGCCGGAACAGATGGTATTTATTTGCTCCCCCACCGAGCAAATTAGGCACAAGGCCAATTTTTAATGTGAGGAGTGAAGGGAGAGGGAAGGGAAAAAGGGGACCAGCTCCCGAGACGTGGGAAATGGGAGCTGGTTAATGGTCAGGCATGTGAGGTTGCCCCCACATCTGGTCTTTGCTAGTCATAGCTAGTCATAGCTTGCAGCATCTGCCGGAACAGATACTACACTTTGATCCCGGTCCGAAGGCCAAGAACAACCCGAGGTTCCTATTCACAATGCCTCCCCACGGGACAGAGTTAGACACCACCTGACTACAACTTGGATGTCTTCAAATCCAACATAAACAAACTCCTGACAAACCACCCCCTTTAGTAAGACACTTTATCAAATCTCCAATACTAATGATTACTACAATACTATCTCATTGATTACTGTACACGCAATAACACTTATCCCTGAGTGGCCTCCGGGCCTTCATAAGTGGTGACCCCCATGTATAAAACAAAAAACAAAATAAAACAGGGTCGTTTTTTTAATGTGGAGAGAAGGAGAAAAAAATTAAAATTGTCTCAGTCATGAAGGATTTCTCTTCCACTGACAGTGAACAAGAAATTGAAGTGCAGCATCTGAAGAGCAGATACTACACTTGTATCTTTATATATAGTGTATTTCGCATGAAAATATTTTACAATTGAATTAAAAAAAAAAAATAAAAGCAAAAAAAATTGCACATGTAAACAAACTTAGGCACAAGGCCCTATAAGATCTGGGTGGGGGAGTGTTGCAGGGTCTTTGTAACTAAAGTAAATATGGAGTCTTTGGCGGCTTACTCTTGACTGGCAACATTTATCACAATACCTCATTCTCTCGGTAGAATCTAAACTAACTAATGAATCCCCAGCGTTTTGCAAAAAGCATATATTCACAATTTCCATGTGTGTGTGTGTGTGTGTGTGTGTGCATTTTTTCTTAATTACTAAAAGTGTGTGTATGTGTATGCAAAAAGTTCAATTCATTTGAAAAATAAAAGGAAAAATAAAAGTTCTTTAATTTGGTAACAAATAGTTCGTGTTGGGGAGTGGTGAAAACAACTAGTAAAAAATATACAAAAAATAAAATTGTTGCATAACCCTTACCCTAACCCTAACCCTAACCCTAAACCCTAACCCTAACCCTTAACCTAACCCTAACCCTTAACCTAACCCTAACCCTAAACCTAAACCTAACCCTACACCCTAACCCTAACCCTCTCTAAGCTAATCTAAGTAGTTAGATGACTTACTGTTTTCCGGGGCACCAAAAACCCAAGGCTTTTTCGATTAAGTTGAAGCTAAATTCCCAACAAATTGTTAGATATTGACCGGACAACGCCAGGCAACCTGGTCGAGTATTATCATAAGAAAAATAAAACAATTAGATTTTGAAAAAGGTAATTTACAGTTTGGAATGTTTAGTTATGAGTTTAAATCAGAAATAAAATAAACAAAGTCAATTAAGGAAATTTAAAGTTGATTGGAATCAGGTTAAATTAGTTAAAAAAAAAAGTGAACGACACGTGATTTGGCATGTTTTGCTGACGTAAATAGTTAGCGACTAATGAGTTGGCGAGAAACGTGTTAGCGAACAGAAGTATGGAAGACCCTTTTGAAAGCCGAAAGGGTAGCAAATGAAAATGTAGAAAGAGACCCAGCATGCCAAACTTCGACAAAGGAAATCCATAAGACGAATAAAACCCATCTAAAATATAACTCGTTGTTATGGTGTTCTTTTTGAGTTTGGGTAAATAAAAATAGTATGTGGTTCCTTTAGTCTGTGACAAGGAGTTATCGTTTGATTGTTATCGTTTGATTGTTATCGTTTGATTGTTATCGTTTGATTGTAAAAGGCTGTCTATGAGAGTTTATGTGTCACGTTTGTTAATTACGAGTATTTGTGAAGAAGCGGTCGCACTCATAACGAACATTTTATATACATGCAGGACACAAGGAACATTTCTACACTCTGTATATAGACATTCGTTAGATATCAAATATACTGTGATACATACCACATAAGAAATACAGACACGTATATATACAAGAAGCACCTATATATATATATATATATATATATATATATATATATATATATATATATATATATATATATATATATATATCACTATCTACATAACAAAATTACCTTTACCAAATATGGCAACTTATATACCTGAAGATGGTCGGAGGTAACTTAGACTGAAACGTTGTGCAAATAGCATTAAAGATGAGAACATTAGTCTGAATTATCTTAAACAATATAAAAAAGATCATGTCTCATCTCAAAATTTCAACACTGTAACAGTTTGTTGGTTTATTTTTTACACCAAATGATCAAAATTTGAAATGAAAATATTTTCTTTGTTTTTATTTTGTAAATAAAATCGCGACAAACACCGAGTTATATTTAACATGCGTATTATAGGTCTTATAGATTCCTTTGTCAAAGTTTGGTACGCCGGGTCTCTTTCTACACTTTCATTTTCATTCGTTACCCTTTCGGCTTTACATAAATATAAAGATTATAAGACAAGAAAGAACGAAAAAGAGAAAAAAAAAGAGAAAAAATACAGTATAACTAATAATATCTCACAATTTGTTGTGAATTAATACTCAACAACCTAAATATGCTTGGTGTAGGAAAGGTAGAGGTGTTTAGCTCTACACGTCCGAGGTTTCGTATTAAGATAAAGCTGAAAATAAATTTACCAAAAAAATTACCTTTACCAAATATGGCGCCTTAGACACTTGAAGAAGGTCAGAGGTTACATCGACCGAAACGTTGTGCAAATAACACAAGATGAGAACATTAGCCCAAATGATATAAAATTACGATGCCTCATCTAAAAAATTCAGAACTGTGACCGTTTGTTGGTTTATTTTTTACACCAAATAATGAAAATGTGAGATGCAAATATTTTCTTCGTTTTTTTTTTTACCATGTAAAGAATGCTACAGCTAGATTAAAAGTACATGGTTGCGACAATAAGAAAACTCTTAAAAGAGAGATCACGTGTTTAAGAGTATGTCTCTTTGAAATCGGAAGTTAAGATTACCCTATGAAGGTCATCAGTTGACCGAAACAGTAACGTTATTGTCGTAACCATGAAATTTGTTTACTAAATATGTAATAAAAATGTATCTTGCTCATTTTATTTTTATATACCTTAAAGCTCGACTACTACTACTACTACTACTACTACTACTACTACTACTACTACTACTACTACTACTACTAATAAACTTCTAAACTAGCGGGACCTGTGGAAATTCCACAGCGGACTGTTTCATATGTATCACATTGATGTTGGCATTCTGTGTATGTTCAGCGTAACCGGAGGCGCCGTAATATGATTGTACCTATTTACTATGCCTCCCCACGGGACAGAGTTAGACACCAGGGTCGTTTTTGAACGTGGAGAAAAGGTACAAAAATAAAAATTGTCTCAGTCGTGAAGGATTTCTCCTCCACCGAAAGAGAACAAGAAATGGAAGTGCAGCATCTGAAGAACAGATGGTATTTATTTGCTCCCCCACCGAGCAAATTAGGCACATGGCCGATTTTTAAAGTGAGGAGTGAAGGGGAAATGGGAACCAACTCCCCGGGGAGCAGGGGAGCTGGATAGTGACTATTGGTATGAAGGGTTGCCCCTACATTGACCAAGGTCTTATATGTGGAGTCGCCCCCACATATGGTCTTTGCTTGCAGTATCTGAAGAACAGATACTACACTTTGATCTTGTCCCGAAGGCCAAGCGTAATATGTATATTTATTTGCTTCCCCACTGAGCAAATTAGGCACAAGGCCGTTTTTTAATGTGGAGATAGAGGGAGGGGGGGAGGGAAAGGGGGATCCTGCTCCCGAGAGGTGGGAAATGGGAGCTGGATAGTAACTGTGGTCGTAGGGTGATCCCTACCTTGACCAAGTTCAGATATGTGGGGTTACCCCCACATATGGTCTTTGCTAGTCATAGCTGGTCTTTGCTTGCAGCATCTGCCGGAACAGATGGTATTTATTTGCTCCCCCACCGAGCAAATTAGGCACAAGGCCGATTTTTAAAGTGAGGAGTGAAGGGGAAATGGGGACCAACTCCCCGGGGAGTAGGGGAGCTGGATAGTGACAATTGGTATGAAGGGTTGCCCCTACATTGACCAAGGTCTTATATGTGGAGTTGCCCCCACATATGGTCTTTGCTTGCAGTATCTGCCGGAACAGATGGTATTTATTTGCTCCCCCACCGAGCAAATTAGGCACAAGACCAATTTTTAATGTGAGGAGTGAAGGGAGGGGGAAGGGAAAAAGGGGACCAGCTCCCGAGAGGTGGGAAATGGGAGCTGGTTAAAGGTCAGGCATGTGGGGTTGCCCCCACATCTGGTCTTTGCTAGTCATAGCTAGTCATAGCTTGCAGTATCTGCCGGAACAGATGGTATTTATTTGCTCCTCCACCGAGCAAATTAGGCACAAGGTCGATTTTTAATGCGAGGAGTGAAGGGAGGGGGAAGGGAAAAAGGGGACCAGCTCCCGAGAGGTGGGAAATGGGAGCTGGTTAATGGTCAGGTATGTGGGGTTGCCCCCACATCTGGTCTTTGCTAGTCATAGCTAGTCATAGCTAGTCATAGCTTGCAGTATCTGCCGGAACAGATGGTATTTATTTGCTCCCCCACCGAGCAAATTAGGCACAAGGCCAATTTTTAATGTGAAGAGTGAAGGGAGGGGGAAGGGAAAAAGGGGACCAGCTCCCGAGAGGTGGGAAATGGGAGCTGGTTAAAGGTCAGGCATGTGGGGTTGCCCCCACATCTGGTCTTTGCTAGTCATAGCTAGTCATAGCTTGCAGTATCTGCCGGAACAGATGGTATTTATTTGCTCCCCCACCGAGCAAATTAGGCACAAGGCCGATTTTTAATGTGAGGAGTGAAGGGAGGGGGAAGGGAAAAAGGGGATCAGCTCCCGAGAGGTGGGAAATGGGAGCTGGTTAATGGTCAGGTATGTGGGGTTGCCCCCACATCTGGTCTTTGCTAGTCATAGCTAGTCATAGCTAGTCATAGCTTGCAGTATCTGCCGGAACATATGGTATTTATTTGCTCCCCCACCGAGCAAATTAGGCACAAGGCCAATTTTTAATGTGAGGAGTGAAGGGAGGGGGAAGGGAAAAAGGGGACCAGCTCCCGAGAGGTGGGAAATGGGAGCTGGTTAAAGGTCAGCGATGTGGGGTTGCCCCCACATCTGGTCTTTGCTAGTCATAGCTAGTCATAGCTTGCAGCATCTGCCGGAACAGATGGTATTTATTTGCTCCCCCACTGAGCAAATTAGGCACAAGGCCGTTTTTAATGTGAGGTAAAAACCAGCTCCCCTAAAAGTAGGCAAAAAGGGGGCACTCTGGTTACCAAAAATAATAATTGTCCCAGTATAGAGGGTTTCACCTCCATTGACTGGTACAAATTATCTTAAGTGCAGCATCTGCCGGAACAGATGGTATTTATTTGCTCCCCCACCGAGCAAATTGGGCACAAGGCCGATTTTTAATGTGAGGATGAAGGGGAAATGGGGACCAACTCCCCGGGGAGTAGGGGAGCTGGATAGTTACAATTGGTATGAAGGGTTGCCCCTACATTGACCAAGGTCTTACATGTAGGGTTGCCCCCACATATAGTCTTTGCTTGCAGTATCTGCCGGAACAGATGGTATTTATTTGCTCCCCCACCGAGCAAATTAGGCACAAGGCCGATTTTTAATGTGAGGAGTGAAGGGAGGGGGAAGGGAAAAAGGGGACCACCTCCCGAGAGGTGGGAAATGGGAGCTGGTTAAAGGTCAGGCATGTGGGGTTGCCCCCACATCTGGTCTTTGCTAGTCATAGCTAGTCATAGCTTGCAGCATCTGCCGGAACAGATGGTATTTATTTGCTCCCCCACTGAGCAAATTAGGCACAAGGCCGTTTTTAATGTGAGGTAAAAACCAGCTCCCCTAAAAGTAGGCAAAAAGGGGGCACTCTGGTTACCAAAAATAATAATTGTCCCAGTATAGAGGGTTTCACCTCCATTGACTGGTACAAATTATCTTAAGTGCAGCATCTGCCGGATCAGACGGTATTTATTTGCTCCCCCACCGAGCAAATTGGGCACAAGGCCGATTTTTAATGTGAGGAATGAAGGGGAAATGGGGACCAACTCCCCGGGGAGTAGGGGAGCTGGATAGTGACAATTGGTATGAAGGGTTGCCCCTACATTGACCAAGGTCTTACATGTAGGGTTGCACCCACATATAGTCTTTGCTTGCAGTATCTGCCGGAACAGATGGTATTTATTTGCTCCCCCACCGAGCAAATTAGGCACAAGGCCGATTTTTAATGTGAGGAGTGAAGGGAGGGGGAAGGGAAAAAGGGGACCAGCTTCGGAGAGGTGGGAAATGGGAGCTGGTTAATGGTCAGGCATGTGGGGTTGCCCCCACATCTGGTCTTTGCTAGTCATAGCTAGTCCTAGCTAGTCATAGCTTGCAGTATCTGCCGGAACAGATACTACACTTTGATCTTGTCCCCCGTGCCACAGAGGGCGGGGGGACTGTGTAGCCAAGCGTAATATGATTGTAGTTCTTTTGTTAACACTGCAAAAAGTATTTATCAATGCCAGCAAAGACGCCCGGCGTAGCCCAGCCATAAAATACGTTTAAATATAATATTTTAATTCATGCAGATTCCGTATATATTATTATAGTTTCAATTTACTATCGATTCTCATATATTATAAAGTTGTGATTTCAAAACTATATATATACATATGACTTTGGTGTATCAGCTTGAATCGAAACTGAAACCAAAACTTATGAAAAGGAAAAAATATAACTTGAGTTCTTTCAGTTTTAATCGAAACCGAAACCAAAACTTATGAAGAATTCTTGGTAAAATTATTTATTACATGAAATAGAAGTCCATAACAATTTAACTACAGTCACTCGGATGTAAGCGTGCACACAAAATAAATAAAACACACGCTATCCTATTAATATAATAATAATAATAATAATAATAATAATAATAATAATAATAATAATAAAAACAATAATATATATATTTTAAATTTCATGATGTTGACCATCTTACAATTAAGTATGTTGACATTCACAATTCTTGACAGCACCTGTTTTGTAGTGCAAAAAAATTGATTTAATTATTATATCAATCAATGAATCTATTCTGCCCTTAACTCATTAGAAGAAATAGCAACTATCAATTCACTAAAAGAAAATAAACTGCATTTGGGTATGATTACAAAATCTGAATTTGGTCAAAATCGGACTGTTACTTTAATCATTTTGTTTGATTAGGGGTTATGGATATTTATCAATGGCATTCCGATACAAAACCTATCTAAGAATGCTCCAGACGCATAAAGTACATTTGTGTAAAATTTTTAAAAAATCGGTCCAGCCGTTTTAGAGTTCATAGGGAACGAATACACACAGACAAAGTGCCTTTTATATATAAGTAGATTAACAGACGCATAGAATAAGCTTAGTCATATTCTGTTGAAGGACTGCAGCTGGAACATCGCGTTATGCATGGAGTGACTGCTTTTTCATAAATTCTCATAGTGGCCCAATTAAAGTGTGAGTTAACAATATTTTTTGTATAAATACTTATCACTAGCTGAACCCGTGGAAATTCCACGAACTGATAAATATGTTTATTCAACATTATTTTGATAAAGTTCCTATTTTAGTGGATTTTGCAAAGATTTTTTAACAAAAGAACAAAAAAAAAAAAAAAGAAAACAAAAACAAAAAACAAACAAACAAAAAACAACAATAAAAAAACAATAACATACAACAAATATGAGGTTATTATGATTTCTATGAAAATAACGGTTACTACATTTTAAATATAGAACTGACTCAAATGAGATGAATTAATAATAATCTATCTATCTATCTATCTATCTATCTATCTATCTATCTATCTATCTATCTATCTATCTTGTATCTTTGGCATGTTCATGCCGTAGATGAAATCATGGTTATTGTTCTCCATAGGCTTCAGTTTATTGTTGGTCGGATTCCTTTGAAGTCATCGGCTGAGCTCCAATCCATGCACCCTCGCCAAACTTTCACAAGAAATACCCGTCTAGCAGAAAACACTATCACTAATTTCCTCCACTCTTTATCTGTTCTTAAACCAAAACGAAGATTCCATTAGCAAAGCTTCTTTCTTAGAACTGCACGCCTATGGAATTGTCTTCCGTTTTCCTGCTTTCCAGCTGACTACAATATGGCTGTCTTCAAGTCTAACGTAAACAAGTTTTTGATGCGTCGTTCCATATAAGTTAACAAATTTACCGAATCTCCATTACTAACGATTACTATATTGTCCAATTTCTACTGTAAACTCTTTAACCCTTATTATCGAGTGGCCTCTTGGCCTTGATAAGTGGTGATGCCTATGTAAAAAACAACAACAAAAAAAAAAACCATCACGTAATTTGAACTTTGCAAAATACATGGGATGGGTTGCCATTACCTTCTCCAGCGTAGTGGCATCTGACTCACCTGTTTGTACCTATCCATTGTCCTTGGATCATCGGCATAGCTGCAGTCGAATAATGTAACTCTTATTAATACCATAGAACCGTTGATTTGCAAGAGATTCATCCTCCTCCAATGACCATCCAACGTCCTGCTGCCGACATCATCAGAGTTACCTTCTAGATAAATGTCTTAACTAAGACTAGGGATGTATCTCTCCCAGTGAATTAATGCACCTCCAGATACCAACCTGTGCGATACATACAGCGCCTATCTTTCCCAAATGGACATCC
>NC_136520.1:63494932-63549932 GCF_053919585.1 Euprymna scolopes | reverse complement strand
TCGATCAAGCAATCCCTGACTTAGGCGCCCAAGGCCAGACTGAGCGAAACTGCCCCTTCATCACCAATATCATCTGAATGGATCCCCTCACTAAAACCCGAGAGGTTTCCTTCACTCTTAAAAAGGGCTTCAATGTGCGACAATACACGCGATAGAAGGAGCACTCACCTTGAGGCAACCTGTGTGCCTCCCTCTCGAACAAGTTCACACTCCTCAAAGCCAGGAATATTTATTTAGTATCCTCCTTCAAGAGGTCACCGTTTCCCTCCATTTCTGTACACATTCGATCCAGGTAGTAAAGCCAAAGTGTGTGCAGACGCAACTTTACATTTGCCATATTCAGACCGCTTTCAGAAGGATGTAGATAACAGATATCTCGGCAGACTGTAGGGGCCTTTCCAAGCCATAGGAACCTGAATAGAGCCCGCTGCAAATATAGCAGTGTATTTTACGGGATAGGAACAACAGAAATATGGTAAATAAAGATTGGATAAATGTGCGAGTTACACACTTCCTCTCTCCCATTAAAGGAAGGGTTTCTGCTGATCCACAGACTAGCTGTGGACCGGACTGCTTTCAGAATCTCCGACTAATTTTTCTCTAACTGAAGGTCAGTACCAAACCAGACATAGAGTATCTTGCAAGGTTCATCATTCCAGCTAAAGGGTCCCTGAAGAAGAACGTCCCTCCAGGCACCGATGCGCAAGCGCAAGGTAAGTTAATGTTTGCGAGTTGAACGTGTAGGAGACTGAGCAACAGAAAGTCTCACAGCTCGAATATTAGAGTTCGCGCGCTACCAGGCCTTCCAGGTCGCTTTCTTTTAAGTGCCGAACCTGTAGCTCTGAAATTTTCAACCCATAGCTGTATTGATTTTCTATCTGGAACAGCATCATGCCGTTGTAACTTGTAATAAACATCGGAAAACTCTGTGTGTTGCCGTTACAGATTCGCCATGCAAAAACATTTCTACAGTAAAAGCACGATGTGCACCAATCCAAACCATATTGCTTGATGAGGGTACCTGAAAAATATGTTATATAAGTTATTAATGAAGACATCAATAGCACTTGCATAAGTTAATTAGCAACATATAGTTGAAAGTTTAAAATGTGGGAGGTACTTCTACCGCAACTTGTATATATTTACAGAGTAGAACGATAAAATTGTCGCCCTAGAAAAGTCGAGGTAGTTCCACGATAGTTTGATAAAAACCAGTTTTCTTATTTTGTTGCAGACCATCTACTAGTTGGCCAGTTGTGTACAAATCCCAAGAGCGATACGAACCCTCTATCATGTCTGAAAGTGACACAAAGCAAGATCTGAGATTCGCCGGTGTACGACTCATGCCCTCTACGGATCCAATCTATTACTACAGAACTCTTGCCAGCACTCTTAAAATTCATCGCTAGATTTCCACGAATAACAACGACGTGCCTAGAGTGATCAAAATAAAATTTCTGGCCACGGTTATGGTCATTGGTGTCATTTCAAGTGAAGGTCACATCATGCCATCTCACATCTTTGAAGTCGGTGTGAAAGTAAACACCTGGATGTGCTGAAGAGTTTGGTGATATCCTGGTGCAATCAGGTGATTTATGCCAAACCCTGAGTGTGGCAGCAAGACTCTACGCCGACCTACAAGTTCAAAGAGACCTGGGCTTGGCTTCAGAATGAGTGCTACGACTTTGTACCCTTCTTTCACTGGCCCTCCCGCCTTCCCTGACTCGAACCCTAACCCGGACCCTAACCCGCTGGGCTATTTCGTTTGGTCAGACGTCATTCTTGGGCCTTGATAAGTGATAATGCCTATGTAAAAAAAAAAAAAAAATAGGGATTAATAAGGGATTAGTATTTGATGCAAAAATGAGTACATTTTTAACGATATTAGGCCATCAATTTGACACAACGTTGTATTATCGTGTAAATGTTGATATGAGTACTTAGGACGAAGGGTTCATCCTGGTGTGTATACGCGTCACTAAATGTCTATTGTTGGTGATTTTTCACTATTTGCACCCTAGAATTATGTTATATGTATATTCATATCTAATTGTTCATATGCAGGTGTGTGTGTGTGTGTGATACATGTACTTTGGACATACCTTAACTTCATGTGTCGCTGATCTTGTCCACCTGGATTTCATCTTGTTCTAGGAGGGGAGGCTACCCATTGACTCCAAGACGATGCTTGGTTTTATATAGTTTTTATTCACTTTCCATGTGTCGATTGCAGAAGAATGGAAAGTGAATGTCTTTGCTTGTGGGGTTACTTCTAGGTCTCTATTTTTATACACGTTAGCTCCCACCCCAGTGAAGGGATTGACGACCTGTTAAACCGTCCTCTCTTCCTTACTTCCAAATTCCAACACTTTGATCTCCAGCTAACCTGATCACGTGACTCACACGCAGATCCAATCAGCTGACCAACTTTTCCGGTAAATTTGTCTACAACTTTGTTGAATATCGCATGTCTGAACAAAAAAAAACAGTACCCGTTCTTAAAGATTATGCAGTATTGTAATATCAGGAACATACAGAAGAAAACATTATTTTTCAAACTTTGAATTTGTCGGCGACAACAACAACAACAACAACAACAACAACAGCAACAGCAGCAACAACAACAACAACAAAAAATAAACAAACATTAGAAGTGGCAAAATTAAAACAAATATGGAAGGAGCAAATTAACTGAGTTGAAATTAATTATTTAGAGATTAATTGATTTATTTTTATTTCTATACTAGCCTGGGTGCTCGGCGTTTCCCGGGTGTTTGGAGGTGCACGTTCAGACCAAAAAAATAAAATAAAAATAAAATAAATAAATTAAAAATAGAAAAGTGGTAGTAGGCAGGCAGGATCGAGCCCATACTACGAAGGAGGCAAATAAAGTGAAAAAAAAAAAAAAAAAAACTTGACGTCTTTGCTGTGTCGCCCGTAGCCAAACCGAAAGCGACGTAGGTTTAAATTAGGGCTAGACAATCTAAAAGAGGGATGACTTTCGAAAATATCGGCGAAAAAAGCGACCCCTCCTTGTAGAAAAGCGCCCAGTGGAAGGTGAAGGAATTAATGTTTTCAGCCAATTTTCGGTATTTGTCGCCCGAAGGGTCGAGCTTCAAAATGATACCAATCCCATGAAAATACATCGCTTCTATCGAAAGTTTTAGACAGATATACAGGCATACATACATACATTTAAACAGACAGGTGATATTTATATTATGGATTTTTTTAAAAGAGAATCCACACTTTTCAAATTCATTGGCTACACGACCATAAGGGTTAATGAGGGTATGGTGATGACAGTTTGGTAAAATTTTATTATTTAAGCATAGCAAGAATTTGTTTTCATTGAACTTGAAGACGATCATGTCCTAGACAGCTGGAAAGCAGACTAGCTGAACACCAAAACATCTGTTGCCAAGATCGCTAGAAAAATGGTAACTCTACTATTCCAGAATTGTTTTTCACTGCCAATGCAATCCCCTATCCGTATTAGAGCCAAGTACGCCCTAAAATGAAGTACTGTTGCCACATCTGGACAGAAGTTACTCGGCACGCCCTATCCAACCTCGATAGAGTTCAAAACCGGCTTCGAAATCTAGTAGATTATTTCCTTTTTCCTACAGAAGAGAGGTTGCAAGCCAGTCTCTTCTCTATCGTTATTTTCATGGCAAGTGCTTGACTAGACTACAATCTATGGTCCTCCTTGCCAAACTTTCACAAAAACACTCGACTAGCTACAGCCACTATATATGATTTCCTCCATCTCTATATGTGCCTAAATCTAAACACATAAACAAAGCTTCTTTTCCTGAACTGCCCGTCCGTGGAACGCTGTTCCGTTGGACTGCTTCCCTGTTGAATACAACATAGTACCATTAAAATTCAATGAAAAAGAAGTTCTTGTTGAACCGGTCCTATAATAATTAAATTCTACCCATTTACAACATTAACTATTGCTAAATTACCATCTTACATTCATTAACTCTTATCCTCGAGTAACCTTCGGGCCATGATAAGTGGTCACCACCAAGTAAAAAACAAAACGCGTCTCTTTTAAATTCACCACGGACTAAGGTAGTAAAGGTTCTTGGGCCTTGGCTGGTTGACGATCACATTCAGACAGATGAAATGGCCTTTATCAGCGTCTTTTGTTAACAAACACAGCTTACAAAAGAAGACGGTAAAAGATGTTTGGATTCAGTCTACTTAAATTTTTTTTTTTTTTACATTTTCACCCCCAAACAAGGCACATTGCCACTTTGATGTAGGGGACTACTATCAGGAACATAAGCTACAGGAGTACTATGTAGGGAGTTGGGAAGCAAGATGTCTGTTCATATTACACTTGAACTTTTGCATGTCAGTACAGTTGGGTAAGCAGGGACCCGGAAGAGAGTTCCAAAGTCTAGCAGTTCTGGGGAAGAAACTATTATAGTAGAAATCTCTCTTACATCTAGGGATCTCCATTGTGTAGGGGTGGGATTTAGCTGCTAGTCTGGCTTGTTGGGGGTATTTACGTCGAGGGGTACAAGTGCTTGCAGTTCGTCAGAGCATTCACCATTAAAATACTTGATCAAGGAGACATTTTTTTTTTTTAAATCGAAAACGCCCCAGACAATACATGAAGCTACTTAATGTAAGGAGTTAACAAAAACAAAAGATGATTATCGCAAAGACAGGAGATGCCTATTGGCCTTAGTTTTAAAAAGGCCAAGGTTAAAATTAAGGGGAAAACAGTCAACAGGAAGATAGTTCCACAATCCTGCGGTTCATGGAAATAAGCTACTGGAATAGGATGCTGTATTAGAATGAGATATAAAAATAGCGAATTGATGGAGTCCACTTGACCAACGAATAAAACGAACCGGAACAAAAGAAGCGGAGAATAGATCAGACAATTCTGAAGAACACGTGCCGTTACAGCATTTATAGAAAATGCTGAGAATAGCAACATCACGTCTGTGAGAGAGAATGTAGAGAATGATACAGAGTGGGATTTGACCAATCGAATGGAGATCTTTCCGAACTCAAGAGAGCATGAAGGAAGGGGCGTTGGTGGGTTGTAGCTAGAGTTCATGCTGTAAATATTTTTAAATGGCTTTTACAGAAGGGAACCATAGATTGGAGCTTAGTTGAACACCTACCGTTAAAATAACAACAGGGCAGAGAAAGACTAGCAATGTATCTTGTAATTGTCATAATGAACAAAGGGAGATAATTATATGGGAGAAAAATAAGGAAGTAACCTTTTTTATCATAATTACGCCTTGACAAGTCTATCAAAAACAAATTGTGCATTTGAAGTTTTTGACACGGGATCATCTGGAGATAATACGTTTTGCATCACATGTCATAATTGCTTCAAAATGAGTTACGACTAACACGATATTTGCTTATTCTCGTTTACCTCAAACGAGGGGCTACTATTTGGGACCATTTTTACAGATGACTATATGCGAGATAACATTTAAACTTCTGCAGCCTAGGAATCGAAGAGCAGGGAGGTAAATGGGACAGAGGCTGAAGCTTAAATGCCAGCTCAGAGCCTATCAGATTGGCGACTCTCTTTTGAACCTTGTCTAGAAGCGAGAGACGAGCAGCAGATGCACCAGCCCAAATGTGACAGCAATACTCCATACATGGGCGAATGGTGGCCTTATAGAGGTACAGGATACTTTTGGGTGTTAGTAGTTTTCTTCAAAGCGGTCCTGGCAATGCTTTCAATATAATTGTCCCAACTCATGTTTCCTGTGAACGTTAGGCCAAGCAGTTTGAAAGATTTACTCTCAGACAGGGAGTCACTGGCCATTGCTATTGGTGGCAGAGAAGGTTTCTTGTAATTATTGAAGGAAACCAGTTTAGTCTTGGCAGCATTGAATGTGACCATCCATTTTTGTCCCCATTCCACTACAGATGGGAGGTCATCCTAACACGATATTTGCTTATTCTCGTTTACCTCAAACAAGGGGCTACTATTTAGGAACAATTTTCACAGTTGACTATATACGAGATTACATTTAAACTTCTGCAGCCTAGGAATCGAAGTGCAGGGAGGTAATTTTCCAGTCTAGCACTCATTGGAAAGAAGCGATTAGAATAGAACGCTTCCTGGGATCTAAGGAACTATACGGCGAAAGGGTGGGATTTTGTTGCTTGTTGCTGGGTATCTATGTGGAGAGGGCACAAGTGAAATGAGTTCATCAGAGCACATTCCATTAAAATACTTGAAAAAATATGCACATGGATGCAACACTACGTCGATGGGACAGGGATTAGAGCTTTGTTGATAGTGCGGGATCTATTTGATAGGAGATTGTTTTTGGACCCTTCTAAGAGGAAGAGACTCATGGCTTTGTAGAGATATAGGATAGTGCCAGGTGTCAGTAATTTTCTAGCACGGTAGAGGGAGCTCACTTTCTTCACAGCGTCTTTTGCAACATCCTCAATGCATTTGTTCTAGTTCATATTGCCTGTGAATGCTAGCCAAGGAGTTTGAAAGAAGAACTCTCAAGTAAGGTGTTATTAGTCATGGCTATCAGCGGTTGAGAAAGTTTCTTGTAATTGTTAAAGGAAAGAAGCCCAGTCTTAGTAGCATTAAATGTTACCATCCATTTATGGACCCATTTCACCACGGACTGGAGATTTTTTCTATGGAATCTGGTATTGCCTTTGTGCGAGCCTTTCCTAGTGTCACACAAAAACACATTCACAATTCAAGCTATATTACTTGTCGCATACATACGCGCACACAAACATACGCGCCCACGTCCACACACGTACATATATTCACGTTTGCGTACATACACTCACATTCATGTGTATATACACACACGCTAACGTACACACATGTACTCACACACGCGCACACGAACGCACACATGGACGACGTCACTTCCTCTTTCAAAGGAAATCCACACATGCGCAAAGACCACCGGAAACAGGTATAAAACAAAGAGCAATAACCGGCTTCTTTCTTTTAGGCCCAGCTTTCGAGCTGGTCGGTCCACGGACCAACCGCGGCCTCACACCACTTGCTATTATGTGGGACAAAAAGCTAACAGACCGTACGTACACATTCTCACTCTTTCTCTCTCTATCTACTACTGGTCCCTGAGAACACCACCGCGTAGCTGACTGTTAACTGATGTCAACTCTCTATCCCCTTCTTTGTCTACACGCTGGACTATCATTCCAATTTCCACTACAACACTCATTTCTCTTCCCACGCGCGAACAAACGTTAGTGACCCGAACTTGAGATGAACACACATTTCCTTTTCTTTCTACAACACCAGTCCCGCAACGAACGATGGTTACACTCGCGCGGACATGAACACATGTTATATCTAAAATATTCATTCTTTTAACAGTAAATAAACGACATTTATCTTATCCATCAATTGAGTTTTTGTTTCCTTCAATTCCATTCGTTTCATTATTTTCTTGTAGCGAGTTAGGGTATTATTACATCCTGGTCCGCAACACCTTAGATATGTGCATATTTGATTTCCCCCATACTATTATAAAGAGTGGTGTATTATCAGCAAATATACCTATTAAGACACAATGTTATCAAGGAGGCCGTTTATAAATATCAGAACTATTAGAGGTTCAATGATCCATCCCTGAGTCACACCCACATTAATATTATGTTGTTTGGATGTACCTCCATCATGTACACAATCTGAATTGCTCTCTTGTCTAAAAACGATCTAATTATATTTAGCATTCGTTCAGTCATCATCATCATCATATGGTATTAATCCGAAATGTCTGTTGGCATTGGTTTCTCGATATTTTTCTAGTCAGAATACTTTCTAGAAAACATCGGGTATTTATAGGAGGGACCAGGAGATGATTGCCAACATTCTAAGTAGAAAGTGATTTTGGTGGAACGAACTGGATTCGAACTTTGGACACCCAGGGCGTCAGCCCGTGTCGTTAACCACTACTAGACCACTGTCACTTCACATTCATCCAGTAATACCGCGTGATTCAATTGCTTTAGATATGTGTACATTTGCGTTCTATTATCAGCAAGTGGACCCATCTTAGCCACAATGTTATCAGAGAGGTTGTTTATGACGATAGGGGCATATGAGAATTCTTTGTAGTTTCTTATACACGATCATCTTTTTCAAAACTTATATCTATTTTCCGTGCTAATGCGATCTTTCTTTATTTACATAATTTTTAAGGAGTGTACTTGACGTGTTAAACGTGAATCCGACTCGATTAAACTCTTTAAATCACCATTAGTGAAATGCATTCACATATTTATTTGCACAAAATATAAAAATATTACATAATGAACAAATTCGTCACAAGATCATTCACAAGTATGGATAATGGGGTTCGCTAATCATTAAATTTCTATTAAATTGTCTATCCTGTTCTTAATTAGAAATATCTAGATCACCACAATACCACATTCACTCCAGAGGCTGTCCTGCTCAAGATAAGCCCAAGTTTGAAAAAGTTTTATTGAATTTTTTTACAGTATGGGGGACAAACATAAAACAAAAAAAAAATTGGTTAGTAAGGCCTCCCCCAACCCTTTCTAAATAATAGACCGCCCACTGTTTTTGCAGAAAACAAGCAGGTCAATCTCTAAGTAGGAGTGGGATCAATGTGGGTGAATAGAAAGAGAGGGGGTTGGGGAGTGGGTGGAGGGAGAAGCTCATTTTTCCGGACAGTGGTGAATCTTCAAGAGTCTCATCTCTGTAAAGAAAAACTGGAACGTAACCTCGAGTAGCAGTTGCCTTTACTGCATTATTCTTAAATGCTGTACAAATATTTAAAACAGCATTGAACGCATCTTTGCCTCAGTTTAAAGTTATACAAAGACACAGGAACGACTGTATATAACACTAGCAGGCCGCCCGGCGTTGCCCAGTCGTAAGATACGCTTAAATGTGATATTTTAATTCATGCAGATTACATATTTTCTACGCATTTCCATGTATTACACGATCGGGCGATTCCATTTTTTAAAAAAGTTCTGACAGGTGAATATCATCATCAGCTTATCTGTTACGTGTCATTAACGACTTCCTGTTTTGTGAGACAGTGTACTGACCACGTAGTCATGATTCTAGACTTTTCACTTCTAATTGAATTTTCCACTACTCTAACCTTGAGTAGGAAATACCGTTTTTAACATTATTTCCACACACACGCTTGTGAATACGGCTACATTCGTCCCGCCTTTTATTTTTCAATACTTTCAAGATTTATAGTTTTCGTTTATCGTTTTTTTTGTTTATGGAAATCACGCCAGACAGGGCATAAAACCACTTGTCGTAAGGAGCTAAAAATACTACTTCAAGGTTAAAAACTAGGCAATGGTAAGTGTGAAAAAGATAGACTTTTTGCTAGAAACATCGGCCATATAATGTGGAGACTAAAGGATGAAATAAGACAGACGAGAGTTACGAAGCTACTAAAAGAAACACACCTTGCATACATAATTCCCAGTTGGTAAGCTAATGAGATCTTCCTTTTTTTTTTTTAGGACCGCAAGAGAGAACAATCATTCTTTGTAAACTGTCGCTCCCACTCCCCCATTAGTGCTACTATAGTTTGTATGTATATTTATATGTGTAAAATTAGAAAACGATACGCGTGCGTAAAACATGGAAAGTGATGCGCATGCGTAACTCTTAGGCGTAGGTGAGCAGACGTTAAAAATAGACGACGGGTGCATGCGTAAAACTTGTACGATATTGCGCATGCGTAATGTCACACCCTACACGCGAGCATCAACGTCAATGTTTTACATTTTCTGACGATACTCTATGTTGTTATTGTTGTACGCATGCTCTTTATCGGGCATCCATCATCTGGCATGGTTAACGCATAATAGTTAATCGCCTTTCGTGTTATACGAATAAGCAACATCGTAAATGCGCAAACACATAATCTTCCACGTTTTGACTAGTGATGGGACGATTCCAATATTTTTTAACGATTCCGATACAGGCACCGATTCCGTACTAAATTCCTGATTCCTATACAATTCCCGATTCCGATTCCGATTCTTTACAAATCTCTAAATATTTAACTATATAGTTGTATTTTTCTCTGATTACCGAAAACGACACATGTTAAATGTGTAAATATTTTTCCTAAACGTAAAAATATACTTGTCGGAGGCGATCTATAGATTTTAGCTTCACTGGTAATTTAAAATCAATAAATATCTATTATTTTGTCATTATTTCCAGCAATAGAAGACTTGGCTTTAAACAAAATTAAAAAAAAAAATAATAAAACAATTAAAAGAATCGTTTTGGCATCGGAAAATCGGTACAAATTTTTCCGATTTGGATACCGATTCTGATACCCTCAAATATTCCGATTTTTCCGATTCCCGATTTTGATTCCGATTAATTGTCCCAATACTAGTTTTTACATACATGGACGTTTTAAAGATAGACATCCCATTACATGTTTTACTGTAACTTAATATACTTATTGCAAGTGAGCTACACAGATACGCGTGTGCTTTACCAAACTTCCTGAATGACGAACGTTTCTGTGTAGTTCATTTTGTAACAGAGCGCGTATGGCGACTATATGCCAACTTCTTAAGATTTTCCTGAAAGTGGATCACATGTTAAATTTGTGAAATCATAAACCAACTTTCGTCTATGAAAATTAAATAAGAAATAGCTTAAAGGGGAAATAACTCTCGCAGCTTAAATAAATAAACTTATTCCCGTTTTAAAAGGCAACTGGTGTAGGCTAATAATAATTGAAAATAAATTAAATTGAATATAAATTAAATTAAAAGTAAATTAAATAAATCAACTTTAAATAATTTTATTACCACAAATAATTAATAAGATGGAGCTGTGTATTAAAGTAAATTTTATTTAATGTAATATGCAAATGATGTTATTCCCTGTATGTATATTCCCTTTTAATATCTAGCATATGTAGAAATCATGCTGGAATATAAAAGTGTAAATGCTCGTTTTCAATACGAATATTATTTTGTGAAACAGTATACCTTTTGTACATATTAATCAAATTGTGAATAAATAGACATAAATACGACTTTAGTATACAGGGTGAGTCACGGGAAACGGATGTTTTTAAGGAAAACAAAACTGCGAATATTTCAAGAAGACTATCTTCCTCACTCCGTATCCCTTACTTAAGGAGAGCAAGGAACGTTCTAACCCATCCGTTTCCCGTGAATCACCCTGTAGTACAAGATTCAAGCAAACAAACCCTTATCCCTGAGTGGCTTCTGGGCCTTGATAAGTGGTGACCACCGTGTAAAAAAAAAACAAAAACAAAAACAAAAAAAACAAAAAACAAGCAAGAACTCCCACAGAGTTTCATAATTATACTACCAGAGGCACCCGACCTGACCGGTCGTAAAATACGCTTTAATATGGTGGATTCTCTGACGAACTACAAGCCCTTGTACCCCCTCGACGAAAATACCCTCGACAAACCCGACAAGCAGCAAAGTCCCACCCCTACACAGTTGAGATCCCTAGATGTAAGAAAGCGTTTTACTCTAATAGATTCTTCCCCAGAACTGCAACACTTTGGAATTCTCTTCCGGTTTCCTGCTTCTCCAACTGTACTGACATGCAGAAAATCAAGTGTAATGTGAACAGACATCTTACTGCTAAACCCCCTACATAGTAACCCTGCAACTTAGGTCCCTGATAGTAGCCCCTACATCAAAGTGGCAATGTGCCTTGTTTGGGGTGAAAATGTAATAATAATAAAAAAATTAATTTGGGCAGATTTCATATACATTATTACAGTGTCAATTCTCTATCGATTATAATATATCATATTGTACCCAATATATAGTCGTGATTTCAAAAGTAAAAATATATGACTTGAGTGCCATTAGCTAAAACTGAAACCGAAACCAAAACATATGAAGAATTCTTGGTAAAATTATTTATTACAAGAGTCAAGCAAACAAGCAAGGATACCTGGATATTCCGCAGAGTTTTATAATAATGAAGATAGAGTTCAGCAGGGAGATTTTTTTTAATATGATGGTAAGTTTGTTTACAATGACTTCCAGAAATAGATGTTCTGTCAGTGTTTTGATTTCTTTTATGACGGAGTCATCACTTATCAAGACCCGGGGGCCACTTGCAGATAAGAGGTAATGAAAGTATATACAGCTATTATATATAGATATTCTGTGATCACTTGAGATAATCAGCTGCCAATCTATGGACATAAAAATCTACTGTCTAAAGGGTATCGTATCATATTTTTGGGGGAAAACTTAAATAGACCATAACAATAGTAGAGAACCTCGTATCTGTAGAAACATTATTTTCTTAAGTGGACATATAGAATTCTGGGTGATCCACCCGAATGTTTCTTATATTTGTCCAGTTTTAATGAGCTGGAAGTTAGATAGAATTGATTATTTAAGGAAGCGGCTCAGCAAGAATTTGTTTACATTGGATTTGAAACGATTATGCTGTAGTCAGCTGGGAAGCAGGCTAGCGGAACAGAGTTCTACAGCCTGGCAGTTCAGGACAAGAAGCTTTGTTCATGGAATTTGCGTTTATACTTAAGCACAGATAGAGAGTAGGGAGAAATTGTTGATAGTGGTTGTAGTTAGACGAGTGCTTTTGTGAAAGTTTGGCAAGGCGGGGAACATCGATTGAAGCTCCGATGACCATTTGCCATTTTGGTCAAGCTAAGAATTTTCATTTGCAAGTCTGTTATTCAGTAGAAAAATAAAAGAATAGCATTGTAATCTTCAAATAAAGTAAACCTTTGTTACTTGCTTCAAATTGGAGTTGTAATTTTATTTGGAGTGAGAAAATTTCTATTATAGCAGCGATTGAGAATACTGTGACTGCTGCCCGAATCAAGCAACGTCTTTAGATCAGCGCAACGAGCAAACGATCACAGCCTGTGCAATGAACGCACACAGATACACGTCCATATAACACGGTCCTGGATATGACCTTAAGCTATATCCAGTGGTGAAGTCCCAACTTGCGGGCTTTTGGGAGTGTGGAGCCACCCTTTAATTGCCATTGCTCTCAGTTCCACTCTGACCCGGAGTGGTAGTTCCTATTAGAGTCCCAACTACGGGTTGAATAGAAACCGACTTGAAAACATCAAATATATTCAATTAAAAAAAATTTTCTTCCAAAATCTTTGGATTCGGCATTAAATAACCTGAAAAGGGTTGATATGCCGTAAAGCAACCAACCAACCAACCAACCAACCAACCAACCATATAGCACATCCGTCGTTCCTGAACCCTTCACGAAGTCTAGAGATAGACCCACTAGACGTATATATTGTTAAACTCAAGATGCTTAGCTAAATATATTTAGCCTATGTCCATAACTGTCCTTCAAGAAAAACAAAAACAAAGACGAATCTTTATGATGGACGTACGCGTGACGGAAAGAAAATACCATCCACAAAATATCAAATAAATTTATCAAGTAGTTTTATTAAAAAAGAAAAGAAAATCAAATTTTATAGCTAAACAACGATCGACAAGCTCGCGACGCCGTTTTTAAATTCATCACTGGTTAACTTCCCTTAGATGACTCTTCAGAAATAGCAGATTACGAATTCTTAAAAAAAAAAAACACCTAAGAATTCCCATTAATCGTTTAATAATGATCTTAGGTGTTTCTTCGTTATTTGCGCGAAATTCGAAAATCAAAATATTGAATTTACAGTAAAACCAATGGTATTAACTTGATTGTCTTGTCGCAGTAATGAATATATATATATATATATATATATATATATATATATATATATATATATATATATATATATATATATATATATATATATATATAAATGAAAAGTGATAAAGTAGAAAATTGTTTATTAATGAAACAGTTTTCAAAGACAGCGAAAAATGAGTTTTGCTAAATTGGCCTAATATTTCCAGGAAACAATTACTTCCTTGTTACGAGTCGAACTCTCCATTTTTCTTTTTTTAGAAAAACTCAGTTTTCGCTTACTATTTTCATTAACGATTAATTTTCCACCTTATCGTTTTTCGTAATTTTTGGATATGTTCATTATTGCGATATAATAAATTAAGTAGATAGTAATGGTTTTTATTTGAAATTCAATATTTCGAGTTTTAAATTTCGCTTTAATAACAAAGAAATGCCCGATTTTATGTATAAAAATAAAAGTACTTAATCAATGTACGTTTTTTTTTACACAATGGTCACCACTTATCAAGGCCCGGAAGCCACTCAGGGATAAGGGTTATTGCAAGTACATTACGTTAGTGTGGAGATTTGATGAAGTGTTTACTTAAGGGGGCGGTTCATTAGGAATTTGTTAACGTTGGACTTGAACACATCCAAGTTGTAGTCAGGTGGGAAGCAGGCAGACGGAACAGAGTGATTTTTGGTATATACAATTTTGTTTAGGTCACGAATACGCGTATCATAAAAGTTTGCCTTTTTATGTTTTTTTTTCTATCAAGGAGACAGAGAAGCGGAGCAAGTACATGGAACTGGCCAGTGAACTCAAAGGAATATGGAAGATGAAGAAACACCACTAACAGTATGAGCACTAGGAATAATACCGAAAACACTTTGGAAAAAAAATGGGGAAAATTGGAATCTGAAACGTTAACTGAGAAGATACAGTGGATAACAATAATGAAAACAGCTGAAATATTAAGGAAAACCCTTGAATGCGGAAACTAACACACATAAGTCAAAGGCACAAGCCGGACATACAGAAACTGCCACAAATGTAAAACACAAAGGAAACATCACATGAAACCATGCAAACTGAAACTGCATAATTGTAAGTTAACTTCCCCACGCCCAGCCATTTTTTTGTTTGGGTCACCATACCATAAACTGACACTACACGAATTAAGTAAGGAGGGTCAAGAGGGATGGAATGACTGAAAAGTGAAAGCACTAGCCAGACCTCCACTGGATGAGTGCAAAGAGGACAGGGACCTTGGGGAGGCTTACTAACACCCAAATTTCAGTGAAGACCAATGATCACTGCCAATGAGAAATCAATAGTAAACGGTTGTTACGATAACGTAAATTCAAATGCAAAGGTTATCAAAAGAGGTGGAGACTATGGGAAATTAGGGGAGAATTGTTGTCACTCAGACTCCAGAAAATCCCACAAGTTGTTATCACAGAGAAATCCTTGATGATGGTCTGTGTGACTACTTCTAGTAAGTAGGCGGCTGTTGCGATAACGCAAATTCATTTCCGAATGTTATCGAAAGAGGTGGAGATTACTGGAAATCTGGGGGGGGGGACTTGTTGTCACTCAGCTTCCAGAGAACACCACGTGTTGTGTTCATGACCTGTGTGAAAGCTCCCTGTGAACCAATAACATCGTGTACACATTAAATTCTGAATCTCTTTCTGTTCATCTCTATTTCACTGTACAAGCCATTCTCCGATAAGCACTGTCATTAGGTAATGTCGCCTGTTGGTTCCTAGAGCAATGCAAAGCACTTTGTAAATAAACAAATTTTGCACTGTTTATATGAATAGACATTTGTAGTTACCGCCTAGAAGAGCTTCTCCCGTAGCTTAGTGGTCATCATCATATCGTATGCATCTGAAGCTTCCATTGGTGTCAGAATTATTTCTAGAAAGACATTAGGTACTTACAGGAGGGAGCACGTGAAGGTTGCCAACATCCTAAGTGAAAGTGATTTTTGTGAAACGAACTGGATTGAGACAACCAGGTCGTCAGGCCGTGCCGTTAACCACTGAACCACCGTCACCTCTCAGCTTAGTGGTAGAAGCTATCAGCGAGATGGTTGAAGGTTCGATTCCTGGCTTTGGAGTGGTGCTGGTCTAACCGCACCGAAGAGCGGTGATACAGCGAAACAGTCTGTACTGACTAAATAATTCAAAAATTATTTTATCTTTCTTTATATTTGGCTTTTATTGTTTGTATTTTTCGTATGATTTCCTTTTCTCTCTCCTCCTCCCGCCCCTCTTCCCGTTCTTTGTTTACTAATTTATTTTCGTTCGTTTTTATTTCTATTTTTTATTTTTTGATATTTTAAATTTTTTTTTCCTTTACCAATTCAAAAAATCTGTTTCTGACTTGCCTTTCTCTTTCTCTCTTCTTGTATTCATTTTCCCTCTTTCAGTTTGTCTTTCCTTCCGTCTATCAGCTTTTATTATCCTCTCTTTAAGGAACTCTGGATCTACTTGGTATTTGGGCTCGGAGAAAAGCGCAACATATTTTCTGTCTTTGGTCAATGAAGAAAAAAATCCTTCTAAACTGAGCTGATTTTTATTGTTGTCTTAATCAAATGTGCCCCTTTTGGGATAGCTTGATTTTTCCCCACATTAAAAACCGACCTTGTTTCTTACTATTGCCTTATTTAATGTGCATATAATTTTCTAGCTTGCAGTTTTCAAAAGTTTGTTAAAATTATATACACAACTCACAATTTTTTTTGTCATTATTCTCAAAGAGACGAATTTATCAACATAGAAGTTTATTTACAATTAAACTCTTTCCCATTGACAAAGAGAGAGAGAGAGAGAGAGAGAAAGAAAGAGATAGAGAGTGAGAGAGAGAGTGAGAGAGAGAGAAGTCTGTCAGTCTGCTCTTTCTCTCTCAGTTGTTTATGTTTTGTCTTTTATCAACCTACATTTCTGAAATGTAAATACTAATATATGACATTGTTCTTTTTTTATTTTGCATTGCGCGATTCATTACCTCTCGAACGGGAATATAACCTTAAATACAATTCCGGTCATTTTATGGGACACAAGAATGTAGATAAAAATCCACCTGGAATGTACGTGTGTGCACAGCTCTGCTTTCATTGGCGTCGCCCTGGCTCCATATCCAACATTACCCTGCCCTTGTAAAGTATCATAAGTAAATAGGAATCGCCAGCTATTTTTTTTTTCTTATTGACCTTTGACTTTTATCGCGAGTTCTGTTTTTGGAACCTTTCTGATTGCGTTTTCCTGTTTTTGTTTTCATCTCTCACGATTTGTATAGTTTTTCTTTTTGGGGATGGTGGTGGAAAAGGGGGGTGAATGATAGTCTGTCTTGGGAATAAAAGTGGGGCTCACAAAGAGGATAGAGGTGGGTAGCGTTAGGAATAGTTTTCGCATAGAGTTTTGTCTTCCAGAACAAATACAAACCTGGTCGGGGTGGGGACACTGCACAAATACGATAATCGTTTTAAGCCGAATTTTAGACTCCGAAATACTACACCTTTGAATGGTCGACCCGTCACCCCCTCATCGCAAACATTGGTTGACCCGTCACCCTACCACGCCAATATTCGTTGGGGTTGACCTTCCGTTATTATCCTCACGCGAGACTTCATAGCTTTTTTTTCTTCTTCTGACACGTGCATTTCTTCTACAGATACGGATCGGTAGATTTCGATTTGGTTTTGTTTTGTCTGTTACGGCACATCAACCCTTTTACCGGAACACAATATCTTTGGGTTTTTCAGATAAGAATGGATAATTAAGATTATGCGGATTATTTCGATGAGCCTTACATTTCTGAGACAATATTTGCTGCATTAGTACAATTAAGAAAAAAGCCATCAACATTTCATTTTAATCATAGGGCATAATCCCATTAGAGTACAGATGTCTAAAAAACAGAACGATCAACAATGTTCAAACATAAACATGATTAAAAAACAAAAATAAAGAGACAGCAATATATATATACATATATATATATATATATATATATATATATATATATATATATATATATATATATATATATATTAAAAAGTTTGATTCATGTCCAGGAATGTACATCTAAAATTTCAAGTGTTTAGACTCAAAATTGGCGGAGGAGTTTGGTAGAGTTTGAAAAGGTCAATTCTTTCAACTTTGACCTCATGGCAGCCAAGTTTTCGCCTAAAACTATCCACATACAGACACGCACACAGCACAGACAGAGAATTTCATTGATATATATATATATATATATATATATATATATATATATTTGATCTAATAGTACTGAATTGTCTCTATAATAATAAATATGTAAACTGCATGAATTATATTATCATATTCAAGCGTATCTTACGACCGGGCAACGCCAGGCGACCTGCTAATATATATATATATATATATATATATATATATATATATATATATATATATATATATATAAAGAGAGTGAGAGAGAGAGAGAGAGAGAGATAGAAGAGAAGATAATATATAAATAGAATCACCACCAATAAATTATTTATGGTTTTCACCTTTTCATTCTTCCTCTTTCCTTTCTTTCCATTCTTCTATTCCTCCGTTTTTCTTTTCTTCTTTTGTTTTTTCCGTCTTTTCTCCTTCTTCCCTATCCCTTAACCTGTTTACTAATGTGTGTAGTAATGATAGTAGTGGGTCGGGGATGTACAAGAGGACAACGTAAGTTGTAAACTTTCTAACCACGACAAATTCTAATCACATTAAAATAATATTCATAAACGACTAACTCCGGTTTAATCTGAAACCCCTTTTAGCATAAATATGTCAAATTCAAATTAACAAGTTTATTGAATCTTTACACACAAGTATGTTTAAGTTCTAGGGTGGCTATCACACACGCATACGGATACTATTCTTTCTAGTTTTCCACTATCTCTATCTCCATCCTTTCCCCTTAATTCCTATATCTCAAGGCAGACCCTAATATGCACCCCACTTGGTCTTATTTACATACAACCAAATCTTATTTTTAACATCATTTGATGGAACCTCCTGATTTTAACTCTCTGTGACGAGGAAGACCCGATATTTTCTTTGTAGGTTACTTAGACATGTATAAAACTTTTTAATTTGGTTTGAGCCCAAAACAATAAATGTTAAGGGATCCAAATTAGAGTCAAAGTTAAAAATTGACCTCTACCAAATTACTCAGCCAATTTTTAGTCTAAACATTTGAAATTTTACATCAAGTATATTCAGACATAGTGCAAGCTTTTAAATCGGTTTTTGGCCGAAAATCTTGCTGCCAATGGATCAAAGTTATAAAGAATTTACCTTTGCGGTCTCTAGCAAACTATTCAGCCAATTTTGGGTCTAAACGTTTGAAATTTTACACAAAGGGTATACAGACACTCTTTTTGGGCGAAAATATAGTTGCCTAGAATGTCAAAGTTGAAAGAGTTGACCTTTGCAGATGCTACCAAACTCTTTAACAAATATTTTTATATATAGTAATTTATAAAATATATATGGCGATAAACCATCACAGAATTCGCGCATAAGCCTGAAGAGTCCTAGAGTGGATGAAACGCGGAATATTCAGTGTAGCTTAATCTCCATATATATTTTATAAATTACTAACTAGCTCTACCTACGTATTGAGCATTTTTGAAGTAAATACTTAAAGTTTACGCATAAATCTATACTTTCGTATATTAACTTTATGCGAGTAAATTAAGTAGTTATATATGCACACAAAGTTATGAACAGTACATAGGGCCCGAGCAAAGCTGGGTTGAACTGCTCGTTTATATATATATATATATATATATATATATATATATATACATATATATATATATATATATATATATATATATATATATATATATATATATATATATATATTAGCATTTCAGCCTGGCGTTGCCCGGATGTTTGAGGTGTTTGCTGTATATATAACAATATATATATATAACCAATATATATATAAACATATATATATATATAGTGTAAATATATATATATAGTAAACATATGTATATAGTGTAAACAATATATATATATATATAAACAGATATGTACAGTGTAAACATACGTATATAGTATAAACAATAATAATCTACTACGAATTTTTATCAAACAAAACTTTTCTCATTGAATAAACAAGTGAGATTGAAGTGCGCATGGACGTAAGCCGGTTAGATCTTCACAGTCGTTGCAGTAGATGTTATCCATTTAACAGAGTTTATCGCTCAGATTCTGCGAAGATGACGGGGTTCGGTTTCTGAAAGGCCCTTAGACGCGACCGTATATTTTTTATACGTGCAGATCAATAGAGAATGACTAGACAGGGAGGACATTTTTTTTTTAAATTGTGAGAGGGTGCTGGTGCGCAACAACCACACCATTATCTTGGTCTTGTGGGCGCGGTTACTTCGTATACTTAAGTGCGTTTCTTACCACCCACGCTTCTATTTACAAACAATATTTTCACTATTTGTCTGATCATGAAGAGAGGACAAAGGCATCTTTAATTACTCCTTTATTACTCAATAGGAGTTTTCACACGCATAATTATCAGTGATTTTTTTCATTGGCGATAACAAGTGGCAACAAATCCCCACAGACGTCCAGCACTGTTTCGAAACCAGTTTCAGATCATGTTTCTGAATATTTTAGATGAGAATTCATAATTTGTATTATATAGATCATTCGAACTATATATATATATATATATATATATATATATATATATATATATATATATATATATATATATATATATATCAAAAGTCCACGTATGCTTCTAGGGTAGTGATTTAAAGGTTTTGAGGGTTTTTGAAGCATGAAAAACGATGTTACTTTGGTATTTAATATATATATATATATATATATATATATATATATATATATATATAATGTATATATACTAGCATTTCAGCCCGGCGTTTCCCGGGTGTTGGAGAGTAAGTAAAGCAAAAAAAAAAAAAGTGGTAGTAGGAAGGCAGGCTCGAACCCGTACCACAAAGGAAGAAAAAAGACGGGGGAAAACATGACGTCTTTGCTGTTACGACCACCGCCAAACCGGAAGTGACGTAGGTTTTAATTAAGACATAAAATTGACAGAGTTATTGCGTAGGGAAATGTACACAAACACACAGACAGACAGAGAGACAGACACGTCCACTTTTATAGATATACTAGCATTTCACCCCGGCGTTGCCACGGTGTTTGAAGGTGTATGTTGAACAAAAAAACCTAGTCAATATTTTAAACTTTGCCCCTTATTATTACCCCTTAAAATTTATTGTTTTGGACACAACTCAAGTTATTAAGTTAGATCCATGTCCAAGGAACCTATATCTAAAATTTCAAATGTGTAGACTCAAAATTGTCGGAGGAGGTTGGTAGAGTTCTCAAAGGTACAAATCGTTGAACTTTGACCCCTTAACAGCCAAATTGCTGGTCGAAAACCAATCAGAAAGATTTTCCCAAATCTCAGTACCCTGTGTATCAAACTTCGAGTATGTAGACTGAAAATTGACAGAGTTATTGCGTAGGGAAATGCACACAGACAGACAGACAGACACACACACACATACACAGACACACAGATACGCAGATATAGATAGATAGATAGATAGATAGATAGATTAAACAAAAATATATACGTATACATAAATATAGATGGAAACAATTTTATGTTTACTGTAAACTTTTTACGCAAATATTATGCAAGTATAAATCATGTAGAATATCTGCATGAATATAATTACACATAATAGTAAACTAAAGATGATCATCCCATAAGAAAACCAAAAAAACTAATAGGGAATTAATTAAAATGAATGTTTAAAAGAATATGCAAATTAGCTAGATCGTTTGCTCGTGAATGCAATTCCATAATCCATATATAACGAAATTGTATTTTATTTTTAAATAAATAGAAAAGAAGATTTTAATATGAATATCAATAAACACAAAAGAAAAACGAATTTAAAGGAGGATAGATAAGCTCAATGTACTTGCAGAGCAATATAATAAATGAATGACTCGTTTTGCATCTAAAACATAATGCAACAATTTTAAAAAATAAGATTTCAAGATTGTGAAATCAGCACAGAACTATTTAAGAGTGATCTTACCTGTACTCGTGCGCACTCGAAGGATGGCATCAAACGCAAAAGGTCGACATACATTCCGCTTCAAATCATTAATGAATCTTTGTCCATCATTTTCAGCCTAAAAATTTTGAAAGGAAATATTTTTTATTAAATAGTAAAAAAAAAAAAAAAAAAAATTCATTAATATTATTTTAAAATGTTATTTAAAATCCATCAATGCAATCAAATTATTAAACATTGAATTTAAAGTGTTGTCATTGAAAATCTCATCAAATCTTAAGATCAAAATGTTTGAATTGCTTAATTCAAAGAAAAATTTTTTTTAAAGATTTAAAGTGTTGGTTGGTTGTTTTAAAGGAGTATAGATAGATAGATAATCTCAATGTAATTGCAGAGCAATATAATAAATGAATGACAAAAGGTCTGTATTCTAAAGTTCATGATGTTGACCACCTTACAATGTATTCTTTTAATTCAGTTGACATATACAATTCTTTGCTTCTTTTTGATGGATGCATTGTTTCTATTTCTTCTGATAAGTTAAGGACAAAACAGATTCACTGATTGATATTAAGTGATTGATTTTGTGCTACGAAACAGATACTGTCAAGAATTGTAAATGTCAACTGAATCAAAGAAATGAATTGTAAAATGATCAATATCATGAACTTTGGAATATAGACTTTTGTCATTCATTTATTCATTATATATATTTGTATATGTGAAAAAAGTGCGCAATAAAAGACAAAATAAAAGGTAATTGCAAATTCTCTTCCAATTTCCGGATTTTGTAATTATGTCCAAAATGCATATTATGTTCTTTTGTCGAATTAATGGTTGCTCTTTCTTTCGATGAGTTATGGGGAAAATAGATTCATTCATTGATATAATAATTAAATGAATGATTTTGCACTACGAAACAGTCATTGTAAAGAATTGTAAATGCCAACATAATTAAAGGAATAAATTGTGAGATGGTCAACATCATGAAATTTGGAATATAGACTTTTGCCACTTGTTTGTTATATGCTCTGTAATTACATTGAGCTTATATAATATAAATTAAGGATTAGTATGTGAAAAGTGAAATACAATTAAAAAAATATTTCCACAGATATATATATATATATATATATATATATATATATATATATATGTGTGTGTGTGTGTGTGTGTGTGTGTGTATTACATGAAGGGCTGCCCCCTTCCCATGTAAATAAGAAGAATACTAGATAAGTGAAAATGAGATTAGGATAAGCCTAGAATCGAACCCTGTAGGCAAGTGCTAAAGATAATAGAGAATGGAATGTTAAAAATTAAGTCTATTGTAAATTCTATTAGAAATAGTTAAATATTGTTTATATCGGAAAAAGAGTAAATTGTCCATTCTTTAGAAATCTAGATATTAAATAATGTCAGTTACATGAATGCACAATGCGAGTTAAATTATATTGTTTAAAAATAGGTTAAATTAGAATTGAGGATTCTTTTGTTTGTCAAAAGTGTGTTGGACAAACATATGTAAAGCCACGTGAAATTAGCCGCGTTTGAAAACAACAGAGGACATTTCTCAGTATAAAATTCTATGGGTTTGAGAGTTAGTAGTCAGTTGATCAGCCCAGAGTTGACATAGTCAGTTTGAGAGGAGAGCCCCTTAGAGGCGAAGGGTAGAAGATTTAGACAATGTAGATACAAGCTGAATTCCTGACGTCATCGACCGGCCGACCAGATGAATATGTTGTAATTGTTGTCTTGTGTCACATCCTTCATCACGAACGAAAGGTAATTGTGTTTATCAGCTTATAATCAACATTGTGTAACCCTTCGAAGATTATGTTCCCTCCCCACGTGAAGTACCTCCTCCTCCTCCTCTCCCTCCTCCTCCTCCTCCTCCTCTCTATATGCGTATAAGAAATGTTGTTACATCCGTATTAATATTCTTCAAAGAATGCTATTCTTGCTATTTTTCTCATCAGAGGATTAGAAGAATAGCAAGAACAGCATTCTTTGAAACTTTTAATCATTGATTTAACAATTTTAAAGTAAAAATTAAAACATTTAAAAATGAGTGAACGGCATCTCTTCCACAAAAAAGAAGGAGAGAAAAAAGTAACTAATAAAAAAATTGATTAATCTATTTTATCGAAAACTCCGCTGTTGTTTATCAAGAATCTTTTGAATTTAATTTTTTTTTGTTGTTTATCGTTTTGTCTTCGGAGGAGGATATAGCTTTTAACCCCCCCACCCTCTCTCTCCAAATTATACTTAAAAAATATTAACATTTATTCTCTTTTGGAGGGCAGGGGCTCTTTTTAAAACCAAATCTCCCTCAGTATTTTCTTTAATTTTCTATTTTTTAGCGATTATCAAGACCTCTAAGATGTGATAACCCCATGTCGGACATTATTTCTCGTTCTCACGTAACACTCGACGCTATTTGTTCTTTTTTAACTGAATAAACACTTCAAAATAAATTAAACCACTAACAACTTAGCCAGCTAGGTAGAAAAATCGATTTTGCCCTTTTAAAAACAACAGTAAATAAGTATAAATATTTTAAAAAATATTATGCGGTTTGTAGTCTCGTTTTTTTAAACAGAATAAACACTTTAAAATAAGCGAAACCACTAACAACTTAGGCAGTTAGGTAGAAAACGGACACTTGGAAAATCGATTTTGCTTTAAAAAAAAAACAGTAAACAAGTGAAAATATTTTTAAAGAATATTATAGGGGATGTAGTCTCTTTTAAAAACAATATCTCCTTCAAGAACAGTCATAAAATGCGTTTTCAATCGATATTTATTCAATAAGTGACCTATTTTCTTACCTAGCAAAAGGACGAATTTTCCGGGGACGAGTTTTCCGGGAACGAGTTTTCCGGGGACGAGTTGTCCTAAATTCATTAGAAACACTGTAAGCTATCTTTCACTGAGAGGCGTTAGTGCAGAATACTGAGAGGTTGTTTTAGGGTTAGACCTATTTGTGATCGCGTGCAGATTTTGTTTTTATCTTATGGGACGTGAAAATGGGCAGCTGAAAAAGAGACGAGTCTTACTTCATCCAGACTTATCTCGGTCGGAGTGTGTCCTGATCTTAAGAAGGCGCGTGCTTCTTAAGCAATTGATTTTTAAGAAAGGGAGCGGCGCGAATAAAAACTGGTAATTTTCCTTGGTCACAAAGGACAGTGAACCAGATGACTCTTGGGTCGGGCAATAGGTGGGTTTTTAAGGACTGGTCGATCAGATAAGACCATTAAAAAAAAAAGAAAATTGTAAGATAACAATGCAACCATCGAGTTGCATTTGGTCTTGGTAAGTAGTTATCCTGTGTACAAAACAAAACAAAAACAAACAAAACCAAAAATACAAATAAAAAATACACCTTACATATAAGATTTGATTACTGGATTTTCAAAGTCAGACACGAATAGCAATCCGTCTTACATATACATATTCGGTTTAGTCTAGCCTACTTTTCATTTTGCTCTTCTGATACACCAAGCTTTTACTCGATTGCCAATTAAATAAAACCGTTAAATAATAAAACTTTAATAGACCAATACAATATTCTAGTGGTGTCCGGCTTTGAAAAGTGGTGACTTTTAAAGCAAAAAAAAAAAAAAATAAAAATAAATAAATAAAATAAAATAAATAAATAAAAAAATAAAAATAAAAACAAAAATAACAAAAACAAACAAACAAAAACAAAACAAGCAAACAAAAAACAATACAACAAACACAAAATTATTCTTCTCGGATTTTTAAAGTCAGACCCAAACAGTAAGCCGTGTGACATCTCGATATTTGATTAGTACTAGCCTATTTTTAGTTTGCTTGTTGTTTGAACTGTACACACAATTATTTGTGAGAAACTGCATGGTGCAGAATATTTGCGCGAATGCACAAGTGCACAACTATTTGACCAAGATGGGCATCAACCTCCCTGTTACTTTTTGGTTATCCCTAAGATCAAGGAAAACCTTAGAGGCTGTAGTAATGAGACAATTAAAGAGGCTAGAACCGTAGAGAATAGTCTCCAATAAATAAAATTAATAACTAATACTCATCTCATGAATTCCAATTCAATAATATATGTACCATTCGGTACGGACTCGACCATGGAAGATCAGATAATAAATAAACATGAATTTATAAGACCAAAAAATTCAACCTTGATCGCCCTTTGGGGCCCGTGGCACAGTTGATAGAGACGTTGAATCTCTACGGTTCCAGGTGAGAATTGTCTGAAGATAGCGATTTCAATCCTACCCAAAGCCGACCAGAGGCTTACTTGGCCAAAACGTGGTGAGACGACCATAACTACGGAAGGCAGTGATTGCTGAGAATGCAGTTAGGAGATTCGGAGTTCCTATTCCGTCGCGGTTACCACCTGACGAAGGCCGAAACCTCGTGAAACAACTAAGAAATAATGAAGATAATAGTCCGCATTAAATAAAATTAAGGGTGAGAAATTTACCTAAAACAAGCTCAACAATCACTAAAGGAAGATAAATACAACAGCAATGACAGGGACATCGATATATAAACATAAATGTTAATAAAAACAATTAAAACTATATTTGTATTCACCACCTAGGTGAGTGCTAGCGTACGAGATGCATGCAAGGAGGAAGGAGGAAGGAGGAAAAGAAGAAATGCTACCACACACACACACACACACACACATGCACGCGCACACACACATGCACGCGCACGATGTGTTAACTAAAACGGGGCAAGATTATACAGAATTAAAAACGTTGAATAAAATTACTAAATGCTTAATATTTAAGTCTTAATCTAACAGAAAAGACGAATATAAAAAATTAAAAAAAAAAGTGTAATCATTTAATTGAAATTCTTATTGAGATAAGTATTTTGTATTATTTATCCATTTATTTATTTGCGGACTATTGTCCTAATCTTCTACTTGTTGTTTCGGCCAACTATTGGCGCAGTGGATAGAGATGTTGAATCTCTACAGTTCCAGGTGAACATTGTCTGAAGATAGCGGTTTCAATCCTACCCAAAGCCGGCTAAAAGCTTAGTTGGTCAAAATGTGGTGAGACGACAACATGGAAGGCAGTAATTACTGAGAAGGCAGTTAAGAGATTCGGCCTTCCTATTCCATCGCGGTTAACCACCTGAAGAAGGCCAGAGGAATAGTTGGCCGAAACGTCGTGAATCAATAAGTAATAGATGAGGTAATAGTCCGCAATAAATAAATGGATAAATGATAAAAATTGTAATCAACTTACCATAGAGGCAGGGATGAAGGGTTAACGAAGATGAGATTGGAAGAAGAGTCAGAAAAAAAGGGTTGAGACTGCATAGCATAGCCTTCGATACACATGCAAAGACAAACGCACATCTTTTTCTTCAAAAAGGTGCGTAATTATAGATACAATGCATCGTCCTAATCCCCCCCCCCAAATCATATCTTAGTACATTCGTATCTCAAAGTATTACTGTATAGCCAACTTTATATAACTAGAAATAATGTATAAACAGCTATAAACGGTAATGTATTTGTGTATATAAGACTGTTGTGATAATGTATATAATCGGTTACCTCCCTTTTAAAAACAATATTTCTTCTTTGATAACCCTATAACGCATAGGTGATTAGAAATAGTATATTTGTGTAAACGTACTTGAAAATGTAAATGAATGAATGTGATTTTCTTTCCATCTATCCGATCTATGTTTGTATCAAAACATCTTGGGCTGATTTAATTTAATGATGAAATTGCTATCTACTTCTCTTGCATCGAGGAAAGATGTGATACAAGGCTGGAAGATCGGAATGTTAGGCCAGGGTACAAGAGGTACCCTACAAGGAGTACAGAATGCCTGAACATCTACGACAGCATTCTCCGGTAGGGGCGCTTCCTGTAATTAGTCATAAACCACACTCATTACAAAGATAGGAGATAAACAGTTTCTAATAAATTAATATTCTGTACGATTCATTGGTCTTTCGTTTTTCCTATTTTCTCATTCGCAAAAGATTTTCTGATATTTTATGGTACTCAATAAGAGTTCTCACACAGATCATCACCGGAGACTACACACTGGGAACAACCGATTGTGATCCCTTGAGTCTGGGTGACAAATCTCCTAAGATTCCCAGTACTCTTCATCTCTTTCTGCCACGTAGTCGTTACATGTCAACACTCGGGACCCAACACGTTGTATGCAGACAGTTGCAAGGGAAAATTGTCAAGAAAATAATTCTACCCACTTTTTTTTCAATTGAAACAACAGACATTTATTTACAGGTACTTTCAGAAGAACGCCTTGTCTCTTGTTCAAATGTCTTCTTGTACTACAATGTGCTTAACAAGTACGCTATCGGGCTGAACACATGTCTTTGCCCGGCCATGTTTAGGATACTTCTTTCTCTGTCGCTCTCAGGCCACATGTGTAACAAGTCTATTTTTGCCCATTCGTGTCTCCATCCAAGATCGAATTCTCTACGTCTCGAACACATCTACAATTCCTGCTTCTCTGAACACGTGTATCCTTTTTATCTCTGCTTTCACATTACACAACCGGCTTGGTCATTTGTATATACCTGCTGCTGTTAACCAGCGCCATGGACCTGCATCATTCCGATAACCTCCTCATGGTGAGAGTCAAGCAACGGTCGGTGGAGGCGATTAGAGGAGTGGGGCAAGACTGGTCATTCAAGTAAGCCGGCTAAGGGTGTCAATGCACCCGCCTATGGATTATGAAGAGGGCTTAGCAGTGGTTCTGAAATAGCTGGCAATAACCATTGGCCTTCACTAGAATTTGAGTGGCAACAAGCCTCATCAAAGTCATAATCCTCTTTGTACTCAGTGGATGTCTAGTTAGTGCTTTCTCTCATCGGTTTTTCCATAGTCTTCGACCCTTCACGAATATTTGGTGTGGCGCGAGTCGATGCCGATTATTACAGGTGGGGTGGAGTGAGAGTGAAGTTGAATTTGGTAGCAGATATTATCATTATTGCTCACTAGGAGTTTTCACACAGGCCATCAAAGATCTGTTCTTGAAAACAACCTCTCCCAGTTGTCTTCGCCCTTATCCAGCGGATGTCTACTCCTGCCTCGGTCTTGTCATCCTCCTTAACTCTTCTCAGCTATTTGGTGTCACTCTTTTTTTTTTTTTTGAAGTGATGGAACAATCAGATAGCGAACTTATTCAGCTTCTATCTTCTTGATTCCATATAACGCTTCTTCATGTTTTGTCTCCGTAGTAGCTCGTCTGGACTGCGTATGTGATCATGTGTATTAGTTTCCTCATTCAAGGGGTTTCCTTGATATTTCAACTGTTTTGCTTATTGTTATTCATTGTACATTTCCAGCCATTTCTTGGATTCCAATTTCTCCCGTTCTTTTTTCAAAGTTTTTCGGAATTGTTTCTAATGCTTCTACTATTATAGGTACTATCTTGATTTTCTTCATCACCCATATCCTTTTCAGCTCTCTGGCTAGCTCTGTGTATTCGCCCCCTTTCTCCTTTTCTTTGATGTGATCAGCTAGAACAGCAAAGTCTACGATTTGGCAGGACTTTCTTTCTTGTTAATTATTACGAAAATTATTATTGGCTCACAGGAGCTTTCACGCAGGTCATCAAAATTGTAAATAACGTTACTATTATAGTGGTGGGGGGATAGAACGTCTTTTCGAGAAAATGGTAATAAAGTTCTCGTGGAGAACACAACACGCACATTGGCAGCAAAATAACATCGATGAACTGCTGAACTTATTTGTTTGGCAAATTTCTCACTTACTGTACCCAACCAAGGCAAACGAAGATAAATTGGACATTTTGCTACTATATTCTCTTTAATTCGAGAGAAATCAACCAATTTCTTTTGAATTACTGACCTAATCACATCTAGTGGGTACCCGTTTTTTGGATAAAGTATCCGTAATTGTTTCCAATTCATCATCTAATTTTAACTTGGAACAAATCATAAGGGCACGATGTGTTAGGGTCCAAATTAGATTTAACTTACGTTTTTTTTTTACGTTTTTTAGGGCAAAATGAATCCCAACGAGTGTACAAACCTGTAAACGTTATTTACAATTTTATATTATATATATATATATATATATATATATATATATATATATATATATATATATATATATAGTAGTAAGTTATAAAATACATATGCCGCATATATTTTATAACTTACCACCTAGCTCTACCTACGTATTGAGCACTGTTGAAGTAAATACTTAAAGTTTGTGCATAAATTTATACTTTCGTATATTAATTAATGTGATTAAATGAAGTAGTCATATATATATATATATATATATATATATATATATATATATATATATATATATATGTGTGTGTGCGTGTGTGTGTGTGTGTGTGTGCGTTTGCAGTAGTAAATATAACCGGTTATTCTCATTATTTGTGGAAATCGCTCCAGACAAGTCATGAAGCGACTTAATTTAAGACGGTAACAAAAATGAAAAAGCACTAGTAACCCGTCGACGTAAATACCCCCGACAAACCCAACAAGCAGCAAAATCCCACCCTTAGGCTGTAGTAGTTCAGCGGATTCAGTTCGAGGGAGGTGGGGCAGTGAAAAAATGGGACAAAGTCGTAGCACTCCTTCTGAAGCGAAGCCTGGGTTTCTTTGGACTTGTAGACCGGCGTGGACTTCTGCTGCCACACCCAGGGTCTGCCAGCGGCCACCTGATTGCAGCAGGGGATCACCACACTCTTCAGCGCATCCAGGTACACTTCGAAGATGTGAGGTGGTATGATGCGGCCCTCACTTAAAACCACACCAAAGACCATAATCCTGTCAGGAAACTTTGTTTTCATCACACTGGGCACGTCCCTGTTATTCGTGGCAATCTAGAGATGCATTTTGAGGGTGTTAGTAATCGCCCTGCTTTCATAACTTGGATCGGTAGAGAGCATGAGTTGTACATCGGCCCATCCCCGATCTAGCTTGTTTAATATTGTGTAACTTTAACATGAGAGAAGGCTCCTATCGCCCTTGGGATTTGTACATAATTGGCCAAATCGTAGATGGTCTGCAACAAAAAAAAAAAAAAAAAAAAAAGAAAAAAAAAGAAGAAAACCGGAAATAGAATCATGTCGTCTTTTCTATGGCGACAATTTTATTGTTCACCTTGTAGATACCTAGAAATAGTTGTTTTATATTTACGTTATTGTAAACTAACTCAAGGTAACTTAACGGATATAAGTAAAAGCTTAACTAGTACGCTATTTGTCAGTAAACACATACGAAACCATCAGCGTGTGATAGCAGTGGAAAAATTTAGCACAGAGTCGCTCATAAATGCACAAAACGTCAATAAAGTTTATACAGTTTTTGAAGAGAAAAGAAAGAAAGGAAACAAAAACAAAATGGCCGATAAGTGAAATATTTGAAGACCGCTCGCTGTGAACCTGTGTTTTCCTTCACAACAAAAAATGGCGTCCCTTCCGTCAATTTTTCTTTGCTCCATCATCTGTAGTATCGCTACAAAAAGGAAGACAGGACACCAGGTTTTCTCATCATCATCATGATCACTGCGCGCCTTTCTTCATCCTTAAAAAGGATGCATATATATATATGATTACATACCCCATATATATATATATATATATATATATATATATATATATATATATATATATATATATATGAATACATACACCCCCATATATATACACATGAATACATACACCCTCCCCCCCCATATATATATATGCATGAATACCTACCCCATATATATATATATATATATATATATATATATATATATATATATATAAATATATGTATATATATATTTACATATATATATATATATATATATATATATAAATACATGAATACCTACCCATATATATATATATATATATATATATATATATATATATATATATATATATATATATATATATATATATATATATATATGGTACCCCGCCGATGCTGGAACTTGCGTGTGGGATCCGAACCCGAAAAAAGAAAAAGAATAAAAAGAAAAAAAGGAAAGCAAAATTAAACAAAAGAAATATAAAGTTGAGGCGGGGAGAGGGAGTTAGGGTTTTAGTAATGTGTTGTTCGTTGTAGGGACGAGGGTTATCTTCGTCCCAAACTTTGAGTATGTTCACCCCCCCCCCATCGTAATGAATTGTTGCCGCTTGTTGCTGGATCCAGATAAAGTGCTGTGGTGGTGATGGTGATGGTGGTTGTGGTGGTAGAGTCGACCCTCCTTTCCCCCAGCAAAAGAAGAAGAAGAAGAAGGAGAAGAAGAAGAAGAAGAAGAAGATGAAGAAGGAAATAATGAAGATATCGTAGGATGAAAGGAAGAGTAAGAACAAGAACAGGGGGAAAAAAAAGGTTAGTAAAAAAGAAGTAGGAGGGTGTGGGGAATGAGAACGAGGAAAAAAGAAAGGGAAACATAATGAGGATGAGGAGGAAAAGAAGAAGAAGAAGAAGAAGAAGAAGAAGAAGAAGAAGAAGAAGAAGAAAAAGGGCACAGGAGGAAAAAATGCACAAAAATGAGAAGAGAAAAAGAAAAAAGTAGATGCAGTTAAAGAAAAAGAATGACACAAAATGAAACCAAAAAACACGAATACATAATTAGAGGAAGAAAGTGTGTGATGAAATTGGAAAATAAAAAGAGAAAATGTGGATTTGGAAAGAAGGAAAACAATAAAGTAAATGTGAAAGATAAAAGAAGAAGAAGAAGAAGAAGAAAAGACAAGAACAATAATAATATAGAAGAGGAAGTAGGAAAAGAAGAAAATACAACAATCTTTCACGAAAAACACCCGTCTAGCTGAATCCACTGTGAAAAATTTCCCCCACTCTATATCTGTGCCTAAATCAAAACGCGGATTTCATGAGCAAAGCTTCTTTCTTAGAACTGCACGCCTGTGGAACTCTGTTCCGTCTGCCTGCTTCCCTCCGGACTACAACTTGGATGTCTTCAAGTCTAATGTTAACAAATTCCTAATGAACCGCCCCCCCCTAATTAAACACTTCATAAAATCTCCTCACTAACGTGATGTACTTGCAATAACCCTTATCCCTGAGTGGCTTCCGGGCCTTGATAAGTGGTGATCACTGTGTAAAAAAAAAAAAAAAAAAAAAAATAACGAAGCAAAAGAAATATAAAAGAAAAAAGAAGAAAATGAATGAAGAAAATACGACAACAAAAAAGAAAAAGAAGAAAATACAACAACAAATAAAGAAAAAGTAAAAAGAAAAAAGAAGAAAATGAAGAAAATACAACAACAACAAAGAAGAAGAATAAGAAGGAGTAGGAGAAGAAGAAGAAGGAGGAGGAGAAGAAGAAGAAGACCACAATAAAAACAACACGGAGAAGAGGGTGATATCGCCAAGCTACACAAAAATGCGCGAAAGTCGAAGTAAAAACCCTTAAAAAATAAATAAAAAGCAAAAATAAAATAAAAACAAAAACAAACAAAAAAATAACAAGAAGAAAATGTAATGGCGGAAACCATGGAAAATAACAAAAAGCAAAAAAAAAAAAAACAAAAACAAAAAAAAAAAAACAACAAAAAACCCCCCAAAAAACAAAAAAAAAAAACGACCTCAATTCGAAGTAAGAAAAATACTAAACGGCAAAACAGTTAAGAAAGATTACAACAATAAACACATTAATAATCGTTCGCCGGGAAAATAATAACATTGAATGCAATATCATTTACAGTTAGAATAATATTAAAACGTAACAATAACAAAAGTCGAAAAAAAAATAATAATAACAATAATAACAATAATAATAACAACAACAACAATAATAATAATAATAATAATAATAATAATAATAATAATAATAATAATAATAATTATTATTATTATTATTATTATTATTATTATTATTATTTCAAGATTAAACAGAACCTTGCGTGGAATGCAGTTCACTATAGTTTTAATACAATAATAATAAACCTAATGCAGTTTTGATGAAATAAAAGAAACAAGAACACATCATGATGACTAAAGTTTTATTTGTGCGCTACTTCTCCATATTGTATGAAGTATTCCTGAACTTATGCCATGGAAACATTAATAATTAATTTTTATATTTCATACATAACATATAATAAATAAAAATGTGGATTCATAACACCAAAAAAATCCACTTGATACCCCTTCGAAGTCCGTAGCGCAGTGGATAGAGATGCGATGCGGAATAGCTAAGATTCCAGGTAAGCGTTGTCTGAAGGTAGCGGTTTCAATCTCACTCAAAACTCGTCAGAGGATTAGTTGGCCAGTTAGTGAGATGACAACAACTATGGAACGCAGTAGTTCCTGTGGATGTAGTTAGAGGATTCGACATTCCTATCCCGTCGCGGTTAACCAGGAAGACCAGAAGAATAATTTTATCCGAAACGTCGTGAAACAACAATTAGAAGATGAGGATGATAAAAGATGCGGATAATAGCCCACAAATAATTAAATAAACTGAATAATACAATCCATATTGTTGATCGGTCAGAATTTTATTGTTTTATAAATTGTTTTAATTTTTAGCTTTGCAGCAAACACGTCTTCATAACTCAGGCATTAACGTCAAACAATAAAGTAAATCGTGAGCTAAACGGTTTTGTTTCGATTCTCAGTGCGAGCCATTTCTTAAAAATTAAAAAAAAATCATTACTATATATTGGTTCCAATAAATACGAAATATGCATTAATTAAAATATCATATTTAAGCGTATTTTACGACCGGGCAATGCCGGGTGGCCTTCTAGTACACAACTTGAGATTTTTCCCGCATTTATATATTGTGATTAAAAGTCTACTAATTTTATTTAAAACTTATTAAACTGAACTATTTGATATACTCATTAATGGATATGCGAGCGACTTCGTAACGATGAAGTAATTTGCATATTCCTTTGAAAAAGCAATTTTCATTAATTAGTTTTTGATTTTCAGTATTTCTTAATGAACGATTGGTTTCGTTTACCTATTACACTCAGTTTGATTCATGCATAGTTTCTACATTCATCATAATAGCGTCGCATTTAGGATGAAAATGTTCTTGTATACATGCACGCATATATATATATATATATATATATATATATATATATATATATATATATAAGGTTCCTTCAGTCTTTGACTGACTATGGATGCCCACAAATGGGGTGCCAGCGCGTAAAATTTTTGTGGCAGGAAGTCAAAAGTCAACTCTTTCAACTTTGATCTCTTGACAGCAAAATTTTCGCCAAAACACTAATTAAAATCTTACTACATATTTAAATATCCTGTATGTAAAATTTCAAATGTCTAGACCCCAAATTGATTGAATAGTTTGTTAGAAACCGTAAAAATCAAATTTTTAAAACTTCGACTCTTCGGCAGCCAAATTTCGGCCAAAAACCGATTAAAAAGCTTGCCCTATGTCTGAATAAACTTGATGTGAAATTTCAAATGTTGAGACCAAAATTGGCCAAGAGGTCAAATTTTTTTAAACTTTGACTTCAATTTTGACCGCTTGACATTTATTGTTTTGGGCTAAAATCTAATTAAAAGTTTGATCACCGTCCACGTAACCTACATTTAAAATTTCAAGTATTTAAACTCAAAATTGGCAGAGGAGTTTGATCGAGTTTTCAAACTTCAAATCGTTTAACTTTGACCCCTTGACAGACAAATTTCTGGCCGAAAACAATTTAAAAAGATTTTCCAAAACTTCAATATACATTATGTCAAATTTCGAGTCTGTAGACATAAAATTGACTGAGTAGTTTTGTAGGGAAATGTACGCACACAGACAGACAATTTCACTTTTATAGATATACTAGCAGTTCAGCCCGGCTTTGCTCGGGCCCTATGTACTGTTCATAACTTTATGTGGACATGCATATATATATTAAAAAGTTTTTCATGTCAGGTAACCTACATCTAAAATTCCAAATTTTTTGACCTAAAATTGGCGGAGGAGTTTGGTAGAGTCTGCAAAAATCAACCTTTTAAACTTTGACCTGTTGGCAACCAGATTTTCGCTCAAAAACTGATTAAAAAGCTTGCTGTATGTCTAAATACTCTTTATGTACAATTACAAATGTTTGGACCTAAATTTGACTGAATAGTTTGCTAGAGATTGCAACAAGTCAAATCTTTTGAACTTTGACCCCTTGACAGTCAAAGTGTTGGCCCAAAACAGGTTAAAAAGCTTGCCTCGTGTCTGAATACACTTTATGTAAAATTTCAAATGTTTAGATAAGAAATTGGTTGAGAGCTCAAATTTTTTAAAACTTTGATCCTAATTTTGACCTCTTAACATTTATTGTTTTGGGCTCAAATCCAATTAAAAACTTTAATCCATGCCCGAGGAACCCACATCTAAAATTTCAAGTGTTTAGACCCAAAATTGTCGGAGGAGTTTGGTAGAGTTTCAAAGATATTATCTTTGAACTTTGACCCATTGACAGCCAAATCCCTGGCCGAAACCGGATTAAAGGATTTTCCCAAATCTCAATGCGCCTTCTGTCAAATCTCGAGTCTGTAGACTGAAAATTGACAGAGTAATTTGGTAGGGAAATGTACACACACAGACAGACACACACAGATAATTTCACTTTAATAGATACTAGCAGTTCAGCCGGGCTTTGCTCGGGTCCTATCTACTGTTCATAACTTGACCTCTGTGTGAATACATTTTATGTAAGATTTCAAATGTTTAAACCAAAAATTGAATAATTTCGTAGAGACCGCAGAGGTCATTTTTTTAAAACTTTGGCCCCAATTTTGAACCATTGACATTTATTATTTTGGTCTCAAATCAAAATACAAAGTTTTACCCATATCTAAGTTATGTACATCTAAAATTTCAAATGTTTATACTCAAAATTCACGGAAAAATATGGTAGAATCTGCAAATGGTTAACTTTTTCAACTTTCACCTTTTGACAGCTAAATTTTCGCTCCCAAACTGATTAAAATTCTTGCCGCATGTTTGAATACTCTTTACGTATAAATTCCAAATGTTTAGACCCAAAATTGGCTAAGTAGTTTGCTAGATACCGCAAAGGTCAAATCTTTCGAACTTTGACTCCTTGGCAGTTCAAATTTTTACAGCCACTTGATTAAAACGATTGATCTATCACTGAACACCCTTTATGTAAAATTTCAAATGTTTAGACCAGAAATTGGCTGAGTAATTTGGTAGAGACCGCAGAAGTCAATGTTTTTAAAACTTTGACCCCCAATTTGAATCCCTTAACATTTATTGTTTTGGGCTCAAATCAAATTAAAAAGTTCGATCCATGTCCATGTAATCTACATTTAAAATTTTAAGTGTTTAGACCCAAAATGGTCGGAGGAGTTTGATAGAGTTTTCAACGGTCAAATCGTTGAACTCTGGACCCTTAACAGCAAAATCTCTGGCCGAAAACCGATTAAAATTTTCGACTTTATAGATACACTAGCATTTCAGCCCGGCGTTGCCCGGGTCTTTGCAGGTGTATGTTGAACATTTATTTTTTTTGGGCACAAATCAAGTTATTAAGTTAGATCCATGTCCAAGGAACCTATATCCAAAATTTCAAGTGTTTAGACCCAAAATTGTCGGAGGAGTTTGGTAGAGTTCTCAAAGATCAAATCGTTGAACTTTGACCCCTTAACAGCCAAATTTCTGGTCGAAAACCAGTACCCTGGGTATCAAATTTCGAGTCTGTAGACTTTAAATTGAGAGTTATTGCGTCGGGAAATGCGCGCGCGCCCACACACACACACACACACACACACACACACACACACACACACACACGCACGCACACACACGCGCACACACACGCTCACTTATATAGATATATAAATAAACAGATAGATAGATGATGTTTTTATTTATTTTTTTTGTTTTCCTTAAAAAAAAAACAAAGCTAAAACTTCTGAGTAGCACGTTAAATGTATTCCAAATAAAATTGTCACACAAAGGACACATCAGTTTTGTCTGTTGAAAAAACATCATGCTTTTAGGATTGACTGGTTTGTAGGAAGTCCTTCTCGTTGATAGCAGTTATTTTTTTAATTTTGCAATGTTGCTTTTATTTTACTTTTTATCTTTTTTTTTTTTTTTTTTTAAATACTCGGCATCGAGAGCAGCAAAGATCAAAATCACACGTTTATATCTCCCAGTATCTTTTATTTCAGGGATTTCTAAAGTTTTCGAATGAGAGACCATATGGCTCACTTTTTTAGAACTTAGCGGGCCAATAAAAAAAATGACCTGGACGTGTTTTATATTGTTTTACTTATTAGTTTTGCTTTTTTTTTTTTTTTTTTTTTTTAGTGAAACTGGTTCTCCAAAACCTTATTCTTTTAATAATTTTATATATAAAAAAAATTATTGCTGAATATTTTTACGTTTTCCCTGAGAGCTCTGCGGTCAGGATTAAAGACTTTGGCGGGCCGGATGTGGCCCGCGTGCCGTAGTTTGGAGATCCCTGCTACATTTCTATAAATTCGCTATTCGCCCGTGCATGGATTATTGTTTCAATATCCGGATAGAATTAAACTCACCATGGTATAAAAAGTGCAAAAACAAATTTCAAACCTAACAGAACACACACTGTCTACTAAGCTCTACGCGCTGCCCCATCGCCGTAATGTTGCATCTGTGTGCTTGTTTTACAAGTACACTAACGGGATGTGCTTCAAGGAACTTACTCCACCCCTTAACTTAAATACTCTGGCCAACTCTAGCAGCAAATAAAATCCCCTTCTGGTACTTTCTATTCTAATAGTATATTTCATTTACCTGGGGATGCACTGACATTAATTTTCTTTGACCGCCTACCTTTGGGATCCACTGAAAATCTCATCCTCCAGTAACTTTTGGCCTTGGTAAGTGACGACATTAGTATAGAAATATGTAACTTAAATTACTTGGACGATACCCATTATTCTAAAAATTTCCATTCGTCTCGAACCGAACATATTGCCACTCAAACATAAAGAGATGCTGTGATATGGGCCAGATTTATAGGGGGTTATAGTTGAAATTTTTAGGGAGTTGGCTTTTACTACAGAATCGGGAGCAGGTAGGGGATTCAAAAAGACAAGCTGTTAGAGTAGAAGGTCTTTCGTCATCTAGGGGCCTCTATAGGGTAGGGACAGGACTGTAACGTTACACGAATTTAGGAAAACTCGTCCCGGGAAAACTCGTCTCGGGAAAACTCGTCTCGGGAAAACTCGTCTCCGGAAAACTCGTCTCCGGAAAACTCGTCCCCTTTCGCTAGGTAGGAAAACTGGTCCCTAATTGAATAAATATCGATTGAAAACACATTTTATGATCGTTCTTGAAGGAGATATTGTTTTTTAAAATAAACTATAGCCCCCCCCCATAATATTTTAAAAAAAATATTTTTACTTGTTTAATGATTTTTTTTTTTTTTATTAAATAAAATCGATTTTCTAAGTGTCCGTTTTCTACCTAACTGGCTAAGTTCTTAGTGGTTTAACTTATTTTAAAGCGTTTATTATGTTCATACAAAGTTAATTACAAATTTTCTTTTGTTCTTATTTTAACGAATGTTTTTTGGAGTCATAAAAACAATAAAAAAAACAAAACCCAAAAATTAAAAAACAGGGAGCGATTCGATTCTTCGTTACGCTTTTGGTTTTGGTTTTTAATTTAGATAGTTTTTTGTTGTTATGTTTTTGTTTTCTGTCATACCAAATGCACTCATGCGTTATTTAAAATTATGATTTTATCAATTATCAACATTTATTGTCGTCCTGTCAAATTTTGCAAAAATTAACTAATAAATTAAAAGCGAAATATTTTTTGACGCGAGAGATGCCATGTGCTAACAATCTCTCGTTAACTCATTTTTAATTTTTTTAATTTTTACTTCAAAATTCTAAAATCAATCATTCAGAGAAAAAGTAATCACTAAATAAATTTATTAATCAATTTTATTGAAAACTCCGCTATCGTTTATCAAGAATCTTTTTAATTTCATTTTTTGTTGGTAGCTTTTCGAAGGGAGATATAGGTTTTATCCCCCCCCTCTCTCTCTCTAAATTATATTTTTAAAAATATTAAAATTTATTATTTTCTTTTTAAAACCAAATCTCCCTCAGTAATTTCTTTAATTTTCTATTTTTTAGCGATTATCAAGACCCCCTAAGCATTATTTCTCGTTCTCTCGTAACACTCGACCGACATGTTTTTTGTTTGTTTTCTGTTTTTTTTTTCTTTACCAAATAAACGATTCCAAATAAATAAACAACATAGTCGGCGAGGTAGAAAAATCGATTTTACAACAGTAAGTAAATTCTTTTTATATTAATATAAAAAAAAATATGCGGTTTCGTTTATGAACATAATAAACGCTTTTATTAAAAACACAAAAAAAAAACATTAAACAAGTAAAAATATTTTTAAAAAAATATTATGGGGGGGGCTATAGTTTATTTTAAAAAACAATATCTCCTTCAAGAACGATCATAAAATGTGTTTTCAATCGATATTTATTCAATAAGGGACCAGTTTTCCTACCTAGCGAAAGGGGACGAGTTTTCCCGAGACGAGTTTTCCGGAGACGAGTTTTCCGGAGACGAGTTTTCCCGAGACGAGTTTTCCCGGGACGAGTTTTCCCGGCACCACGTTACACACGTGTTAACATACGTTTTAGCATGTAGTAACCGTCGCAAGGAACGCAAGACAAGAAATAAATCGACTCATTTTTTTCCTCAGTAAAACAACCGCCATTTATTTACTGGTCTTTTCCTGTTGCCCTCAGTCATCGTGCTTAACATGTCTATTTCAGGCCACGTGGCTTGAACACGTGGCTCGAATACTTTTCAAATACCGAATTTCTCTGACGCGATTTCCGGTCTGCGCATACGTTCCCTCTTGTATAATCTTTTTTTCTTGCCGTGACGTCATCTCGCACCCGGCTTGATCATTTGCATACAGCTGCCATACACGCGTCCATGCTCTATTACAGGATTTTTCTACTACTCGGGTGGGTTAGGTCTATTTACGTTGAGGTGACACAAGTGCAGTAAGTTCATTGGAGCACATTCCACGGAAGTGCTTTTAAAATAAGCATAGGATTGAAACACTACAGTGATGCGACAGAGCTGGAGTTTGGCAGACAGTCCAGAATTTAATAGGTTAGAAATTTTTTCTTTTGCAACCTGTTCAACAAGGAGCGGTCTCGTGTATGGGGTACAATATTCCATGCACATGCGAATGGAGGCTTTACAGAAAGATAGGATGCTGGCAGGTGAGAAGGCCACGTTCTCGAACATGTCTCGAATAACTTTGGAATAACTCTCCCCTTCTCTGATGTGATCTCCTCTCTGCATACACGTTTTTTCTTTCTTTCTTTCTTGCCTTGACGTTATATCATACCCGGCTCGGTCATTTGTATGCAGCTGCTATACGAGCATCCGCGCTCTGTTACAGTGAAATAGGGTGTTGGCAGGTGTGAGAAGCTTTCTAGCCCGACAGGTGGAGTTCTATCTGCTACAGATTTAGCGTATAAGCACGTGCACGAAAAAAAAAAAAAAAAAAAAAACGCCGACTCTAACGCTGTTCCCATGGCCTATTTCTATTTCGTCTTTTCTTCTAGCTATGTCGTCGTCTTTCTCATTAGCAGCTGCAGAGGTGAGTGTGCGCGGGTTCACAAATCCTATTATAAATATTCGTACTGTGTGTGTGTGTGTGTGTGTGCGTGTGTGCGTGTGTGTGTGTGTGTGTGTGTGTGTGACGCGGTTTGTCTCAGCCTACAGGCAATCCACCCGGGCAAGTAAGGTAACGAAATTAAGCTTATGACCTAGCGGATGTTTTAGTGATATTTATATCCATGTTGGGTGTATGGAGATGCAAAAAAAAAAAAAAAAAATAAAATAAATAAATAAATAACGATTTACTAAACAACATTTTATTTATTGGATACTTTTCCGGTATTCACCGGAAGTTATTATCTCCCTTAGTTAATTCGATTTACTGTGTGTGTGTGTGTGTGTGTGTGTGTGTGTGTGTGTGTGTGTGTGACTGAGTGAGTGTGTGAGTGTGTGTGTGCGTGTGTGTGTGAGAGAGAGAGAGAGAGAGAAAGAGAGAGAGAGAGACAGACAGACAGACAGAGGCAGGCAGGCAGGCAGGCAGGCAGGCGGTTCGAAATGAAGCTTATGACCTAGCGGATATTTTAGTGATATTTATATCCATGTTTGGCGTATGGAAATGCAAAAAAAAAAAATAAATAAATAAAAATAAAAATAAAAAAATAACGATTTACTAAACAACGTTTTATTTACTGGATAATTTTCCGATACAAGGACTCAAGTTTGCCCAGCTGGGCAAACCTGGGTGTTTGTATATATACAAATATACAACACAAAAGAAATATGGAGTATCTGGGCTAGTGCATCTGCCACAAGTCTATCGTTCCTAGATAGGGTTAAAAAAAAAAGAGTCTCCAGCTTAATAGGGCATGAACTATCAACTAAGCTCCAACCTCTGTCTCATCGCCGAAACGTGGTATCCTCTGCCTGTTTTACAAGTATTTCAATGGTAAGTGCTCTGACGAACTCCAAACACTAGTACCCCCTCGACGACAACAACCTCGACAAACCCGACAAGCAGCAAAATCCAACCCCTACACTGTAGAGATCCAGAGATACCATAACGCCTTCTTATCGAATAGCTTTTTCCCTCGAACTGCTGCACTTTGGAATTCCCCCCCCCCGGGTCCCTGCTTCCCCGACTGTACTGACATGCAGAAATTACAGGTAGAATATGAACAGACATCTCGCTCCATAAATAGTATCCCTGCAAACCTGATCCCAAATAGTAGCCCCTCACGACTAAGTCGCTCTGTACCTTTAGGTTGGAACGTCAATAAACCCCCCCCAAAAAAACTCCGACACATTTTATATATATCGGTTGGGCTCTGGGTGCATGTGTAACGTGGCCGTTACACTCGGATTGTGTTGTTACATTTCAACCACCCGGACCCACACGTTGTCTGGTACCGTTACAGGAACAAAAAACATACAGAAAGAAATAACAAACCCGACTCGCCATTTTTTTAAAAAGCATTTAATCGTGGTTCTTCTAACAATAACGCATTTCATTATCTTTCAAAAGTGTGTTTTACAACGCTTTCCCATATAACATGTATTTTTAAAAGTCTCTTTCCCTGCCACATAATGCCGGCTATAGCCAGCGCTTTCTCGTCCTCGATTTCACGCGTACATCTTCCTCGGGTCGCACTTTCCTGGTCTCTTTTGCTCAACCACGCGCTGCCCTTTTTCTCTCCTTTTTTTCTCCTTCTTCCCGTGACGTCAGCGCGTGCACACTCGCTTAAGTTGCATATGTGCTAAGACGGCTGATGCTGTTAATATTTTCGCTAGTCAGCTATCCTATTGCCGCTGCTGATTTTCTCACATGCGCGCCATACGCGCTATGTTACACACGTGTGACACCATAGCAGAAAACGGTCCTCTAACCGCTAACATTCACATGTACGTAATCCCTCGACTTTTTTGTTGGTTGATGCCAACTCAGCTTAATTTGACCCGAGCCATGACCAGCGTGTATGAGCACTGCTCGGACAGAAAGAAACTGTACAACTGCAAAGAAAGCGTGAATGGGATTTTGAAGGATTAGCAATAATGAATTCATGAATGCCTCGAAAGAGAGAGAGAGAGATGGGTAGTCATAGCCGTCAATTCCCGAACCAGGCAGGACACAACTTGAATGAATGAAAATCTCGGTTGGCTTGCGCTATACAATCTTAGTTTAATACTATTACCTCTATTTTAATAGTATCCGAGGCAGGTTACGCATGGTTGCAACATCTAACACCTTTTAGTATTTTAGTTTAGGTCGATTCACCCAGGATAAAAAAAAAAAAAATACCCGTTGTGCTTAATAAAATTCGGGATGAAAAAAAAAATACGCGTTCACTGTTGTGCTTAATAAAATTCGGGATGAAAAAAAAAAATACGCGTTCACTGTTGTGCTTAATAAAATTCGGGATGAAAAAAAAAAATACCCGTTAACTGTTGTGCTTAATAAAATTCGGGATAAAAAAAAAAATACCCGTTAACTGTTGTGCTTAATAAAATTCGGTTGGCTTTTCCAGCCTGTGTTTCCGGCAATCTACCCCGGGTAGACAGTTTGCGGGTGTGGCATCCGGCATATGCGGCTCGACACTGAAATCTAATTGCTCGCCAAAAAAAAAAAAAAAAAAAGGATAAAGTTACCCTCTCTGCCGTCGTGAAAGCCAAGGCAAAAATAACGATTTTGTTTTTTTTCTTGCTTGCGAAACCGTGTTTATTTGTTGTTACTTAATTTTTTTTATTTTTTTTTAGTTGTTTCTTTCTCTCATTTTCTAGAACAATCTCCACTAAGAAGGAACTTAATCTGTGTGCCTGTGTGTTTGTGAGCCCGTTCCCTATGGACTCGAAAACGGTCGGGCCGATTTTTGTGAAATTTCAAACAAAGGTACCTTAGACACATAGCACAGAGACAGAGTTCTTTTTATAAAATAATATATTAGCGGCCTGGTAAGGCCACAGGGGAGACAACCAAGCAAAAAAAAAAAAAAAATCCGAGGCAAAATTCATCCCAAAGCATCAAAACTAAAGCTGGCTTGTCAGGACACTATATATATAAATGTATGCTAATTTGGGCATATTTTATTTGTTTGAAAATATAGGCTACTTTATATACCAGTATTATAATCTTCTAAAAGCCTGCAAATTTTCGTGCAGTTTCAGCTTATGGAACCAAAGATATCAGCATTTCAATATTCAATTAGGCGACGAGTATAGATATACCCATATATAGATATACCACATTTTGGGTAACTTTATAAGTTCGAAATCTCAGCAACTACTGATCAGAATTTAACAAATGATAGCGCGTTAAAAACCTAATAATCGGGATTGTGTAATGGATTAGGTAACATTTGCCTTTACGGTTTCACATTACTGTTTTAGGAGATGGATGCACTTTTCTATATTAATTTAACGTAAAATCAGCACCTACATTATTGTCACCTTATCTGTAAAGTGGATGTTCATTTTACGTTAAATTAATATAGAAAAGTGATCCTCTATTTAATACTTTCTTAATATCTTGCAAACTACTGGGGGGGGGGGTTGTGTTATTTTCGTTTTCAGCGCCCTCGAAAACATATCATAGTAGTAATGTTAAAGGATTTTTCGTTGGTGGAAATAATAATCTGAAATAACAGCAAGGGGAGACTTGATTCCAAATGTTTCTCACATGTTATACCTCTCCTCTTTGGTTTTGATGCACAAAGTAAATTTCAGTGTATACGGCTTATTTGAGACTGAAGATATTCATAATTGTACACTATTTCCAAAAGAATGGAAAGTATAACATATGAGAAATATTTGGAATCAAGTCTCCCCTTGCTGTTATTTCAGATCATTTGAAAGCATATCGGCAAGTTTTTGTGTCCCTCCATCAAGACGAAAGTTTTGGGTATGTATATATATATATATATATATATATATATATATAGTCATCCACATACAGTACTGTTTCGCTGTTTCACAGCTCATCAGTGCGGCTAGACAGGCAACTACCTCGAGCCAGGATTGAAACCCGAACGTCTGTACGACAGTCAAGACGAGCAAAAGTACCCGTCGTTGACTGGGTTCAAAAGCAGCCTACAGAAAATGGACTCTGATTTATGAAAGTATGATAGGTTATGGAAAGGAAGGGTTGTAAAGAGATAGCTTCGAATTTGGGGGTATCAAAACCAAAGCAAAATATGATGAAAGTAAAAATAAAATAGATAAACCCCATAATTTATTATACCATACCTGTTTACACTAAAACACTTATTACAAAATTCTGTTGAAAAGACCAGACAAATGCAAAATTAATTTTAATAAATATATTTATTCATAAAGATAGAATTGAATTTTTTTTTCAAATTTTCGAATATTTTCAAATATTTTTCATGTCTATATATCCGCGCTTATGTCAACAAAAACTCCAATCAAGGGCAGATAACCAGCATAGTCATAACAAAAATAAGCGTATTTTCCAAAGAGGTATAATTTGGGACTCTTCTTAATTAGCATACACAAAACAAACGTATACAACCTGTTACAATATCAATTAATCAACAAAAAAATCAAACAAACTCGTTAATTAAAAAAAGATCAAACAAAGTCGTTAATTAACGAAAAAAGAAATCAAACAAACTCATTAATTAACGAAAAAAAAATTCAACAAACTCGTTAATTAACGAAAAAAAAAAAAAATTAAACAAACTCGTTAATTTACGAAAAAATTAAACAAACTCGTAAATTAACGAAAAAAATTAAACAAACTCGTTAATTAACGAAAATAACTATCAAGCAAACTCGTTAATTAACGAAAAAAAATCAAACAAACTCGTTAATTAACGAAAACAAAATTAAACAAACTCGTTAATTAACGAAAAAAATTAAACAAACTCGTTAATTAACAACAAAAAAAATCAAACAAACTCGTTAATTAACAACAAAAAAAATTAAACAAACTCGTTAATTAACAACAAAAAAAATCAAACAAACTCGTTAGTTAACGAAAAAACATCAAACAAACTCGTTAATTAACGAAAAAATTCAAACAAACTCGTTAAGTAACGAAAAAAATTAAACAAATTCGTTAATTAACGAAAAAAATTAAACAAACTCGTTAATTAACAAAAAATTAAACAATCTCATTAATTAAGAAAAAAATTTAACAAACTCGTTAATTAACGAAAAAAAAAATTAAACAAAAACGTTAATTAACGAAAAAAAATCAAACAAACTCGTTAATTAACGAAAAAATTAAACAAACTCGTTAACTAACGAAAAAAAAATTAAACAAACTCGTTAATTAACGAAAAAAAATAAACAAACGCGTTAATTAACGAAAAAAAATTAAACAAACTCGTGAATTAACGAAAACAAAATTAAACAAACTCGTTAATTAACGAAAAAAAAATCAAACAAACACGTTAATTAACGAAAAAAATCATATCACATATTTCTCCCTCTTCCGCTAAAGAAACTCCATGAGAAAATTTTCGGATGTGTCTTTTTGCATGAGATCAAAAAATCCTTCATTTAAAAATAAGAAATTTGTTTTCCTTTATTTTAGTTAATCGTAAAATAACTAATGAACCCACTCAACATTTGTTTATTCGCATGTCTAGTCGTGCAAATGAAGTGTAATATTTGACGTTTGTGATTAAACCTTGATATTAGTCAGAAAGTGACAGTTTAAAGGCTTCAAAATCACACATAAATTTCGCCTAAGAAAGTAGAAGTCAGAATCAGGCTTTTTTTTTTTTTAATTATTAATCTATAATAATAATGGGGAAAACGTGTTTACTTCGCCATTTGAAGGATATTTTGAAGTATTTAAGCTATCAATTTTTGACTATGATTAAATTTTAAAGTCAAGCATTATAGTTCATTTGTTTGTCTGAACATGCGAAACACGGAATCTTTGGCCGTGTTACTATTATATCAAACAAACAAACAAACAAACAAACAAGCAACAACAACAATAACAAATGAATGAGAGAAATTGTACTGTTAATTTACATAAAAACATTGTAGGTACTCTTGCAGAGAAAGGACCGTGCTGAAATAATAACGTTATTTCGAAATCCATTTTTAAAATGGGAGGGGGTGGTTTTTTTTTGTTTTTTTTTATAAACTATTCTGTAGTTCTCCCTATCAATTTAATAAACAAAAGATACCGTAAAAATTGAATTTAATAATAATAATAATAATAATAATAATAACTTGCACGATCATTTGTTTCGCTAACGTTTTTCCCTTTTCGTAAACTGCTTCGGCAATTTCCAGGACTTGGCAATATTCGTGCAATCATTTTTTTCATTTAACATTCTTTGATTGATTATTTAGCGTCCCAAATTATACCTTGCAAAATATGCTTATTTTTTGCTATGTTTATGCTGGTTATCTCCCCTTGAATGGAGTTTTTGTTGGCACATGCGCCTGTATATCCAGGTGAAGAATATTTTACTATTCAAACATTTCCAATTGTTTCGGCCATTTACTGTTATTTAAACACATAGTTTTTAACATGTGTTATTTAATATCTTTATACCAGCAACCAACACTAACCCACTGTGTTGCGGGAGTCATTGAACCAACCCCACAATCAAACACCATTACCTTATGAGCCTTATCACAGCAAACGGCTAAGGATGGGAACTCTGACTTCAAATCCTAGTGCTGCCTTGCAGTTTTCCTTAAAAGGCTGTGGAACCTCATCCAGAAAGAAAAGGCATAGTAGCCGACACGATAGGGCGACTGTTTACTTCAACTGAGATTACTTTCGGCCAGAAGCTGCAGCCTCCACTGCTGCCAGTCGTCGGGGGTTCGCTCCGCTGGGGCGCTGGACACGAGCATTAGAGGTTCAGAGGGTGTCTATCTGATGCGCAGAAGATACTGCACCTAAACTGTGCAAACAAGTTTGGAGCCAAGGTGGAAAGTCCTGTGGTGATGGAGTGAGACTACGCCAACACCGAGAATAAAGCACTGAGGCCCCGATTAGTCATCGTCAAGAATGACGGACTGCATGATGATGATGATGATGATGATGACTAGGAGAGAAACTCCTCAGCCCAGAAAAAAAAACAAACAAAAAAAAAAAACAAACAAAAAAAAAAACAGCATGAGAACCAAAAATTACATGGGGCTCATCAACCTATGGGCAATCTTACAACACTAACAATGCGAGGCATTCAGTATTTGAGAACATTTTTTTTTTATTTTTACTTTTTTTTATATAACCTTATCAACTATAACACGTCATATACATAGATAATTATTTACTATCTAAATTTTCCGCATTAATATTGAAACAGTGTATAATATTTACACTTAGGCTATTACAAAATACACTTCCGTTTGGTGTTTCTATTTTCGTTTTTCGTTAACTCTTTTTATGCTTGGTTCAGTTTTCCACCATCTTGTATTTTTTCCAACATACAACTTCCGGTTAGTTACAATTAGTAACAAATAGTAGGGTTCCGGTTATTTACAATTAGTTAATTACGGTTAACGTAATTCAGCAGTAGGGTTTTTATTGTTCTATTTAAATCTAAATCTAGAGCACATTTCATTAAAATACTGGGGGATGCATCCCTATTACTGGGAATAATGAACTATTCCATGACGTCACTTCCATCCATGACGTCATTTCCGGGAACGAGAAGCGGTTTACGAGAGAGAGTCGGTGACAGGCACGCGAAGCGGATGGTCGTTCACAACTTGTCCTACCATGAGCAAAGGTATTGCTCAATTACCACTTTTATGAATTTTTGTTAATACACATTTATTTAATTGTTGCTGTGTCTTTCTAGTCATTTATTCAACCACTAACATCACAACAAATACTTACAATGTTGTATCAGCTATATTACTTCCGGTGTCCAATTCATCCTTTCCCCCGGCTACTGAAAGAATACATCACATTCTTCTGCAGAAATAATGTTTTAAATTCTCTTTATGTAAATTATTATTAATCATTACTAGTGTTGGGACGATAAATCCGAATCAGAATCGGGAATCGGTACATTTGAAGTTATCGGAATCGATATTAAAATCGGAAGAATATGTTTCGATTTTCCGATGCCAAAAACGATTAGGGTTTGTATTACTGTACACATAGATTCGAAAAAGTTGTCAAAAAACAAATATATAACAAATAAATGTTATCAAAGGCAAGATAACTTACTTTTCTACCAAACTGGATATATTTTTCGTGTTTTTATTCAATGTAACATGTTTATTCAGCTCGAAAAGCATACAGTGTTTACCGATGTATTGGAACATTCAAGATGGCGTCTGGTTCTTTCTTTAACACGTTAAGGTGTCATAAATAAAAAAACCGAATAAAATACTGTTAAAAACTCGCTTAATATATGTTACCGTGACATAGGTTGACATATATTCGGCGGGTTTTTAATAGTATTTTGTATAGTTTATTATTTATAACACCTTTTCCCAAACTTACGGTGTTAAAGAGGGTGTGAGACGCCATCTTGAATTTTCCAATACATCGGTAAACACTTCATGTTTTTCGAGCTGAATAAACATGTTACATTCAATAAAAACACAAGAAATATATCCAGTTTGGCAGAAAAGTAACTTATCTTGCCTTTGATAACATTTATTTGTTATATATTTGTTTTTTGACAACTTTTTCGAATCTATGTGTACAGTAATACAAACCCAACGATTATTTTATTTTGCCTTTTAATGTGATTTTGTTTAGAGCAAACTATTCCACTGCTGATAGTAGTAAAATAATTAAAATATATTGATTTTAAACTACGAGTAAAACGAAAATCGATAGATCATACCTCACAAGTATTGTTCTATGTTTGAAAGAATATTTGCACATTTAACACGTGTTTTATAATAATCGTAAAAACTAACAACTTTATAGTTTAATATTAAGAGATTTATAAAGAATCAGAATTGGTATTTGTATCGCATTCGGAGATTAAATACAGAATCGCTAATTGTATCGTAATCGGAAAACATTGGAATGGTCCCATAATTAATTATTAGTTCTGAATATATAAGATTAATATGTATTATTTTTCATATGAACTTTTCTTTGGTGGTATTCTGGAATAGTATCATTTAACCATTAAAATAATAAAAAAATATGAGTGTGAATTAATTCCATTTTTGACTTTTGGAATTATAACTAATGGAATATATATATATATATATATATATATATATATATATATATATATATATATATATATATATATTAAAGTGAACGTGCCTGTGTGTGTGCCTGTGTGTCTGTCTGTGTACATTTCCCTACGCAATAACTCTGTCAATTTTTAGTCTACAGACTCGAAATTTGATATACAGGGTACTGAGATTTGGAAAAATCTATGTGATCGGGTTTCGGCCAGAAATTTGGTTGTTAAGAGGTCAAAGTCCAACAATTTGACCTTTGAGAACTCTACTAAACTCCTTCGACAATAAATGGTAAGGGGTCATAATATGGGTCAAAGTTAAAAAAAATTGACCGTTTTTTTTGGTTTTTTTTTTTTTGCTCACCATACACCTCCAAACACCCGGGCAACACCAGGCTGAAATGCTAGTATATCTATAAAAGTGAACGTGTGTGTGTGTGTGTGTGTGTGTGTGTGTACATTTCTCTACGGAATAACTCTGTCAATTTTAAGTCTACAGATTCGAAATTTGATATACAGGGTACTGAGATTTGGGAAAATGTTTGTGATCGGTTTTCGGTCAGAGATTTGGCTGTTAAGTGGTCAAAATTAAACGATTTGACCTTTGAGAACTCTACCAAACTCCTCAAACAATTTTGGGTCTAAACACTTGAAATTTTAGATATAGGTTCCTTGGATATGCATCTAACTTAGTAACTTGATTTGAGCTCCAAATAAATGTTAAAGGGTCATAATAGGGGTCAAATTAAAACAAATTTGACCTCTGCGGTCTCTACCAATTTCTGGTGTAAACATTTGAAATTTTCCATAAAGGGTATTCAGAGATAGGGCAAGCTTTGGGTTGGGTCGAAAATGTTTAGTTACTAATATATAAGTGTATGTATGTATGTATGTATGTTTGCATATCTGCCTAAACCTTTCGATAGAGGCAACGGAATATTACAAGATCAGTATCGTTTTAAAGTTCGACCTTTCATACGACAAATATCGAAAAATTGGCTAAAAACATTAATAGCTTCACCTTCAACTAGGCACTTTTTTACAGGGGGGGGTCGCTTTTTTTCGATGGTATTTTTGAAAGATATCCTCTCCGTTCGATTGTCTAGCCTTAATTTAAACGTAAGTCACTTCAGGTTTGGCGGTGGTCGTAACCGCAAAGATGTCAGTTTTTTCCCCGTTATTTTACTCCTTCACGGCACGGGTTCGAGCCTGCCTTTCTACTGCCACTTTTTGTTTTTGCTCAACATACACATCCAAACACCCGGGCAACGCTAGTATATATATATATATATATATATATATATATATATATATATATATATATATATATATATAGATAGATAGATAGATAGATAGATAAATCTCCGAAACAGCTACATGGTGAGCAGCTTATGATCCCCGTTTTCTATTTACAAAATTTTAGTTAAGGGTTTCTCTTTTCATCCTTATGTAGTTAAATTTTGTGTTAAAATTGAAGACTTTTGCGAAATCGGCTTATTGATAAGTCTATTTCTATTTAACAATTTTAGTTAAGGCCTTTTTTTTTTCATCCATGCATAAATGAATTTTCTTTGGTCATTATAAACTTTTTAGAAATGGGATTATGTAGGTGCTTAGTCTGCTTTAGGTTAAAATTTATATTTTTTCCTTCCTGGAATCTAAACTGCATCCTTTATTTTTATTTTGTCATCTTTTTTATTTAAAGCTTCTTTAGATTATATATATATATATATATATATATATATATATATATATATATATATATATGAGCAAACAGTTAATAAAATATGTTAAAAAACACTTTGCAATGAGTTAAAAACATATTTAATCTGAAAAGGAAATACTAGATAAATGGATAGTCCTTAATCCGCGGAGTTTCGGAGAAATACATTCCTTCTCATCAAAGAGTAGGAATTAGCAAAATGCAGGATCGGATTTTGCATGCAGAAGTATTTGGTGAAACAACAAGTAAGTCAAAGATCTTACTTGAAAACAAAATAAGTTAAGCAGAGGGAATATGGTAAAGAAAAAGGTGATTACACATGAATGGATAGTCTGGTGGAAGATAAAAAATCCGGTGACGGTAAAATCCAAATGTAAAACTTCAAGAAAGTTAAAAGAATTTCCATTTGTAAAAGTAAAATCCAAAGACATCCCGTAATTGGAAGAAGATGGTCCATAATAATCCAAAGGCAGAAATCAAGTGAATAATTCACAAACATGTGTACAAGGAAGAAAAAAATAATATTAATAAAAGAAAAATAAGACGTGCTTTTCACTCTACCTCCGAGACATAACTATAAATAAAAAAGATCTAGGAAGAAAAAGGAGAGAGAGAGAAAAAAATGATAAAGTTAAATATAAAATAAAGGGAAACAAAAGTCAAAACAACCCAGACAGTAAATGTTAAAGGCGCGAAAATATATATAGGGCAAAATAATATAGGTCAACTTAAAAAAGTGTCAGCAAGAGTAATTAAACGACACTAAAAGGAAAATAAAAAAGGAAAATAAAAATAAATAAATAAATATATAATAAATAAATAAATAGACAATAAAGAATAAATAAAAAAATAAAATATAATAAAAAATAAAATATAAAATATAATATATAATATAAAATAAAATAAAATAAGAAAAGAATAAAGATAAAAATAAAAATTATTAAAGGGGAGAAGATGGCCGGTATCTGCAATTTCAGGAAAAAAAGTAAGTAAATTTATATAGTAAAATTAAAGTAAATATACGTACAAAATATGAAAGTGTCGGTAGATTGATATATTAGATAGATAGGAAAGTTTAAGGAATAAAACAGAAAATGCAGATAAAAAACCGGCCATGCAAAGAAGATATAAAGAATTAAAATAAAGGATTATTAAATTATAAAGTATTAAGAAGTATGTCGAAAAACGAAAAAGTTAAAGAAAAAATATTTTATATCTATATAAAAGGTAAAAGTAATAACTATGTAATTTCAAAATTGCCATAATTAAATTTGGACTTATGTTTACAGAAAGAGATCAGTTCATTTTTAGAATTTATTATATTGTTACTTTGAGGGGAAGTAATTATAGTTATAGCTTCGGTTGTACAGAGGCGACATGACTTAGAGCCTGGAGTATAAGACTTACCTTTTTTTATAATAGTCCATTTGATTGAGAAGGGAGTATTATTAGAGTTAAGTTTTTTAATTAAAGTGGTTAGAGAAGTTCCTTGGTTATTATTAGAATTATGGTTGTTAAAAGAAGAAATGTGGTTTGATATTCTTTTCTTAATTAATGTTGAAGTAGCGCCGATATATGTATGTACTTTATTAAAAGCTCGAGGTCTGGTATTAATATTAATTTGCTGATTTGTATTAGTTAAATAGTTTGAATTTTGTTCATAGTGTTCAACAAATGGTGGGACAATGTCTGTATGAGGACTATTTTGGAGGGGATAATGAGTGTTGTTAGTTTTAGGATGGCTGTTAGGAGAAATATTGTTATTCTCATTAATATTATGATTATGATTATTATTATTATTATTATTATTATTACTAGTTGTATGATTGTAAACGGAAGGGCTGCTCGAATGGTGTATTGGATTAGTAACTATATCAGATGGAGGATGGGAAGAAGAATAACTTGAAGTCGAAATATTAGTGTCTGTTATGGGAGGATTGCGTGGGAGCTCAGTAATAGTGCAAGAATATATAACATCTTAATGGATACAATCATTATTGAGTGGGCAAAGATGTTTGTTATTAGAATTACAGTTAGTTTTGGGTTTAATTGGGAAAAGGATTTTTTGGGCTGATTTAATTTTTTTGTTATTAGATGTTAAGATTCTTTGTGCTAAATTAGGCATTGTTGAATAAGAAATCCGGATTGAATTTTTATTGAAAATAGAACTATATCTGTGTGGGTATATATATATATATATATATATATATATATATATATATATATATATATATATATACTAGCAAAAGTACCTGTCGTTGACTGGGTTAAAAAAAATGGACTCTGATTTATGAAAGCATGATAGGTTATGAAAAGGAAGGGTTGTAAAGAGATAGCTTTGAACTTGTGGGTATCAAAACCAATGTAAAATATGATGAAAGTAAAAATAAAATAGATAAACCTCATAATTTATAATAAATTATGAGGTTTATCAGAACCTGTTCAAGCTGAAATACTTATCACAATATTCTATGGATCTATATTAAAAAACCTTGTTAAACTTTGTGACATATTTCCATTCTATGAAGGTCAGGCGCGAACGAACACCCCATAATTTTATTATACCATATTTCTTAAAACTGAAACATAATTATCAAAGTATACTTACGCAGATAGATATGAAAAGTCTTTTTTAAAGTTTGTGCCTATTTCCATTCTATGGAGGCCAGGCGCGAACGCAGACCCCACAATTTTATTATACCATCC
>NC_136520.1:63277432-63489932 GCF_053919585.1 Euprymna scolopes | reverse complement strand
AACTTATTTCTATATAATTTTGTTTGTCTATACTTCGCGATAACTCTTGGGTGTGTCCCAGGGGCTCTTTTAGGGCTAATAAAAACACTCAATTTTTTAGACTATTTTACCATATTTATTCTAAAATTTTCTGTGTATGTCTATTTAGCAGTTTTGCATGGTGCTGAACTCAAATTTAAATATGTTAAGGTCTTGGGGATTTTGGTGTTAAATGGGGGGGGGGGGTAAATGATGACCTTAGTCATTTCTTTTTTTGCATGGTGCAGAACTCAAATTTACATATGTTAAGGCCTGAAACTGCACCGTTTGTTCATTTTCACCAGGATTTTACGCCCCCTGAGGACTTTTGGAGCTAAATGGGTGGGGTGGGGGGGCAAATGCTGAACTTAGTCATTTTGTTATGCCTCGTTCACTGTGCACTCACGGAAGACCATGAATGCTTCACTTGTTTTCTGGAAAATCACCAGTATTTTTAACTTCGTACATTAAGTGGCTTCCTGCCTTGTCTGGAGCGATTTCCATAAAAAAACAGTCAATATTTAGGGTAGGGTTAAGTAAAACTGACCGACTTTTACACTCAGTTATGAGAATGCAAGATCAGCATCTACGAATTAATACACAGTCGAAACTCATTTAAATTTTCTTTGAGAATTTGAAAGAGTTGTCTTTCAACACGAGAAGGATTACTTCCCTTTAATCCAGTTTCAAACTTGTACACGGTTGAACTCCCATTCGGCCTTCTGGGAAGAATTGCCCTCATCAACACTGTGCGTATCGGGAAGTGATGAAGACACCAGACCTAAGTCAGGATATCACAATTCCCAAATGGTCAGCCTCAGGTTGCGACCTAGGACTCAACGCCTTCATGACCATTCCGACGTCCGATACGCTTAAAGTCACGCAAAATACTACCAATACCAATAATAATAATAATTATGAAAAAGAAAGAATTACAAAAACAAAAAAAGAAACCTTTTCTACTATAGGCTCCTTACCCCGCTATTCGTCACTCGCCAGAGGCAGTACCGAGAATTTATCCCCGGGGGAGTCATTTACCAGTGTTTGTGGGATCATGAATCAAGTCATCAGTCTAAAAATTTACATTATTTGCAAGTGGCCGTGTAAGTTTCCTGGAAGTTGAAGAATTGGAAAAACAAAATCTTTTAACCACCTGTTAACACCCCCTTACCGGGACCCCACTCACCGGCATTGTACTGTGGAACGACCGTATCGGTCGGGCCGTCAAAGCGGGACCGAGATGCGACCCACGTCTGTTGTCGTGTAATAGGACGGGGTGAAGGCGAGACGGGCAAGAGGTATTTCTTTTCAAAATGAAAGCCTGGAAGCCATTAGGGTAATGTTTTAAATATGATGCGATATGGAACTGATATTTATCTTTATCGGTTTGTTTCTATCTATCTATCTATCTATCTATCTATCTATCTATCTATCTATCTATCTATCTATCTATGTCTTTGTGTGTAATTATGTAAATAAATATCTATTCTAATTTGTTAAAATATGGACACACACACACACACACACTATATCTACATATCTATAAAAGTGAAAATGTCTGTCTGTCTGTGTACATTTCCCTACACAATAACGCTGTCAATTTTCAGTCTACAGACTCGAAATTTGATATACAGGGTAGTGAGATTTTGGAAAATCTTTGCAATCGGTTTTCGACCAGAAATTTGGCTGTTAAGGAGTCAAAGTTCAATGATTTGACCTTTGAGACCTCTACCAAACTCCTCCGCTAATTTTGGGTATAAATAATTGAAATTTTAGATATAGATTCCTTGGACATGGATCTACCTTAATAACTTGATTTGAGCCCAAAACGATAAATTTTAAGGGGTCATAATAGGGGGGCAAAGTTTAAAAAAATTGACTTCTGCGGTCTCTACCAAATTATTCAGACAATTTCTGATGTAAACATTAAAAAATTTGAGCTATTCTTCAATCAGTAATTTCTTTGGCGTCGCCGATTAAATTTTTTTTTCTGACACTATCAACAACTAGATTTGTATTTAGTATGTATTTGAAATTTTATTTTATTTAATATATGCGAACTATAATACAGTTAAATGTTTAGAACTGTTAAGTTAGTATTCATCCATTTCGATAAAATGTGTCTGCAAATAAATACATTTAAAAAAATATCTAAATAACATATTTATTTGAAAAAAAAAATCCCTAAAAAATTCATAAAAGTAAAGAAACATATTTACGGATATTCTTATCAATTAAATTCAAATACAACAAACAAATGGAACAAACAAACAAATTAAGCAATTAAAGAAATGAACAAACGATGAAACATATCGTGGAACTTTTTTCGGCGGGGACGCCATATTGACTGACACAGTCTATTCTTCACGAGGTGTCACGAAGCAATGGCTCGAATGGGTTAATATGAATATTTACCGGACTACTTATTGAATTATCTCCCTTGTGACTTTACCTCGTAAGTAATGGCGATTTCGTTTGATTTCATTTTTTGTATCTTTCGTCTATCTTTATCTATCTACAATGTGCGAACTTGCAGCCGAAGCGGAAAATTCTGAACTTTGAAGGTTTAAGTTATCTTAACGAAAAAAAAAGCAAAAAAAAAAAAAAAAAAAAAAAACACCCCATAAAACAAAACAAACGAACAAAGTAAAAACAACAACAACAACAACAACAACAACAGCAAAAAAAACAAAAACAAAAAAAAAAACAACAAAGAACGGACCCTCTATTACTGCTTCGTAGATAGCAGCATTGAATCTTTACGGTTCCAAGTGAGCATTGTATGGAGATAGCGGTTTCAATCCTACCCAAAGCAGACCAGGAGATTAGTTGGTCAGAAACGTTGCGAAACAACCACTATGGAAGGCAGTAATTACTGGAAATATATAGTTAAGAAACTCAGCATTGCTATCTCCCGTCACAATTAATTATCTGAAGAAGGCCAGAGGATGAGTTGGCCGAAGTGTAGTGAAACAATAACAACTATGAAGATGAGGATAACAGGCCGCTAATAAATAAATATACAAATCACTCATCTAGCGAAAATGATGTTTCACATGATGACAGACCGACAGAGCGTATTACTGAGCATATTGGATGCATCTCAAATGCTATTTCAAACCGAGGATCGAACATGGCGTATGAAAGTTTTCACATCTAAAAGACATTGTTAACTTTCTGTAAAATTTCGTTGTATTTACGCAATCACAAAATAGATATTAAAGTCCTAAAACACCCACAAGCATGCGCACTAAAAAGATGTCGCAAGATTTAGTATAATATCTAGTTTTCTCTTTTATTTTATTACTTATTTCCACTGAAGTAAAAAAAAAAAATTGTGAAACTCCATGAAATAGCAAAAGATTCTTCAGTATTCCCTATTTTGTAAAGTATAATTTGCATCTCCAACACATTTGAAAATAATTTCTGACGAGGACGCTTCACAGAACGTCTGAAACGCGCGTAAAAACGATTTCAATGACTTAAAAACATTATTACAATTATCCAAACATAATTCTCAATGAAAAAACCAAGACACGGAATGATAAAATAATGTTAAAAAATACACATTGTTGGTGACTACTCCCTTATTTAAATATATATATATATATATATATATATATATATATATATATATATATATAATTTAAAGGAGATTAGAATAATAGTCTAAAGAGCTAAGTGTATTTTAATGTAATAGTGAAATTACTAGTTTAATTAAAATACAGGAAATGCTCGTTGTAATTTAGATATATAATAAGCTCGATAGTTAAATGTCCTAGAGCTAATTCAATATTAAGTAATGTGATTTATAATTTAAAAGTTTTAAAATTTTTAAAATTTAAAAATCAAAATTTAATTAAATTAAAAATCAGTTTCATAAGAAGGAACAACAACAAAGTCAATTATCTGTACGATCGTTTCGGAAATCCGTGCTTTTTATTTGTGGTATACATGAAGTCACGTAGAATAATTATACATAGTTTTTTTGGTAAGCACGGTCTCCTCATCAGCAAATTTAGGAGGATTTCTATTGAATTGAAAAGACACCAAAAATAAACCTAGCATTAAAAGTAAGGCAGATGAATCTGAAAAATTGAAGTAAAAGGTTTGGATATAAAATTTATAAGAAAATTAATAAGGAAATTGGTATAGGTTAGAGATAGAAATGAGTAGAAAAAAAATATATATTTTTGAATTTACATAATAAATTTGATTTAAAAATATATATATATATAATTACCTTTTGGTTTTCATTTTTTTGAAATCAGGAACTGTATTTAAAGTAGTCATTTAGATGTTTGCTATAGCTTTTTATTTTATTGAATGATGAATTTTAAAAGGGCGACGCTCGTGCAGTAAATTGTTTCCGTTAGCGTATTTTGATTTAGAGACGCCACAGTTAATATCTATAGAGAGAGAGTTTTTTTTTTTTTTTTTTTTTGCAAGTTTTTAAGGGGAGATAATTGTCATGGCTTTATTTATTATTTGATTTACGAGTCTAAGGGCGGTAATTGGTTTAACTTAATTTATTAAAAAAAAAAAAAAAAAAAAAAAAAATCTATTTTTACTAATGAGTAATTTTTAATGATTTAAGGTGGTTTATATTTATTAAATTTAAATCAACGTTTATGATTACACGATAGAAGCTCGTGTCTTGAATTTACTAGTTTGGTTGTGCTTTTTATATCTTCATATTTTAAAATTTTTACGGTTTCTTTTGTACATAATGTACAAAATTTATCTCCTGGTTTATATGATTTGCAAGTCTCAATTATTTGCCATTTTAAGTTGAAAGAAATATTGCTATTTTTTAGTTGCCAAATATAGTTGGATAGAGTAGTTTGGTTTGATAGAGAGTTATTTTTAAAAGAATGTTTGTGCGTTGAAATTCTATGTTTTATTGGGCCAGATGTGGAACCAATATATATTACCTCTTGATTATTATGATTATTTTCCGTTAGGTCTATTGTTGGATTATAATGTGGTGGGTTGGTTAATAATTGATCGGTAGATTGATTTAAGTTGGTGTTATTATTTAATTCGGTAGTTGAGTTATGGCTGTTGATAGGTTCTTGTATATTTGGAGTTTTTGATACTGTGCAGCTATATATATATATATAAAATGTATGTATGTATATATATATATAAAATGTATGTATGTATATATATATATATATAAAATGTATGTATGTATATATATAATGTATGTATGTATATATATGTATATATGTATGCATATATATATATATATATATATATATATATATATATATATATATATATATATATATATATATATATAAAAACCAAGACTTCAAAGAATGGGTTGATAGCAATAAATAGTGTATTTCATCGTTAGTTACAATTGTTTCAAGACTATTCGGACAAATCCAAACATTATGTCGAACAGCCTTCTTGTGAAAATTTTCGAACGACATAATGTTTGGATTTGTCCGAACAGTCTTGAAACAATTGTAACTAACGATGAAATGCACTATTTGTTGCTATCAATCCATTCTTTGAAATCTTGGTTTTTGTTAAAACAATATATGAATGCTCAATTATGAAACATGATAATTTTTTAGCTTACAGTTTAAGTCATCTCTTTTTGGCTTAAAGTTTATTGGTATATGAACGATTACTGAATTATATAAGCCCAGTAAAATTCGGAATACTACAAATAAGGCTATATATATATATATATATATATATATATATATATATATATATATATATATATATATATATACTAGCAGGTCGCCCGACATTACCCGGTCGTAAAATACGCTTAAATATGATATTTTGATTAGTACAGATTTCGTATTTATTATTGTATTATATTGGACCCAATATATAGTAAAAAAAAAAAAAAAAAAAAAATGACCCATGCGCCACCACCGAGAATCGAAACCGAAACGTTTAGCTTACGATTTATTTTTTCTTTTGACGTTAATGTTTGAGCTATGAAGACATGTTTGCTGCAAGACTAAAAATTAAAACACTAACTAATAGCTATTACGTTACACATGCATATTCGTAATGTCGTCGTTCGAGCTTCACCTCGCAAATTCCAGGTTAAAAAAAAAATTCACACTTTTGCATTGATTTTCACCCGATTAAAACCCAAATATAAAATTTCGCATGGGTTCGAATACCCTATGTATGTAGTTTCATATATGTGGACTAAAAACTGACAGAAGAGTTTGGTAGGAAAAACTTTTTAAACAAATACGCATACATAAATATGTATAGAAAGAAGTTTGTTTTTACGCAAATATTATGCAAGTTTAAATCATGTAGAATATCTGCATGAATATAATTACACGCAATAGTTAACTAAAGATGATCATTCCATAAGAAAATCGAAAAATCTAATAGGGAATTAATTAAAATGAATATTTAAAAGAATATGCAAATTAGCTAGACCTTTTGCAGACAGATTGCAATTCCAGGATCCATATATAACAAAGTTTTATTTTTTAAAAAAATAAATAGAAAAAAAAGGTTTTTAATATGAATATAAACACACACACACACACACACACACACACAAAACAAATTTATAGGAGCATATATATATAGAGAGATAGAGTGGGTGTTTTTAAAAGGCGGTAGCCTTTAAATTGACAACTGCATTTTCTTTATTCGCAGATTTGGCAACTATCAGTTATTTTGAATGTATCTTGTTTCGGCAAGTCCTCATGTCGTTTCCGCATGACGGAACTACATGCCACACAGCATGCGATATGACCAATTTACTGAGAGAAACAGTTGATGAACGAATAATTTCACGAAATGGACCTGTCAACTGGCTAGCTCGTACGTGCGATTAAACTCTATTAGATTATTTTCTTTGGAAATATCTAAAGTCGCATGTCCACACTCATAAACCAGACACAACAGACCACCTGGAAGACAACATCCGACTCATTCTTGCCAAAATACTGCTTAATTTCATGCATAAGGCTGTGAAAATTGAATCTCTATAAATGCGTGTGAGTGGCGGGAGCTATATATGCCGAATTTAATGCGTAAGATTGTGAAAATTGGACCTCTAGATTGGATCATTTACCCGAAATTAAATTTAAATTATGAATAGCAAAAATGAATTTTTAGAATAAACCAAATAATTGTATAATAAACGTATTTTTCTGCGATTTATTTTAATTTAAAGTTCGACACCTCTAAAAACATCCTTTATGGTTATAGTCAGCTAACGTACTTCCTACTTTCCGGCGTAACGTTACTGGAAGCGGTGACAAAGCAAATGAGTTCCTTCACTTTTATTGTTCTTCAGTATTTCTACTGTGAAGCGATTTATTGAAATAAAATATAAGAAAATAACATTTCTGAAAAATATACAATAAAAGTTAACAAAATTATACAGATAAAGATAACACAGTTAGTTTTATTTCCGCATTTCAATAACAAAAATTAACGAAGTTTTTATTTTATTTGAAATTTTATAAAAAATATATATTTATGGGGTTATAATAATAAAAGTCATTTTATTCAATTTAATCGGAGAGGTGGAGAGTTAATCACGAAAACTCCAGTTTAATATCGCAACACTTAAAAAAACAATGGATGTCGTTGTGCCGAATTTCGAAGGATCATGGTTGAAAATACTAAAGTCTTACAAAGCGATTATAATATAAATAGATTGAAAATACCGAAAGCTTTGTGTATAAAGACAAAGAAGCCTCAGATAAATAATGTAAATTACGAATGTAGTCGAAATATTTCAAAATGCTTAGCGTCGTAAATTTTAAATATGTATATAAAATGTAGTCGAAATATTTCAAAATGCTTAGCGTCGTAAATTTTAAATATGTATATAAAATAAAATGATAAGGAAAATAAAGTAATTCGACTTTTTGTAAATATCAATGTGAAACTGCACCCTTGTTAAAAATTGTCCGCCCACCTAATTCTTAATAAGCCACCATGTGACCATGGGATATATATATATATATATATACACTTGTGCCCGATATTATTCATACCCCTCGGATCTTTGAGATTTCTATAAGAATATTGCTCAAACCAGAAGTTAGACAATCTTAAAGGGATTTCAAACAATAAATCAAGCATAAGCATTTAATTTAAACTCAACAAATAAATAAATTATGCAAGTTTGAAACATTATACAAAGAAAAACAATAATGGCACTAGTTCAAAATTATTCGTACCTCTCTTACTAATAGTCAATAGCATGCCCTTTATTCTTAATAACTGCCTGTAACCGTTTTGGATATTTATCAACAAGGTTTTTACAAGCATCAACACTGATTTCTGACCATTCTTCAATGCAGTAGTACTCCAAATCCCTCAAATTTCTAGGTTTCCGCTTTTTAACCTCAGTTTTCAATATGTGCCAGAGGTTTTCGATAGGGTTCAGGTCGGGACTCTGGCTAGGCAATTCCAAAACATTAATTTGATTATCCTCAAACCATTTCTTGACTATTTGGCAGTATGTTTTGGATCATAATCCTGTTGAAGGACCCAGTTTGGTCCTAAATGGAGCTTCGCCGCATCCTGTCTAATGTTTTTCTGGAGTATCTCCAAATATTGCTCCTTCTACATGGTTCCATCTATCTTGATCAAACTACCTGGACCACTAGCCGTAAAGGAGCCCCAAAACATTAGGCTACCACCACCATGTTTCACCGTGGGTATGGTGTTCTTTGGGTTGTAAGCTTCTCCTTTCTTCCTCCAAACGTAAGAAGCATCCATATGGCCAAACAATTCAATTTTTGTTTCGTCAGTCCACAAAATACTTGAGAAAACGGACTCTGGAGAATTCACATGGGCCCTAGCAAACTTTAGACGTGCTGCAAGGTGTTTTCCGGTGTGCAGTGGAGTCCTTCGTGGTCTTCTTCCTTTCAGACCATTTTCATGCAGAGTCCTTTGCAATGTTTGCCTTGATATTTTTATGCCAGAAGACTCCAGATTTTCTAAAATGTCCTTAGTAGTGGTGGTTGGATTTGCATTAACACTTCTTACAATGTTCCTGGTGGCTCTAGCAGACAGTTTCCTTTTCCTTCCTCTACAAATCAAGTTGTTTGTTGTGTGGTGGCTCTGGAATTTTTTGATGATGATCTGTACTGTTGCTGTAGGGACCTCAAATTTCTTGGAAATTGACTTGTAACCTAAACCATCCTTATGTGAATTCACAATTTTAGTCCGAAGATCATTACTAAGCTCTTTTTTCTTCCCAATTCTAATAATTTTTATTCTTTTATTGGTTTTCAGTTGATATCATTTTAATTTCTGAAAAATGCAAAAAACGAAATGAAATTAATCAAAGGTTGTATAAAAGCATTCAAAATAAGAATCAAACAAGAAACAAACAGTCAGAAACTCGATTAATACTCAAAAAATAAGGGGGTATGATTATTTTTGAACATTGCAGATTTTATAAATAGCTGTATATTTCTTTTATTACAAGTATCCCGAGATTCTAAAATGACGAAAATGATCAGAAGAGGTTTATTAAGAATATGTATCAATATGGACGTAAACAATAAATTCTTACAAAGTTACACCTAATAAACTCAATTTTCAAGGGGGGTATGAATAATATCGGGCACAAGTGTATATATATATATATATATATATATATATATATATATATATATATATATATATATATATATGTTATATCTATTATATATATATGTTATATCTATTATATATATATGTTATATCTATTATATATATATGTTATGTCTATTATATATATATATATATATATATATATATATGTTAATCTATTATATATATATATGTTATATCTATTATATATATATGTTATATCTATTATATATATGTTATATCTATTATATGTATATATATATATATGTTTATATATACATATATACACATTTATATATATACATATATATATATACATATGTGTACATATATATATATATACATATATACATATATATACATATATATGCATATATATACATATATACATATATATATGTTATATATATATTATTATAGATATGTTATATCTATTGTATATATATTATATATATTATATATAAAATATATATATATTATATATATTATATATAAAATATATATATATTATATATATTATATATAAAATATATATTATTAATATAATATTATATATAACATATTTGATATATATATATACATATTTAATATATATATATATATATATATATATATATATATATATATATATATATATATATATATATATATATATATATACTTGGTAAGTTTTATGCGATCAAAGAGCTTCTTCCTGGAGCTAACACTTTATTTCATTACGATTTAAATTTATATCCGTGGGCTCTTTTAAAAATAGACGCTTTTCCCTTTTATGGTTGCTATCTGTATTTCGTTACAGCTCGGCCTTTCAGGAATAGTTTCCAAGTATTCCTTAAGATTTTTTTCATTTAGCCAGTTGTTCCTATAACAACCAGTATAATGTGTATTTTTTTTTTTACTTCAGTAAGTTTTAAGAGATTCGAGAGCTATCACTTGATTCTGTTACGATTTAAAATTTATATCCGAGGGTTCTTTTAAGAATAGACGTTGTTTCTTTTATGGCTGCTATCTTTATTTAGTTACTGCTTAGTCTTCTGGGGATTGCTTCCAGGTATTTCTGAAGATTCTTTTTTATTAGGAGAGTTGCTCCTATCACAACCGGTATAATGTTTATTTCTTTATGTGTGTGTCCGTGTCTGTGTGTAAAGTCAAATGTTTAAACCTTAGTTGTATTATCATGAAACAAGAAAATACCTCACTTCATTCAAAATAAAAATGTGAAGCAGTCTACCGTTCTAAGATACTAATGGATACCGCAAGCATCAGTTTTGCACAATGGTTAGCACTTTAAATCCCACAGAGCCGATACATTATAACTTAGAAAAATAAAACATTTTTAACATAAATAATATTATATAATCTTGTTCCAGACATTTATGCCTACGCATGTTTAAAACATTTTGTTAAAATTTCTAAACCTACATTAGTCCCGTGGGGTGTTTTGTTACCCCAATTTTGCTTAAGTGCTCATAATTCCTAGTTAGTAACTTATTTCTTTTTCTCCCTCTCAGTATTCTCTTGACTCAGTAAGGGTATAACACACATGGTATGGCGAAGTTGTACCTCAGTTTTCCTTGAAGATGAATCAGATTGAAATATAATGTTTATGTAATGAACTCATATTCATTTTTCTTGCTATTTCAATTCATGGAAACAGTTTGTGTTCATCATAGATGTTAAAAAATAACACAAACTGGTGTATCCTGTGGGTATTTATTTCAATTTATGGAAACATTTTGTGATTATATTTAAAAGCACACATTCATTTTTTTTTTTTGCTATTTCAATTTATGGAAACATTTTGCGTTTATATTTAAAAGCACACATTCATTTTTTTTTTTGCTATTTCAATTTATGGAAACATTTTGTGATTACATTTTAAAGCACACATTCATTTTTTTGTTATTTCAATTTATAGAAACATTTTGCGTTTATATTTAAAAGCACACATTCATTTTTTTTTGCTATTTCAATTTATAGAAACATTTTGCGTTTATATTTAAAAGCACACATTCATTTTTTTTTTTCCTATTTCAATTCATAGAAACATTTTGTGTTTACATTTGAAAGCGCACATACATTTTGTTTTGTTATTTCAATTTATGGAAACATTTTGTGATTATATTTAAGAGTACACATTCATTTTCCTTCCTATTTTAATTCATGGAAAAATTTGTGTTCGCTTATAAAAGCACACATGAATTTTTTTATTGTTATTTCAATTCATAGAAACATTTTGTGTTTACATTTGAAAGCACACATTCATTTTTTTTGTTATTTCAATTTATGGAAACATTTTGTGTTTACATTTGAAAGCACACATTCATTTTTTTTGTTATTTCAATTTATGGAAACATTTTGTGTTTACATTTGAAAGCACACATTCATTTTCCTGCTATTTCAATTTATGGAAACATTTTGTTTACATTTGAAAGCACACATCCATTTTTTTGTTGTTATTTCAATTTATGGAAACATTTTGTGATTATATTTAAGAGTACACATGAATTTTTCTTGCTATTTCAATCCATGGAAACATTTTGTGTTCATGATAGATATTAAAAAAATAACACACACTGGTGTATCCTGTGGATATTTTTAAATAAATGTAATCTAAATCTAACATTTTTCAATTTTTCCTTCGTTTTATAAATTATTTTATTGTATTATTTTAAATTAATATCAACAAGATACAAGTGATTCAAACAGGAACTGTAGATATATAATCTGAACCAGCAGGATAAATATATTTTACAAAATAATAACACTATAAACATTTTTGTATTAGGGTGTTTCAACACCGCATGGGGCTAACCATGTTTGGAACGCCCAGGTGACTAACGTAGGAATAAACATGTCACAAATATCAGACCCCCCCCCCAAAAAAAAAACAAAAAACAAAAAAACTCGCGATCATGTTGATACAGGTTCAAGGAAAGAATTCAATGGATAAAAACACACAAACTCAAGTTATCCATCAACATTTAATATAAATATTTTCTTATTCGTATCATTTGGCTTCTTCGGGGTAATGTTTTTTACTTGAGTGTTATTTTCTCAACGTTTCGATTGATGTAAACCCCCGATCTTCTCCAGGTGTATCTTGTCGAACTAGCGAATCTTTCTGCCTAACACGTAACTCTTTCTGCCGAACTCATGAATCTTCACGTAATTTTCACAGGAGGTAGCATGCTCTCGTTCCATCAACCATAACTGAATAGAAATCATATGTAATTGGTAATTGTATTTTGAGCGTCGCTCGCAATAAAGATTGAACCTTCAACCTCCGTAAGAGTGTAACTTTATAACTGAATTACCATGTGCTTTATCCGTTACGCCACGTTTTTTTTTTTTTTGGCGGACGTTTGTTTCAAACGCCGTGGAAATAATATCAAAGATGAGGGCTATATTCCTAAGAATCCAAATAATAAGAATAATGAATCCTCACCTTAAAAATAATTCAGAAATATTTTCTTATTTTATACGTTTTTCCATTTTTTTAATGGCTGATTATCAAAATTTTTAAATTAGTTTCTTGTAGAGATATTTCTATCTCCCCCGGGTTGATCTAAAATAAAAATACACACAGAAAAATAAAATAAAAACACGAACAGAAAATTAAAATAAAAGCACACAAAAAATAAAAAAAAAAAAAACACACACAAAATACAATAAAAATACACAAAAAATTAGAATAAAAATACACGCAAAAATAAAATAAAAAAAAACACACACACACACAAATAAAATAAAAACATACACATGAAGTAAACGAGAAACACACACACAAAATAAAAGCACAAAAAAACACACACACACAAAATAAAAGAAAAGGCCAAACAAAAAATAAAATAAAACACAAACAAAAAATAAGATAAAACACAAAAATTAGTATAAAAACGCACACACAAAATAAAATAAAAGCACAACCATAAAAAATAAAATAAAAACATACAAAAATAAAAGTGCACACAAAAAAAAAAAAAAATAAAACGCATATGAAACTAAAAACATTTGCAAAAATACATTTTTCAAACGATAAAAAGAAAAAATGTTTTCTCTTTTCAAAGTAAACATTACGTCAAATACGCACTAGTGTTGGGACGATTAATCAGAATCGGAATTTTTTCGGTATCAGAATCGGAAAAATTTGTGCCTATTTTTCGATTCCAAAGCCTATCCATTTAATCATCACTTTTTTAATTTGATTTTTTTTTTTTAAACAAAACCTTCCACTATTTTAATAATGAAATAATAAATATTCCATTATTTTAATAATAAAATAATAAATATTTATTTATATATTAATACGATAGTGTGTATGTGTTATTTTCTGTGTCACGCATACATCCGGGTCGTTTAATTTTTATGTACTTCCTTTTCTTATAATAAATACGTTTGCAGTTTTAACAAAAGAGCTACAATAATATCAGAGCGTCTCCATTTACACTGAACATCTACAGAATGCCAACATCAATATATTACACATGAATGAGTCCCCTGTGGAATTTCCACAGATACCACTAGTTGATATTAATATATCAGTCAAAGTAAAATCTATAGATACCCCCTCCCCCACACACACCAACAAGTGTGTTTCTTACGTTGGAGAAAATATATGCACTTTTAACATATGTTCTTACAGTAATCGGGAGGAAAATAACAACTTTAGAGTTTAATATTTAGTGATTCTTCAAGAATCGGAATCGGTAATTGTATTAGAATTGAGAAAAATATTGGAATCGTCCCATCACTAATACACACCATGATCTGACGTGCCATGTAGTTTTTTTAATAATTGTATGTACAGTTCCCACACTGACATCAAACTGTGCACTTATTGTCTCTATGGATACATGTCGGTCCTTATCCATGAAATTCTTTATTTGGCCAATCAACTCTGGTGTCCTGACATCATTAGTCCCCCCAAACCTGTCCTCGACGTTCGTACATCTAAACAATATGATATAAATGCGGAAGTACCTCAGGGGTCTATCTTTGGACCTTTATTATTCCTGATATTCATAAATGACCTCCCTGATAAAATTGTTTCGGAGATGGGTATATTTGCCGATGACACCACTCTCTATAACAGACATGACGGGAAAACAAATGAACACATATCTAAGGAACTGACAGAAACACTAGAGGATGACCTCCAATCTGTAGTGGAATGGGGACAAAAATGGTTGGTCACATTCAATGCTGCCAAGACTAAGCGTGTTTCCTTCAATAACTACAAGAAACCTTCTCTACCACCAATAGCAATGGCCAAGAACACATTGCCTGAAATTACTTCTTTTAAACTCCTCGGCCTAACGTTTACAGGGAACATGAACTGGAATAGATACATTGAGAGCATTACCAAGGCTGCTGCAAAGAAGGTGGGCTCTCTCTATTGTGCCAGAAAATTACTTACGCCTGAAAGTATCTGTACCTCTATAAGGCCACCAGTTGCCCATGTATGGAGTACTGTTGTCACATTTGGGTGGTGCATCTGCTGCTTGTCTCTCACTCCTGGACAGGGTTATATAGAGTCGCCAACCTGATAGGCCCTGAACTGTTATCTAGTCTTCAGCCTCTGTCTCATCGACGAAATGTTGCATCCCTGTGTCTGTTCTACAAATACTTTAATGGTGAATGCTCTGACGAATTGCAAGCACCTGTACCTCCTCAACGTGACTACCGCCGACAAACCCGACAAGCAACTAAGTCCCACCCCTTTACAGTAGAGATCCCTAGGTGTAAGAAAGCCTTTTACTCCAATAGTTTCTTCCCCAGAACTGCTAGACTTTGGAACTCCCTTCCGGGATTCTGCTTTCCCAACTGTAATGATATGCAGAAGTTCAAGTGTAATGTGAACAAACATGTTTCTACTCATCTCTCTTCATAATATCCCAGCAACTTGTGTCCCTAATAGTAGCCTCCTACTTCAAAGTGGCAATGTGCCTTGTTTAGGGTGAAAATTGAATAATAATAATAATAATAATAATAATAATAATAATAATAAAAAATAAAAACCTCTTATCATCCCTCACAAACTCCCTGCCGTACTTGAACCTCTTAGGCCACTCAAAAACTGATGTTCGATTCTTTTAAGGTGTCCTCACGATCAGAATGCATTTTTGAAACTCACCAGTTTTGATAATCAGGTGTATTTCAATTCCTGCTGTAGTTGTGTATTTGAACCTGAAATCATAAAAAAAATTAGTCAGTCATCTCATAAGATGCATAGCAAAAACATACTGAATTTTCACGAGTCTACGACAATTTCAAATGCTTGTACAAAAACATCTCGTAATTTATTGAAGGCATTGCCAATATTCATTATCTGTTGCTGTTATGAGGATTAAAAAAATGTGAAAACATTAGCGATAAAAAAAATATTCCCGCCAAAAGAATGCATGCAGCATGAAACGCACATAACAGGAAAACAAAATAAATAACATCTGTGCTGTGATAATTATCACACACATGAACACGTATACACATACAATAAAAAATCGACACACACACATACATATATGTGTGTGTATGTATGCATATATATATATATATATATATATATATATATATATATATATATATATATATATATATATATATATATATATATATACATACGTACACACACACACACACACATACATACATATATATATATATATATATATATATATATATATATATATATATATATAACAGAAAGAAAATTAAGACTGTAAGTTGAACTTTCTCTTACAATAAGCTCTACTCTCTATTGCGTATTGAGCTTTTTTAAAATTCGGTTGGGATTAAATTTTCTATATATAAATACTGTTATTTATATTAGTTTGAAGTTTACCATTGCGTATATCAGGTAAACACTAAATCCCTTTGTTTTCATTATATATATATATATATATATATATATATATATATATATATATATATATATATATATATATGTATTTGTCTATAGAGAGAGAAACAGAGAAAGAGAGAAACAGACACCTACCCTACACACGTATACACGCACATACACTCACACACATGCACACACACACATGCGCACACACACGCGCACACACACACATATATAAAATACCATGAAAACATACTCATAGCAAGTAATGTACAAAGATACGTGTGTGTTTAATTCCTATTTGTTACTACTAAACTCTTGACCCTTTTGGTCAATATCAAAGTGTAGTATCTGTTCTTCAGATGATGCACTTCCATTTCTTGTTCTCTTTCGGTGGCGGATCAGTCCTTCACGACTGAGACAATTTTTTTTTATTTTTGTACCTTTTCTCCACGTTAAAAAACAACCCTGGTGTCTAACTCTGTCCCGTGGGGAGGCATTGTAAATAGGTACTAAGCTCTAGTCGAGCGTTGGACAATACGTAATATATTATTTTATAATGCATTTATAAAATAGTAATAAATAAGTAAATTAAACATACATGAAATGATTAAATGTACATGAAAATACACTTATGCTTAGGAAATCTTTATTCCCAGTTGAAATGATCAAGTTCATTTCTCTCACGTTCGTTTGATTTCCATTTACTTCTTATCAAAGAATACATACTGATAAAGAGGATAGTGCTCCCCGAAATATTACAATTCAAGTTACAATAGCACCTAAAATTTAAAGTGCTTCTATGATTTCCATTAAGTTATTTTTACGTGTCTAATGTGAAAATATTTTTTGCACACACACATGCACATATTTATTTATTTATTTATTTTTTACATGTAGGTCACCACTTATCAAGGCCCGAAGGCCACTCAGGGATAAGGGTTATTGCGTGTACAGTAATCAATGAGATAGTATTGTAGTAATCATTAGTGTTGGGGGTTTTGATAGAGTGTCTTACTTAAGGGGGCGGTTTGTCAGGAGTTTGTTTATGTTGGACTTGAAGACGTCCAAGTTGTAGTCAGGTGTGAAACAGGCAAGCAGCAGAGAGTTCCACTGGCGTGCAGTTCTAAGAAAGAAGCTTTGCTTATAGAAACTACTGGGGAAAACTTGAATGCCTACTGGGGAGAACTTGAATGCCTACTAGACACTGTCCTCGAGTGTCTAAGGTCTCTCTGTACAGGGGTTTGTCAGAACAATCTGGCATGAGGATACTTTTTCCATAGAAGTAAACCCTGACCAAATATTCAAAATCACATAGTATTCGCAGCCCAAATAAGATCCTGCTATGGCTAACCCATAGCTTTTACGAGGAATGGTGCATCTTCTCCAAGTGATTTACCCCAAGTAACAGCACGAAACTGGATACTCTACCAGACTAGATAAATTCTTGTCCTGGAATTCAGTAAGACCAAGAGACCAAAATAAAAGATATAATACAATATATGAAAATGGTTAATTGGGGAGAGGAAAATTATGTTCTCAACTTCTTTATTAAGAGAATTTATTGAGCAATAAAGAACTTAAGTGGAACATTCGAATATCTATGTATCTCATAAAGACTTCAAGTGTTAGCCCCAGGTTGTGGGCCCCTTGATTTCTGAGAACTTCGACTGAAGTAAAATAAAGCAAGAGAGAAATAATGAAATTATCTCGCCCCTCCTTCCTTTACAGTTCGATTAGAAAAACAACCGAACAGTTCCTAAACAAATCGGTTATTCTTCCCCACACTTCACACAAACCTCATTATATCTCACTTTTCGCCAAAATATTTGAGTCCATAATTAACCAAACTCTAGTCCATCACCGTACAGATGCTAAACTTCTGACTGACCAACAATATGGATTTAGACAGGCCCGTTCAATAGCAGACATCCTAACTGTAATCTCAGAACGTATATACCAGTCACTGGACAAAAGGGGAAGGGTAGAGCGGTAGCTCTAGATATATCTAAGGCTTTTGACAAGTTATGGCATGAAGGTCTTCTCAGGGAAATCAGATCATATGGTATAACTGGAAGAATACATGACATAATTAAATCCTTCTTAGATAAGAGAAAACTCCAGGTTGTCCTCGACGGTCGTACATCCAAACAATACGATATAAATGCGGGAGTGCCTCAGGGGTCTATCCTGGGACCTCTGTCATTCCTAATATTCATAAATGACCTCCCTGGCAAAATTGTCTGTGAGATGTGTATATATGCTGACGACACCACACTCTATAACAGACACGACAGGAAAACAAATGAACACATATCTAAAGAAATGGCAGAAGCACTAGAGGATGACCTCCGATCTGTAGTGGAATGGGGACATAAATGGATGGCCACATTCAATGCTGCCAAGACAAAACTCGTTTCCTTCAATAATTACAAGAAACCTTCTCTACCACCAATAGCAATGGCCAATGACTCTTTATCTGAAAGTACATCCTTTAAACTCCTTGGCCTAACGCTCTCAGGAAACATGAATTGGAACAATTACATCGACAGTATTACCAGGGCCGCTGCGAAGAGGGTGGGTTCTCTCTACTGTGCTAGAAAGATACTAATGTCCGAAAGTATCCTATACCTCTATAAGGCCACCATTCGCCCATGTATGGAGTATTGTTGTCATATTTGGGCTGGTGCATCTACCACTAGTCTCTCGCTCCTATACAAGGTTCAAAAGAGAATCGCCAATCTGATAGGTCCTGAACTATCATCTAAACTTCAGCCCCTGCCCCATCGACGAAATGTTGCATCCCTCTGCCTTTTCTACTTTAATGCTGAATGCTCTGACGAACTGCAAGCACTTGTACCCCCTCGACGAGAATACCCCCGATAAACCCGAAAAGCAGCTAAAACCCACCCCTTCACAGAAGAGATCCCTAAATGTAAGAGAGCCTTCTTCTCCAGTAGTTTCTTCCTCAGGACAGCTAGACTTTGGAATTCCCTTCCGGGTTCCTGCTTTCCCAACTGTACTGACATGCAGAAGTTCAAGTGCAACGTGAACCGACGTCCTGCTGCCTAACTCCCTGCACAGTACCCCTGATGCCCATGTCCCTGATAGTAGCCCCTACAACGAAGTGGCAATATGCCTTGTTTGGGGTGAAAATGTAATAATAAAAAAAAGATATTGACCTGTCATAATATAAAATTACAAATGATTCACCGTCACGGATCGTGCTGGATTAATAAATTATTACTTAGATACACGTTCTGAACAAGTTAACTATTATGCACTTTCATGGAATTTCTTGAGTTGATCAACTTTCCAATGGCAACGCTAAGCTACGGACAGCTAGTACATATTTAAAACCTTTCCCGCCTAATTAGATCATCCGGCAATCTTTAACATTGTCTGCAGATCACTATTTGTAGAAAGTTGCCAGTAGCAATTTTGTTTTTACTCAGGTAATATTTGTCTGAATATATAAATAAGATATACCTCCGGTAATGGGCACACCCAGCATTTTCTAGAAACGAACGAAGACAGCAAAACACGCATACTCTAAACTGGGAAGATATTTGTTTTAATTTCTATACTTTTTAAACAATAAATATAACAGAGTAAAAATATTGCGTTTTCTTTTTGACGAAAATCAACTGCAAATGTTTTATTTTTTAATTTATTAAATGCAAATAACAATTTCATTATTTGAATATTTTTTATCGCAATTAATTATTTTTCTCTTATTCTGTAATGTTATTGTTCTCTTTATGATCGCCATGTCGACCGAATATCAATACACGGCACCAGACACAGCTGGTTCTCAATACACGGCACACGACACAGCCGGTTTTCAATACACGGTACCAGACACAGCTGGTTCTCAATATGCGGCACACGACACAGCTGGTTCTCAATACACGGCACACGACACAGTCGGTTCTCAATACACGGCACCAGACACAGCTGGTTCTCAATACACGGTACCAGATACAGCTGGCTCTCAATACACGGACCCATAAAACTGGCTATCAATACACGGTACCACACACAGTTGGCTCTCAATACACGGCATCAGGCAAACTTATGCCGTAAATCTCTATGGTACGACGACGACATTTGTTACAAAATTTGCGTCTCGAAAGGTATAGTAGGAGAGAGCAGGCTCGCGTTACAATTTAACCGTTTGTGGAATTTTATTTAATTTTAATTTTATTTGCCGATTCCGTGTTTAATACAGCATTTCTGATTTTATTTTTTTCTTTATTTACCATAAATATATGTGTACATGCATTATAAATATATATATATATATATATATATATATATATATATATATATATATATATACATACACACACACATATATATATATATATTTATATATATATATATATATATCTTTTTTTTTATTACATTTTCACCCCAAACAAGGCACATATCAGGGGAAACAACTACTGGGGTAATATGTATGGATTTGGGCAGCAAGATGTTGGTTCACGTTACACTTGAACTTCTGCATGTCAGTACAGTTGGGGAAGCAGTGACCTGGAATGGAATTCCAAAGTCTAACGGTTCTGGGGAAGAAACTACCGGAGTAGAAAGATCTTTTACATCTAGGGATTTCTACAGTGTGGGGGTGGGATTTTGCAGCTTGTTAGGTCTGTCGAGGGTGTTCAGCTCGTGGGGGCACAAGTGCTTGCAGTCCATCAGAGCATTCACCATTAAAATACTTGTAGAACAGGCAGAGGGATGCAACGTTATAACGGAATGGTTATATTCCAAATTCCAAGATGTTGTTCATCCTACCGTTTATTTCTTTCAGCAATTACAAATGTTAAATTCATGACAACCCATGTTTCATGGCGCCAAAACAATGATATAATTATTATGTCAACTTTTGACAGCTGCTGTCAAGAATTAAACATCTTAACATGCTAAAAGAAAGAAACGTTAAGGTGAACAACATCTAGGAATTTGGAATATAGACATTTTTGTCATTTATTTGTATATGCTCTCTAGTTATATTTAGCATACATCAAGCTTCATCAATTTGTATAAATTAAGGGTGAATTATAATTTAATAAGCATATATATATGTGTGTATATATATATATATATATATATATATATATATATATATATATGTATATAATCGTGGCATTCTCCACTGATGATTCTCGAAAGGATGAAAGACTAGTGTCTGTAGGTATTAGGAATAATTATAGCAATAATTATATATATACATATATATATATATATATATGTATATATATATATATATACTTATATATATATATATATAAGTATATATATATATACTTATATATATATATAAGTATATATATATATATATAAATTAACAGTTGGGATATATCACATATTTCAAAATGTTTTTCTAGCGGTTCTAAGATATATATATATATATATATATATATATATATATATATATATATATATATATATATGTGTGTGTGTGTGTGTGTGTGTGTGTCTGTCTGTCTGTCTTTCTGTGTGTCTGTGTACATTTCCCTATGCAATAACTGTCAATTTTTAGTCTAAAGACTCGAAATTTGATATACAGGGTACTGAGATTTTGGGCCAATCTATGCGATCGGGTTTCGGCCAGAGATTTGACTGTTAAGGGGTCAAAGTTTAACGATTTGACCTTTGAGAACTCTACAAAAGTCCTCCAACAGTTTTAGGTCTAAACACTTGAAATTTTAGATATAGGTTCCTTGGACATGGATCTAACTTGATAACTTGATTAGAGCCCAAAACAACAAATGTTAAGAGGTCATAATAGGGGTCAAAGTTAAAAATATTGACCGCTTTTTTTCTTTTTTTTCTCAGCATACACATCCAAACACCCGGGATACGCCGCGCCGAAATTCTAGTATATCTATAAAAGTGAACGTATCTGTCTGTCTGTGTGTCTCTGAGTGTACATTTCCCTACGCAATAACTCTGTCAATTTTTAGTTTACAGACTCAAAATTTGATATACAGGGTACTGAGATTTGGGAAAATCGATGTGATCGGTTTTCGGTCAGAAATTTCGCTGTTAAGGGGTCAAAGTTCAACGATATGACCTTAAAGATCTCTACCAAACTCCTCCGACAATTTTGGGCCCAAACACTTGAAATTTTAGATATAGCTGCCTTGGACATGGATCTAACTTAATAACTTGATTTGAGCCCAAAAGAGTACATTTTAAGAGGTCATAATAGGTGTTAAAGTTAAAAAAAAATAGACCGCTATTTTTTTGCTCAACATACACCTCCAAACACCCGGGCAACGCCGGGCACCCATGCTAGTATATATATATATATATATATATATATATATATATATATCTTAGAACCGCTAGTATTCTTTAAAAGTGGGAATGTGTGCGTGTGTGTGGAAGCGGGTGAGGACACTTCACAACCTATATAATCAACAGATTTCTAGGCTACAGACTTGAAATTTGGTATATCGGAAATTCAGATATGTGGGAAATGTTTAAATCGGTTTTCATCAGGAAAAAAAGAGCTGCTAACCCTAACCCGCTAACCCTAACCCTAACCCGACGGTCAAATTTTAAGATTTGTTACGTGGAGGTTCCCAACATTTCATCTATTTGTCAACTGTTTCACGAATGCGCATGCGTGGTCATGAAACATGACAGCTTCTTTATGTTAAGTATAAGTAGGTTTGAAAACATCTTTTAAAAACGTGTCAACATGGCCTGATGGTTATCGTACTTGTCTCACTGTTTTTAGGTTTTGGTTTCGATCCCAGCTTGAGTATATTTTTTTTACGTTTTTACTTCATTTTTTAAAAAAAAGGAATTTGACGTTAGGTTTAATACCTACGGTATTCCGTTTATAATAAATAAGATTTCTGCATTCATTAAAATTTAATATTTATTCGTATTTTACGACCGGGCAACGCCTAGCTGATTGCTAGTAATCGATAGGAGTAATTTTAAAGTGCAAGAGTCACAAAAAAAATGTATTTTGCTGTGACCTATTTGCGTTAAAAAATTTAATATTTAACAGAAGTTTAAAGCAACTTACTTTACCGAGTGACTGCGAGCTAAGTAAGCCCAATAATCAAATGGTTGTACGCGGTTTATTTTACCTAATCACTATTTACTGTAAAGTAAATTGCTTTAAATTTTAATATTTTTGCAACGCAGGTCGATAAAATATCAGAAGGTAAAGTAATATGAATTTTATAAACTAATTCTTTTTTTTAAATAATCTCCTAGTTGGATTTTTTTTACAAGTTTGTCTCAAGGGCGCTCCAGAAGAAAGACGTTGTCATGACAGCAGGGGGATGACCGAAGCAGTTCTTCACCCTTCCTATAGTTCAGACCTTGCTCCTTGTTACTTTTAGTTATTCGCTAAGCTCAAGGAATACCTTGGAGGCTGTCGTTATGAGACAATTGAGGAGATGAAAGACACTGTGACGAGGGCCATTGACACGTTCACACAATAGAATTGTAGCTGGAGGAGATTACTTTGAAGAAGACTAGAGTTACATGTGTATACTATCACTATCAATAAAAGCGCTCATACGAAAATGTCTGGAAACTTATTTAAGGCACCTCATAGATGACTTACAGAACTGATCAATCAAGTTGAAAACGTGGATATGACCTTGATAGATTATGGTATAGAGAAAAAAACCAAAGTGGTGACCAGTGACGTCACTCGTATCAGGGAGAACATAAAGGTCAAAGATGAGAAACTGGAAACCGTCAAAAGATTTAAGGAGTTTAGGATTATTGATGAATGACGGATCCAAGCCTTGAAGTCCTTACAAGAATTGCACGGACAACAGTAGCACTGGATAACTTGCAGAACTGGTCAACTTGGTGGAAAGCCTAGATATGACCTTGACAGCTTATGGCATAAAGATCATCATAGAAAAGACCAAAATGATGACCAATGACTGTAATATCACATAGCCTCCTGCTCAACAATATTGTCAACCCCTCTCCAACATTGTTTTCATAGCCTTCTTCTCCTTCGTCTTCTCTTCTGGACGTGTTGTCATCTTTCACATTGTTGGCTGTCAAGGGGGCACACATGGGTTCACGAGTATACAAAAAAAATAAAACCCACAAAAATACAAAACCACATTCTACAAATATCAGTTGCATGCTAATACTTTGGAGGCTGCCGTTATGAGACAGTTGAGGAGATGACGAGGGTCATTGACACGCTCACACAAGAGAACTTGCATGACGCCTTCCAGATGTTGGAACGGCACAACAAGTGCATTGCAGCCTGAGAAGATTACTTATTGCAGGCATCTCGTTTCTAGTATTTTATCACCCTTTCTCTATCTCTCATACGCATACACACATAGATATATGTATATATATATATATATATATATATATATATATATTAAGCCTGAAGAATCCTAGAGTGGATGAAATGCGGAATATTCAGTGTAGCTTAATCGCCATATATATTTTATAACTTACTAACTAGCTCTACATACGTATTGAGAACTTTTGAAGTAAATACTTAAAGTTTACGCTTAAATTTATACTTTCGTATATTAATTTATGTGAGTAAATGAAGTAGTTATATATATATATATATATATATATATATATATATATATATATATACACATATATATATGATTGCAACGTCTTGCCAGATGAGTGCCACTCCCTGGGACACTTAAAGTCTATGAGCCCAAATGCCTGAGGGAGTATCTATACAAAAATGATGTTACAGAGTCTTAGCTTTGTACGACAGCTAAATCTCTCTCTCGGTTCAAAATGTTGAGATCCAGCAACAAGCAAGAGCAAGATAGCCAGCAACAAATTAGGCAGCAGACCAGCTTAATGCGAGTACTGGTCTCCCGCTTTATGTTTTTTTTATATCAGAGACTTGCTTCTCCTAGATAGATTGCCTTCACCACGGATTCCGGGAGCCCTCTCCGCCCCAACACATATATACATACACATATAAGCCAGCGGTACCGTCTGTTTAAAACCTGATATTAAAGAACCGTTTTTAGTCCCAATATCAAGCTCACTTTAGCCGATCTATCTAATCCGTATATAACATACATTGGAATCACACAAAGTTCGTTTAAACAAAGATTTTATCGAAATATGAACCCTTTTTTAGCGTGAAGACAAGAATGAAAATAGCCTTAGCAATCTGCGTGTAAGAGCTAAAGGAAAATGGAGCACTGTTTACTATAAAATGGAGGAAAATCGAGAACAAACCCTCAATTGAAACAATTCTCGCTTTGCAGTGCTGAAAAGTACAATATTCTACGGTTCAATTATGATCAAAGAAAAAACTGTCTTAATGTGTGAAACGAATGCCTAAAAGCATGTATGCACAGAAGGAATGCGCTCCTTATCAACTGATACGAACACAAAAGAAACATCACATGGGATCATGAAAACTGAAGATGGATAATAGTAAGTTAACCCCCTGCGCCCTTGCCTTCCGCTCTAATATATAATTAAGTTATTGATATTCAATTAAATTACAATTTGAGTGCAACCTGTGGTGTTCCCTGAAGTCTGAGTGACCATAAGTCTCCCCAAAGTTCCAGTACTCACCGCCAACATTTTTCTCGATGAAATTCCTGATTCCGACTCTTTTAAACTTTTCATTTAAAGATTCAATGTTTTTCAAAAATGTTAAAATGACTGTACCCTGTGTGTATATATTTTTATTTATTTATTTTGTTTGTATATATGTTTGTGTGAGTTTGTATGTATATACGCATATATATATTTGTGTGTATGTATATGCATATGTATTTATGCATATATATGCGTATAGGTTCATATATATGTATGTGTAGGTATATGCAGGTAACTTTATGTGTATGTATATGTGCATACATGTGTACGTATATGTATGTGAATATGTATGCATATGTGTGTATGTATTTGTACATGTTTGTATATATGTGTATGCATATGTATGTATATGTGTGTGCATGTGTGTATGTATATGTTTGTATGTATGTGTTATATGTATTGTGTATGTATGTATGGATGTTTGCATGTATGCATGTTTATGCATATGTATGTGTATATATGTGTGTATATGTATATATATGTATGTATGACAAGGACCGTCTTCAATGTCATGTTTGCTTGAGCGTGTGAATTCGCTGGCAGGACTAAAAGAAAAAATAAGGTTATCTTCGGGCTCATGGACTTTCAATAACTGAGGGAGTAGCAGTCGTCTGACAAGACGTTTCAATCAATAATCATATATTTAAAACTGACTTGACACCTTCTCATTGGCTATACCTCCTTCTCCTCCTCGCTCTCCTTCCTTTTTCTTTCCCCTTTTCCCCGTGTATGCTCATCACTCACTACACTGATGAAGACTGAAGGATTGGTCGAAATTATGTACTTGTAAAAAAAGTTAAAATTTTTTTTCATAATATTATTTTGTATTCCTGCACGTCACCAATTGAAAAAGAATAAAGAAAAGTTATAAGCTTTTATACTTTTCGTATTCCTTTTTATACATTTCCATTTATACAGGGTGACCCCCCAAAAAACGGGCCCCCAACTCTAATTAGGCCCCGTTTCTTAGTGTTTTGTCCGAATGAAATGAAACTTTGGTCATAACTAGTTTATTATATTAAAAACATCACATCAAAACACTAGGGTCTTTGGCCTTTTTTTCTCCGTTCTACAGCATATGTTCTAGATGGCCTCCAGTTAGCTTTTGTTTTTTTTTGTCATCCTATATATATATATATATATATATATATATATATATATATATATATATATATATATATATATATATATATATATATATATTTATTTATTAATGTTGGAACAAAATATTGTAATCGGGAATCGGAAAAATCGGAACGATCTGAGTTATCGGTATAGGAAAAATTTATGCGAATTTTCCGATGCCCAAAACGATTCTCATAATTATCTTTTTTTATTGTATTTTGTTTAAAGCAAAAACTTACACTGTTAGTGGTAATTATAAAATAATAAATATTTGCTAGCGGGAAGGGGCGCCCGGCTTCACCCGGCACAAAATACGCTTAAATATGATATTTTAATTTCTCCAAATTTAGTCTATATTATTATAGAGTCGTAATTTCAAAAATAAAATAAAAAAAAAGTATTTGGGTGCCATTAGCTAGAATCGAAACCGAAAGGAAACTGTAGCATTCAAACCTGATGACGTTACCACTGTATCAATGTGACACGCATATGAACTGATTAAAATTCAACTAAGATGAATGTACAAAATGTATAAGGATGTTTTCAATTTTGACTCATTTGATTCCTTAACTATTTTGACCGACTCATAAAAGAAAGTTCCGTAAAAATCCAATCATTTGAGGCCCATAGCTCCGCTCTGCGGATTTTAGTTTCAGAGGAGATAGTTTGAAAATATGGATTTAGACAGACAGAAAAACATCTAGCCTTTTATATATTAGATTTATTTTTTAAAATTACTCGTAGTTACAAAGCAATCCCACGAGTGGGGTTTTACGTTTGAGAACACATATACACGTTTAATTAGTGTTTTTACGGTAATTGGGCAATATAATACTTGTATAGTTAAATATTAGGGATTTATAAAGAATCAGAATAAGTAATTGTATCAGAACTCGAAAATTTAGTACCGAATCAGTAATTGTATGTATCAAAATATTGGTATCGTCCCCCCCTCTCTCTCTCTCTCTCTCTCTCTCTCTCTCTCTCACTCTCTCTCTATCTATCTATCTTTATATATATATATATATATATTTTGTGTACAGAAAGTTGTTAGTTGAGACAGGTCATTGGTACCGTCGGTTTCAAGCCCGATAATAAGGCCCGTTTAAGGTATCCTTATCAAGCTCTCTTCAGCCAATATTCGTCGAATATTGGCTGAAGAGAGCTTGATAAGGATACCTTAAACGGGCCTTATTATCGGGCTTGAAACCGACGGTACCAATGACCTGTCTCAACTAACAACTTTCTGTACACAAAATATAAGTACGCTCTTAAAATTTGGATTTTCCTTTTAATTGAGCACTCTGCTGGAATTCTTTTTCCAAAAAAAAAAACTAATCATATATATATATATATATATATATATATATATATATATATATATATATAATTTAAAATTTTAAATTGTAATCATTTTACAACACGACTGTCAAAGACATTCACTTCCGATTTTACCATGCAATTTGCATGTGAATTTTTATATCCTTTTCATTAACTTCCCTTACTCTATGAAATTTAAATACTTAAACAACTTTTAATTGTGATTTTCCATGTCTCACTGACTTTAGCAAATAAGGTGTAAACCATTATAACTATTTGCTAATATTTTCTCCTCTGAGGAGATTGTAAACATCGAAATCCTATAGGATAAGGAGTTATAATATTTCCAATGTATTCTTTGTCTTACATAGAATAATAAAAATCTTTTGATTTGAAATTCAAACATTTCACGTCATAAAGTTTAAAATTCATTGAATGACTAAAATTTTAATATATATATATATATATATATATATATATATATATATATATATATATATATATATATATATATATATAGTCTTATTTATAGTATTCCGAATTTACATATATATATGCATATATATAACTATATATATATATATATATATATACATATAAATATAACTATGTATGTATATATATAACTAAATATATAACTATATATATAACTATATATATCTATATATATAACTATATAAATATATATATAACTATATAACTATATATATAACTATATAACTATATATATAATTGTATATATATACATATATATATGTATATATACGCACATATGTATATAACTATATATATATACAACTATGTATGTATATATATAACTAAATATATAACTATATATAACTATATATATAACTATATATATAACTTTATATACATAAATATATAAATGTATATATATAACTATATATATAACTATATAACTATATATATATATAAGTGTAGTGTATATACACACAAACACACATATATATATATATATATATATATATATATATATATGTATATACATTGTAACACGTAATCAAAATTATATAATTCGGCATTAAAGATATCTATGATTTTAGCAACCACAACCATTCTAGAGCTACGTGGTGTAAGAAATATGACACTTCCCGCCATCAAGAACAAACAAATCTCGTATAGCAATTATCCGCCGACTTAAAGGGTGTACGAAAAGTATTCGGTTGTTTTTCTAGGATGGCCAAAGGTCAACGATGATGAGTATATTGTAGTGTTTTGCGAATCAGGTTTTCTCATCATAGACTCAATCAAATAGTGACTGAAAGTTTAAAAGAAAATATTCCACTGTTTACAGACGGCGTATAGGAGGTCATTAAATATTTCCCCGTTCAGAAAAGCGTCTTGTAATAAACTTCGGAGAGATTCGAACCCACAACCGTACTTAGCATCTATTATATTAGTGATGGGACGAGTCCAATATTTTTCCGATTCCGATACAATTACCGATTTGTATTCCGATTCTTTATATATCTATGAATATTTACTATAAAGTTGTTATTTTATCGATTACCGTAAAAACACATGTGCAGATATTTTCTCAAACGTGAAAATATATTTTTTCAAACGTGAAAATATATTTTCTCAAACGTGAAAATATATTTGCGGGAATAATCTGTAGATTTAAGTTTGACTGGTAGATAAATAAATATTTAGTATTAAATAATTACTACCAAATAAATAAATATTTAGTATTAAATAATTACTAACAAATAAATAAATATTTAGTATTAAATAATTACTACCAAATAACTAAATATTTACTATTAAATAATTACTACCAAATAAATAAATATTTAGTATTAAATAATTACTACCAAATAAATAAATATTTAGTATTTAATAATTGCTACCAAATAAATAAATATTTAGTATTAAATAATTACTACCAAATAAACAAATATTTAGTATTAGATAATTACTACCAAATAAATAAATATTTAGTATTAAATAATTACTACCAAATAAATAAATATTTAGTATTAAATAATTACTACCAAATAAATAAATATTTTGTATTAAATAATTACTACCAAATAAATAAATATTTAGTATTAAATAATTACTACCAAATAAATAAATATTTAGGATTAAATAATTACTACCAAATAAATAAATATTTAGTATTAAATAATTACTACCAAATGAATAAATATTTAGTATTAAATAATTACTACCAAATAAATAAATATTTAGTATTAAATAATTACTACCAAATAAATAAATATTTAGTATTAAATAATTACTACCAAATAAATTAATATTTAGAATTAAATAATTACTACCAAATAAATAAATATTTAGTATTAAATAATTACTACCAAATAAATAAATATTTAGTATTAAATAATTACTACCAAATAAATAAATATTTAGAATTAAATAATTACTACCAAATAAATAAATATTTAGTATTAAATAATTACTACCAAATAAATAAATATTTAGTATTAAATAATTACTACCAAATAAATAAATATTTACTATTAAATAATTACTACCAAATAAATTAATATTTAGAATTAAATAATTACTACCAAATAAATAAATATTTAGTATTAAATAATTACTACCAAATAAATAAATATTTAGTATTAAATAATTACTACCAAATAAATAAATATTTCGTATTAAATAACTACTACCAAATAAATTAATATTTAGTATTAAATAATTACTACCAAATAAATAAATATTTAGTATTAAATAATTACTACCAAATAAATAAATATTTAGTATAAAATAATTACTACCAAATAAATAAATATTTAGGATTAAATAATTACTACCAAATAAATAAATATTTAGTATTAAATAATTACTACCAAATAAATAAATATTTAGTATTAAATAATTACTACCAAATAAATAAATATTTAGTATTAAATAATTACTACCAAATAAATAAATATTAAGGATTAAATAATTACTACCAAATAAATGAATATTTAGGATTAAATAATTGCTACCAAATAAATAAATATTTAGTATTAAATTATTACTACCAAATAAATAAATATTTAGTATTAAATAATTACTACCAAATAAATAAATATTTAGTATTAAATAATTACTACCAAATAAATAAATATTTAGTATTAAATAATTACTACCAAATAAATAAATATTTCGTATTAAATAACTACTACCAAATAAATTAATATTTAGTATTAAATAATTACTACCAAATAAATAAATATTTAGTATTAAATAATTACTACCAAATAAATAAATATTTAGTATAAAATAATTACTACCAAATAAATAAATATTTAGGATTAAATAATTACTACCAAATAAATAAATATTTAGTATTAAATAATTACTACCAAATTAATAAATAGTTAGTATTAAATAATTACTACCAAATAAATAAATATTTAGTATTAAATAATTACTACCAAATAAATAAATATTTAGTATTAAATAATTACTACCAAATAAATTAATATTTAGCATTAAATAATTGCTACCAAATAAATAAATATTTAGTATAAAATTATTAATACCAAATAAATAAATATTTAGTATTAAATAATTACTACCAAATAAATAAATATTTAGTATTAAATAATTACTACCAAATAAATAAATATTTAGTATTAAATAATTACTACCAAATATATAAATATTTAGTATTAAATAATTACTACCAAATAAATAAATATTTAGTATTAAATAATTACAACCAAATAAATAAATATTTAGTATTAAATAATTACTACCAAATAAATACATATCTAGGATTAAATAATTACTACCAAATAAATAAATATTACGGATTAAATAATTACTACCAAATAAATAAATATTTAGTATTAAATAAATACTACCAAATAAATAAATATTTAGTATTAAATAATTACTACCAAATAACTAAATATTTACTATTAAATAATTACTACCAAATAAATAAATATTAATATTAAATAATTACTACCAAATAAATATTTAGTATTAAATAACTACTACCAAATAAATAAATATTTAGTATTATATAATCACTACCAAATAAATAAATATTTAGTATTGAATAATTACTACCAAATAAATAAATATTTAGTATTAAATAATTACTACCAAATAAATAAATATTTGGTATTAAATAATTACTACCAAATAAATGAATATTTAGTATTAAATAATTACTTCCAAATAAATAAATATTTAGTATTTAATAATTACTACCAAATAAATAAATATTTAGTATTGAATAATTACTACCAAATAAATAAATATTTAGTATTAAATAATTACTACCAAATAAATAAATATTTGGTATTAAATAATTACTACCAAATAAATGAATATTTAGTATTAAATAATTACTACCAAATAAATAAATATTTAGTATTAAATAATTACTACCAAATAAATAAATATTTAGTATTGAATAATTACTACCAAATAAATAAATATTTAGTATTAAATAATTACTACCAAATAAATAAATATTTGGTATTAAATAATTACTACCAAATAAATGAATATTTAGTATTAAATAATTACTACCAAATAAATAAATATTTAGTATTAAATAATTACTACCAAATAAATAAATATGTAGTATTAAATAATTACTACCAAATAAATAAATATTTAGGATTAAATAATTACTACCAAATAAATAAATATTTAGTATTTAATAATTACTACCAAATAAATACATATCTAGGATTAAATAATTACTACCAAATAAATAAATATTTAGTATTAAATAATTACTACCAAATAAATAAATATTTAGTATTAAATAATTACTACCAAATAAATAAATATTTAGAATTAAATAATTACTAGCAAATAAATAAATATTGAGCATTAAATAATTACTATCAAATAAATAAATATTGAGCATTAAATAATTACTACCAAATAAATAAATATTACGGATTAAATAATTACTACCAAATAAATAAATATTTAGTATTAAATAATTACTACAAAATAAATAAATATTTAGAATTAAATAATTACTACCAAATAAATAAATATTTAGTATTAAATAATTACTACCAAATAAATAAATATTAAGAATTAAATAATTACTACCAAATAAATAAATATGTAGGATTAAATAATTACTACCAAATAAATAAATATTTACTATTAAATAATTACTACCAAATAAATAAATATTTAGTATTAAATAATTACTACCAAATAAATAAATATTTAGTATTAAATAATTACTACCAAATAAATAAATATGTAGGATTAAATAATTACTACCAAATAAATAAATATTTAGTATTAAATAATTACTACCAAATAAATAAATATTTAGAATTAAATAATTACTACCAAATAAATAAATATGTAGGATTAAATAATTACTACCAAATAAATAAATATTTAGTATTAAATAATTACAACCAAATAAATAAATATTTAGTATTAAATAATTACTACCAAATAAATAAATATTTAGTATTGAATAATTACTACCAAATAAATAAATATTTAGTATTAAATAATCACTACCAAATAAATAAATATGTAGGATTAAATAATTACTACCAAATAAATAAATATTTTATATTAAATAATTACTACCAAATAAATAAATATTTACTATTAAATAATTACTACCAAATAAATAAATATTAATATTAAATAATTACTACCAAATAAATAAATATTTAGTATTAAATAATTACTACCAAATAAATAAATATTTAGGATTAAATAAATTCTACCAAATAAATAAACATCTAGTATTTAATAATTACTACCAAATAAATAAATATTTAGGATTAAATAATTACTACCAAATAAATAAATATTTAGTATTAAATAATTACTACCAAATAAATAAATATGTAGTATTAAATAATTACTACCAAATAAATAAATATTTAGTATTAAATAATTACTACCAAATAAATAAATATTTAGTATTAAATAATTACTACCAAATAAATAAATATTTAGTATTAAATAATTACTACCAAATAAATAAATATTTAGGATTAAATAATATCTACTAAATAAATAAATATTTTGTATTAAATAATTACTACCAAATAAATAAATATTTAGGATTAAATAATTCCTACCAAATAAATAAATATTTAGGATTAAATAATTACTACCAAATAAATAAATATTTAGTATTAAATAATTACTACCAAATAAATAAATATTTAGTATTAAATAATTACTACCAAATAAATAAATATTTACGATTAAATAAATTCTACCAAATAAATAAACATCTAGTATTTAATAATTACTACCAAATAAATAAATATTTAGGATTAAATAATTACTACAAAATAAATAAATATTTAGTATTAAATAATTACTACCAAATAAATAAATATTTAGTATTAAATAATTACTACCAGCTGAAGAATATTTGTTTCAAAGAAAATCGAATAAAAAAGATATAATTCAAGGAATCGTTTTGGCATCGGAAAATAAATACAAAATGTTTTCGATTCCGATACTCTAACAAATTCCGATTTTTGTGATTCCCGAATCCGATTTATCAGCCCAACACTAATAATTATAAAGTCGTATTCCTGTTTGTTTGTTTGTTTACAATTCAATTAATATGTATAAAACGTTATCTTTCATTAATTAATTTTTATACTGAAAACGGACTTATATACACTTTTGTTCCAGCATGATTCCTACACATACTATTTATTCAAAAGAAATCTACGTTTCATGAGTAACCTCATTTGCATATTACGTGAAAGAAAATCTATTTTAATAATTAGCTCCATGTTATTTCTGCTTGTGTAATAGAATCGTTTTCATTGTTCTATTTAGAAACATTACTTAAAGTTGATTTATTCAATTTATTTTTAATTTGATTTATATTTAATTATAAAGCAGTTGCTTTTAGGTATATTATATTGAAATTTATATTTAACTATAAGTTTAATTATATATTTAATTATATATTTAATCATATATTTAACTATAAATATATTTTATAAAATTTATATTTTATTATAAATTTTATAAAACTTTAGTATTCTTATTTATTTATTTATTTTTATTACATTTTCACCCCAAGCAAAGCACATTGCCACTTTGATGTAGGGGGCTACTATCAGAGACATAAGATACTGAGGTACTATGTAGGGAGTTGGGCAGCAAGATGTCGGTTTACGTTACACTTGAACTTCTGTATGTCAGTACAGTTGAGGAAGCAGGGACTCGGAAGGGAATTCCAAAGTCTAGCAGTTTTGAGGAAGAAACTATTGGAGTAGAAAGCTCTCTTACGTCTAGGGATATCTACTGTGTGTGGGTGGGATTTAGCTGCTGGCGAGTTTGTCAGGGGTATTTAAGTCGAAGGGGTACAAGTGCTTGCAGTTCGTCGGAGCATTCACCATTAAAATACTTGTAGAACAGGTAGAAGGATGCAACATTTAGTCGATGGGACAGAGGCTGAAGCTTAGATGACAGTTCAGGACCTATCAGGTTGGCGACTCTCTTTTGAACCTTGTCTAGGAGCGAGAGATTAGTAGCAGATGCACCAGCCCAAATATGACAACAATACTCAATTACTTGGGTGAATGGTGGCCTTATAGAGGTGCAGTATACTTTCGCTACTTTAAGTTATTAGAGTTATAAAAAGTTATTTCCCTTTTAAGACATAAGAGTTATTTCCCCTTTAAGTTATGAGAGTTATTTCGCGTTTGATTTTCATAGACACAGATGAATATGTTTTATGCTTCTCTAAATCTGATATGTAGTCACTTTTCGTAACAAATTAGAATATTCGCTGCATCTTAAATAGTATGTGACTAAACCCTCCGCCAGGCACAATGTTTCAACATCTATGTATTACTTAATAATCTGATACGTAGTTTCTTATGGATAATTGTGATTATTCGGATTACTCTTCTTAATTTGAGTTTTATTTTCATAAAGTTTAGATCGATATAACTTCAAAACTCCTTCTGGTACGTCTTGGCGCAACGGATAAAGTTCTATGAGATAATCAGTTCTATTTGACAGTATCACAAGGGGTTGAAGCTAAATTTTCACTGCGGATTATACTAAGAATATGATTACGAATTACGTAATACTTATAATCGATCATTGCTGGCTAATGGAAAACAATATACCCTCGTGGAATCAATAAATAGTTTCAATGGAAATTAGAAATTTTGCATAAAATATACCTGAAAAAGGTCGGAGGTTACAACGACCGAAACGTTGTGAGTTTAGCATCCAAGATGCGAAAAATGGTCCAAATAATACACATTATTATTCAAATAATACAAATAATCATTATTCAAATAATTGCATTTTTCAAATAATACAAATTATCATTATTCAAATAATTACATTATTCAAATAATACAAATTATCATTATTCAAATAATTACATTATTCAAATAATACAAATGATCATTATTCAAATAATTACATTATTCAAATAATTACATTATTCAAATAATTACATTATTCAAATAATTATATTATTCAAATATACAAATGATCATTATTCAAATAATTACATTATTCAAATAATTACATTATTCAAATAATTACATTATTCAAATATACAAATGATCATTAATCAAATAATTACATTATTCAAATAAGTACATTATTCAAATAATTACATTATTCAAATAATTACATTATTCAAATATACAAATTATTCAAATAATTATATTATTCAAATAATGCAAATTATCATTATTCAAATAATTACATTATTCAAATAATACAAATTATTCAAATAATTACATTATTCAAATAATGCAAATTATCATTATTCAAATAATTACATTATTCAAATAATACAAATTATTCAAATAATTTCATTATTCAAACAATACAAATTATCATTATTCAAATAATTACATTATTCAAATATACAAATTATTCAAATATACAAATTATTCAAATAATTACATTATTAAAATAATTACGTTATTCAAATAATTACATTATTCAAATAATTACATTATTCAAATATACAAATTATTCAAATAATTACATTATTAAAATAATACAAATTATCATTATTCAAATAATTACATTATTCAAATATACAAATTATTCAAATAATTTCATTATTCAAACAATACAAATTATCATTCCAGGCCTAAAAAAGTCAAATTTTGGTACATGACGGGAGCAAGACATATTAACAGAGGATGAGACATTTTTAATAACAGCGTACACGGCGACGACGATGACGCAATTCTTGGTGATTTCATACCATTAACAGGAGAGATATGAATGTGAAGAGATGTGAAATGTACAGTTCTTTTTAACGCGAAGAAGGGAATTCATTATTGATGATGGGAACAGACAGGACGCGTGTTTCATATAATGTTCATTTACAAAGAAGATGAAAAAACACAATTATAAAAAAGAATTTAATTATATAAGGATGAAAAAAAAGAAAACCTTGACTAAATTTTTGTCAATAGACAAAATCAGCTGCTTACTATATATATATATATATATATATATATATATATATATATATATATATATATATATATATATATCCCGAAACAGTGTTTCATGGTAAACAACTGATGATCCATTGAAAAATAAATTATTGGTATTATAGTAAATTCGAGAGCGAATTGATGCAGTGATTGCAGGTGACTTACTGACTAAACAGTATCCAGTATATATATATATATATATATATATATATATATATATATATATATATATATATATATATATATATATATATATATATATATATATATATTCCCGAAACAGTGTTTCATGGTAAACAACTGATGATCCCTTGAAAAATAAATTATTGGTATTATAGTAAATTCGAGAGCGAGTTGATGCAGTGATTGCAGGTGATTAAATGACTTACTGACTAGATGGTTTTCTAACGAATGATAAAAAATATTTTTTATATAGTTTTAAAGGTTAAAAACTTCCAAGACTATATATATATATATATATATATATATATATATATGTATATATATATGATGAGAGTCGGCTGAAGAGAGCCTGAGGCGGACATTAAGAGCAGTCCTCAACTACCGGGCTTGAAACCGTCGGGACCGACTACCGATGTAAATTCCTGTATATATTATACAAAAACATATATTGCTCTTATTTCGAGAAAGGTTTTTTCCCCTTTTCTTTTTCTACAAAAAAGTACAAGTATATATATATATATATATATATATATATATATATATATATATATATATATATACTAGCAAAAGTACGCTGGGTTCAAAAACAGCCTACAGAAAATGGACTCTGATTTATGAAAGTATGATAGGTTATGAAAAGGACGGGTTGTAAAGACATAGCTTCAAATTTGGGGTTATCAAAACCAAAGCAAAATATGACGAAAGTAAAAATTAAATAGATAAACCCCATAATTTATTATACCATACCTGTTCACACTGAAACACTTATCACAATATTCTGTGGATCTATATTAAAATACCTTGTTAAACTTTGTGACATATTTACATTCTTTAGAGGTCAGGCGCGAACGAACACCCCATAATTTTATTATACCATATTTCTTCAAACTGAAACATAATTATCAAAGTATACTTACGCAGATAGATATGAAAAGTCTGTGCCTATTTCCATTCTATGGAGGCCAGGCGCGAACGCAGACCTCAAAATTTTATTATACCATCCCTATTTAAGTTAAAACATACTTATCAAAGTATTATTATGTGCATCTATATCAAAAACACTTGCAAACGTTTTTTTTATTTTTAAATTTTTTATTTCCATACTTTGTGGACCAGGCGCGTACGCAGACCCCACAATTTTAATAAATCATCATTATGCAGGATCAAACATACCCATTCCTGTGTCTCGATACATCTTCTATCATTATATGTAATCAGTTTTCTATAATAGTCAACCATATAGGAGCCTATTCGTGACCAGACACACACACACACAGACGTTCAGCTTTATATTATAGACACACACACACACACACACGCACACACGCGTGCGTACACACACACACACACACACACACACACACACACACACACACACACACACACACACACACGGAAAAGTGACGACAATATTACATGCTTGTTTTTGTCGTATTTTGTGTACGGCCGAATATAATGGGAACATTAACGTCACACGATATTTCTCGCTGACAAAAAGAAATCTTGAAATGATGAAGCAACTTAAAAGGTTGTTTGAAAAATAGTTGGATGTTTTTCTATGATGATTACCCATCAGATATGACGGGCTTAAATGTCGAATTTTGCGAGCGGGGTTTCTCGTCATAAACTGAATCAAATCGCAACTGTTTCTCTCCACCGCGTCAATCTATTTATACACGAGGCAATGGAAGCAGTTAAATATTATTTTATTTACAAGAGTCCCCATTTATCAAGACTCGAAGGCCACTCGAGGATAAGGTTAAATTGATGCTAGGTGGTATTCTAGTTGTCGTTAGCGGTGTAAATTTGGGTAGAATTTGATTATTTAATTGGACGGCACAACAAGAACTTCTTTATATTAAAGTTATCATATTGTAGTCAGTCAGGAAGCACGCCAGCGGAACAGAGTTCCACAGGTGGGCATTTCTAGGAAAGAAGCTCTGCTCATGGAATCTGCGTTTAGATTTAGGCACAGACAGAAAGTTGGCGAAATCGTATATAATGGTTGTAGCTAGTCGAGTGTTTTTTATGATAGAGCGGAGACAGTGTCGCAACGTCTCTTCTAAAATGTTCTAATATTTCTCTCACTGAATTCTTTCGATGTGACTTGGTCTGGTGTCCCTCTCGTCTCAAAACTGACGATTGACAGCGTCGATTTCACTGAGAACTAAAGTGACGGACGCCGTAAAAATCCGTTACAACCTCTGAATCCGACACCTAAGTAACTAATTAGATTATTCAGAGTAGCAGGGGCAGTGAATGTTTGTTTTATGTAATATCAAGTCTTGATTGGATAAAAGCAGGAGGGTTTTCGATCAGTTACAACACAAGAAATATTAATCAACAGAAAGATTTCAGAGTTCGACAAGATGCACATGAAGAAGGTCGGCGGTTACATCGATCGAAACGTTGTAAAAATAACACTCAAGACGCGAACATTAGTCTGAAGATTCCAAATAATACAAAGAAATATTCAGTCTCGAAATATCGCACGTACTATAAAAACCAAAACACACAGCTTTCTTTTTTTAAAAATTCATTTTGGCCACATGCAGTACATCTACTCACGTCGTAATCGAGCCTGGGCTACTTGGGACAAATAGCCCTCTGCAAATAGCTCATGCGTGACGAGAAACTTACACGAAATTCCGTACGCAGTGCAAATCACACACACACGCCTTCCACCAAACGCATATACACAGTTCATACACGCACGGAGAAAACAGTCGTGCTAATATACACACAAAATTTCATGCCGATCCCATCTACACAGAAGTAAACACATGCAGCACCAGCCGAAATAAACAGGTGTAATCAGTTTGTTCTCCTTATATATAAAACACTTTTTTTTACTCGTGTAACGTGAATGTTACGCTCGAATCATGCTCGTTACACTTCAGACATCTCTCAGACTGCCACGCCGTCCGATACCGTCGCAAAGGAACAAACAAACATACAAAAATAAATATATTTGATTTGGTTGTTATTGTTTTTTTTTTCTGTTTTAGCAAAAGGCATTTATTATCATCACTTTCCAAACAATGTCCTCTTCTTGTTTTTTATTTTACAGTTCATTTCGTCTGCCATGAGATTAACAAATTCTCGCCACTAGCTTGAAAGTCTCTCGCTGCCACCACAGGGCCACACGTCCATCTCGCCCGATCCATTTTGCTTCCCTCCGACCACGTGCTTTCTTTTTTTTTTTATTTGTCTTGTTACGTAAGTTTGCGCACACTTACTAACGTTCCTAGCCCTAAAACGGCTGCTGCTGCTAATACGTTCGCTAGCCATCTATCTTTCGGCTGCTGCTGATATTTTCACACGCGCCCGCACCCGCTCCGTTTCACTCGGAACGTCTTTGAACCCGTGCACCTCTCTTTTGTTATCAGCACTTTATTTTACATAAGTCTTGTCCAATGACATTTATTAATTTTGTATAAATAGATTTTGTCAACATTTCGTTTGCTGATATCATCTTCTCGACAAGATCATCAGCTGATCGATTTGGAGTTGATTCCTATTTGCTCAACCTAAACTGAATTCGATGGTTCTGTATAGTGACAGCGAAATTCGAAAATCAAAATATTGAATTTAAAGTGCAACAAAGGATACCTACGTAATTGGCATGTCGCAAATAGTAACATATCCAAAAATTGCGGGAAACGATAAGGTAGTAAAAAATAAACATTAATGAAAAACCGTTTTCCATAAAGTTTATATAGGGGATAAAATTTATCCGACATTTTGACTTATATTGTCTTACATGACGTTCTCTCCAGAATGTGCTGCTGCCATTGCGCACCATTGCGCACAGAAATCACTTTTCCACTGCTTCCAACATAATAGATATATGGAAACTAAAGCCGCTTTCAGGACTGCCAGAAACCATTGTAAGAAAGTAATAAAGAACACAAGAGAGTTGTATGCTCAGTCCGTCAAATCCAAAGTAGCTGAGCAGCAGCTTGGTTCCCACCAGTTATGGCAAATAGTAAACAGAATCCCGAACAGAAGCGTGTGCTCTATTCCAACTATCATCAATGGACCTGACGTAATCTCGTCAGCATCAGACAAAGCCAAACTCTTTGCCAAGAACTTTGCAGCTCATTTTACCCTTAGCAATCAAGGCCACCAACCCCCAATATTTCCTCTTGTATCAGAAAACACGTTATGTGATATACGTATATCTGTACGTGATGTTGCCAAGCTAATCAAAAACCTTGATTCCAGTAAAGCAACTGGCCCTGGCGGTATTCCAATTATAGTACTAAAAAAACTTCAACCAGAACTAGCGCCCATACTTACAAAACTGTTTAAACGTTGTCTTAAGGAGAATAGCTTCCCATCAACCTGGAAAATTTCATCAGTATGCCCTGTATTTAAGAATTCAGGTGATCGCTCATCCCCCTCTTAGTACAGGCCAAAAAGTCTCCTGTGCGTCATGAGTAAGTTGCTGGAATCTGTGTTAAATAGAGAAGTAATCAACCATCCCAGCAAAAATAACCTTCTTAGTGACAAACAATATGGTTTCCGTTCTGCTAGATCTACAGCAGATGTGCTTACAGTTTCATAGGATTAGCGAATCTCTCGACGGAGGCAACCTTTCTAGGCCAATTTCTCTTAACATATCTAAGGCCTTTGATAGGGTATGGCATAAAGGTTTATTTCACAAGATCTCTAGCTACGGTATAGCTGGAAATGTTTTCTCAATTATTAAATCATTTCTTTCTTATAGGTTCATAAGAGTAGTAATTGATGGGCAAAAATCAGAAGCTCACAGTATTAATGCTGGAGTCACTCAGGGGTCCATCTTGGGGCCAACTCTTTTCCTGATCTACATTAATGATCTTCCAAATCACATCCTTACATCATTTGTAGACATTTATGCTGACGACACTACCATCTATGGTAGCACTTCTAAGACAGTAAATGACCAAGCTCTCTCCGATTCTCTCTGCTCTGATCTTGAGCACGTTGTATAATGGGGAAAGAAGTGGTTGGTTACTTTTAATGCATCTAAAACCAAGCTTCTTTCTTTACATCATCAACGTTCTAATTCCCATCTGGCATCAATTGAAATGAATGGCTCTCGTCTTGAGGAGGCCTCAAGTTTTGACAAACTTATGGGCTTGACCTTTACTCCTGATCTTAAATGGTACCCGTACATCAAATCTGTTGTCAAGGCCGCTGGAAAAATTGTGGAATCCTTCTATCGATCCGGTAGATATCTCACTGCTGATGCAATTCTCTATCTATATAAGAGCCAGGTACGTCCAAGGATGGAATACTGTTGCCACATCTGGGCAGGAGCTGCTAGAAAGGACTTGTCGTGCCTTGACAGAGTTCAAAATAGACTTCGTAGCCTCGTAGGAGATGTCCTTTTCTCTTCCTTGCAACCTCTATCTCACAGAAGAGATGTTGCGAGCTTGTCTCTGCTGTATCGTTATTTTCATGGAAAGTGTTCGACTGAGCTTTAGTCTATGGTCCTCCTCGCCAAACTTTCACAAGAAACACTCGTCTAGATGAAAACACTATCAATAATCCCCCCCCACTCATTATCTGTGCCTAAACCTAAACGTAGATTCCATGAACAAAGCTTCTTTCTTAGAACTGCACGCCTGTGGAATTGTCTTCCGTTTTCCTGCTTTCCAGCTGACTACAATATGGTTGTCTTCAAGTCTAACGTAAACAAGTTCTTGATGTGCCGTTCCACTTAAGTTAATAAATTTACCGAATTTCCATTACTAAGAATTACTATATTGTCCAATTTCTACTGTACACTCTTTTAGCCTTATCCTCGAGTGGCCTCTTGGTCTTGATAAGTGGTGATGTCTATGTAAAAAACAAAAAACAAAAAAAAACAAAAACAAAAGAACATGACGTAAGCAACCGAACTTACTCCTCACCCCTGTCAACTGTTCTCTTTGTTTTTTTTTTATCAAAGGAAATATTGCGATTGTTTTAATTGTTAAGCGGTAATAATAGGGGTCAAAGTTAAAAAAAATTGACCGCTTTTTTTTTTTTTGCTTGACATCCTGCACCACCGGGCTCCCAGGCTAGTTAAGAATAATAATATATAAACGTTTTTTTTCTTCTTTTTACGATTATGCGGAAAAAAAAGTTATAACAACAAATGTCAAAGACTTTTTCTTCGTATTTAAAAAAAAAATTTGGGAGCCATTTTTATAAATTTAGTTTTCTATTTAAAATAAGACAAAAAAAATAACAAATTTTTTATGCGATGGAATTTTTTGTTTTATTTTGTACTATCAATTCAGCCCGGCTTTTCTCGGGCCCTATGTACTGTTCATAGCTTTATGTGCATATTTATATATATATTAAAAAGTTTGGCATGTCCAGGTAACCTACATATAAAATTTCAAGTGTTTAGACCACAAATTGGCGAAGGGGTTTGACAGAGTCTTACAAGGTCAACTCTTTCAACTTTGACCCCTTTACAGCCAAATATTCGCCCAAAAACTGATTTAAAAGTTAGCTGCATGTCTGAATACCCATTATGTAAAATTTCAAATGTTTAGACCCAAAATAAGCTAAATAGTTTGCTAGAGACCGCAAAGATAAAATCTTTTGAACTTTGACCCCTTGGCAGCCAAAATTTTGCCCCAAAACCAATTAAAAAGCTTCGCCTCTGTCTGAATACACTTTATGTAACATTTCAAATGTTTTGATCAAAAATTAGTGGAGTAATTTCGTAGAGACCGCAGAGGTCAAATGTTTAAGAACTTTGACCCCAATTTTGACCCCTTAACATTTATTGTTTTGGGCTCAAATCAAGTTAAAATGTTTTATCCATGTCTAAGTAACCTAAGTCTAAAATTTCAAGTGTTTAGACTCAAAATTGTCGGAGGAGTTTTGTAGAGTCTTCAAAGGTCAAATCGTTGAACATTCACTTCTTGACAGCCAAATTTCTGTCCAAAAACCAATTAAAAAGATTTTCCCAAATCTCAATACCCCTTATGTCAAATCTCAAGTCTGTAAGACTGAAAATTGACAGAGTAGTTTAGTAGGGAAATGTACACAGGGACAGACACACACACACACAGACAATTTCACTTTTATAGATATATGAGATATATGCATTTATTTATTTTGTTGTTTAATGATGGTTGGTTGTTTTAGTTTTACGGCATATCAACCTTTTTCGGGTTATTTAATGCCGAATCTAGTTATTTTGAGGAACGATTTTTAATGGAGTATATATTTTTTTAAAGTCAGATTCTATTTAACCCATAGTTGAGACCCTAACGGGTACTACCACTCCGGGTCAGAGTGGACCTGGGAGCAATGGCAATTAAAGGGTGGCTCCACACTCCCCAAGGCCCGCAAGGTGGGGCCTCACCATCGGATATAGTTTTAGGTCATATCCAGAACCGTTGTTTAATGAATTTTTCCCTGTTACTTATATGCAGGGAAGGTATCGTGCTGAAATAATAACGTTATTATTTATAAACCTATTCTTAACATGGGCAGGGCAAGGATATTTTGTAACTTTTCTGTACTTTCACCTAACAAGGCACTTATGTAGAGAACGTACCGTTTTGTTTTCTGCGATGAATTCGTATCTGATGATTTCACAAATTTATCAACAAATTTACTGAGTTTTTTTCTTGTCTGCTTACTAGGATTTCTTTCTCCAAACATTAGGTAAAGAATTTTTTTATTCACGTTCACCCCTAACAAGGCATATCACCACTTGAACATAAGAGGATACGATTTGGGACCAAACCAAGGAAAGATTAACAAGATGTTGGTTTACATTACATTTAAACTTCTTCATATCAGTACAGTCAGGGAAACAGGTAACAAGAAGGGAATTCTACAGTCTAGCTGTTCAAGGGAAGAAACCATTAGAATAGAAAGCTTTCTGGCATTTAGGGACCTCAGCAGTGAAGGGGTGTGATTTTTTTGCTAACCGGTTTTGTCGTGGATATGTATGTCGAGGGGGCGCAAATGCAACGAGTTTATCAGAGCACATGCCATTAAAATATTTGTAAAACAGTCAGAGAGACGCAACACCGCAACGATAGGACAGGGGGTCGATCTTAGTTGGAAAAGTGGGACCTTTTAGATTCATAACTCTTTCTTTGGACCCTATCCAAGAGGAAGAGGCTAGTGGTAGATGCACCAGCACAGATGTGGCAACTGTTCTCGATTCGTGGGCGAATGGTGGCCTTACTTTAAAACGTTATCCAATATGGGTCAATATGGGTCAAATGAGACGGCCATTTTCGATAATTTGTTATTATTTACATATTAAAGTGTGTATTTCTCAATACAAAATGTGTATTTCTCAATAGATTTTAACTCGAAATGATAGCTCATATGATAATATTTAACAAAATAGTATATATTTAATGCCTACACAAAATTTTTTCTCGCAATAAACTCACGCCATGATTTAGAGAACTTTGTCGATTTTTTCAGTCTAATTTACATTTTTCTTAGTGTGGCAGATTGCTGAAACAATCTTTCACTTGGTGATACAAACACTAAAATTGAAATTTGTTAGGTTTGCATCTGCATCCATCTTGAAAACTGGCAGCCATCTTGAATTTTCTGATGGCTAATGCCCTTTTCTTAAAATGTATGTTCTGAACGTCACTTGTGCCAATTTTGGTGCTTGTATCACTAAGTGAAAGATTCTTACAGAATATTGAGATAACCTGCCCCACTATCTGTATTTATTGTTATTCTTGCCTGTTTGAGTCCTCGTAAGATTTGTTCTATCTTAGTTTTTAATTCATTTCTGACACGGACACCCAAAACAGAAATATTCATTTCGAACGTGTACCACTCTTATCAAAGAACTATCTCTTGATTTTATGAAATTATTTTTACATTGAATTAAAGTTAAACGTACAGAAATCAAGTATCATGGTTAAATTGTGCTGTAAAAAACATTCATTCCGAACGCACCCCTTTCTTATAAAAGAATATAGTTGATTTTATAGGCCGGGCCTTTCTCTTTGTGCAGTGATAGAGGAAAACCTCCAATCGGTAGTGGAATGGGGACATAGAGTGATGGTCACATTCAATGCTGCCAAGACTAAGCTTGTTTCCTTCCATAATTACAAGAAACCTTCTCCTCCACAAATAGCAATGGCCAAAGACACATGACCTGAAAGTACTTCTTTTAAACTTCTCAGCCTAACGTTCACAGGGAACACGAGTTGTAACAGCTAAATTGTAAAGCATTGCCAAAACCGCTGCGAAAAAGGTAGGCTCCCTTTACCGTGCTAGAAAACTACTAACGCTTGAAAGTATCTTGTACCTCTATAATGCCACCATTCGACCATGTAAGGAGTACTGTTGTCACATTTGGGCTGGTGCATCTGCTACTAGTCTCTCATTCCTAGACAGGGTTCAAAAGAGAGTAAACAACCTGATAGGTCCTGAACTGTCATCTAAGCTTCAGTCTCTGCCCCATCGACGAAATATGTCACACCTCTGCCTCTTTTACAAGTATTTTAATGGTGACTGCTCTGACGAACTGCAAGCTCTTGTACCCCCTCGACGTAAATACCTCCGATAAACCCGACAAGCAGCTAAATCCCACCCCTTCACAGTAGAGATCCCTAGATATAATATAGCTTTCTACTCCAATAGTTTTTTCCCCAGAACTGCTAGACTTTGGGACACCCTTCTTGGTCCCTATTTCTCCATTTGTACTGACATGCAGAAGTTCAAGTGTAATGATAACAGACATTGCTGCCCATCTCCCTACATAATACCCAGTGTAATGTGAACAGGCATTGCTGCCCAACTCCCTACATAATACCCAGTGTAGTGTGAACAGGCTTTGCTGCCCAACTCCCTACATAATACTCAGTGTAATGAAAACAGACATTGCTGCCCAACTCCCTACATAATACCCAGTGTAATGAGAACAGGCATTGCTGCCCAACTCCCTACATAATACCCCTGTAGCTTATGTCCCTGATAGTAGCCCCCTAAATCAAAGTGGCAATGTGCCTTGTTTGGGGTGAAAATGTAATAAAAAATTGTGATGTTGGGTTGTATCAAGGTGTTGATATCATGTTGACAACTTTTCCTAATTAGATTTTCTCGATAGTTATTTGAAAAATAAGGCTTGCAGTTTTAATTCTAAAAAATTAAGACCATCTCTATAATCCCACAGGGATATTCAGTGTTAAAATGTCTTTAAATTCCTTGTCTATTTACCTATTTCAATTTGAATTTCATTGGTTGAGTGTTTCGGCATATTCCGGCAGTTTACGTTAGCTGCCGTCCCCCCCCCAAAAAAAAACGCCCTTGAAACTTTAGCCTAGTACCTTCTCTGCATGACTGCCTAAGTTTACATAGTTGATCTACTTTATTACGGACCGTCATTGAGCGCTATCGATCCTCGTATCATTGCCATAATTTTGCATCCCTGTGCCTGTAGGAGTACTTTAATGGAATGTGTTCTGAAGCACACACGACTTGTGCCCCTTCGACGTAAATAACCTCAACTAACCCGATAAGCAACAACACCCTTACTTTTCCCTGGATAGGTCCTTAAATGCTGGAAAGATTTCTGCTATAATAGTTTGTTCATTCCAAACTGCTAAAGTCTGGAATTTTCTCCCTGTTTCCTATTTTCCTGACTGTATTAACGTGCAGAAATTTAAATATAATTCGAACAGACGTCTCGCTGCTCAACTTGCTACATAGTGACCCTGAAGGCAAATAGTCCCAAATAGTAGCCAAGTGGCAATTCGGTTTTAAGCTAAAAATAATTAATTAAATGCTGAGACTTATAAGTATGATTCGAAATTGAATTGAAATAAATTGCTTATCTTATTACTAGCCGTAATAGACACAAGAAAATATCACTTCGCATAAGCTGACTTACACCGTTCCGGTATCAGACGGACCTACACCTGAGATTTCTTTTTCATTGAGTATAGATAGAAGGAAACTATTCCGTTTAGCTAAATTCTTACCTACATGTAGATCGTTACGTTGTCTTAGAAATTACCTTTGCGGTTATCGTATACATAAACAAAAACAAAACAATACAGCAAAACAAACAAAACAAAAATATGATAGGATTATTTTAGTTATAATAAGTCATAAGCAAATTAAAAAAGAAAAAAAAATGTAAAAATTATGAAGGAAAATAATTTAATAAAAAATGAGAAAAATGAATAAAAATTTGAAAAGGAAAACCCAATAAAATAAAAACAGAAAGATGAAATAAATTTGAAAGGGAAAGGGAGATAACTCAAAAAGACAAAAGAAAAATAAATATAAATTTAAAAGGAAATGAACCCAATTAGAAAAGAGGAAAATAAATAAAAATTTGAAAGGGAAATAACACAATTAAAAAAAAAAGAGAAAAATAAATAAAAATTTGAAATGGAAATAACCTAATTAATACAAAAAAGAAAAATAAATAAAAATTTAAAAGGGAAATAACATAATAAAAAAAGAGAAAAAATAAATAAAAATTTGAAAGGGAAACACCCCAATTAAAAAAAAGAGAAAAATATATAAACATTTTAAAAAGAAACAAATCAATTAGAAAATAGAAAAATAAATAAACATTTGAAAAGGGAAATAACCCAATTAAAAAAAGAGAAAATAAATAAAAATTTGAATGGAAAATAACCCAATTAAAAAAAAAGAGAAAATAAATAGAAATTTGAATGGAAAATAACCCAATTAAAAAAAAGAGAAAATAAATAAAAATTTGAATGGAAAATAACCCAATTAAAAAAAGAGAAAATAAATAAAAATTTGAATGGAAAATAACCCAATTAAAAAAAGAGAAAATAAATAGAAATTTGAATGGAAAATAACCCAATTAAAAAAAAGAGAAAATAAATGGAAATTTGAATGGAAAATAACCCAATTAAAAAAAAGAGAAAATAAATAGAAATTTGAATGGAAAATAACCCAATTAAAAAAAAGAGAAAATAAATGGAAATTTGAATGGAAAATAACCCAATTAAAAAAAAGAGAAAATAAATAGAAATTTGAATGGAAAATAACCCAATTAAAAAAAAGAGAAAATAAATGGAAATTTGAATGGAAAATAACCCAATTAAAAAAAAGAGAAAATAAATAGAAATTTGAATGGAAAATAACCCAATTAAAAAATAAAAAATAAATAAGAATTTGAATGGAAAATAATCTAATTAGGAAAAAGGAATACATAAATAAAAAATTGAAAGGGAAATAACCCAATCAGATAAAGAGAAAAACAAATAAAAATTTGAAAAAGAGAAAAATAAATAAAAATTTCAAAGGGAAACAACCCAATTAGAAAAAAGAATAAATAATAAAAAAAATATGAAATGGAAAGATATCACTGTGCCACAATTTCTTCCATTTCCAATGTTGCTGAGATTTCTACACCCGATTTAAGGTATTTCTGCGCTGTTGAATCAGGAAGTAACACGCGTTTCTCTTCATCAGGTCAGGTTTATATACTAAATTAATTTGAAAGAATATCAGATCTTGTGACAAAATTACATTTTTGTGCCATTACCAGCTGATTTTTGTCATCACATATCCTTACCATTTTTTTATAGGGTAAAAATGTTTTGCAAGAGCATGTATTGATTACCTTATAGAAACATCGGTTACTGTAAACCGAATGGTGGGCATTAATAAAGGCAAGTACATATAAATAACATGTTGCTTCACCATAGTTCTAACTTCAGGGCTTGAACTTCCGTTTCTTCGAACTTCTGGAATGCTCAGTGGCAACGAAGTCTCTCTTCTGATTCGAACAGTAATCACCCATCATAACTGCGTCCCAGCGATTCTGATTCCGGGTCTCCCTCTCTTTCAGGCCCTGTCAGTGGGGCATTAGAATACGCCGACTGCCCCCCCCCCTGCAGAGGGTAAAAGCCCCTCAATGGGGGTCCTGGATATGACCTTAAACTATATCCAGTGGTGAGGCCCTAGCTTGCGGGCTTTGGGGAGTGTGGAGCCACCCTTTAATTACCATTGCTCCCAGGTCCACTCTGACCCGGAGTGGTAGTACCTGTTAGGGTCCTAACTATGGGTTAAATAGAAACCGACGTGAAAACAACAAATATACTCTATTAAAAAAAATTTTCTTCAAAATCTTTGGATTCGGCATTAAATAACCCGAAAAGGGTTGATATGGCGTAAAACAAAAGCAATCAACCAACTCTCTCTTTCAGGTCCTGATGGAATCTCTTCTCGTACGCATTTTATCCAGGTTCTCAGGAAACCATATGTGAAAATAGTTGGCGCACTTTGACGCTCCTGTTGCAGCCCAGATTTCTAAAAGCAGTCAACACGTTGTTGACAAGTTCTGCATTGTTTCTGGCCTTATTGTCGCCACGATTCTAGTTCCATTTCGTTCATTGAGTTTCTGAACCCTTTATTTCTGATGAGCTGCCGGATCTGAGGACCGTCAAAGATGCCAGCTTTCAACTTCTTCATGGTCAATCTTGGAAAAGTTTGACAAACATAGGTGAAGCAATCACCATCCGTGTCTAGAGCTTTGGTGAACTGCTTGATTAAGCAAGACTTGACGTGCAGTAGTGGGAGGAGTATGCTGTCCCTGTCTACCAGAGGGTCGTTGACGTTCATTTCTTTGAAAAGCACCAGTTTCTCTCGCACAGGCCAGTTTTTTTTTTACATGGGGATCACCACTTATCAAGGCCCGTAAGTCACTCGGGGATAAGGGTTATTTTGTGTACAATAATCGATAGGATAATATCGTAGTAATAGTTGGTATTGGAGATTTGATAAAGCGTCTCACTTAAGGGGGCGATTAATCAGGAATTTGTTTATGTTGGACTTGAAGACTTCCAAGTTGTAGTCAGGTGGGAAACAGGCAAACGGAAGAGAATTCCACAGGCGTGCACTTCTCAGAAAAAAGCTATGTTCATGGAATCTATGTTTTGATTTAGGCACAGATAAAGAGAGGGGGAAATTACTGACAGTGGTTTTAGATAGACGGGTGTTTATCGTGAAAGATTGGCGAGGGGGGACGAGAGATTGGAGCTCGGACGAGCACTTGCCATGGAAATAACGATAAAACAAAGACAGGCTCGCAACGTCTCTTCTGTGAGAGAGAGGTTGCAGGGAAGAGAAGAGAGCACCCCCCTCTAAGCCACGAAGTCTATTTTGTACTTTGTCAAGGCAGGATAGGTTGTTTTTGACGATTTCGAGGTTTTATGACTTCAAACTGGCCCGTTTTTAGAGTAATCATATATATATATATATATGTTTACTTATATTTATGTATATATACACACGCACAAATATATATATATATAATATTTATTACGACACTATATATATATATATATATATATATATATATATATATATACATATTTCAAGGTAGTACCAGTGGTTTCATTGCGTTGAATCAACCATAAGAGTCTTGAAAGAGTCAGCGTAATGAAACCACTGGCACGACCTTGAAATATGTATATATAGTGTTGTAATAAATATTGTATCTTCAGCTCTTACATTCACGATCGAGCACTTTGGTTGGATTTTTTTCATCGCCTCCTGACACGCTATATATATACGCAGAAAGAGAAGGAGAGATAGAGAGAGAGAGAGAGAGAGAGAGACAAAGAGACAGAGAGAGAATGGGAAGAAGACAGAGATTAGAGAGAGAAGAGAGTGGAAGAATATATAGTTAGCAGAAATAAACTAATTTTTGCTTTTGTTTTTTATTTTTTTAAAAGTTAAGTGACAGATCTTTTTCGATCGCAACAATCCAACCTGAGCCCAGTGGGTGAACAAACGGGTTACTTTTTTCTAGCATATATTAATAGAGAAATAATAAATAAACTTACGAGAAACAAACTATGGAAGAAAAACAAAAGTCAAATCGGCAATTATGAAGAAAAGCAAGTCGACTAATTATAGCGCGAGGCTCAATTGGTCGCTTTCCCATGAAACCGTAGACGAGAGTGCCCCCTAGTGGAACGAACAGGTGCAGTTACTGTCGGCCGATGTTTTCGAAATAATTGTACCTGGAGACGTCATCATCGCCAATTTAAAGATGAAGAGCATTCTAAGATAAACGAACGCATTAGATATCAGAGAAGCTTTGTGATTAGAGAAACACAAAATGGACTAGTGCTGTCTATGAGGACATAGTCGCGATGCGCGCTCCCCAGTTCACAATGACGGCTTTGCCATCTGTTGGGACGCGGCGGAAGCTGTGGCTTCAATTGTTTATTCAGCAGGTTTCTCGTAATCCTGGCTCAAGGCCACGGCTGCAAAAAAAAAAAAAAAAAAAAAAAATGGTAAATAATTTCTAGATAAATCATTTACTTGTGCTTGCATACATTATGGACCCATTTTAGATACAGCACCTCAATTATGTTAACAGCTGAAAGGAACTACTTGAGCATGACGCATTATCTGCTTTTAGTCAAGCATAAATAGAAAAAAAAAGTTACGATGGAATCTAAAGACAACGCGATTGTTCACGAGTGGGGAAGTATTGAGGTTGCGAAAACTGCTACAAATGGAATCCTGTTTTTTACTTGGAGGTCACCTCTTATCAAGACCCAGAGGGCACTCGAGAATAAAGGTCAATGAGTGTTATGTAGACGGCGAGACACCATTGTGATGATCAGTATTGGTGGAATTTGGATATAAGAGCTATTCTCTTCTTTTTGTTATACTAGCAGACCATCCGGTGTTGCCCGGTCGTAAAATGCGCATAAAATCATAAAAATTGGTCAGTCATCTCATAAGATGTATAACAATAACATACTGAATTTTAAAGAGTCTCCGATAATTTTAAATGCCTGTGCAAAAACGTCTAAAAACTTATTGAAGACCCCTCGTATGTAGAAATAACACCCAACAAACAAAGCTGTTAGAAATGAGGTCTCTGCGTTAAAGAAAATTATTCATACACACATGCGCACGATGACGTCAACCTCGGCTGGTACTAAAGAGATCGAAAAAAAAAATAAGGATGGAGAACATCGAATAGAACTCTATTGGAAATGTACAGATAGTATTGGGGAAGCTTTATTTTTACAAGGGAATCTCCACTTATCAAGGCCCAGATGTCACTAAAGGATAAGAGTTAAAGAGTGCACAGTAGTCAAAAGGACAATATCACAGTAATCATTATTAGCGTAAATTTGGAAAATTAAATTACTTGAGGGGAACTACTCACCAAGAATTTGTTTACATTGGACTTGAAGACAGCCATATTGTAGTCTGCTAGAAAGCAGGTAAACGGAAGAGAGTTCCACAGGTGTGCAGTTCTAAGAAAGAAGCTTTGTTCATGGAATCTACGTTTAGGTTTAGGCACAGATAAAGGAGTGGGGGAATTATTGATAGTGTTTTCAGCTAGACGAGTGTTTCTCGTGAATGTTTATGCCATTCAGATTTTACAGAAGACGAACGGTTGTTGACAAAAAGAAATTAATGGTAAACGGCTGTTGAGATTACACAATCTGGTAATGGTCAGTCATCTCATAAGATGTATAGCAATAGGCTACTGAATTTTCAAGAGTCTACGATAATTTTAAATGCCTGTACAATAAAAAAAAACTAGAAATTATTGAAGGCCTCTCGTACATAATTTACATTGCAAACATTAATATAGAGATACTTTAGTGTACTTGTACCAACACTTTGCACAGATTGATATTAGTTTTGATGATGTGAATGGTCGACAGCCAATTATGATAACAGTTAAGTGGAACGAGTTTTGCACGACACAGTGCCTGATATCATTTAAACTGCACGCCTTTCGAAATGCAAACAAAGCACGCATTTCCTAATTAACTTCATCTTTTCATCTTTTTTAGCTTCGACAATTTATATGGACATAATTATTTATCCAGGAGGCATCTGTAAATCCTGGCGCAAGCCCATGATCGCACAGAAATAGAAAATTATTCCTAGACAAACACAAATGTTATTCTTCGTTTCTAGTGTTGCTGGCACAGATTATAAGAAAACATGGGGATTCCTCAGTCTAGGCTTCGATCCAGTAAAGACATGGAGAAAGGAATGTGGAAACAACACTCCCAAAGAAGAGGATATTATTGAAAACCCAACTTTGCGCCTTTCAGGTTTTGAGACAAATAGTAGAAGTCAATGGGTAGCCGCAAACCGGATCAGAACAAGACACTGCAGGGATGCAGTAAACAAAAGCAGGTAGAGACGAATAAACTTCCCAATCTGCACAAAGTGCAAGGAAGCCCCCCCCCCAGGACACAGACCACCAGATCCTACATTGTCGAGTCACCTGACTGGAAGGAGGCTATGCGACAGCCCATTTGATAAAAAAAAAAAAAAAAAAAATAGCGGTATAGAGATCTAACCCATACGATAATACTACTTAGCAAAGTTTTAACATCGTATCTTATTTTAAAAGTCTCAAACGCTATTTCTCCGCAAAAGTGTAAAAAAAAGGAGGCATTTTAATACTGGCAGCAGAAAGAAATGTGTTTTCTTTTTTTTTTCTTTTTCTTTTCTTTTTGTGTTGCTATAGAGTCCACCCAGGGATAAGAGTTAATGAGTGTTAGGTTAGACAACACCGTGATGATTGGTCTTGGTGGAATTTGGATAGAATGGAAATGAAAAATGAAATGAAACCGCCCCATCAATACCAATGTGAGTTTTACCGTTTTCCTCCAAAGGAGGAAATTCCAAGGAAATATGAAACTCACAAGCGGTCCTCAGTCGCATGTATATTCCCGTTAGGGGAGATGAACACGTTAGAGTTTTTGCAACTCTTACAGAGAGGTGTCGACGTCCCTCTACATACAGCGCCTGATATTCCCAAATTAGTCATCCGTCTGGTGCTGACCAGGCTCAACGTTGCTTAACTTCAATGATCTATCGAAAACTGGTGTGTCAACGTGATTAAGCCGTATAATTTGGTAGGAGTTAATTTATTTTAGAAATCGACTCACCAAGAACTTGTTTACGGTGAACTTGAAAACGTCCATGTTTTAGTTAGCTGGAAAGCAGCTCCGCGGTATTCTGTTCCACAGATGAGCAGTTCTGAGAGAAAAAATGTTTTGTTCATAGAATTTTCGTTTAGGCACAGACAGAGAGTAAGGGAAATTGCCAGTAGTGGCAATAACTAGGAGTGTGTTTGTCGCAAATGACTTACAGGGAGGCGGGAAACATAGTGGGGCTCAGTCAAGCACCTGCTATGAAAATAATGATAGAGCAGAGAGAAGCTCGTAACGTCTCCTCTATAAGAATGAAATAGCTCAGAGGAGAAAAATGACATCGTCTACTAGATTTCGAAGCTGGTTTTGTACCCTCTCCTGCCTGGACAAGGTGCTCTGAGCAATTCATCACCAGATGTGGCAATAGTACTATATCTTAGGTCCTATTTGGCTCTTATACAGGTAGAGGATTGCATCGTGAATGGGATACCCTCTCGAGCGATAGAATGATCCAAATATTTGTCCAGTGATTTTGGCAACGAGTTTGATGCATGTATTTCATTTCAGATCCAAAGCAAAGGTCAAACCCAGAAGATTGTCGAAGCATACTATTTAACTTCGACCGTTTGCAATCGCTTCGCAAAGTTCGTTAGTCGAAGTACTTAAAACAAACATTATAAACTTTGTTGCAAACGCGAAACAAAACGGCTTTTGCATTTTCCTTTATTTTAGTCATTTTTTTTACCTCAAACACATGCGGGCGTGTGGAGCTACTAATTGGGATCATGGGATAGTATCTAACAGAGGAATTGTAGGGAAGTTCAGTCGCGAAATGTCTGTTCGCGTTTCATTTAATCTTCTACATGTTAGTGCAGCCAGGGAAGCAAGAAACAAGGATTCCAAAATCTAAAAATCCGCGAGAAGAAACTAGTACAGTAGAAGGCTTTCCAGCATCTTGGAGCCTCGACAGTGAAGCGATGGGATTTTGCTGCTTTTAGGGTTAGTCGAGAGTATGTACGTCGAGGGGGCACAAGTGTCGTGAGTTTATCAGAGAACATTTCATTAAACTACGTATAAACATGCACATGGATGAAACATTGCAGCGATGGGACAAGTGTTGTTGCATGTTTATGCACGTATAAACCTAGTGATGCATATATGTGCATTCATATCCTTTTTCTGTTTATTATTGATCACTTGACGTATAGAAATACAAAATACCTTTTAAGAAAAACAATAAAATCTTTTTATCTGGATGTATTATAGGTGGCGGTAGTAGCAAAGCAAGAAAGAGTGTATCCAATGGAAAAAATTAGGTAAAAATAGCTGCTAAGAAGTCAAAATTGAAAAAAGTTGAACTCGGTGTAAGTCGCCATATGAAGACTAGTAGACGATGTTATTTTTCTCCTCTGTGCTATTTCATTCTTATAGAGGAGACGTTACGAGCTTCTCTCTGCTCTATCATTATTTTCATAGCAGGTGCTTGACTGAGCCCCACTTTATGTTTCCCGCCTCCCTATAAGTCATTTGCGACAAACACATTCCTTGTTATAGCCACTCCTGGCAATTTCCCTTACTCTCTGTCTGTGCCTAAACGAAAATTCTATGAGGCAAACATTTTTTCTCTCAGAACTGCTCGTCTGTGGAACAGAATACCGCGGAGCTGTAACAATAAAAGAAGACGCAAACACCACAATATCTCTAACATCTGCTTTCTTAAACTGCCTTTTCTCATCAATAGAATCTTCTCCAGCATCCACAAAGCGCCACACTGGTTCTCCCTTACGACAACACTTGTCCAAAGAGAAAAAAATCAACACACCTGAAACCTGCTTCATGAGCAATTGCCACACTCATGTTGTCTGTGACCTGTAATGTATCGAATGTAATAATTCTTACATAGGTAGAACCACAAGACACTTGCATAAAGGAATAATTAGAACAGCCGAATCTTTTCTTTCTACAAACACATTATCTTATGAAATAACAGATAAGGAAATATCCATATCAACATTCTTACTTCAGTTAGAAACGTGGGTAACTAAAGAATTTGGGAAGCACACATCATCTCTAAATCACGTGTTTCATTAACAAGAGACTCGAGATGAACTCCCACCTTTATTATATACGAAGTGCCTTCAATAAGTTTCCAGACATTTTCATATAGACACTTTTGGGTACTATTAATAGTATGGATACTCTAGTCACCTTCGAAGTAATCTCTTCCGGCTGCAATGCACTCGTTGTACCGTTCCAACAACATCTGTAAGGGCCTGTTGCAGTCATGTTGTGTGAACATGTCAATAACTTTCACAACGGCCTTTTTCATCTCCTCAATTGTCTCAGAACGACAGCCTTTGAGGTTTTTCTTGAATTTGTAGAATAACCAAAAATCACAGGGAACAAGGTCGTATAAAATTAACTGTAAGTTTTTTAATAAGACAGGGACGCGTTCGAAATGACCGTTTCGAGCCTATCTAGCCATGATTTACTTTTATTTTTGCCCCTTTTTCAAACTTTTTTGCTGGACGTTATATATGATATCATAACATATCACATTATTATATATGACATCATCGCATCCAACGTCATCTGCTATGATTTAATATGACAGCACTGCACATATAATGCACATATATCTGCTATGGTGTCATAAATGACACTAATTCACACACACACACACACACACACACACACACACACACACACACACACACACACACACACACACATAATAAAGTCGTATTCCTGTTCTGTTCATGTTTATTTGTTTGTTTGTTCACACTGCACGCCATATATTTCTTCATATCAGAGGATATATATATATATATATATGTACAGTATATATATATATATATATATATATATATATACACGTTATATATGACGTCATCTTATATGACGTCATATATAATGTATATTTCACGTATGTAATCTATTTTAGCGTCATATATGACGTATGTGAACAAACAAACATACGGTTTTATTATAATATATATATATATATATATATATATATATATATATATATAATAAATGAATATTTTAGTAAAGTTCAAAAAGAAATGAAAAAAGGCAAATGCCCACCAAAACCAGGGTAACCATCTTGAGGCACCCTTTAGGGCCGCGCCGTCACATCCGTTCACGCAACAGAACAAAATATTTACTCTGAAATCAGCCGAACGGCGGGAGATGATTATTTTGGGTGGGGAAGCACGTGACGGGTGCTGGTTTGGCGGAAGTTAGGGGGTAGATGTGGGAGTGCGACTATACACAACGTCCGCATTCGCGAAGAAAGATGATTTGCTCGCGTAGATTCTTCAGGCAGAAAGAATTTACTTGTTCCTTTGCCCACCTTATATCTGCGCCTGAATCTAAACGCAAATTCCATGAAAAAGGCTTCTTTCCTACAACTACCCGTCCGTGGAACTCTATTCTGCTGGCCTGTTTTCCAACTAATTACAAAATGGTCGGCTTTAAGTCTAATGTAGACAAATTACCACTACATTATTGTCTCAGTGACCATTGTCCACTCATTAACTCTTATCCTCGAATGGTGACTTCTTTGTAGTAATAGAAACGATTCCAATATTTTTACCGATTCCCATTCAATTACCGATTCCGTACTAAATTCTTGATTCTCTACTCAATTCTTGATTCCGATGCAATTACCGATTCTGATTCTTTTTCAATTTCTAAATAGATTGATAGAATTGCATTCTTAAGGGAAGGGGCCAGGCGACCGTAAAAAGTGATGTAATATATGCACACATTTGTGGAGGTTGATCGATAGGTTTACTGGTAATTTACATCTGTGACCTCTGGCCCCGTCGAAGTCACAATGGTTGTGATCGTCTTCTCTCCGGGAGTTCTCTACAGAATTCTTCCGCGCCACAGGCCTTGTCTATCGGGTTGATATGCCGGTTTCTGTTGAAAATAATTAGCTTCTCATGCAGGCAAATGAAGACAAACTCAGATATCTCTATTCTATGTACTTAATTCAAACGAAATTTACAAAGTATGTTCACATATGTACAATTATTCAGTTCAATTTCATACAAAACACTTTTGAATCTTATTCTCCGTGGTCTACGGTGACGGCGGTCGAGGAGGGGGCGTCTCCTTGATTAGTGTTAACTTCTCTCGAGATCAAGCTCCATCTGAGATTTTTGGCGCGGACATTCGCTTATATTTCGAGGGAAGGGTTGGTTCGGTGTAAGCCGTCGGGCCAATCATCGTTCAGCACGTAAGTTCAGGAGCTGTCCCGATTCCTTACACGGCCCGAGAATCTGTGATCACAGCTCAACTCCGATCACACGATCAGAGAGGCTAACACTTTGACCCCCAGTCTGGCCTTGTATTCAAAAGCCAAACATCCTTGAGTTGGGTTTCGCCAGGCCAAGAACGAAATTATATTTCGTTCTAGCTTTCAAAATGACATCGCTTATCATTTTTCCCAAACAATAAAAAGTATATGTCTATTTTACAAAACACAATAAATTCATAACTTAACTCTTCCTTTCAGCCAGGTTATCCGCCGCTGCCCGGGCACTCAATAATGCTTAACAGTTAATACCAGCATAGTTGCCCGGCCTTACTAAGTGTTTCGGGGGTCTCTACCACTCCCAGAGGCGGCCATGCCACACATCAATGAATAATTTTCATTTTATCATTCAGGCGAAAAATAAGTTTTCACAAGGAATAAGTCAAAAAAGTTAAAAATAATCATTTTGGGCATCGGAAAATGAACACAGATTTTTCCGATTCCGATACCGATTTTGATACCTCCAAAAGTTCCGATTTTTCCGATTCATGATTCCGATTTCGGTTAATCGTCACAACACTACTTCCTTGCGAAAAATAATCAGGATGCCCCATTCAAATAAACTTCTGTCTACGTCTGATTTGTTCAACAAGTTTCAGTCATGAATATCCAGTAGTTTTTGTTTTATCTTTGCTAATGATAAGCACACCTAATTTGCAAAAGTTTCTTTCCTAAAATATCCCCTCTGTCGAAAAATATCACGAGGCTGCTTCCCAACCGACTACAACATGGTCGTCTTCAAGAAGACTTGGCAAGCTCTTTTTTTGGATAATCAATTCATCTTAACTTGTCTTCTGACCATTCTTTTACTCATGTTCACCCCTTGCAAAGCATATCGACACTTGGACGGAAGGGCCTACTATTTGGGGGCCACGTCTAGGAAAGATTAACAAGACGTTTGTTTATGTTACATTTAAACTTCTGCATATCAGTACAGTCAAGGAAGCAGGTAGCAGGAAGGGAATTCCAAAGTCTAGCCGTTCGAGGGAAGAAACTACTAGAATAGAAAGCTTTCTGGCATTTAGGGACAACAACAGTGAAGGGGTGAGATCTTATTGCTAAGCGGGTTTGTCGGGGATATGTACGTCGAGGGGGTACAAGTGAAACAAGCTCATCAGAACACGTTCCATTAAAATATTTGTAAAACAGGCACAGTGATGCAACGTTGCGGCGATAGGGGCTGGAGCTTAGTTGATAAAGTGGGACCAATTAGATTGACAACACTTTTTTTGACTTCATCTAAGCAGGAGAGACTAGTGGTAAATGCACGAGACCAGATGTGGCAACAATACTCCATGCGTGGGCGAATGGTGGCCTTGTAGAGATACAGGATACTCAGATGTGAGTAGTCTTCTAGCTCGATAGAGAGAACCCACCTTCTTTGCAGCAGCCTTTGCAATGTCCTCTATGTATTTGTTCCAGTTTATATTGCCCGCAAATGTTAGGGCGAGGAGTTTGAAGGTAAAATTCTCAGGTAGGGTGCTATTTGTCATGGGTATAGGGGGTTGGGTTAAGGTTAGGGTTAGGGTCATGGATGTAGGTGGTTGGAGAGGTGTTTTGTAATTGTTCACTTATTGTTTTCAATTGTGATGGCGATCATTGTCAATTTGACAGTCTCTTCAACCTTTATTCTTGAATGGCGACGGGCATTGATAATTAGAGATCAACTAGCTAGTCGCCAGGCGTTGCCCGGTCGTATAATACGTTTAAGCATGATATTTTAATTTATGAAAATTGTGTATGTATGTATTATAGAATCAGTCCTCTATTGATTATAATATATTACGAGAAACAATTGGCCCGGTGGACTAATTCGCAATAAATAAAAAAATAAATTAAAAAAATAAAAAATAAAATAATATAAACTAAAAAAATAAAAAAAATAATAATGATAACGTTGTTCATCAAATTCTGCCTGTGTCTGTTTACAATATCACGTCAGCTGATACTTGGGTTTGACAATGAATGCCCTGGAAAAGTCACTTCTGATTAATGTTTAGTTTTAAAATATGCAAACGAAAAAATGATTTGCGGCGATTTTAAATGTAACCTCTCCTTTGATCGTAAATTGAACTTATTAAAAGAAAAAAAATTCAATAAAATAGTGAGGTACATCAGGGCTTGAAAAGGAGAACATTCAATCTATAGTCGAATGCTATTGAGCTATATCTCCATATGACAATAAATCTATTTTTTAAGAAGAAATAGGTTACTGAGATTTTATTATTTCCCTTGGTCGGTGTAACGTAAAATATTCCCCCCTGTAAAAACTTCTTTTTGTATCTTTAAGAGAGAAATATTATTTTTAAGATCGGATGAATTTATGTACAAAACATATCCAAGAACACTGCCAGACATATACATTAGCTTTGTGTGAAATTTGCAAAAGATAGGCTCAGCCATTTTGGAACCTATGAGGAACTCTCTCTACCTCACACACCCAAAGTGACTTTTATATAATAGTAGATAGATAGATAGAGATTAGTTGAAAAAATCTTCTTGCTTTTTCCATTCAACCGCAGAAATTTTGGGTTATTGTCATGATATAAGACCACAGGTTATAAATGAGTTAATAATATTAGGTTATGGTGCTACCAGACCAGGCTGTCGGCAGATACTGACTTCTCGAGAATAAATGCACCGAACACTTACGTTGTTTTTTTCTGTTCCTTTAAAAAATCAATCATATTCTGTAAAGTAAAAAAATAAAAACAACAATTTTCATTCTACAAAGCAATCAAACCAAGCACCATGAATAAATATTTGGTTGGTTGGTTGGTTGTTTTGTTTTACGGCATATCAACCCTTTTCAGGTTATTTAATGCCGAATCTGGTGATTTTGAAGAACGATTTTTTAATATAGTATATTTGTTTTTTAAGTCGTATTCTATTTAACCCATAGTTGGGACCCTAACAGGTGCTACCACTCCGGGTAAGAGTGGACCTGGGAGCAATGGCAATTAAAGGGTGGCTCCACACTCCCTAAGGCCTGCAAGCTGGGGCCCTCACCATCGGATATAGTTTAAGGTCATATCCAGGACCATAAATATTTGGAGATATAAAGAAAGGACTTGAAACATAAAAAAACTTTTCTCAAAAGCACTGGATTTGGAATTTAATAACCCAAAAAGGGTTGATATGCCGTAGAAAAGATACCAAAACAAAACAAAACAAAAAGCCTAACAAACCAACTACACTGTAACGTTGTATAAACAAACTTTTTAGACGAAAAGAACATTTATTCTTTGTATTTCCGACAACCGATTCCATCAACATCTTTTTTTTAAGATGATCTCGTCATCTACTAATCGTTCGCTATTATTTTCCAGTCATATCTCGAACACGTGCTTCTCTGTCCTTTTTCAGCCACGTTTCGAACACGTGCTTCTCCGAACACCCTTCTTCGTCCACGTGTGTCCTTTTGTTTCTGCTATGACGTCACTTCGCGCAACCGGCTTGGCCATTTGTATATGTTAGTTGTCATCCGGCTGCTGCTGCTAACAGCGCCAGCGGTTCTGTTACATACTAGGTCGAATTTGAATGAATTACATCATTTATATTTAGTGCATGCGTATTGGAAGTGTTATGGGCGTATTAAGTTACTAAGAATGGATTAATCAGTAATAAAAAGTGCCCAGACGCAAAAAGTCTGGAAACTTATTGAAGGCATCTCGTATGCTATACACACACCGACTACATAACATGTACGTCGATTTGGACGCCGTGACTAATTTTAAACACGCCCCTGTCTTATCAAAGAACTTACTGTTGATTTTATACGCTGGGTCTTTCTGCTTGTGCAGTAGTAAAACTTTCGAATGCAATTGTGATGTTAGGTTGTATAAAGATGTTGATTTTGATCAAAATTTGGCTGTATCTATTCAACCAAATTTTGGATTATCAGTTTTGATACTTATCGCAGGCATTCCGATACAAAAACTTTCTAAGAACACTTCCAGATACATCAAGTTCGTTTATGTGAATTAAAAAAAAAATCGTCCCAATATGACCCCAAAAGAGTTATCCATAATCTCAGGACTACATTATGTCGTGTGCCATTAATATTTTAAGTCTTTAACATCGATATGTCTGTAAAATATTGACCGGACAACGCCAGGTAACCTGGTTGATTATTATTATTAAAAAAAAATCAATTAGATTTTGGAAAATGTTTATTTACAGCTTGTAATGTTTATTCAGGAATTTAAGCAGAAATTAAATAAACAAAGTTTCGACTTTGCAATTAGTTTCACTCTTCTAAGATACTCCTTCCTGACTTTTTCTTTCATTTCTCTGTTCAAATACTTATGTCCTGTATCTTCTATTTCTTTCATGATTTCTCCATTTGGCAGCACTATTACATTGGAATGAACCTTTACTCCTCTTTTCATCACCAGCACCGCACATTTACTAATCCCAAACTTCATCCCAATGTCTTCTGAGTATGTCTCCACAAGTTCTACCAGTCTCTTCATTTCCTTTTCATTTCTACCGAATATTTTCAAATCATCCATAAACAGTAGATGGTTGAGACGTCTGTCACCACATCCAAAGTTATACCCTAGTTTTTTCTCTCTTCAAGAGGATGCTCAGTGGCATCATTATCATTACAAATGACGGCGATAACGAATCTCCTTGAAATATCCCACGTTTAATGCCAACCTGCCCCACCTCCTTTCTGTTTGCTGTCAGCACCGTTTTCAATAATAATAATAATAATAATAATAATATATATATATATATATATATATATATATATATATATATATATATATATATATATATATGGTACTCATGCATTTCTTGATCCGTGCTGAAATAATAACGTTATTATTTAAAAAGCCATTCTTAACATGGGGAGGGGAGGGTGTTTTGTACCTATTCTGCACTTTAACTTTACAAATGAATAAAAAACATGTCATAAAACTTTAATTTAACTTGGAAATACGATTTAAAAAATAGCGCGGATCAGTAAGTGCATTAGCACCATATACATATATATATATATAAAACTACTTAATTTACTCACATAAAATTAATATACGAAAGTATAGATTTATGCGTAAACTTTAAGGATTTACTTCAAAAGTGCTCAATATGTGGGTAGAGCTAGTTAGTAAGTTATTAAATGTATATGGCGATTAAGCTACACTGAATATTCCGCGTTTCATCCACTCTAGGATTAAGCCTGAAGAATCCTAGAGTGGATGAAACGCGGAATATTCAGTGTAGCTTAATCGCTATATACATTTTATAACTTACTATATATATATATATATATATATATATATATATATATATATATATATATATATATATAGTTTATAGTTATGTCTCGGAAGTAGAGTGAAAAGCACATCTTATTTTTCTTTTATTAATATTATTTTTTTCCTTGTACACATTTTTGTGAATTATTCCATGGATTTCCGCGGATTTTTTGGACCATCTTCCTTCAATTACGGGATTTCCTTGGATTTTACTTGTACAAATGGAAATTCTTTTAACTTTCTTGAAGTTTTACATTTGGATTTTACCGTCACTGGATTTTTTATCTTCCACCAGACTATCCATTCATGTGTAATCACCCTTTTCTTTACCAAATTCCCTCTGCTTTACTTATTTTGTTTTCAAGTAAGATCTTTGACTTACTTGTTGTTTCATCAAATACTTCTGCATGCAAAATGCGATCCCGCATTTTGCTAATTCCTACCCTCTGATGAGAAGGAGAGTATTTCTTCGAAACTCCGCGGATTAAGGACTATTCATTTATCTAGTGTTTCCTTTTCAGATTAAATATGTTTTTAACTCATTCAAAGTGTTTTTTTTACATATTTTATTAACTGTTTGCTCATATTATATATATATATATATATATATATATATATATATATATATATATATATATATATATATATATATATTATAAGGTAAAATTAAAAGCCAAGAACAATGCGAGATTTTTTTTTTATATAGAGTAAAATTAAATGCAAACAAAAGAAATAAAGTTCTTTTTTTTGTTGTTTGTTTTTTCTTTTTCACACAAATTTTAACTCTAAACAACAGTAATTTTTTTTTCTGTTGTATTCAATGGTGATATAAATCTCAATATATTTCAGACTTATTAGTCCATTTTCAAGAGAAGACAGCGGAAGAGTGTTCAAAATTGGAAAAGTAGCCGCAGAGTTTGCCACGTGATACCGCGAAATATAGAACAAAAAATGACGTTAGGAGAACGTTAAAATAAATCAGTTGATGTTTGAAATACTTGTTGCGTTTGTGAATCAAGTTATATATATATATATAAAATTCATTAAATTATTGTAATGTTTCCCATTACTTCGACAACGAGAATAATTATTTTTTCTATTACTACTGATATTAAATAAGCAGTCTCGTTATGTTTAGTTTGTGGATGGCACCTATAAAAACATTTAGCCATCAATCTTCTTGAGCAAGATAAATGGTTCGGGTGATGGCATCTCTTTTCCTCCTTCATCTTCCATGTGCATCACTTTGTCTTCCTCTTTTTATCCCAATCTTCATCTTCTCTTCTCTGTCTCTATCAGTTTGTACTTCTTTTCTACACGCACGCACACTCTTTCTTTCTTTCTGTCTTTCTTTCTTTTATTCTATCTATCTCTCTATATTTTATACAGAGGACTCATCACTTAATAGGGCCCGGAGGCCACTCGAGAATAAGGGTTAAGTTTAAGTTAGTCGGCGCGACACCAGCTCAGTTATAGTTTTAGTAGGAATTGAGCAGAACTGAACAATTTAATGGGATATGAAAGCAATTACATTTGACTCGAAGACGACCATGATGCAGTCAGCTGGGAAGGCGATCAGTAGAGCAGAATTCCGCAGGCGGGCAGTTCTAAGATATAAGCTTTTTTCATGAAATTTGCGTTTAGATTTTGGCACTGATAAAGAGTAGGGGAACTTATTATTGGGAGCGGCCATAGCTTGACGGTGCTTTTTTATGAAAGTTTAGTGGGGGTGGGGGGGGGAGAAACCACTGAATGGAGCTCAGACGAGCACTTGACATGAAAGTAACGGTAGATCAGAGACAATAAACTTGGGAGAGCAAGATTATTTAAAAGGACGGCTCAGCAGGAACGTTTTCAAATTAGACTTGAAGATGACTATGCCATTATTGTTAACCTTTGCAAAACTCAATCATGTTCTGTAAAGCTTAAAAGACAAAAACAGCAATTTTTCAATAAAATATAAATAAATAAATAAGTTAGTCGATCTGAGTAGACTCTTTATAATTATTATTGTCAAAATAAAATATGCAGATAATTAAATCTAAAAGGGTTCCAATTATGAAATGTTATGTTATTTACGTGTCACATGAATTTTGTGGCCAGCTCAAAGAAAATGAATGGGGAGTCACACATTTTAGAAAACATTTTTTTTTAATGAATTTAAATGAGGAAATTTGAAAACTTAAAAATGTGAAATGATAAATCATATTTATTTATTTATTTATTTATTTAGTTAGTTAGTTAGTTGTTGTTGTTGTTGTTGAAGAAGAAGAAGAAGAAGAAGAAGATGAAGAATTCCGAATTTTTGCCAATAACCTGGCTTTATCATATAGATGTCAGTCCGATTAAGTGTTTTTTAAATTCTTTTTCTTCATAACGTTGTTATAAGAGGTCGAAGCCCCCCCGAAGAGAAAATACGTCTTGTATCGGTTCTGTTTAAAATCTGTGTGTGTAGTCGCTTGGTTTAAGCGCGAGATTGAAGCAATGTAAAGTAACACATTTTAGAAAACATTTTTTTTCATGAATTTAAATAAGAAAATTTGAAAACCCAAAAATGTGAAATGGTAAAATCATTTTTAATTACTTTTTTTTTTGTTGTTATTGTTATAGTCCGATTAACGTTTATTTTAATTTTCCTGTTTGCGGAACATAATACTCGAGGACTGCTTCCTGACCGATTATAGCATAGTCGTTTTCCAGTCCAATGTAAGCAAGTATTTGTTGAACAATCATTTTGCTTAACTGATGTCTAAACGACTAGAGATCAAATTCAATACAAATCTTTAATATTTGAAATTTCGGTTATAGTCAGCTAACGTGCTTCCTAAGTTCCAGCGTAGTGCTACCGGAAGCGGTGATGAGGCAAATCAGTTCCTTAACTTTTTTTTTCTCACACCTATACTTACTCTGTGCATGTACTTATTTGTATTACATTTTCCCCATCGTTCTTTTTATTTATGAACTGGAAAGTCACACATTTTAGAAAACATTTTTTTTTTATGAATTGAAATGAGAAATTTTTAAAATTCGAAAATGTTGTGAAATGGTAAAATCATTTTATTTACTTTTATTGTTGTTGTTGTTGTTAAATTCCGAATTTTCGCCAAAAAAGTAAATAAAAATGATTTTATCATTTCACAACATTTTCAGGTTTTCAAATTTTCTCATTTAAATTCATATCTATCTATCTATCTATCTATCTATCTATCTATCTACCTATCCCCCTCCCCCTCTCTCTCTCTCTCTATCTATCTATCAATCTATATATATATATATATATATATATATATATATATATATATATATATATAGATAGATAGATATATATTCAAGAACACGACTGAGTTCTTCTTTTTTCCGATTTTGTTGGATAACTTTTCAATTCGCAGAGCGGCCTTTTTATTTTGGCTGGCATGTTGTATATTATGGCGCCCAGTAGTTGTTGTTCAGCCATATTCTTCTCAAGCGCTTTCAATCGGTACATCCAATCATCGTCAGAAGCGATTGTTGTTGTTGTTGTTATTGTTGTCATTTTCTTTATTGAAACTTGGTGTGTTTATAGTTAGTTCCGTTTTTTATTTATTTTTTTTATAAAGGTGGGTACAGGATGCGTAGGGGTGAATTATTTTATTTTTAATTTTGATTTTCTTATTTTATATTTTACTTATTTAGTTTATTTATTGTTTGTTATTGAATACCCCTTTTTGGCCCCCTAAAGCTATTTTAACCGGCTAAAGACTCATAAAAGAACGGTCTATAAAAAAAGACAATCATGTGAGTCCCCTAGCGCATAGATGTTTCTAGTTTTGTTAGAGATAGAGTTTGAAAATTTGTTGACAGACGGACAGACATATAACCTTTATATATATATGATTTAAATAAAATGTACGGAAATTTCTCGAGAGCTCTTTCGGCTATCATCTCGTCAGGAGAAATCGATAGCATACAAGAGATACGGGGGAAGTTGGATGTGCCAGAAATAAGAAAAAAATAACAAGATTAAAAGACAGATTTAATCTAAAATTACTGCGTTTAAAACCGTCTAAAACTAAACTTGGCACAACGAGGGGGAAAAATAAAATAAAACGGGTCAAAGTTCCCCAAAGAAAAATAACGTTTTCGTTGTCTCCTTTTTCCGGCATAAAGAAGGCTTTCAAACCGCAATATATATATATATATATATATATATATATATATATATATATATATATATGTATATATATGTATATATATATATGTGTGTGTGTGTATATACATACATATATATATATATATATATATATATATATATATATATAAATGTACATATATATAATAACTAGAATATACAAGATTACACATACAGATAACGCGAAATAGCAGTTCACAAAACTAACCCTAACCCTAACCCCACCTGAAAGATGCCCAGCCAATCTTCAAGAATATATTAAAATCTGTTAGGACCATTTTTGTAACAATTTTAAATCGCAGTTTAAGATAAGTTGTCAACCCTAACGCGAAGTCAAGCTGTGAGAACAAACCCTTTTTTAAAAACGAGCCCACTTGGTATCTACACACGTGGCCAGTCAATTGCAGTGACCTGTAAACGAACGAAGGTCACTTATAATGCGCCTTGAAAATCGTGTTGAGACTTTTGTGGCGACTCTGGCCCCTGGATATTCACATAAGTGGTAAATCGTTTAAACGTTTATTTGAATGTATGTACGAATAGATTTTAACTAGCTCTGTTCGATCTACCCATTTAGCTAACTTTCACAGTCTGGTTATTTCTCCCCTGGCCTTGTCAGTCATTTCGTCCGGTACTAACAGATGGGGCTGTCTGAATAAACAAAATTCCTGACCATACATACATTGATGAAATTTATTTAAATTAAGCATATCATATGTCATAAATAACGAACAAAAAAAGGCATTGAAATATGTCAAGATTTGATTGGTTAAAACACACTCAAAGAGTGATACCAAACGTGTTAAGTATTTCTCTTATTTTATCCAGCCCCTGTATATAGTAAAATATAATTATTCATTGACACGCGTTTCAGATAATCTGATGAGTCGTAGACGACGAAACACGTGTCAGGGGATAATTATATTTTAACAATACGTCTGCCGCCCCCTTATTTGTGGGTACCAAATTGGTCATAGGGAAAATTATTCTCAACTCGCGTTTGGATAAAAATGTACTTTCGTATAAATAATTGAATTCATTCGAAAAGTATCGTCAAAAACAAATAAATTCATAACTGATTTCATTATGTTATCTACTTTTTTTTTTAATAAATAATAATCACTTTAACAACATAAATTGTTTTACAAAAATAATTCAGAGCAAAAAATATAAGGTTGGCACAAAAACAATGTCGTTTTTTTTGATTGGTTAGTAAAAATAATTTAGGGCCCAAAATAATTTTAATTAAATAAATTTGTTATGAAAATAATTTTTGGTTAAAAACAATTTAATATCATAAATTGGTTTACAAATATAATTAAGGGCAAACATTTTTAATAACATAAAGTTATTACTAAAAAATAATTTATGGCGAATCACAGTTTTAATAACATAAATCGGTTAATAAAAATAGTTTAGGGTCAAAAATAGTTTTAATAACATAAGTTTGTTGGTAAAAATAATCAGAAAGAGATTATAGTTCGATTCTATGCGACACCGTGACAGAACTTCTTGTTACTCTGGATAATATAAGGAAAGAAGCTGAAAGCGACGATTCTATAAGATAAACCAAGGAAAAACTGCAGACTGATGAACAAGTAGTAAAGGTTTTTTTTTTTCAACATGCGACCAGGTATTATTATATAAGAAGAGAATAGTTGTTCCATCGAACCTCCAAAAAGAAAATCTTAAAGGATTTTCACACAGGACACCCTGGCGCCACAAGAATAAAAAGTTTAAAGCGTTCATATGTGTACTGGAAAAACATGGACAACGATATTGAAGAAAGTTTTTTTTTATTTTTTTATTACATTTTCACCCCAAACAAGGCAAATTGCCACTTTGGTGTAGGGGGCTACTATCAGGGGCAACAACTACTGGGGTACTATGTAGGGATTTGGGCAGCAAGGTGTCGGTTCACGTTACACTTAAACTTCTGCACGTCAGTACTGTTGGGGAAGCAGGGACCTGGAATGGAATTCCAGAGTCTAGCGGTTCTGGGGAAGAAACTATTGGAGTAAAAAGATCTTTTACATCTAGGGATCTCTACAGTGTGGGGGTGGGATTTAGCAGCCTGTCGGGTTTGTCGAGGGTGCTCACGTCGTGGGGGCAGAAGTGATTGCAGTTCGTCAGAGCATTCGCCACTAAAATACTTGTAGAAAAGGCAGAGGGATGCAACATTTCGTCGATGGGACAGAGGCTGAAGCTTAGATGCCAGTTCAGGGCCTATCAGGTTTGCGACTCTCTTTTGAACCTTGTCAAGGAGCGATAGACTAGTAGCAGATGCACCAGCCCAGATGTGGCAGCAATACTCCATACATGGACGAATGGTGGCCTTATAGAGGTACAGGATACTTTCGGGTGTTAGTAGTTTTCTAGCACGGTAGAGAGAGCCCACCTTTCTTGCAGCGGCCCTGGCAATGCCTTCAATGTAATTGTTCCAACTCATGTTTCCTGTGAACGTTAGGCCAAGGAGTTTGAAAGATGGACTCTCAGATAAAGAGTCGTTGGCCATTGCTATGGGTGGTAGAGAGGGTTTCTTGTAATTATTGAATGAAACTAGTTTAGTCTTGGCAGCATTGAACGCGACCAACCACTTTTGTCCCCATTCCACTACAGATTGGAGGTCTTCCTCTAGTGTTTCTGCCATTTCTTTAGAAATGTGTTCATTCGTCTTCCTGTCGTGCCTGCCATAGAGTGTAGTGTCATCAGCATATATACCCATCTCAGAGGCAATGTTGTCGGGGAGGTCATTTATGAATATCAGGAACAATAGAGGTCCAAGGATAGAACCCTGGGGCACTCCCGCATTTATATCATATTGTTTAGATGTACGACCGTCGAGGACAACCTGGATTTTTCTCTTATCTAAGAAGGATTTAATTATGTTAAGTATTCTACCAGTGATACCGTATGATCTGATTTTCCTGAGGAGACCCTCATGCCATACCCTGTCAAAAGCCTTAGATATATCCAGAGCTACCGCTCTGCCCTCCCCAGCTTTGTCCAGTGAATGGTATATACGTTCAGAGATCACAGTTAGGATGTCTGCTGTGGAACGGGCTTGTCTAAATCCATATTGTTTGTCAGTCAGTAGTTTAGCATCTGTAAGATGATGGACTAGAGCATGGTTAATTATGGTCTCAAATATTTTGGCAAAAAGTGGGAGGAGGCTAATGGGGCGATAATTTGATGGTTCTGTCCTTTCGCCAGAATTCTTGAATACTGGTACAACAGAAGCAGTTTTCCAACAGACCGGAAAGCAAGCTTCATTAAGGCATTTGTTGTAGAGTTTGGAGAGAACTGGAGATACTTCGGCTGAGCACTTTTTTAATAGCACAGCTGGGATAAGATCGGGTCCACATGCTTTTGAGGTGTCAAGGTTTTTATGATAGCATGCACCTGAGCAGGGATGGTTTTCAGATCGTCTCGTGTGGCGTCTGTCCGCATAGGAAAGTCAGGTAGGGGGTGGTTGGAAGGGTCCAGTGTGGAGTTTGAGGCAAACCGACTGGCAAGCATGTTAGCCTTGTCGGTTGCTGAGGAGACAACCTCGTGATTGTTGGTTAGTGGGGGAATTGTTGATTGCCCATTATTTACTACACTGTTGTAGATTTTCCAGAAGTTTCGAGTTCCTAGTTTTTGTGCTTCGATGCGCTTTTTAGTGGTTTCCGTAAATTCTCTCTTAGCTGTCGCTATTTCTTTCTTGAAAACATTCAGAGGATGTGCACTAACTGCTTAATTCAATTCTACCTATGGCCATGGATACACGTGGACCACTTCATGGACAGTACTGCCTCATAGTAATGGACACTTTCTCTAAATTGCCTAAAGTCTTTAGGTACAAAAGTCCAACTACTGACTTCACTATAAAAACTCTTCATGAGTTATTCGCATGGTCCGGAGTGGTCGACTGTTTAGTGTCAGAAAACGGCACTCAGTTTACATCCGGGGACTTTAAAGAGTTCATGGAGGACTTCCAAGTGGACCACATAACAACTTCAACTTACCCTCCCCGATCAAACGGAGATGCCGAACGATTTGGAGACAGACTGAAAAGAGTTTTGAAGAAGGCAAAGGACAATTCATCCGAAAAAGCCTTGCAACAATTTTTTCAGGTGTATCGCATAACGAGAATGCACCATCCAATATATCTCCGGCGGAAGTGATGTTCGTAAGAAAAATACAGCGAATATTTCACAAATTAATGCCAAAACAGGTAAAACCCGCAAAGACAACTGTTCCCAAGAAGAATTACGTGCCGGGAGAAAAATATTCTTTCAGATACACAAAGATAATGATACTTTCTGGGAGCAAGGAAAAATCAAGGACAGGATCGGCCGTATTGTCTACATGGTGGAAGGATCACATTATACGCATAAGAAACACTTGAACCAAATCTGCAAACGCACTTCAAACGAGAGAAGTGAAATACCATTAGAAAAAGAGACGTTGGATCTACTGTATGACACATGTGATATGGAAACCCCTCAAAACCAATACCAAAATACGTCGTTCCGGCAGAAAAATGAAACTGATGAACCCCTTGGAGGTCAATCCGAGAAAGAAAAAAAAAAACTAAATTTCAGGGAAATAAATCTTCGGAGAGGGTATTCTGGGGTAGTCACACCTATATTCATGATAATATGAATTCGTCTGGCACTATGTAAGCCAGGCATTTCTGCCGTCGAGAGAAGAGCACACACGCAGTTTAACCGGTCGTACTGAACACCAGCACCCTTTACTTTAATATTGTGACCCCTAAAAAAGACCAGAACAGTTAGAAAGTAATTTTGGGCTAAAAACAGTTTTAATAACATTGGTAATTAATTTGTAAAAATAAATTTAGTTAAAAAAAGTAATAACATATATTAATTAGTAAAATAATTTCGGGAAAAAATCAGTTTTTATGACATAAATTTGTTAGTAAAAAATTATTTTGAAAAAAATCTTTTAATAAAATAAATTGATTATGAAATATATTTTAGAGCAAAAAACAGTTATAATGACATAATTTGTTTAGTTAAAAGAATTTTAGACAAGAAACAGTTGCAATAACATAAACTGGCTAATAAAAATAATTTAAGGCAAAAAAGATTCTAATAATATAAATTGGTTAGTAAAAAAATTTACGGCTTAAAAGAGTTTTTATAATATAAGACGGTTAATAAAAATAATTTAGGCCCAAAAAACAGTTTTAATAACATGAATTGTTTTACAAAAATAATTTAGGACGAAAGCAGTTTTTATGGCATAAATTCGTTAGTGGAAATAATTTAGGGCAAAAACCAGTTTTAATTACATAAATTTGTTGGTAAAAACATTTTAGTCAAAATTTATTTTAATAATATAAATTCGTGAGCACAAATAATTTAGGGCAAAAACCATTTTCATAACATAAATTGGTTAGTGCAAAATAATTTATGGCAAAAACAGTTTTAATGACATAAATTGGTTAGTAAAAATAATTTAGGGAAAAATCTTTTTTGTTAAAATAAATTAATAGTAATCATAATTTAGGTTAAAAACAGTTTTAATAATATAAATTATTTAGTAAACAATTTGAAGGAAAGAAACAGCTTGATTAACATGAATTGACTAATAAAATAATTTTGTGCAGAAATAATCTAATAATATAAATTGGTTAGTAAAAATAATTTAGGTCAAAAATGTTTTAATAACATCACTTTGTTAGTAAAAATTATTTAGGGTAAAAAATCAGTTTTAGTGACATAAATTGGTTTGTACAAAAATTGTCCAAAAAGCAGTTTTAATAAAATAAATTTATTAATAATTATAATTTAGGGTAAAAAACAATCTTAATAACATAAATTCGTTAGTAAAAATATTTAAGGGCGAAAACAGGTTAGTAAAAACATTTTTCGACAAAAAAAAAACATATATAGTAGCATAAATTGGTTGGTGAAAATAATGTAGGGAAAAACAGTTTTTATGACATAAATTGGTTAGCAAAAATAATTAAGAACCAAAAAGAGTTTTCTTTTCATGAATCTGTTAGTAAAAATAATTTTAGGTAAAAAACATTTTAACAGCATTAATTTGTTAGTAAAACTTATTTAGGGCAAAAACATTTTAATAACAAGTTTGTTAGCAAAAATAATTTGGTACAAAAGGTAGTTTTAATTAATTGAATTGATTAGTAAAAATGATTTTGGCCAAAAAAACAATTGTAATAACATAAATTGGTTAGTAAAAATTATTTAGGGCAAAAAGCAGTCGTAATAACATGAACTGGTTATTAAAAATAATTTAGGAGAAAAGCAGTTTTAATAACGTAAATTTGTTAGTAAATATAATTTAAGGCAAAAACAGTTTTAATAACATAAATTGATTAGTAAGTATAATTTAAGGCAAAAACAGTTTTAATAACATAAATTGATTAGTAAATATAATTTAAGGCAAAAACAATTTTAATAACATAAATGCGTTAGTAAAAATAATTTTGGGGCAAAAATCTTGATCCAATTCTCGAAACGTTTTTGTTCTTGTTTTTTGTTTATAACGAGTTGAGGTTTAATAAACAATGTAAGTTAGCCACGATATAAAATACTGTTGTGTTTTTAAATCCACAAAAATGTTTAATTATAAACAACTGATGATAATGCGTACAGTCGAAAATTTTGTAACTTAGTTAAATTTCAATTTTGTTATCTTTAGCAATCGGGCGTTCGTTTTTTTTATTAGGCGTGAAAGGTGATAACGCTATACCAGAATCGGAATACCTTAACATAAGCGCTCCTTTAGGGGAGCCTGCTGGATCCCCTAAAGGAGGAGCACTCCTGCAATACTAAAAATTGCCTGTGTAACCCCGTCGGCATCAGAGGACTAATGGGGGTAGAGGATTTATTTGCTGCCCACCTCAGCAAAATGTGGCACAAGGCCGAAAAGTGGGGATCCAGCAGGCTTCCCCAAAAGGAGAGACACTCCTGCAATTGTAAAAATTGCCTGAGTAATCCCGTCGGCATCTCCCGTTCGGGGCGCCTCAGGCAGTAAGCGATAAACTTACTCCACCGGGAAGCCCAGTGGCAAGGCCTGGGAGGGTGGACCGCCTAGGTATTACCCAGGCGGTGTACCTCAGTCCGACAGATACTGGGCCGGTTCCCGTCCTATTACCTGTCGGGCTGAGTGTCAAGTAACGAATCCTTGACGAGTACTTCTATCCTGTCTCCCTGCAGCCGAAGCCGCTAGGAGACCTTTCCCATCAGACGAACTAATAGTGGTATAACACCAATGATTTCGCCAATCGTTTTTATAACCACCTGTTGTGGTAATCAACCAACGAAAATATTCCAAAGTTACTATAAAAATTGTCGAATTTTGTATTCAATCAGTCGGCCGTTGGCTATGTCACGAACCGCATTTGATTCCTAAGCTGCCATCTTTGTTACTTCACACTCAGTATCGAGACTGCACTCTGTTCAACATAATGTCTCAACACTTAACAGCGTCTATACTGTTTTAAAAAATTAACAACCTTACATTGTATACTAATACAAAATATGAAATGATGTATACACTGAACGAACATACCAGAATGGATTATTAAAGAAAGAAACTTCTGACCGACCAACAATATGGATTTAGGTTAGCCCGTTCCACGGCAGACATCCTAACCGGGGAGGATAGAGCGGTAGCTCTAGCTATATCTAAGGCTTTTTACAGGGTATGGCATGAAGGTCTTCCTAGGAAAATCAGATCATACGGTATCACTGAAAGAATACTTAACATAATTAAATCCTTCTTAAATAAGAGAAAAATCCAGGTTTTCCTCGATGGTCGTACATCTAAACAATACGATATAAATGCGGGAGTGCCTCAGGGGTCTATCCTTGAACCTCAATTATTCCTAATATTCATAAATGACCTCCCTGACAAAATTGTCTGTGAGATGGGTATATATACTGATGACACCACGCTCTATAACAGACACGACAGGAAAACAAATGAACACATATCTAAAGAAATTGCAGAAACACCAGAGAATGACCTCCAATCTGTAGTGGAATGGGAAGAAAAATGGATGAGCACCTTCAATGCTGCCAAGACTAAACTTGTTTCCTTCAATAATTACAAGAAACCTCCTCTACCACCAATAGCAATGACCATCGTTATCTGAAAGTACATCTTTTAAACTCCTCGACCTAACGTTCACAGGAAACAAGAGTTGGAAAAATTACATTGAGAGCATTGCCAGGACCGCTGCGAAAAAGGTAGGTTCTCTCTATCGTGCTAGAAAGATACTAACGCCCGAAAGTATCCTGTACCTCTATAAGGCCATGTATGGAGTATTGTTATCATATTTGGGCTGGTGCATCTGCTACTAGTCTCTCATTCCTAGACAAGGGTCAAAAGAGAGTCGCCAACCAGATAGGTTGAATCCTGAACTGTCATCTAAGCTTCAGCCTCTGTCTCATCGACGAAATGTTCCATCCCTCTGCCTGTTCTACAAGTACTTTAACGGTGAATACTCCGACGAACTGCAAGCACTTGTACCCCCTCGACGTGAATACCCCCGACAAACCCGACACGCAGCAAAATCCCACCCCTTCACAGTTGAGATCCCTAGATGTAAGAGAGCCTTCTACTCCAGTAGTTTCTTCCCCAGAACCGCTAGACTTTGTAATTCCTTTACGGGATCCTACTTCCCCAACTGTACTGACATGCAGAAGTTCAAGTGTAACGTGAACCAACATCTTGCTCCCTAACTCCCCACATAGTATCCCAGTAGCTTATGTCCCTGATAGTAGTCCCCTACATCAAAGTGGCAATTTGCCTTGTTTGGGGTTAAAATCTAATTAAAAAAAAAAAGCAAGAATAATGTACCTATCTGGTCGGGTTTCTTGTCCGAACCAATGTGACTCTCTCTCTTTCTGTCTTCCATCAGCTACCTCAGATCTTCAAGAACACAGTTGGCGTCATGTGCAATTTGCTGGATGTACGTGGATCTAAGTCGTCTTATGCTAGTGTGCCTTTGCCATGGAGTCCACAGCGATACATTTATCACCAGCTCTTACTTGCTCTTCTGCTATTAGCTTTCTTTCCAAACTTTTAGTGAGAGATGAAGAGAAATAAACTTTTTTCATTATTTTTTTTTATGTGAGGGGGACTTTTTAAAAGATGCGACTGTGTAATATATATATATAAATATATATATATATATATATTTATATATATATGTACACACGCATACACAGTGTAAACCTCAAAATGAATATAAAATAAAAATGAATAAAAAAAAAAGAAAAAAATATTAAGCCATTTTGATACACTGCATATAACTATAAGAAATAGATCCAAGATATTCTAGATTATAAAAGCTGGTGGCATTATATATATATATATATATATATATATATGGATTTCAATTTTGACCATACTAAAAATCATGTTCAGCAAAACTTTATTTAAGCAGCCATTTTGTCTTCAAAAGCTATACAATCAAACAAGGTTTGAATATTACAACATTACACACACACACACACACGCACACACATATATATGTATACGCATGTGTGTGTGTACATATGGTCAATTGAGGATTAAGATGAGGGAATGGCGGCTCAGATGGTTCGGACACATGTTGAAGGCCAACTATGAGATCATAGCAATTGCATCGATCGACTATAATGACAGAATTCCTCAAGCATGGATAACTGAGTGCTTATAGGCGTACAAAGTATTCGAAAGATTACTAATTTCATTAAGACGCCCCTCCATGCGATTAATAGACTATCTCATGACAGCACTTCCTCTAGTGACGTCACTTCCGGTATCGAGTACCGGTGTCCAGTTAGAGATTGGCACGCGGCCACGGAGGACGTGTACAAACACCCAACCGTTGAGGAATGGTATTGCTCAACTCGATTTGCCTGTAATCTATGTTTTCTAAAAAATCTCGTGTGTCTTTCGTTTATTACCATTTAATCCCGTAACAATTAAAGAAGAACGGTACCAGCAGACCATAGCATGGAAATTGAGGTGAGAGAAAGACAGAGCAAAAATACAGAAATTGTCGTAGAACTGAAAGGGATATGAACATTAAGAAAGTCAATATCATACAGTAAACTTAGTAGCACTAGGAACTATTCCCCACCCCCCACCAAAAAAAAAAAACCCGGAAAAATAATGAATTAAAGGGAAGACTGAGAATATACAATGGACAGCAATTATGAAATAGTAAAAATCGTAAGGAAAGTGATCGAATGTGAAAACAACTCCGAAAAGAAAAGGGAGGCGGTGACTGGGAGAAATTGGAATCAAAGGGATAACCGAAGATATACAACGGACAACAATTATGAAAACAGTTGAAATCTCAAAGAAAGTAGTTAAATGCGGAAACATCCCCAAACAGAAAAGCGGGGGGGGGAACTGGGAGAAATTGGAATCAAAAGGATGACCGAAAATACAATGGACGGTAATTATTAAAATAATTGAAATCTCAAGGAAAGTGATCGATGCGAAAACAGACCCGAAAAGAAAAAAAAACAGATGGCGGGAACTGTGAGAAATTGGAATCAAAGGGAAGACCGGACAACAATTATGAAAATAGTTTAAATATGTGAAAAAGAGTAATAAAACATGCAAGAGAGCTATATGCTCAGTCTGTTAAATCCAAAGTAGCTGAGCAACGGTTGGTTCCCACCAGTTCTGGCAACTAGCAAACAGGATCTTGTACAGAAGTGTGCGTTCTATCCCAACTATGATCAATGGACCTGAGGTCATCTCGTCAGCATCAGATAAGGCCAGACTATTTGCCAAGAACGTTGCAGCTAATTCTACCCTATGCGACAATGACCATCAACTCCCTGTATTTCCTCCTATAACAGACAACACGCTATGCAACATACAAATATCTGTGCGTGAGGTCGCCAGGCTAATCAAGAACCTTGATTCTAGTAAAGCAACTGGCCCTGACGGCATTCCAGTTATAATGCTGAAAAAGCTCCAACCAGAACTTGCCCCCATACTTACAAAACTGTTTAAGCGTTGCATAAAGGAGAGGTGCTTTCCAACACCCTGGAAAACCTCATCAGTATGCCCTGTATTTAAGAATTCAGGTGAAAAGGCATCTCTCCCTCAGTACAGACCAATAAGTCTCCTGTGTGTCATGAGTAAGTTGTTGGAATCCATATTAAATAAAGAAGTAGTCAACCATCTCAACAGAAACAACCTTCTTAGTGACATGCAATATGGTTTCCGCTCTGCAAGATCTACATCAGCTGTGCTAAAGGTTATATCACATAAGATTAGTAAATCTCTCGACATAGGTTTCCTTTCCAGGGCAATTGCTCTTGACATATCAAAGGCCTTCAATAAGGTATAGCATAAGGGCTTACTTCAAAAGATTTTCAGCTACGGTATTACTGGAAATGTTTTCTCAATTATTAAATCATTTCTCTCAGATAGGTTCATAAGAGTAGTGGTTAATGGGCAGAAATCAGAGGCGCACAGTATTAATGCTGGAGTCCCCCAGGGGCCCATCCTGGGCCCAACTCTCTTCCTGATCTACATCAATGATCTCCCAAAACACATACTTAAATCATTCGTTGACATCTATGCTGATGACACGACCATCTATGGCAACACATCAAAGGCCGTAAATGATAAAGTTCTCTCTAATTCTCTCTCCTCTGATCTCGAGCATGTGGTACAATGGGGGAAGAGGTGGCTGGTCACTTTTAATGCATCCAAAACCAAGCTTCTATCTTTACATCATCAACGCTCTGATCCCCATCTGGCATCAATTTAAATGGATGGCTCTCGTTTTGGAGAGGCTCTATGTTTTGACAAGCTTCTGGGTTTGAACTTTACTCCTGATCTGAAATGGAACACGTACATCAAATCTGTTGCCAGGGACGCTGGGAAAATGGTAGGATCCTTCTACCGCTCCAGAAGATATCTCACTACTGATGCAATTCTCTATCTGTATAAAAGCCAAGTACGTCCAAGGATGGAATACTGCTGCCACATCTGGGCAGGAGCTGCCAAAAACAGCCTATCCTGCCATGAAAGAGTACAAAATAGACTTCGTGGTTTAGTGGGGGATGCCTTTTTCTCTTCCCTGCAACCTCTCTCCCACATAAGAGACGTTGCGAGCCTGTCTTTGTTTTATCACTATTTCCATGGCAGGTGCTCGTCTGAGCTCCAATCCCTCGTCTTCCCTCGCCAATCTTTCACGAGAAACACCCGTCAACAATTTTCCCCATTCTTTATCTGTGCCTAAATCCAAACGTAGATTCCATGAGCAAAGCTTCTTTCTTAGAAGTGCATGCCAGTGGAACTCTCTGCCGCTTGCCTGTTTCCCACCTGACTACAACTTGGACGTCTTCAAGTCCAACATAAACAAACTCCTGACAAACCGCCCCCTTAAGTAAGACACTCTATCAAAACCCCCAATACTAATGATTATTACAATACTATCTCATTGATTACTGTACACGCAATAAACCTTATCACTGAGTGGCCTTCGGGCCCTGATAAGTGGTGACCCCCATGTAAAAAAACAAAAAAAAAACAGCCCCGAAAAGAAAAGCGGGAGGAAAACTGGGAGAAACTGGAATCCAAGAGAGATTAATAACATACAACAAACGATAATTATGAAAATAGTTAAAATCTCAAAGAAAGTGGTCGAATGCGAAAACAGTCCCCCCCAAAAAAACTGGGGGAAAACTTGGAGAAATTAGAATCAAAGGGAAGACCGAAAATATACGACGAGCGGTAATTATTAAAATAGTTAATATTTACAGTGACAATGATCGAATGCGAAAACAGCCCCGAAAAGAAAAAAAACCCCAGAAAATATCTCAAGAAAAGTGATCGAATGCAATAGAACTCCCAAAAGAAAAGCAAGCGAAAAACTGGGAGAAATTGGAATCAAAGGGAAGACGAGAATATACAACAAACGGCAAATATGAAAATATTTGAAATCACAAGAAAAGTGATTGAATGCAAAAACAGCCCCGAAAAGAAAAGCTAGGGGAAAACTGGGAGAAATTAGAATCAAAGGGAAGATCGAGAATATGCAACAGACGGTAATTATTAAAATAGTAAAAATATCAAGGAATATAATGGGACGCATAACAGTTACGTTAGATTATATTTTTATTGGGATCCTTTGAAATGAAGAATTTCTGTCCAAAACGATGTGAGGCAGTAATTGCTGAGCATCCAATTAAGATACTAAGCATTCCTATACCATCACCGTTAATCACCTGAAGAAGGCCAGAGGATGAGTTGGCTGAAACGTGGTGAAACAACAACTATGAAGATAGGATGATAATCCGCAAATGAATAAATCACGTTGAATTTCAATAGAAATCAAATAATGATACAAAAATAACACCATAGCAAGAATCGAAGGAACTGAAACTGCACGAAATTTTATAAACATCCCCCTTCCATCCTCAAAAAATAAAATTAAAAAAAAAACACACAAAATGTGATAGCACCAGTTTCGACTGATACCCCAAAAGTGATAATCACGGGCCAAGGAGAATGGGGAGTCTGGGGAAAGGATAAAGCACTAATCAAATTGAACGGGAGGAGTACCGAGAGTACCGGGACCTTTGAGAAGAATTATTGCATGTTCCCAGCAATCAATGATGAGCAACGATCGCAAAATTATGTGCAATGGTCATCGAAAGAGTTCAATACTATTGGACATCCTGGGAGACTTGTTGTCACTCGGGCTTCAGGGATCACCATCGTCTATAACCAGTGATTAATCACTGGCGATGAAAAGTGTGAAAACTCCTAGTGAGTAGATAATAACCACCATTGCTTGCGATAAATCAATTCTATTGCTGTTAGACCAGGCAACTCTAAAAACAGTTAAAAACTTAAAAAAAAAAAAAACTTTAAAAAATCTTTGATTAGGAAACCAATAATCACGAATCCAAAGATTTTAAAGTGGAGAAAAAGAACGAAATACGAGGTGCCTTCAATAAGTTTCCAGACTTTTTATGTATGCGCACTTTTTCTTTTGCTAGTACACACACGAAACTCTAATCCCCTTCGAAGTAATCTCCTCCAGCTGCAGTGCACTTGGACTGTTCTAACAACTTTTGGAAGGCGACACATTAAAGTCTTCTTATGTGAGCGTGTCAATGACTCTCGTGAAACCATAAACAAACAGTCATTTTTAAATTTTGGAGAGGAAATGGTTTTAATGATTTTTAACTGATAAAGCGTGACTATAAAGGTAGGTAATTCGTTTCTCGTAAATAAGTGTTTTTAAGGGGAGAAAGTACTAACCAGACCTCCACTGAATGAGTGCGAAGAGGACTGGGATATTGGGGAGACTTATTGCCGCCCAAATTTCAATGAAGACTAATGGTCACTAACAACAAGAAATCAATGGTTAACGACTGTTGCGATAAAGCAAACTAATTTGTAAACGTTATCGAAAGAGGTTATGAGTACTGGAAATCTGGGGAGACTTGTTGTCACTCAGACTCCAGGAAACACTACAGGTTGTTCTCGAAAAGAAATCGTTAATGGTGGCCAGTGTGACTATTCTTAATGAATAAATAATAAAAAATTATAATCGTACTACTACTACTACTACTACTACTACTACTACTACTACTACTAACAATAATAAAATAAAAAAAACTACTACTACCAATATTAATTATACTACTATCATTACAACTAATAATAATCATACTACTACTACTACTACTACTACTAATAATAATAAAATAAGTGACTGATTTATGACCCATTTTTCTTTGCTTCCATTTCATCGTTACCATGTCAGCAATTCCCCTCTTCCTGTGCCCCCTATTAGGAAGATTTACTTTGAAGTTCTCCTGAAATATTAATTTCCTATGACTGATGAGTCCACCAGGCCTCGCTGCCTGCACCAGGTGTGGTCCGAAAGGACCACCAATTCTCAGTTGTATTCGCAATACCGACAGAGGGCGCTAGAAGATTGTTATTTTTTCCCATCTCCCACCTAACTTCGATACACTTCTAACTCTTGATGGTCCAAATATCAATTGAATCAAAGCGCAGAACTATAGATCTAGGCGTACGCATGCGTAAATATGTGTGGACGGACTACGAATAGTTTTGCACCATTTTAAATACACAGAGCAAGTACAACAGACACAGCACGGGTTCGATGGGGAAAAGGTCGCAATTCGGCGTTGATCGATTCCGCACGTATTTTTAAAGCTGTTTTTGAACTTTTGGCTAACTGGCTTTCATTATGAAACCGGATTTGTTATTAGTTTTCATTAGTCTCTATACATCGCCGATCGTTAAGAAAATTAAGGGGTCTGGAGCCGGAAATAAGTAATAGCTTCGGACATGTTTGCAACACATATTTGAGATTCCGGGATGTCGTTAATGACTATTCTTGAAGAAGATTTGCGTGAACTGTAGGATTTATTTATTTATGATGCCCTTTATATTATGTAAAAACTCATTTCAACCTTCCGGAAACTAAATTAAATAAAATACCAATCACACACACACGCACACACACACACACACACACACACACACACACACACACACACGCACGCACGCACACACACACACACACGCACGCACGCACGCACAAACACACACAGAGTATGGAAGTATATTCATCGAAAGTAAACTATAGAGTAAAGTACATGTTTTATTTCTAAAATAAATAACCAGGCAAAACATATAATAATAATAATAATAATAATAATAATAATAATAATAATAATAATAATAATAACAACAACAACAACAGCAATAATAATAATAATAATAATAATAATAATAATACATTACTGAAATCAAAATACAAAGAGGAATCTTCCAAATTAGTTTACTCTATCACTAGTACTGTTCATGATAACCATGATGCCCCTGAACAATATACTAAGAAAATACCGAGCCGGATACAAATTCACTAACACAGTAGAAAGAATGAACCATCTAATGTACATGGATGACCTGAAACTGTTTGCAAAAACAAAGACAGAACTGCAAACGCTGATAAACACGACCAGAATCTTTAGCCAGTATATTCGTATGGAATTCGGTATGGAAAAGTGCGCACTGCTGAGCATAAGAAAGGGAGAACTGGAGGCAACAAAAGGTATGGTACTACCCAATCAAACAGAGATGCGATCACTAGATGAACATGATACAAATACTTGGGAGTGCTGGACGCAGACATCATCAAAACAACGAAAATGAAAAAGAAAATTAGAAACGAATACCCCAGAAGGATAAGAAAATTCCTCGAAACTAAACTATATAGTAGAAACCTAATTAAAGGAATAAACACGTGGACGATGTCACTAATAATATACTCTGGACCGTTTATAGATTGGACCAAAGAAGAACTAAGAAATATCGACCAGAAGACCAGGAAACTAATGCCAATGCACAATGCACTACGCCAAAGGATGATACTGGCCGACTATATGTGTAGAAGACTGTAAATAACAGGAAAAAAAGAATTGGGGAAAATACATAATGCAGTAAGAGACACGGAAGAAACAAACAAAATGGTAAAAAAAAAGAAATAAGGAATAAGAAGAAATAAAATCGGAAAAGAAACAGTTACAGGGCGATTCATAAGGATTTCAAAGAAGATACTAACGAAATCACCTGTAAATGGCTACAAAAAAAAATCTAAACAGGAAATTGAATGACTAATAACAGCTGCACAACATAACGCAGTTGGAACCAACCACACCAAAGCAAGGGTCGACAAAACAAAAGAAAACAGCAAATACAGACTCTGTGGACAATGAGACGAAAAAATAAGCCACATAATAAGTGCATGCAGCAAACTAGCTTAAAAGAATAGAAAAATAGACACGATCAAGTGGGGAAGGCAGTAGATTGGCAATTATGTAAACAATTGCATTTTGAACGCACAGACAAATGGTACAAGCATAACCGGCAGCAGTACTTGAAAATGAAAGTTAGAAGCTCCTATGTGACATGGATATACAAATAAAATAAGTCCATCCAAGCAAATAGACCCGATGTCATACTAGTTAACAAGAGCTGCAAGATTATAGATTTTATTGACCCAGCAGATCACAGATTGGAGATCAGTGAGATTGAGAAGCCAAGCAAATACACGGAACTGGCTAGAGAACTCATAGGGATGTGGAAAATGAAGAATGTCAAGATAACACCACTAATAGCAGGAGTGCTAAGAATAATACTAAAAACTTTGAAAAAAGAAAGGGCGAGATTGAAACCATAGGGATGGTTGAGAAGATACAACGGGTTTCAATAATGAAAACTGCAGAAATATTAAGGAATACCCTTGAATGTGGAGACTACACAACACATGTACTACAAACACAGACGGGACACAGAAACAATACAGATGTAAAACACAAAAGAGCATCACATAGAATCATGAAAACTGAAACTGTATAATTGTAAGATTCCGCCTTCTTTGTGTGTGTGAGTGTTACGATAAACAGGCACCAAATAATGAGGGTCAAAGATGGTGGAAAGATCGAGGAGAGAAAGCACTAGTCAGACCTCCGCTGGCTGAGTGCAAAAGGGGCTGAGACCTTGGGGAGCTTATTGCCACTCAAATTCCAGTGAATACCAATGGTTGCCGCCAACGAGATATCAATGATAAGCGCCTGTTGTGATAACTCAAATTCTTTTGTAAATGTTATCGCAAGAAGTGAAGAGTACTGGACGTTTGGGGAGATTTGTTGTCACTCAGACTTCAGTGAACACCACAAGTTGTTCTCAAAGAGAAATCTTTGTATATATATATTGATTTATTTTTATTATTTTTAAAACAGTAATCTACGTACACACGTGTTTCGAGTAAATTAACTCTCATCAGCGTAGCTCAACTGTTTTTAGGGATCGAACTTCAGACCATGTTTCCGCAGTCCGGCGCCTTAACCGTTAGGCCACGAACCCTAGATGAATTTACTGTTTAGTTTTATCGCTTATAAATTTAGATTTGTTGTTGTTGTTTCTTTTTAAACGATTCGGTTAATATTGGCGTCGCCTCGAAGCTCGATTTTTTGTTTATTTATTTTAGAAAGTCGCCCATGCGTCAGGAGATGATGAAAAGAAATCAAATAAAGTGCTCAATCGCGAATGTGAGAGCTGAAAATATAAATATCTATTTATAAACTATATATACACATATTCTAAAGGCCGACCAGTGGTTTCATTGTATTGAATCAGCCATTTGTGGCTGAATGAAATCAATACAACTCATCAGTGATTTTGAGAAAGCGAAACAACGCGAAAATAAACAAGCAGAGAAAAACACCATTAAACGGGGGGGGGGTCGTTGGTCGGAGTTCCTGTTGTAAAGATAGACCTCGGAGTTTCTGTTGTAAAGATAGACCTTAGTAATCGACGCTAAGAGATTCTGTTTGCAAAAGGAAGGGAGGCACGTAAGGCACCAATTTATCAAGTTTTATTTTATCTTTCTAATCACTTTGAAGTGGTTGGAAATCGTCGTATACGTTACGTCAAATTCAAAAGCAAAGTGTCGAGCTGTTGTGCCTGGATTGGCTTCAACTAAAGTTCCTTATACTTGTCAACATCCGATGGCCGATAAACACGTTCATCATCTTTAAGACTCTCGACGCGACTACAAAATTTCTAAAATCATCATTGTGCTGTACGTTCAGTAGTGGTTCCTGGGCCAAACGTTTGGTTGCTATCGCGAGCTGTTTGAGTAGCTTTTCGGTCTAACTTGAATTGAAATTAGAAAATTATGCGAATTTTTTTTCCATCTTGCATTCTTTTTTAAAAGAAAACATAGTTGTTTTAAAGCGATTGTAATTTAAACGCTATATAGAACTAAAAACGCTCTTTAAACGATATATAAAGTAAAAGTATTATAACGAGAACTTATTGGAAAACACATTATTTGAAATCAAAATTAGAAGTTCCGCAAATACGTTCATGTCAACTTAATATATATATATATATATATATATATATATATATATATATATATATATATATATATATATATATATATACTTCAGAATAGTTTTTATTTAACAATCAGTTGTCATGGAAACGTGAGATTGTAGGTTTACAAAATATTACTGGCAGTAATATTCTATAAGTTATCCCATCTAAACAAGAATTGCTCGATATGCAAGATAGAGCAAATAAATTAAATTGTAATTCAATGAATTTAAAAAAAACTCTCATTGAAATGAAATGAAGTGGTTGAGTTTCATATCAAAGAATTTTTCTTATTCTAAGCAAGACAAAGAATGCTTTAGAAAATTAGTCTCCTTAACCTATAGGGGTTCGATGTCTACCATCTCATCAGAGGAGAGAAAATATTAGCAAATAGTTATAAAGGTATGCACCCTATTTGCTAAAGTCAGTGAGACATGGAAAGTCAAAGTGAAAATAATACATTTATCAGAAGTCTTGTAGCAGGAGGATTTGTAGAAAAAGGATATGAATGTATTTGTAGATCCAGCTTGCTTGGTAAGATCCAATTTATACGTTCTTTACATCCGTTTGGTAATAATGTCCAAGCTATATATTGGGTAATCCGCATAGCTGTGTAGATATCCGAATCGGGCAAGTGCTTGTTTAAATATTCCACGTTTCATATATATATATATATATATATATATATATATATATATATATATATATATGAAACGCGGAATATTCAGTGTAGCTCAATCGCCATATATATTTTATAACTTACTTTATATATATATATATATATATATATATACATATATATATATATATATATATATATATATATATATTGTTACGATACGACCCTCGATGGTTCCAAATTAGAATGCATCTCCGAGTACGTATCGCGTTAATAAAAGAAAAAATGTAATATGCCGGTCGTAGCATGTTACGACCCAAATGACAAGGTAATCCTAGGTTCTTTGATCAGTACCGTCGTGAAATAACCTAGAGTAAAGTTCGACGAGACAAGAAAAAATGACAAGACATCACAAGATTATGCATATATATTTATGTATACATCATTGTGCAATAAAATTCAATAAACACAAAATAAAACATATAATGCAATGTGCTCAAACAAAGCGGCAAAGGAAGGAGTTCCATAAGTTACCCAAAGTCTTTTTTTTTCCTTTTTTAAACAAAACCTAGAATGCAATGTTTTAACGGGTCAAAACAAAACGGAGTAAAAGAAAGAAGTTCACAAGTTTACCAATGCCTCTCTTCTTCTCTTTATATTATATAAAATAATATATATTCACATGAAAACGAATGTCTAAAGATTTGAGTTCGGTTATTTATGGGCGTGGACAGAATTGGGATAAAAGAGGTGGATTAATAATCATAGAGTACTTATCTCTTAGAAAGCATTTAATCCGAATGAGATAAACGCCCCACAGAAATAAAATTTCCAAGAGAAGTCGTCGTCCAATTTTAAACTTTCCAGAATTTTAACAGTTGATATCCGCTGTAACATATCCTTTCTCTAATTTGCAATAAGCATAATTCTTTGAGGTGTCTGCCCTTTTTCTGCTGCATTGATAAATACATATAAGCATGTTAGCCCTTTATCTCTGGCGCGTGGCGAATGTAACAAATTCTCTCCCACGGATTCTATCATCGTGCGTCTTTCCCTATGACGTTTGATATAAGAATAAACATTTGAAATATTTTCTACCCGTGTAGGTTTTTGGTGCGCCAATTTTATTTCAATTTGTTTGCCGTTACTCTCTCTTTATATTTAGAGAGGAAAAACGAATACGGGGAAGATAAGGGGATGAGGAAATGTGTGACGTGACGAGGAGGTAGTATGGAGGGCTCTTTGTCTACGCCATTTCCGTTATTAATGCATAAGTTCCATGAATGATTCGCTTTTTTTTTCTTCTTCGATCGAATAAAAATCTAAATAAAGGGGAATCTTTGGTTTCACGCATTTTAACTGACTTTCGTAACGGTATCACAACTTAATCGCGCTCGATAAAAATATATACATGTAAATAAACCTATCATCCGATTTTTAACAGATGGAATCGTCAAATAGTCGAAGACGAGATTCCAGCAAGCACGACCGGACGTGATATATATATATATATATATATATATAAATAAATATATATATATATATATATATATATATATATATATATATATATAACGTTGAAGACAAGATTCAAACAAGGGCGCAAGGTATACAGAGCTTTATAATTATGTAGATAAATGATTGTATACATGTAGATTATATACATAACTGATATATATATATATATATATATATATATATATATATCAGTTGTGTATATAATCCACATGCATACAATCATCTCAGTGAAGCACATTTTCAAAAGACATATGTCTACGTTCATCCATTGACTTTTTACAACTTTTTACAAATACTTTTTTGTGAATAAAAACATTCAACAAATTCTTATTAAACTGTTTTATTATTTTTCCCAGCCTCAGCAGGGGTTGAAACTGCGTTCTTTCAATCTTCGTGGTTCGCCTCGTTGAATGCAAACAGATGACAATCTAATGCTGAAACAATTTTTTTTATGCTTCTTCAAGAACTAGACTTTAATCAAGATTTATATCGACGAACCGAAACATTATAAACACCTTGCTCTACTTTGTACTTATACCCAGATTGTGTGAACAAAAAAAAGTATCTGCGAATAATTTGTCAGCCATCAAGTAGACAGAAGCGACTTTTAGCTGACTGTAGTTGTTTCAGGGTGGAAGCACAAGCAGTCTTCAAAAATACAAACCATGCATACAAAACCATACTTATTAGTGTGCTTAGATTCTCCGTATTACTATTCTTATCGTGAGTTTTATTTTTACAACGTTTCGGTCGATGTAACCTCCGATCTTCTTCCTGTATATCTTGTCCAACTAAAAACTCTTTCTGTCGAACTCGAGAATCTGTGTGGAATCTGTGTGGAATATATATTTCCTCCGCCCTCCTCGCACCCCCTGACCTCATTCACTCTTTCATCCCAAAATAGCGAACATTTCTGTAAAAGTCTGAGGAAGCTACAGACGGCAAAAAAAAAGCGGCCGAGTAGTTGAAACAATAATGTAACTTAACAGAAAGATACGGTAATAAAAAATAAAACGCATATTTGCTCTACAACAGTATTGATCGCTTTCTTCAGTTTTTATTAATTACCATCTCCACTATATATATATATATATATATAAATGAGCTAACCAGTAAAAATAAATATTTATTTATACGAACTTTTGCTAAAATTCTTTCCTCTGAAGAGTAGAGCCTTGAAACTCCATGGAATAAGGAACATTTCACCTTTACTTCGTATTCCTTGTCTTGAATAAATCCAAATGTACAATATCTTGACTTTTTTACTCTCTCTCTTTCTCTCTCCCTCCCTCTCTCTCTCTCTCTCTCTCACACACACACACACACACACACACACACACACACACATATACATATATATATATATATATATATATCGAAATAAGACGAAACTTTGATGAACACATAACTCGGTATGTTCCTTTTTATTTCTCTATTTTGTCCAAATACTATTTCCATTATTCTCAGCATATATACATATATATATATATATATATATATATATATATATATATATATATATATATATATATATATATATATATATAAAGAAAGAAAGATAGATTGATAGATAGATAGATAGATAGATATGTATCCATTACAAATAACACCCAATCTGAGAATTCTTCCTTCAAACTCCTCGGCCTAACATTCACCGACAATATGAACTGGAACAAATACATTGAGGACATTGCAAAAGCTGCTGCAAAGAAGGTTGGTTCCCTCTATCGAGGTAGAATACAACTCACACCAGAGAGTATCTCTACAAGGCCACTATTCACCCATGCATAAAGTATTATTGCCACATCTGGGCCGATGCATCCATCACTTGTCTTTTCCTCTTGGATAGTATCCCCCCCACCCCAAAAATAGTCCTCAATCTAATAGATCCACTTTGTCAACTAAGCTTCAACCCTCGTTCCATCGCCGCAATGTTGCATCTCTGTGACTGTTTTATGAATAGTTTAATGGAATGTGCTCTGATGAACTTGTTGCATTCTGTCCCCGTCGACGTACATATCCTCGACATATTCGCTTAGCAACAAAATCACACCCCTTTCACTGTTGATTTCCCTAAATGCCAGAAAGCTTTCTATTTTAAGAGTTTCTTTCCCTCGAATGACAAAACTTTTGGAATTCCCTTCCTGCTACCTGCTTCCTAACTGTACTGATATGCAGAAGTTTAAATGTAAGGTAAACTAACATCTCGTTAACCTTACATGGGCATTTTATGAGTTCAGGTTCAAATGAATAGCTACAGCAGGAGTTGTAATACACACTACTAAAGCCTGATTGTCACAGCTGGTGAATTTCAAAATGCCATCTGGGCGTGAGGACACATTAGAAGAACGATATGCAGTAAAATTCTGTTTAAAACTTGGAAAAAATGAAGCGACTGAATTGACGCATCAAGACGCCTTTCGTCCTTTTCTACAATTTTGACACCTTAGCAGAAATTTTGATTAACTAAAAACTCAGAAAAGGAGAGCCAGAAAAATACAATTAGTTGACCTGCCTCGCGCTTCTCTTCAACCTTGCGTCTTGGAAGAGATGGAGACAAACAGATAGACAGAGATGGTGAGTTTTATAAATTAGATTTGGGAATTGTAAATTAAGATTTAAATTGGAGAATTAAAAAAAAAAGAACACACGATTGAATAAAAGTATTTGATTTGTTATTTAGTTTGGGTTGGATAAAATTCAATCTGAATTGTTTATGAATTTCTAAAAAGAAAAGATGCTGATGACAAGAATAAATTATTTATTAATTCCTAAAAAGAAAAGATGGTGAGGACAAGAATAATTATTTATGAATTCCTAAAAAGAAAAGATGATGATGACAAGAATAATTATTTATGAATTCCTAAAAAGAAAAGATGATGATGACAAGAATAATTATTTATGAATTTCTAAAAAGAAAAGATGCTGATGACAAGAATAATTATTTATGAATTCTAAAAAGAAAAGATGCTGAGGACAAGAATAATTATTTATGAATTCTAAAAAGAAAAGATGCTGAGGACAAGAATAATTATTTATGAATTCCTAAAAAGAAAAGATGCTGATGACAAGAATAATTATTTATGAATTCTAAAAAGAAAAGATGCTGATAACAAGAATAATTATTTATGAATTTCTAAAAAGAAAAGATGATGATGACAAGAATAAATTATTTATGAATTTCTAAAAAGAAAAGATGCTGATGACAAGAATAATTATTTATGAATTCTAAAAAGAAAAGATGCTGATAACAAGAATAATTATTTATGAATTTCTAATAAGAAAAGATGCTGATGGCAAGAATAATTTTGTTATGAATTTCTAATAAGAAAAGATGCTGAGGACAAGAATAATTATTTATGAATTTCTAAAAAGAAAAGATGCTTAGGATAAGAATAATTATTTATGAATTTCTAAAAAAAAAAGATGCTGAGGACAAGAATAATTATTTATGAATTTCTAAAAAGAAAAGATGCTGATGACAAGAATAATTATTTATGAATTTCTAAAAAGAAAAGATGCTGATAACAAGAATAATTATTTATGAATTTCTAATAAGAAAAGATGCTGATGGCAAGAATAATTTTGTTATGAATTTCTAATAAGAAAAGATGCTGAGGACAAGAATAATTATTTGTGAATTTCTAAAAAGAAAAGATGCTTAGGATAAGAATAATTATTTATGAATTTCTAATAAGAAAAGATGCTGATGACAAGAATAATTATTTATGAATTTCTGAAAAGAAAAGATGCTGAGGACAAGAATAATTATTTATGAATTTCTAAAAAGAAAAGCTGCTGATGACAAGAATAATTTTTTATGAATTTCTAAAAAGAAATATGCTGAGGACAAGAATAATTATTTATGAATTTCTAAAAAGAAAAGATGCTGATGACAAGAATAATTATTTATGAATTTCTAATAAGAAAGATGCTGAGGACAAGAATAATTATTTATGAATTTCTAAAAAGAAAAGATGCTGATGGCAAGAATAATTTTGTTATGAATTTCTAATAAGAAAAGATGCTGAGGACAAGAATAATTATTTATGAATTTCTCATAAGAAAAGATGCTGATGACAAGAATAATTATTTATGAATTTTTAAAAAGAAAGATGCTGATGACAAGAATAATTATTTATGAATTTCTAAAAAGAAAGATGCTGAGGACAAGAATAATTATTTATGAATTTCTAAAAAGAAAGATGCTGATGACAAGAATAATTATTTATGAATTTCTAATAAGAAAAGATGCTGAGGACAAGAATAATTATTTATGAATTTCTAAAAAGAAAGATGCTGATGACAAGAATAATTATTTATGAATTTCTAATAAGAAAAGATGCTGAGGACAAGAATAATTATTTATGAATTTCTAAAAAGAAAGATGCTGATGACAAGAATAATTATTTATGAATTTCTAATAAGAAAAGATGCTGATGACAAGAATAATTATTTATGAATTTCTAAAAAGAAAGATGCTGAGGACAAGAATAATTATTTATGAATTTCTAAAAAGAAAGATGCTGAGGACAAGAATAAATATTTATGAATTTCTAAAAAGAAAGATGCTGATGACAAGAATAATTATTTATGAATTTCTAATAAGAAAAGATGCTGATGGCAAGAATAATTATTTATGAATTTCTAAAAAGAAAAGATGCTGATGACAAGAATAATTATTTATGAATTTCTAAAAAGAAAAGATGCTGATGGCAAGAATAATTTTGTTATGAATTTCTAATAAGAAAAGATGCTGATGGCAAGAATAATTATTTAATAATTTCTAATAAGAAAAGATGCTGATGACAAGAATAATTCTATAACTTTATTTAAAAAAAAAGCAAACGTTTCCCTGTTATATAGTGATGATTAGGTGAATTTTGGATTTCACTTGATTGAAGATACAAACACTCCTTCTCCGCCGTGTGTTACGTGTAGTCAAATGATTTCTAATAGAACAAGTGAAGTATGCATGGTCCTCCGTGAGTGCACAGTGACGAGGTATAAAAATGACTAAGTTCAGCATTTGCCCTCACTATTTAGCCCCAAAAGTCCCTAGGGGAGTCAAATCCTGGTGAAACTGGATAAACGATCCAGTTCTAGGCCGTAACATATGCAAATTTAAGTTCTGCACAATGCAAAAAAAAAAGAAAGAAAAAAAGGACTAAGCCCATCATTTGCCCTCTTCCATTCAGCCGCAAAAGTCCCAAGACTTTAACATATTTAAATTTGAGCTCAGCACCATGCAAAACTGCTAAATAGACATACATAGAAAATTTTGGACAAATATGGTAAAATAGTCCCAAAAATGGAGTGTTTTTATTAGCCTTAAAAGAGCCCTTGGGGGCACACCCAAGAGTTATCACGAAGTATAGACAAACAAAATTATATAGAAATCAGTTAGTTACAACTTTTCAGAAAGTTTTATAAAAATCCAAGGCATCATTTTTTTTAATAAGCACAAAAGTGTTAATTTTAGCAATTTTAACCTGAAAGGCACCCCTGGGGGTGGGGGCAACAAAAGTTTTCCCGGAAAATCCGTTCTGTTACTTTTTTAACTCATATCATGATTGATGTTTGTCCAAAATTTCCAAAAAAATCCAAAGCGTAGTAATTGAGAAAAGTGCGGACAGACGGACGGACGGACGGACGAACGAACAGACGAAAGATCAAGGGTGAATTTACACTTTCACCCTCCTTCTGTCAGGGGATTAATAATGGTTTCAAGTAAGATGAAAGCACACTAATTTTCCTAACTTTCAAACTAAACTTTATCATTTTACTAGCAGGCCGCTCGGCATTGCTTGGTCATCAAATACGCTTAAATATGATATTTTGATTAATGCAGATTTCTTATTTCTTATTTCTTCTTCTTCTTCTTCTTCTTCTTCTTCTTCTTCTTCTTCTTCTTCTTATTATTATTATTATAGTGGACCCAATACATAGTAATGATTTAAAACGTTAAATAAATAAATAAATAAATAAAGACAGAAATAAATCGTGCGCCACCATCAAGAATCGAAACCAAAACGTTTAGCTTACGATTTACCTTTTCCTTTGACATTAATGCCTGAGCTATGAAGATATGTTTGCTGCAAGGCTAAAAATTAAAACATGAACCAATAGCTATTACATTGCGCATGCTTATTCGTAAATATAAAATTTCGCATGGGTTCGAATACCCTATATGTTTGGTTTCATGTCTGTAAGCCAAAAACTGTCAGAGGAGTTTGGTAGACAAATTTTTTAAACATATATATATATATATATATAGAGAGAGAGAGAGAGAGAGAAAGAGAGAGAAAATAAAAAAGGAACAAACCGTATAATGTGTTCACCAACGTTTCGTCTTTATTTCGAGACTTCCTCTGGGTGAATGAAATTAAGAAACCAAAAAATATACCAGTACAAAATATTTGAAAAAGTTTCACGTGCACAGTGTGGCGCAGTTCTATTTAAGAGAAACGGAAAATTGATGTTGGAAAATCAAAAAGGAAGGGGGGCTGGCGCTGTTAAATAGAACTGCGTCACACTGTGCACGTGAAACTTTTTCAAATATTTTGTACTGGTATATTTTTTGGTTTCTTAATCTCATTCACCCAGAGGAAGTCTCGAAATAAAGACGAAACGTTGGTGAACACATAATACGGTTTGTTCCTTTTTTATTTTCTCTATTTTGTCGGAATACTATTTCCATTATTTTCATCATATATATATATATATATATATATATATATATATATATACGCATACATAATATATATAGAAAGAGGTTTTTGTTTACTATAAGCTTTTTATGCAAATATTACGCAAGTATAAATCATGTAGAATGAATATAATCACACGTAATGGTTTACTTAAGATGATCATCCCATAAGAAAACCGAAAAAATTTATTGGGAATTAAAATGAATGTTTAGAAATACGCTAATTAGCTAGATCTTTTGCAGACAAATGCAATTCCACGGCCCATATGCACTAAAGTTGAATTTTCTTTTTAAATAAATAGAAAAAAAGGGGGTTTTAATATGAATATCAACACACACACACACACACACACACACACACACAGAAATAAAATAAAATAATAATAAAACAATTATACGCGTATAGATTGCAGGAAACTATAAATACAAAATATTGATTGCTTTTTTTTTGGGTGATAAGGGGCCCATGAGAATATAGAGTTCAATAGTGGATCCCCATGTTCTAAAAGTTTGGGAGCATTCAACATCTATATTAGACGAAGGCGATTAGATTGAAGGCGATTCAATCAAAGGTGAGAAATGTGTTTGCGTGAGGACACTTCTCAACCTATATACTCAACGAGTTTTTGATCTACATATTTGGAATTTGGTATATAGCGTACTCAGACATGCGGAAAACAATTAAATCGGTTTTCATACGAAAAAAAAAATGGCTGCTAAGGAGTCAGAATTTAAAAATTGGTACGTGAGAGTCATACAATTTTTATCTGTAAACTGTTTCACGAATGCGCTCGCGTGAATATTTCACATGACAGATTACATATTGAGAATAGGTAGGTTTAAAAACACTTTCTGGAGCACATGTCAAGCTAGCCTAATGGTTATCGTACTTGATTCGCTGCCTTTCGGTTTTTGGTTTCGATCTTGGCTCGAGTATCTTTTTTTACTTACAAAAAGTGAACTGTTAAAAAAAAACAAAAAAAAAACCCTGTAATATTTGCATGCACATGTCTCCGATTTTTTTTGTTTTTTTTTTCAGTTAAAAAAATTTATTTTTAAAGGAATATAACGTTACGTTTAATGTAGGCTGACACAAAAAAAACGGGCCTAAGAAACGAGAGCTAATTAGAATTGGGGCCCGTTTCTTTTGGGCCACCCTGTACCTACGGTATTTCTGTAGATAATAATTCTGCATTAATTGAAATATAATATTTACGCGTATTTTATGACCGTGCAACGCCGGGCGGCCTGCCAGTATATCTATGAATCTATTACCATTAATTATCCCTAAATACCTAACATTATTGCATATGGATAAGAGGAACGCGGAACAGATGTCCAAATATTTAAAATTTGCAATAGAAGAATGTTTTTATTCACCTCCCCTCGTAACCAACTCTTCAGCATATCCTTGCAGCTTATGGATGCCTTCTCATCAACAGAAAGAACACGCATGCGCCGAGCTATACAATTGGGAATACGCATGCGTGAACGCGTACCAAGGATGTTTACAAACAGTTATGTAGCTCTTTAAGCATACAGAGCAAGTGAGACAGGCACAGCAGGTATTCAACATAAAAAAGGGCTTAATCCGGCCTTGATCGATTTTACACATATTTTTAAAGCTGTTTTTGACCTCTCCTAGGGAAATGGATTTTATTATTAAATAGATTCTGTTATCAGTTTAATCAGCCCCCTTCATAATTTTTTGTTATTTCATATCTGCGTCGCTTTTCATGTGAACATCGTTCGATTTAAAAAAAATTTCGAAACCTTTGACAAGTTTTAAAATAGTTTTTGTTTTGTTTGTTTATGTTTCGGAGTTTCTTTTATGAGGATTGATAAGGAACTTTGGCGTAACGGATAAAAGTGCTAAGTTAATGATTTCTTAGTGGCAGTGTTTTAAAAGTTGAAGGTTTGTATCTTAGATGTAAAAAGTTTTATTTCAAACAGGCGGAAAATAATAAAGCAAATTATATATATAAAAACAAAAGGTAAAAAAAGAAGAAAAATTGCACCTCGTGCTTGAAAGAAAACAAAGTCTGCACTGAAGGAAACGGACGTGAAAAGCGAAAATACTAAAGCAAATATATATATATATATATATATATATATATATATATATGTGTGTGTGTGTGTATATATATATATAGATATATATATATAGATGGTTTTCTAACGAATGATAAAAAAATATTTTTTTGTATAGTTTTAAAGGTTAAAAACTTCAAAGACTATATATATATATATATATATATATATATATATATATATACTTCTAATATTATATAAAAAGTTTTTTTTTCTGTGTGTAAATTCGTTTTCTATGGACTCGAAAACTGCTTGGCCGATTTTTAAGAAATTTTACGCGAAGGTACTTTATGTACCTGGCAGTGTTCTTATATAGGTTTTGTATCGAAATGTATTCGATAAATATCTTAATTGATAATCAAAATAATCCAATGAAAGAAGAAACAGGCGATTTTGATCGAAGTTAACACCTTACACAGCCTAACATCACAAGTGCATTTGAAAAGTTTTATTACCGCAAGTAACGTCAGACATATAAAATCAAGAGTAGGTTCTTTAATACGACAAAAGCATGTTCTAAATCAGTGGTTCTCAACCTTTTTTTTACTCATGGACCCCTTTTCCCTTCTTTTTATCTTGGTGGACCCCTTCATAACTATTGGTCATAGGACAATCTTCTATTTTTCACTAATATAAATTTTGAGGTTTTAATAATCAAAGAAATATTATATAATTAAGCTTTATTTTTAAATGAAAACTAATTTAATGCAAATAAAGTATTCTACAACAACTATAATAATTATGATAATAATGATAGTAAGTAATAATAATAATTTTGTGGACCCCCAGAAATATTCAATGGATCCCTAGGGTCCATGTGGACCATGGTTGAGAACCCCTGTTCTAAATGAATAGCTTTGTTTAGAGCATAACAGAAGCATGATACTTGCCTTTTGCATTTCAAACTTACATTCAAGCCATTATATAAAATAATTTTAGAAAATCAACAGTAGGTTCTCTACAGTGAAATGTAGCCTATAATGTATTGTTCACTAAGTCACTGCGGGGGGGGGGTGAAGCTTTCTCCCGATGGATCCCCGACTAGAGCAAGTAACATTTGATTTGATTGGAAAATGGACGATTTAATCCATGTTGATGACAGTAAAAATATGGGCGTGTGACACATTCGTTGATCATCATTCAACCCTGAGCAACGTCGAGTCCCCCTGCTAGTTGTAAATATAAGAAGAATAGCTAAAACTAGAGCGATTTCAAAGATGCTGAAGAGATGAGAGAAAATCATATTTTATTAGTATAGTGCATATGAGCGCATGGGGAGTATCATCAACAGCGAAGGATACCTGGCTGCGAAGAGATTAGCAGCCACAGCAGCAACCAAAAAAGGCATATGCAAATTAGGAACTGTGCGCAAGAACGAAAAGGAAAAAAAAAGAAGAAAAATGCACCTCGTGCCCGAAAGAGAAACAAAGTCTGCACTGAAGGAGACGGACGTGAAAAGCGAAGCTGAGAATAGCAGGTTGTGCCCAGCATGCGGCCGGAAGAAGGAGACACGCGATCTAAAATGGAAAGATTGCAGCGAGAGACTTTTGAAGTTGTGTCAAAAGTAATGGCACTAAAAGCTTTTGTTAAAAAAGAAAAAAATGCTGACCCGGATATTATTTATTTATTTCCGGTTTTATTTTTGTGAATTACCAAAGTAAAGTGTAAGATAGCCGTTATAAAACTAAAACAAGGAAAAGCTATTTATTGTAGTTCAAATGTTAGCATAACAGACAAAAATGCTGGTCTGGCGTGGAAAAAAACTTTTAACGTTGTTATTCAGTCTTTAGTCGCATGCAAGCCACTCTATAAGTCACTCCGTCGGTCGGTCGGTCTGTCGGTCAGTCTGTCTGTAACACTTTTGTGCTTGACCTTTTTTGTTAAGATCAAAGGTCTGTTGTTAATAGATGCTGTTCTTAGCTTTTTATGTTTTCCTTAGCCTTTTGGCCAAGATAAAGTGTAGTATCTGTTCCGGCAGATACTGCAAGCAAAGACCATATGTGGGGGCAACCCCACATATCAGACCTTGGTCAATGTAGGGGCAACCCTTCATACCAATTGTCACTATCCAGCTCCCCTACTCCCCGGGGAGTTGGTCCCCATTTCCCCTTCACTCCTCACATTAAAAATCGGCCTTGTGCCTAATTTGCTCGGTGGGGGAGCAAATAAATACCAACCCCTCATACCAATTGTCACTATCCAGCTCCCCTACTCCCCGGGGAGTTGATCTTCATTTCCCCTTCATTCCTCAAATTAAAGATCGGCCTTGTGCCTAATTTGCTCGGTGAGGGAACAAATAAATACCCTTTTCTTGTCCTTTTGGCCAAGATCAAAGTGTAGTATCTGTTCCGACAGATGCTGCAAGCTATGACTAGCTATGACTAGCAAAGACCAGATGTGGGGGCAACCCCACATGCCTGACCATTAACCAGCTCCCATTTCCCACCTCTCGGGAGCTGGTCCCCTTTTTCCCTTCCCCCTCTCTTCACTCCTCACATTAAAAATCGGCCTTGTGCCTAATTTGCTCGGTGGGGGAGCAAATAAATACCATCTGTTCCGACAGATACTGCAAGCTATGACTAGCAAAGACCAGATGTGGGGGCAACCCCACATGCCTGACCATTAACCAGCTCCCATTTCCCACCTCTCGGGAGCTGGTCCCCTTTTTCCCTTCCCCCTCCCTTCACTCCTCACATTAAAAATCGGCCTTGTGCCTAATTTGCTTGGTGGGGGAGCAAATAAATACCATCTGTTCCGGCAGATACTGCAAGCAAAGACCATATGTGGGAGCAACTCCACATATAAGACCTTGGTCAATGTAGGGGCAAGCCTTCATACCAATTGTCACTATCCAGCTCCCCTACTCTCCGGGGAGTTGGTCCCCATTTCCCCTTCACTCCTCACTTTAAAAATTAGCTTTGTGCCTAATTTGCTCCGTGGGGGAACAAATAAATACCGCTTTTCTTGGCCAAAAGGACAAGATCAAAGTGTAGTCTCTACATGCTGCACTTACTGTGATATAAAGTGGGGGATCACTTTTCTGTATTAATTTAATGTATGATTACCCACTTTACAACTAGTCAGTCTCAAAGACATTCAAGTCATTCTTCAGGTCATTCAAATTGTTTTTGAAGGATTCCAGTTATTTCTTAAAGCATTCAAGTCATTCTTAAGTTCATTAAAGTCATTCTAAGTCATTTACTTTTTATTTATTTAAGTCATTTCAGCCCAATTTTCGGTCATTTTAGTTTATCTTAAAGAATTTAATGTCAATCTTACATTCACGCATTCATTCATTACACGAGAACACGCGACTAATGGCTATCGGCCTTGTTAAAATAGACCAAACATTGTATTTTCGCAAAGAAAATAAAACCTCGACAGGAACTTCTTAGATGAAAGAAAAAGTTACGTTTATGAATTTGGATTCATCAGACAACAGTTCTCATCTGTAGTATCACTTTCTCAACGTTTCGGTCGATGCTACCTCCGACCTTCTTCAGGTGTATCTTCTCAAACTCGGGAATATTTCTGTGGAACTCGGGGGGTTTGGACTGAATTTCGAACGGAACCCTTTATTTACTTCAACGGGGGTAGCATGCTCTTGTTTCGTCAGCCATGACTGGATAGAGGTCATGAGTAATTCGCAGTTGTAGTTTTCGATCGCCCACACTGAGGATTGAACCTTCAACCTGCAGGGGAATATCGCTTTCACAATTGATTTTCTAAGTACTCTAATTAAAATTTTGTTTTTATTTGGGAGTCACCACTTATCAAGGCCCGAAGTCGGCTCGAGAAGACTTAAGGAATGAATGGTTGTAGTGTAATTATTGTTAATGGTGTAAATTACGTAGAATTTGATTATTTATGGAGACAGCTCAACAAGAACTTGCATTGGATTTGAAGGCTACTGTGTTGTATTCAACCAGGAAGCAGGCCAGCGGAACAGTGTTCTGCAGTCCAGCAGCTCTGGGAAAGAAGCTTTGTTGATGGAATCTGCGTTTAGATTAAGACAGAGTTAGAGTGTGGGAGAAATCGTATATATGTAGTATAGGAGACGGTTCACAAAGTGGGACGGAGACGTATGACGGGGACGTGACGACATATTACGGAGGCTGATATAGGTGAAGAGATATGTAATGGATGGTTCATTTTAAATACAGAGGGGGAGATGCATTATTGATGAGGGGGATACAGTCACATTTTGGAAGGGGTTTCATATAACGTTCATTATACAAGACGATGGCCGAAAAACCACATTACCTTGCGGTTACATAACAATTTGAAGACATTTATTTCCAGTTGGTGATGGAATGATGAGAATCCGATGCTGCGTTAGACGGCTACATTTTGTTTTCTTTCCACTTCGCTTCCTGAAAAAGCTCAGGTTAACTCCCTCTCTCCTCTCTCAACTGCCAACTCTGACTGTTTTCAACTCTAACTCTAAATCTGACTGATCTCGACCACTAAATTGACTGAATATATTGGATCTATATTTCTTTGTGACTTCAGAACGTGACCAAACATATGAATGGAATACATATGGACATCGCCTATGCTTCCAACACGTGTTCTGGTGACAAAAAGAACATTCGTTAATTTCCATTGTCCCATTCTACCTGCTCTGACTTTTGTTGAATAGGTATTTCTACTATAATGGACAATTTACTGCATTCCTGGAATCGCATCTAATGACAATATGTATTCATTTTAACTTTTAATACTGAGTTCGATTCCAGCATTCTACTTTAATGATAATTATCTTCGACACTAATTACTTCGTTTTTCTACCTATCGGGAGCTGCCCCCTTCAATATATACCAAAATGATGTTCTCTTTCATTAATTCAACTTTAATTAAAACTTTTGACAGCAATAGTTATACAAAATCAATAAACATTTTTCGAATTTTAATCTCTTTAAAGCATTTTTTTTACACAGGAATCACCACTTATCAAGGCCCGGAGGCCACTCGAGGATAAGGGTTAATGGGTATACATTAGTCAATGTGATTATAGCGTAATATACATAAGTAGTGGGAATTTTGTAAATTGGATTATTTAGGGGGACGGTTCATCAAGAACTTGTTTACATTGGACTTGAAGACAATCAGATTGTAGTCAGCTGGAAAGCAGGCAATCGGAAGAAAGTTCCACAAGCGTGCAGTTCTAAGTAAGAAGCTTTGTTCATGGAATCTACATTTAGGTTTAGGCACAGATAAAGAGTGTGGGAAATTATTGATAGTGGTTTTGGCTAGACGAGTGTTTCTTGTGAAAGTCTGGCGAGGGGTGACCATAGATTGAAGTTCAGATGAGCACTTGCCATGAAAATAACGATAAAGCAGAGACAGGCTCGCAACGTCTCTTCTGTGGGAAAGAGGTTGCAGGGAGGAGAAAAGGGGCATCCCCCACTAAGCTACGAATCTATTTTGTCAAGGCAGGATAAGCTGCTTCTGTTACACGAATGATGCGGTCTAAGCCGGGCTGACATGCTAGTATATATATGTGTATAGGTGTATATACATATATGTATGTTCATGAATTAAAATGTGGCATGCGTCTGCGGATGAAATGTCAGAAATTGACAAGCCAAACGGGAATTGCTTCAATATTTCTCACAAATATAAACACACCTTGTTATTGTTATGAAAAATGTAACAGAAATGAATCTGGTTATGTGGATGTTTTGAAAAGATTGACAGGAAAAAGTGACAGAAGGAAAAAGACTGCAGTTGGAGATTTGATTGTCAACCGAGTGGACGCCACGATAATTCTCTCTGTCGCTCTCCCCCTCTCTCTCTCTATCTACCATAAGCAAGAACAACAGGAGAAATAAAAAACGGACTGTTGCTTACACCAATGGTTGTTGTGCTTTGAATTCTTAAAAAGTTTTATAATATAACACTTCTAGCAGCTCCTGCCCAGATGTGGCAACATTACTCCATTGTTGGCCGTACTTGGCTTTTATATAGGTAGAGAATTGCATCAGGAGTAAGATATCTATTGGAGCTGTAGAAGCATCCCACCATTTTTCTAGCGATCTTGGCAATGGATATTAGTGGGTTATGGGGAATACTGCCATACCAGCGGCATTCACACTAGGCGGGTTGAATCGGCTTCCTCCGGAAATATGAAATTCCCCAATCGCATGAATGTTTTGGTCAGGGGTTTTAGCAATTTTTTTGCAGAGAGGTGTCGACGTCCTCCTGCATACAGCGCCTAGTATTCTAATATTGTCACCCAGCTGGTACTGACCAGACTCTATAAGATAGATGCTACCTGGTAAACTATAAAGGTTAAGATTCTACGATGACTTAAATAAACAAGAAACGTCCATATTAACCAATAACGAATTAAATCCATTAAATTTATTTGCCCACATTCACACAGAACTCCATCATAATCTCTTCCCCGTCAACAAGTAAGAGCTTAATTTCTTTTTAAAGTGTACGTTATATTTAAGTTGTCCAAACACACAGAAGTCGAACCAGTATATCACGTGATTATATTATTATTATATGGGAATTATATACATAAACTGCACCTACCACTAGTTTCTCACTCTTAGACAGAGTCCCAAAACAGGCTCAAATCTAATAGATCACGCAGTCGTCAAAGATCCAACCTCTGTCTCAGCGTCAATAAACTCATAGCACGTGCCCATCGAGGTCCATACTCCCGATTAACCCGACAAGCAGTAAAGTCCTACCCCTTCACTGCCGAGGAAATTGTCCACACAAAGAAAACAACGCTGCAGCTTCATTAAAAATGTTTTATCATAAATATTAATTTAGATAACTTGATTATGTAGTAGCGCTGACGTATATTCAATGTAGCCGCCTTCAGCCTCGATCACCGCATCGCAACTGGGAGTATGCCTTTTACACAAGTGCCAGCAGGAGCCCGGCGAACACTCGGCGAATGGTGGTGTGTGAGGTTAGGTTGTTGATGTCCTCGATGTATGACCTGACGAAGTAGTCCAACGGGTTCAAGTCGAGGAAGGAAGGGTGGAGAAGTAAGAGTAGGGTACAAAGTCGTCGCACTCCTTCTGAAGCCAAGCCTGGGTCTCTTTGGGCGTGAGCCAGCTCCGAGCCCTGCTACCACACTCAGGGTCTGCCAGCAGCCACCTGATCGCATCAGAGGATCACCACACTCTTCAACACATCCAGGTACATTCTGGTGTTGACTTTCAAGCCAACTTTGAAGATGTGAGGTAGCATGATGTGACCCTCACTTGAAAGACATCAAAGATCATAACCATGAGTCGTCTGATGCGTTGAGCTGTGTCTTCAAGCGTTGAACCGTCTGGATTTGTATTTTGAGGGTGCTGGCAATAGCTCTGTTGTCATAATTTGGATCGGTATAGAGCATGAGTTGTACAGCGGTGCAACTTCGATCTCACTCGTTAGAAAATTGTGTCACTTTCAGACATGTCAGAAGACTCCTATCGCTTTTGGGATTTGTACACAACTGGCCAACTAGTAGATGCAAATAAAAGAAAACTTTATATATCATTTAATTGGAATTTATTATTGAGATGAGTATTATTTATTAATTTATTGTATGATTGCGGACTATTATCCTCATTTTTTCTTAGTTGTTTTTTCACAATCGTGATGAGACGACAATAACTACGGAAGGCAGTAATTGCTGAGGTTACAGTTAGGAGATCCGGAGTTCCTATTCCGTCGCGGTTACCACCTGACGAAGGCCAGAGGAATAAATGCCGAAGAAGAAGAAGAAGAAGAAGAAGAAGAAGAAGAAGAAGGGGATAATAGTCTGCAATAAAATAAATTAAATTAAAAGAAAACCCGTTTTCATCAACCGGAAATGGAATCATGCCATCTGTTCTATAGGGACAATTTTATCGTTGCACTCTGTATTTTAATAATTTCTTTCCTCGGACTACAAGACCTAGGAATTCCCTCCCTGTTTCTTGTGTTCTTGTCTGTACTAACCTGCTGAAAATTAAATGTAATGTGACCAGACATCTCGCTGTTAAACTTCTCACAGTCTCCTGTTAAGACACGATCCCAAATAGTAGCCAGTTACGTTCTAAGTGGGAGTATACTCTGTTTAAGATGAAAAAAATTACCAACTAAATTAATAAATACTGAACAAACAATGTACAAGCTATTTAAAGTAGTAACATTTTATTTTATGATCCGATACGATTTGAATTCCGTCTTCCACAGAAGAAACGTTGCGGGCCTGACTTTGTTTTATCGTTATTTCCATGGCAAGTGCTCGTCTGAGCTCCAATCCCTAGTACCCCCTCGCCAAGCTTTCACGAAAAACACCCGTCTATCTGACACCACTGTCAGTAATTTTCGCCACTCTTTATCTGTGCCTACATCAAAACGTAGATTCCATGAACAAAGCTTTTTTCTTAGAACTGCACGCCTGTGGGATTCTCTTCCGTTTGCCTGTTTTCCACCTGATTACAACTTGGATGTCTTCAAGTCCAACATAAACAAATTCCTGATGAATCGCCCCCTTAAGTAAGACACTTTATCAAATCTCCAATACTATCGATTACTACGATATTATCCCATTGATTACTGTACACACAATAACCCTTATACTCGAGTGGCTTCCTCCATGTAAAAAAAACAAAAAAAAACGATTTCGTAAGATGCAACTTGTATTCAATGAGTTAAATGCCTACCATACCCTTCCATTTCGTTCATAATCCATCCACAACTTTCCATCATTTTTAAAGTTGGATAAAGAGTCTCCTTGCTGCTTCGGTTGATTGGAGACTGGATAGAATGTACCAGTCAATAATTCGTTCTTGATAATCAGCTCGACAGTTGTAAGGCAAGGAATTGGTCTAGTACCTGTGTGACTGAGGTACACCACTTGCATATTACCTAGGATTTCATCCTGCCAGTCCTTTCCACCCGGCTTTCGGGTGGTGTAAGTTTATCGCTTGATGCCTGAGGCTCCGGGGAATGCTGAGGCAATTTTTGCTAGACAAGAGTGCCCTTCCTTTATGGGAGCTTGCTTGACATATTCATTTTCCCGACCTTGTGTCACATCTTGCTGAGGTGGGCAGCAAGTAAATATCTCTCATACAAGTGGAGGAGACACACCACATTTGACATCATCAAAACTTAAGATATGCGTATGTCAGTTTACAAAAGAAAAGGAGGAAAAAAACTCTTTTGATGTTAAAGCATTAAAAATATATCGACAAAAAAAAGAAATCATTTAAAAATATAATAAATAAATAAAAAAAAAATGATAGCAAAAAGTTGAATCCTTTTGGAAGGCATATTGTTATGTGTAGTTGATTTCAGCTGTCTATTCCCCGGTTTGAGATGTGGGTTGGAAGAGAGGTGGATTATAACAATCAAAGTGGCGGGTATGCTTGGCATTTTCCCAAATGAAGTTGTTTTGTAATAGGTTCGTGAAAGATGTTCTTTTTGTCGTGCAACAGATGGATCCAATATAAGAGATAGAGGTTCATATATATATATATATATATATATATATATATATATATATATATATATATATATATATATATATATATATATATATATAATCAATTTGAGGTTGCTATTTTCCAAAGGTAGGGTAACCAGTGAAATATAACGAGGTTCATACAAGAGTCCTCAATACAGAAGTAGAGCAGGTTACATTTGTCTTTACATAAGCAGTAGTTTGCTGCTACACAGTCATGAGCATGTTTCGGTCTACCAGTATTTACTAACTAGAGACCTCATCAGGCAACAACCCTTATTTTCGAAAACGGAATTCTAAATCCGTTTTCGAAAATAAGGGTTGTTGCCTGATGAGGTCTCTAGTTAGTAAATACTGGTAGACCGAAACATGCTCATGACTGTGTAGCAGCAAACTACTGCTTATGTATATATATATATATATATATATATATATATATATATATATATATATATATAGAGAGAGAGAGAGAGAGAGAGATTTAAATAAATGTTTGGAAGTACAGAATTTATATACAGTTTTGAATAAAATAGGCGGAAGTTTCTCAACAGCTCTTTCGGCTATCATCTCATCAGGAGAAAATCGATAGCGTACAAAATAATATTATGTCGAAAATAAAGAGTTCTAATGGGGAACTTATTGAATGGGCCAAAAGTACGGGGAAACTAAAATAAATTTATTAATGTTAAAAAAAAAAATATTAACGTTGACACTAGAACTCTTTATTTCTGACATAATATTATTCTGTACGCTATCGATTTTCTCCTGATGAGATGATAGCCGAAAGAGCTGTTGAGAAACTTCCGCCTATTTTATTCAAAACGATATATATATATATATATATATATATATATATATATATATATATATATATATATATATATATATATATACATTATTTTATAATAGTCACTTTGTGTTTGTATGTGTGTGAGTTCTTCCTCATAGGCTCCGTACAAAAATTCAGTCAATAAGTATCGAAAATGGGGAAAATTCGATCTTAAAATATATCTTTCTTCTCTGATACATAAAAAGAATTTTTACGGGGGAATAGTTTACGTTACACCGGTTTAACCTTGGTCCGCATAACGTAAAATATTCCCCATGTAAAAATTCTTCTTTTTTTTAATCTATAAGAGAAGAAAGACTATTTTTTAAGATTTTCATACACAAATATCAGCTGACGTGATATTGTAAACAAACACAGACGGAATTTGATGATCTACATTATCATTTTTAAATTTTTCTTAGCTAATTAATCTACTAGGCAGCATATTCCTCGTCATATATAATAGTCAATAGCGGATTGATTTTATGATTATAATACACAATCTGCATAAATCAAAATATGTTTGAGCGTATTTACGACCGGGCAACGGCAAATAATAAAATAAGTTAACAAAACATAAGAATTGTTGGTACCCCATTCACATAAATATACATTCTTCTCTCCTTGGTATCGCTTAACCCATATGACAGCAACAACGATGGAGCTTTTACATATATATATATATATATATATATATATATATATATATATATATATATATATATATATATATATATATATATAAAAGCTCCATCGTTGTTGCTGTCACGAGCGCTTTCGATTCGTCCACAAATCATCATTAGGTGTTGAAGTAAAAGTCCGAAGGAGCGAAAATGAGAATTAAAAGTGAAAACTAAAATACGCAGTAAACGGGGATATGTTAAACTATATGTAGTGTATAAATTCAAATGCTCTATGGGAGAATGTAACTCTGAAAACAAAACATACATTGGGCATACAACGCCAACGTTGCCCGGCGAATAACTATGCATCTAATAATACTAGTGCATATATAAACATTTGATAAAAGTACATAACTGTCCGCCATCCAATTTTAGAAAGGTCCTCGTTGACAGCATAAAAATTATACATGAAAATAATATTAAAAAATTAAAAATTCTTGAAGCGTCATATATTAAAACCCTTCAACCCACTATAAATGATATTGCATTCGAGAAAAGCAGTAACGTTCTAAAATGTCTTGCGTAGTTCGTATTGGACGAACTTTGTTAACTGTGCCCACGAACTTGCTGATTTTAATACTTGAATTTTTAATTGACCTATATTTTTAATCGACTCTATATATTTTAACTTATAATTTAGCGTCACTATCTGATTATTTCGCTAATAGTCTTTCCTCTGATGAAAAGAATTTGCATTCTTCGAAACTCTGCGGATTAAGGATTACCTAGCTACAGCTTTGGAGTACTCTGGTTCTTTCTTAGAAGTGCACGTCTGTGGAACTCTGTTCCGTCTGCCTGTTTCCCACCTGACTACAGCTTGGATGTCTTCTAGTCCAACATAAACAAATTCCTCATGAACCGCCCCCTTAAGTAAGACACTTTTTCAAATCTCAACATTACCGTACTGTGCACGCAAACTTGGTAAACTTCTACTTTACAGCTCTGTTCGTATTATATATATATATATATATATATATATATATATATATATATATATATATATATATATATATATATATATATACAAGGTGAACCCCTCCCCCCAAAAAAACGGGCTCCAACTCTAATTAGGCCCCGTGTTTTGTCCGAATGAAATGAAACTTTGGTCATAACTAGTTTATTATATTCAAAACATCCCATCAAAACACTAGGGTCTTTGGCCTTTTTGTCTCCGTTCTACAGCATATGTTCTAGATGGCCTCCATTTAGCTTTTCTTTTTTTGGGTTCATCCTATATATATATATATATATATATATATATATATATATATATATATATATATAACAGGGTGACCCCCCAAAAAACAGAGGACATTCAATTGTTTTTCTGAGCATTTTACAATCAACGGACAAAAAGGCCAAAGACCCTAGTGTTTTGATGTGATGTTTTGAATATAATAAACTAGTTATGACCAAAGTTTCATTTCATTCAGACAACACACTCAGAAACGGGGCCTAATTAGAGTTGGGCCCGTTTTTTAGGGTCACCCTGTATATATATATATATATATATATATATATATATATATATATAAATATATATATATATATATGTACAGTATGTACAGTGATATGTATATTTATGCTGAGAGTAAACAGTCCAAAGCCACACATGTATTTATTTTACATTCACATTGTTTTATTGAAATATTGCGTCTTACACGTGTTTCATTGAATGGTAGAAATTCCAAAAACAAATCATAACTGATACATAAGTTCCTTGGAAAAAATGCACATTTTGTTTTTGATTAAAAAGGATAAATTTTATCGAAAGAAAATGGGAGCATTTAAAAATTATGAGAGAAAAAAGTATACAGTTACTATTATATAAAAGTAACTTTGTGTGTGTGTGTGTGTGTGTGTGTGTGTGTGTGTATGAGTTCTTTTCTCATAAATTCCCAAACGGCTGAGCTCATCGTTTCCAAATTTCACGCAAAGCTAATTTATATGTCTGGCAATGTTCTTAGATATGTTTTGTACAGAAATCCATTTTATAATTATCGTAAATCGAAAAAAAAAATCTGATGATAAAAATAGCTTTTCTCTTTCCTAGATAAAAAAAGAAGAATTTTTAAGGGGAATATTTTACGTTATACCGGCTAAGGGAGATAATAAAGTTTCAGCAAATAGTTTCTTCTTAAAAAATACAGATTTATAATAATAATAATAGTGGTAGAGCCTTCGACTACAGATCAAATGATTCTCTGTTTAAGTGCTAGGAAATAGTTCGAACATGAAAAAGAAATATGGTAAATCATAGTGTAGACACGTTTTACCGGAAGTGAAGATCAGCTGATCGGATCTGCGTGTGAGTCACGTGATCAGGTTAGCTGGAGTCAGGAGTTGGGGTTTGGACGTAAAGAAGAGCGGACGACTTAACAGGCCGTCCCCTCCCCCTTCATTGGGGGGCCGGAAGCTGACGTGTGTGACAATAAGATCTTGAAGAACTCCGCAAGCAGAGACATTCACTTTTCATTTTTCTGCGATCGGCACCTGTAAGGTAAATAAAAACTATAAAACCAATCATCGTCTTGGAGTGAATGAATATTCGTCCAAACAGGTTTCCAGTCTCCCCTCCAAGAACAAGATGAATTCTAGGTAGGCAAGACCAGCGACGCATAAAGTTAATGTATGTCCAAAATACATGTATCACACACACACACACACACACACACACACACACACACACACACACACACACACACACACACACACCCACACCCACACACACTCACACAACTGCATATGAACAATTAGATATGAATATATCACAAATAGACAACAACATTTAGACGATCATACAACGGTATCCTTTTATGATACCAACAATACAACATAAGCCAGTGTTTAACTCACTATTTTATTTTAATTTGTCTTTATTAATCAATTCAATTTACGATAAAAGCAAAAAGATATCATATAAAATCTCCGCAAATTATTTCTTCGTTTTCATATTTAAAAACTAAACATTAATCAGAAGTAACTTTTCCAAGCCTAAATATCAGCTGACGTGATATTGTAAACAAAAACAGACGGAATTTGATGAATGACATTATCATTAATATTGTTTTTTTTCTCTTTTTAATTCCTTTTGCGAATGAGTAAACTGAATAAATTATTCTTCGGAATATATAATATTCAATCGAGGATTGATTCTGTAATAATAGATACGCAATCTGCATTGTAATTGTCGGTATTTTTTTTTTTTTTTTTTTTGGAGATGAGGTGTTTTCATTGATTGAGATTGTCGGACTGACTTCCTAATCTTGGTTGTTATAGTCACAACGTTTTGCCCTCCGGCCTTCATCAGGTGTTTTGTATCGAACTGGGGAACCGTTTGTTAGGAGTCTCGAACCCAACCCTTCATTATTATTACGGGGGTACCGTGTTCGGACTCCAGCAAGGCTCTGGGACATAGTTGCTGATTCTCTGTTTTGAATGTTACTTTTCACTGCCTTCGTTCAGGATTGAACTCAGCACCTTTAGGTAACTATAAACTTTGATACAACGTCTAGGACCACTCGGCCATATATCACTAGGTACCCCAGTTCGATACAAAACACCTGATGAAGGCCGGAGAGCAAAACGGCCGAAACGTTGTGACTATAACAACCAAGATGAGGAAGTCAGTTTGACAATCTCAAGCAATCTGCACTAATTAAAATATTATGTTTAAGCATATTGTCCGATCAGGCAACGCCGGGCTGCCATTGAGTATACATATATAGAAAGTCAAAAGTATCCAAGAGGGAAAATTCGTGAATTAAAACGAATTTATTTAGCGTGCTCAATAAAAAGATCAAAATAAAATATTTTTATTTATATAGACAAATATTAGATATTAAACGACTATGTAATATTTGTCTATATAAAAAATTATATAGAGATTAAATGACAAAAAGTTATATTCCAAAATTCATGATGTTAAATATCTTATAATTTATTCCTTTAATTCAGTTAACTTATAAAATTCTTGACAGTATCTATTTCGTAGCGCAAAATCAATCACTTAATTATTATATCAATCAGTGAATCTATTATGCTCTTAACTCATCAGAAAAAATAGCAACAATCAATCTGTCAAAAGGAATTGGAATGTGATTTGACATGGTAAAAATCCGAAAATTGGAAGAGAAGCTGCAAATACCTTTATATTTTTCCATTACGCCATATTCAGTCAACTGAATTAAAGGAATAAATTATAAGATGGTCAACATCATGAATTTTGGAATATAATTTTTTTGTCATTTATTCTCTATATTGCTCTACAGAATATATATATATATATATATATATATATATACATATGTAGATATATATAATATATATATATATATATATATATATATATATATAGATATATCGATATATATATATATATATATATATATATATATATAGATATATCGATATATATATATATATATATATATATATATATGAAGAGTGAGTGAATGAGTGAGAGATAGATAGAAAAGTAGATAGAAATAGAGAGAGAGATAGAGAGAGATCGAGAGAGATAGAGAGAGATCGAGATCGAGAGAGAGATCGAGATCGAGAGAGAGATAGAGAGAGAGATCGAGGGATAGAGATCGAGAGAGAGATAGAAATAGATAGATAGATAGATAGAGAGAGATAGAGAGAGAGAGAGAGAGAGAGAGAGAGAGAGAGAGAGAGAGAGAGAGAGTAACTATTAAAATACGAATAAAGGCATCAAAGAGGAGGAAACATTTGTCTTTCGCCACAGGAAAAAGACATTAAAAATTTTTTTAAAGAAAGAAGAATAAAAACTGAAACAAAAGAAAATAACTAATTTCGCACGTGGGAAAAATATTCTCATTTTTTTAAATTCTAAGCTAAAAGCAGATGATTTTGATCATAAGAAAGAACACAGCATCGTGAATATTTTAAAGATGCCTTTGCCATTAAATGACATTTGAAATCCAGACGCGACTACAATACTCTCTCAGACTTAAGTATCCTTACTGTTATATATATATATATATATATATATATATATATATATATATATATATATATATATATATATATATATATATATATATATATATATATATATATATATATATATATAAATAATTTGTGTTCCTGGCAGTGTTCTTAGATAGGTTTCGTATCGGAATGCCTTCGATAAGTATCGATAATAAAAAAAAATCAGATGAAAGAAGAAACAGGCGATTTTGGCAAAAGTTAACGCCTTATACAGCCTAACATTACAAGTGCACTTGAGAACTTTTATTACCGCACAAGCAGAAAGGCCCGGCGCATAATAAAATCGACAGTATGCTCTTTAATAGGACATAGTCGCATTCGAAATGAATATTCTGTTTAGAGCACAATTTTACCATGATACTTGATATTTCAAACTTTAATTTAAGCCATTACCACCGCATAAGTAGAAAAGACCCACGTATAAAATCAACAGTAGGTTCTTTGATACGTTCCAAATGAATGTTTCTGTCTAGAGCACGATTGAACAATGATACATATTTGCATTCTAAACTTTAATTCAAGCCATCTATATATATAAAAGCGAAAATGTATGTATGTATATATGTATGCTTGCTCGGTTCACAACTTCTTAAAACTTTTTATATCATCTATAAATTGTAAAATCTCAGAGTTATCCACGGAGCTCGCCTGTCTATTTCATTTTATTGACTTTCAAACGTTAATTATTCGACATGTCCCGCATAGGCACGCGTTACATTCTGTTTTCGGTATAAAAAAGCGAAACTCGACTCTAATTACAGGCCGAAAGCCAGTTGTCTCAAGAGAGCTAAGTAACGTCAATGTCGACTTCGTCATATCAGACTGTAGCTTTCATTTCGCTCCTCCTAATAAACATGGAGCGGGTTTTTAAAAACAAACAAACCGATTTATTCAAAACTGTCCCGCACAAAATCGTAACTGCTGAATACCTATCGCCGTCACGTCAATCAAAAACGCGCACCTGTTTTTTTTTTTAACACTTTACTATTTTCCAACTGCTCGTCGTGAAGGCTTCGTTTTTTTTTAACATACCCCGAAAACCCCCCGGGCCACGCCGGGTACCCACCGCTAGTTATATATAAAAATAATTTTATAAAATTACAGTAGGTTCTCTACAGTGGAATGTAGACTAAAATGTATTCTGGTCTAAATCAGTGCTGAGACGATTGAAATGTAAGCAATATTACCGATTTCGAAACAATAAAATATGGGAGGGTGAAACATACGTTGATTATCATTTATTCCCGAGCAATGTCGGGTCTCCCTGCTTGTACAAGATAAAACAATATATCAATAAATATACTAGAATAATTCCTGTCCCAGATTATTAAAAAATTATTTTCGAAACAGAACAATTTCGACCCACTTTTATCGTTGTTTACATGGGAGTCGGCACTCGTCAAGGTCAGGAGGCCATTCGAGGATAAAGGTTAATAAGTGGTAAGTGGTCGGCGAAACAAGAGCGTAATGATCGGCAGGTGTGAAAATTCAGTAGAATTTAATTATTTAAGAAGAACTTGATGGTGACGAGGTCGAAAAAGAAATTCTGTAACACAAAATGTCACTCGTTTTAATGTTACGTTGCCGTCACAAAAAAGGGAAAATAAAGGATGGAAATAAATAAATAAAAATCCGGGTCGGCATTTTTTCTTTTTTATTTTTTTTTGTTACAAAGTATTTTTATTACCGTACTTTCGGCACCACTTAAAAGTCTCTCGCCAATTGTCTTCCGTTTTTCCTGCTTTCTAGCTGACTACAATATGGTCGTCTTCAAGTCTAACGTAAACAAGTTTTCGATGAGCCGTTCCATATAAGCTAACAAATTTACCGAATTTCTATTACTAACGATTACTTTATTGTCCAAATTGTCTACTGTACACACTTTAATCCTTATCCTCGAGTGGCCTCTTGGCCTTGATAAATTGTGATGCCTATGTAACCCCCCCACCAAAAACCGTCCATTTCGCCAGGTATACACTTTTTCTCTCCAACTCTACACCGGCCGCAGCCAGCCATTAGTCGCCTTCACTTGGCACGTCGATTTCCCTCGATATCGACTTTCTTTGTCCCCGAACACGTGTTGCATTTTTTTCTCCTTTTCCTTCCTTCTTCATCTCGCGCACACTTCCTAATTTACATATGCAGTTTTCAACTACTGCTGCTTAACATGCTGGCTATCCTTTGCTGCTGCTGATATTTCCCATATGCGCTCTGTTAGGTTAAAAGTGCCACTCAAGTCTTCGTAGCTATTCAGTTTTTGAGTTTAAAAATAGATCTTTTGGAACGACTCTCGTACATTCCTGACAAAAAGGTTCCAGGGTTTAGCAAAAACTATCTGGAAAACAAAGAAACAAAGAATCTTACTCTCAACACAATCATATGGTGGAGTCCTCTTGTCACATCTGGGGAGGAGCTCCTAAGAATATCCTTACCTGCTTTGGCAGGATACAAAACTGCCTTTGAAATCTAGTGGGCAGAGACCTTTTACCCTCTTGCTTCCTCACAGAAAGGATGCTACATGTCTATCTTTGCCCTATCATTATTTTCGTGGCAGGTGCGGGACTGAGCGTCACTCTGTTTGAAACATAGCGCTGACGCCTATATGAAAATGTATGCGAAATTACGTCACCGAATCAAAAGAGATATGGAGCAAAATGTAAGGCGAAATAAAGACTTTGAAAAGGCGATCATGTTAGAGATGAAGATAACGTTCCAGATCACGTGGGAGGCGTGAAGAACGTTCGAGATCACGTAAGAAGCATGGAGAACGTTAGAGATCATGTGAGAGGCGTGAACATTACTGATCATGTGAGAGGCGAGGATAACGTTCGAGATCACGTGGGTGACGTCACGACCGTAACAATGAGGAAATAAATGTCGTTGTTACAAACAAAAAGTGAGTTGAATTTGTTTTAGATTCTTTGACTCGTTTGCGACGGATGTCACAACCTGTTGATGTACCGGAAAAGCTTACATATGCCCCCCCCCTGTAAAACTCCCGCAACAAATACTCGTCTACCCACAATAACCGTCAATAATTTTTCACACCCTCTCTCTTTCAGCCTAAAACATAACGAAAATTCCATAAGCTGAATTTCTTTCCTAGAACAGTTCATCTGTGAAGCACAATACCGTGAAACTGCCTCCCAGCTGATTATAACATGGTCGTTTACCAGTTTAATGTAAATAAATTCTTGTTGAGCACACTCTTATATAATTAAACACATATAAGAAAACATATATAATGAAACACGTATAATTAAAAACACATAATTAAACACATATAATTAAACACACATAATTAAACACATATAATTATACACACATAATTAAACACATATAATCAAACACATAATTAAACACATATAATTAAACACACATAATTAAACACATATAATTAAACACACATAATTAAACACATATAATCAAACACATATAATTAAACACACGTAATATATAACACGCATAATTAAACACATATAATAAAACACATTTAATTAAAAACACGTAACATATAACACACATAATTAAACACACATAATTAAACACACATAATCAAACACATATAATTAAACACACGTAATATATAACACACATAATTAAACACATATAATAAAACACATTTAATTAAACACACATAATTAAACACATATTATTGAGCACATATAATTAAACACACATAATTAAACACATATAATTAAATACAAATAATTAAACACACATGAATAAACACATTATTAGAAATATATAATTAAACACAGAAATTTAAACACATATATTTGGACACACATAATTACACACATATAAATAAACACATATAATTAAACACATATCAGTAAACACACACACACATAATTAAACACGCATAATTAAACACACATGATTAAACTTACATAATTAAACACTTATAATTAAACGCATATAATTAAACACAGTTAATAAAACACACATAATTATACACATATATTTAAACACACATAATTAAACACATATAATTAAACACACATAATTAAACACATATAATAAAAACATTTAATTAAACACACATAATTAAACACATATTATTAAACGCATATAATTAAACACACATGATTAAACACACACGATGAAATACACATAATTAAACACATATAATTACGCACGCATGAATAAACACATATAAGTAAACACACATAATTAAACACATATAATTAAACACACATAATGAAACACACACCATTAAACACATATAATTAAACATACATAATTGAATACATATAATTAAACACATATAAGTAAACACACATAATTAAACACATATAATTAAACACACATAATCAAACACACATAATTAAACACATATAATTAAACACACATAATTAAACACACATAATGAAATACACATAATTAAATACATATAATTAAACACATATAAATAAACACATAATTAAACACATATAATAAAACACATTTAATTAAACACAATAATTAAACACAATAATTAAACACATACAATTAAACACACATGATTAAACACACACAATGAAATAGACATAATTAAACACATATAATTAAACACATATAATTACACACGCATGAATAAACACATATAATTAAACACACATAATTAGACACACACCATTAAACACATATAATAAAACACACATAATTAAATACATATAATTAAACACATATAAGTAAACACACATAATTAAACACATATAATTAAACACACATAATTAATCACACATAATTAAACACACATAATTAAACACATATAATTAAAAACACATAATTAAACACACATAATTAAACACATATACTTAAATGCATAGAATTAAATACATATAACTAATGACCTATAATTAAACACATATATGATTAATGACCTATAATTAAACATATATTATCAAACACATATAATTAAACACATATAATTAAACACATATAATTAAACACATATGATTAAACATACACAAGTTCAACCAATACTGATTATCAGATTACTCATTACTGATTATGGAGAGAACTTGAATTCCTACTAGACACTATCCTCGAGTGGCTAAGATCTCTCTGTACAGCGGTTTGTAAGAACAACCTGGCATGAGGATGTTTTTCCCTAGAAGTAAACCCTGACCAAATATTCAAAATCACATTGTATTCGTAGCCGAAATAAGGTCTCCTCACTATGGCTAACTCACTGTAGCTTTTACGAGGAATGGTGCACCTTTTCCAAGTGATGTTACCTCAAGTAATAGCACGAAGCTGGATACTCCACCAGACTAGATAAATTCTTGTCCTGGAATCCAGTAAGACGAAGGGACTAAAACAAATATGATATGCTACAACATCTGAAAATGGTTAACTGTGGAGAGGAAATTTATATTCCTAATTTCTCAGTGTTTTAGAAATAAAGAACTTAAATGAAACATTCGAATATCAGAGTTCAAATGTTAGCCACAGGTAGTGGACCTCTTTATTTATAAGAATTCGACATAAGTAAAATAAAACAAAAAAATTATCAATGTGGTGTCTCACCTTGTATCTAATGTTCATTCATTCTTGTCGTAGATTAGCCCCTGAAAATTATTAAGCGATGACCCTTAGTAAAAAGAGGGAGTAAATAGGTTTCAAGGACTCCAAAAATAATCAAAATGAAAGAGACAAGTTCCGGTTGATTTTTGTCACATTTCAACGCACGTGTCATCTGTAATAAAACCGAGTTGTTTGCAGTTTTCTCGATTTTTAATAAAAAAGATTAATTTATTCTGGGGTTCCTTGAAACCTAACTGATCACAAAAAAAAAAAAAAACAAAACAAAAAAAAACAAAAAAAAAAAACTGTCTTCTTCTATAATATAAACGGCAAAAATCTGTTTAAATTTATGTATGTTTGTATGCAAAACCTTTCGACAGAGGCGACGGATTTTAACGAGATCGGGATCATTTTGAAGCCTGACCCTTTGGACGACAAATATTGGCTGAAAACATTAATTCTTCACCCTCAACTGGACACTTTTCTACAAGGAGGGGTAGCAAAAAATCATTTCCTCAAGACAATTTAACCATACAGACATGCGCAACAAATTGCTTTCTTGAATTAGTTTAAATATAAAAAAAAACGACTTAATTTCGCTCACGCGGTCATAGACCAGTCGGTATAGTAGCATCGTCTTTATCTTAAGCTTGTACGTTTGAGCTGTCGTATCATATATTTTGTTCCGATTTTTAAAGTTTTCATTTTGAAACAGGGTTATTTATGCCATTTTTTTCGTTCGTTTTTTTTTTTTAATTTTTCTATCACGTTCGCTGTTTTTTTGTTGTTTTTTATAATATTTAAACAGGGTTATTGCGTTCTCTTATTCTTTATTTTCAATTTTGTTTCGATTTAATCCCCACTCACACATTTCCAAACACCCAGGCAACGCCGGGTACCCCCCGCGAGTATTATATAATTAAATATAACAATTTCCATCATTACAGATCATTACAGTCTTGTCTCACCATCCACTTTATATTCATTAACGCTTATCCTAGAGTAACCCCCAGGCCTTGATAAGCGGTGACCTTAAGTAAAGTGAAGCATGCATGCACCCCCGTGACAGTGAACGAAGCAAAAAAAAAAAAAAATGACTAAATCAGCATTTTCCCCCTCCATTTAGCCCCAAAAGTCCCCAGAGGATGTCAAATTCTGGTGAAAATGAACAAACGATTCAGTTTAAGGCCTTAACATATATGTACTTTTGAGTTCTGCACCATGCAAAAAAAAAAAAAAAAGATATGACTAAGTCCACCATTTGCCCCCCCCCCATTTAGTCCAAAAAGTCCCCCAAGGCTTAAAAATATTTTAAATTTGAGTTCAGCACCATGCAAAACTTCTAAGTAGACATACACAGAAAATTTTGGACAAATATGGTAAAATAGTCCCAAAAATGGAGTATTTTTATTAGCCCTAAAAGAGCTCCTGGGGCACACCGAAGAGTTATCGCGAACTATAGACAAACAAAAGTATACAGAAATCAGTTAGTTAGAATTTTTCAGAAAGTTTTCTATAAATCCAACACATCATTTTTTTTAAATAAGCACAAAAGTGTCAATTTTAGCCATTTTAACACGAAAAGCATCCCTACAGGGGCAACCGGAGTTTTCCCAGGAAAATCCGTTCTGGTATTTTTTTTTACTCATATCATGTTTAATGTTTATGCAAAATTTTAAAAAATTTCAAGTTATTGATAAAAGTGCGGACAGACGAACGGACGAACGGACAAGGGTGAATTTACAGGTCTACCCTCTTTTTGTTGGGGAACCAAAAGAGAGTAGATATTTATGAGGAACACGATCCATTAAAAGGAACACTAGTCTGATTTTGAGGCCACCGTATATTTACATACGGATGTTTGTGTGTGTCTTTGTGCGCGTCTGCGTGTAATGGCTCTATATGTGCACTTGCGAAAGGACATCTCCGCTCCCATACCTCGAGAGATGTTGTTTTATGGCTGCCAATCTCATTCGACCGAGATCTAAAACGAAATGATCACCGCTTTCAAACATGTGGCCACTTGCATATGATTGCCATAAATATGGCCGACAACAGCCCACTCCCCGTTCTCATATCGCGTGTCGGTATCGACAGCTCTTACTTTCTGTCTGCTACTAAAACGGAACATTGCAGTAGGACATAAAACAAAATGGCGTCTATTGCTTCCAGGAGGACACGCATATATTTCTTTTGAAGTCATTATTTCTTATTGACGGCGTTGTCTCTCTTGGTAGCCTACATTAAGCTTAAAAGTTAACTAAACTGGCCAAGTACACTATTACATTATTTTACATGGGAGTCATCAAGGCCCAAAGGCCACTTAAGGATAAAAGTTAGTAAGTGCACGGTGGTTACTGGGATAACAGTGTATGAATGTTAATGGTAGAAATAGGGTAGAAATAAATTATTTAAGGAGGCGGGGCTTAACTAAAACTTGTTTACATTGGACTTGAAGATGAACATATGTGAAGCCGTGAAGCAATCCCTTCCCAGGGGATCCCTTTTCACATAAGAGTAAATCTTCGGTCACGGACCAAATGTGACCCGTCTTCAGTGTGGAAGAACCTGTTAATCGATTTGGTTGGTCTTAACTTCGCGATTGGTTGATATGTTGCCTCTTCGTCGATCTGTCGTGCTGGAAGGGAAGCAATCTCATGCACACAAAAGAAAGAAACAACTCACTGATTAAATTCACGAGAGGATATATACTATATATATATTTATAGAAATTGTCCGTAGATCAATGTTGATTTTGACAGACTCCACTGAGTAAAAAAAAAAAAAAAAAAAAAAAAAACCCCAAAACAAGAGATTAGTTTCTCTTTCAGTATTACGGTGAAATGCGGAAAAAGGGGGGTGGGGTGGCGACTCTTCAACTATAGCCAACTCTGCTCCAAGACTCAGCTTGATTCTGGAGGTTTCGACGCTGGGATCCGTTCATATAGTGAGGTGAGGGGTGCGCCAGGGCCGCTGCCTGGACCAATCGCATCTAGTTATGTCACCCCTAAGGGAGGCTCTATTTTCCCCGGTTGCACCTGCGATTCTGCAAGCGCTCTCATGCCCCGAAAAAGTCACTCCCGCAATCTCTGGGTCACGGGCATTGTACTCATACTATAAAATCCTTAGTCTCATTTTCGGAGTACAATTTACACAAAAAATTATATTGTCAACGATTTTCATAACAATGGAAATAACAATCCAATCTTTCTCTCAGCAAGGTCTGTTGCCGTTGCCCGGGAACACCAACGGTAATTAAATAATAAAGGAAATCATATCTGCCCGGCTTCTCCAGCATTTCGGGAGTCTTGACCGCCCCCCGTGGGTAGCCCAATCGCCCCGCGGAAGGGTCACTCACATCACAATATTGTAGTCAGCAAGAAAACAGGTAGCGGAACAAACTTTCACAGGTGTATTTATTATTATTAATATAGAGCAAATTCTCTATTGATTATTATATTGTACAGAAGTGATTTCAATATATATATATAAATATATTAATATATTAATATATATATATTAATATATATTAATATATATTAATATATATTTATATATAATTAATATATATTAACATATAATTAATATATATTAATATATATATATAATATATATTAATATATTAATAATATATATATATATATATATATATATTAATTTTGAGATCACTACTATACGATATAATCATCAAAACAAAATTGGCTCTATAATTATTATAACAATAATAATAATAATAATAATAATAATAATAATAATAATAATAATAATAATAATATATGTATATTTATGGCTTGGATATCATTAACTAAAATCGGAACAAAAACATTTAACACTCCAGCTTTAATCGTTACCGTTTGAGCCATCATACAGACTATTAAAAAATAGTTAAAAATGAACTGACTATATAGTTGCACAAGAGCACTAAATATAGTTATGCGTGACAAGTTCCAATTTTTGTCAATTTTCCCCTTAGCAGCTATTTTTGCCGGCTAAATTTAATTAGTTCCACAAGTTTAAATCCCTTATATACGAGGTTTTATGTCTATAGATTAAAAATTTCCAGAGTAGTTTGGCAGAGACCGTTCCTCACAAGCTTACTTATATATATATATATATATATATATATATATATATATATATATATATATATATATATATAGTAAGTTATAAAATATCTATGGCGATTAAGCTACACTGAATATTCCGCGTTGCATCCACTCTAGGACTCTTCAGGTGTAGGCGCATAAGCCTGAAGAGTCCTAGCGTGGATGAAACGCGGAACATTCAGTGTATTATATTTATTATATTAATTTTATGTGAGTAAATTAAGTAGTCATATATATATATATATATATATATATATATATATATATATATATATAAACAATAGTCCACAAAAAATGCAATCATTTGACACGATTCGCGTAGCTCTCATCGGAGATGCACTTTGAATAAATGGAGAAAGACAGACAGACAAACACACAGACATAGTGAATTTTATATATTAAATTACGGTAATCATTGGCTTCGATGTGTAAGACGAAGTCGTCCCTCTCGACAAAAATCGCCGACTCAATACGGTTTGTTGTGGTTTCATTTTCGCCTTCATCTCTTTTTCTACCCGTTCTGTCTATGTCGTCGTCGTCGTCCTCGTCCTCTCTTTCGTTTTCTTCCTCCTCCTCCGCCTCCTCCTGCTCCTCATCCCCCTCCCCTCCCCCTCTCTCTGTGTATCTATTTGTCTCTCTCTCTAATCATCTTTTTTGTCTCTCGCTTGTTCGTTATAGAGTTTACCCTGATTTTATTTTAAAAGAGAATGCTTATAAGGGTATCACTGCTGCCCGGACTTAGCATGCGGGCTATAGGTTGGACGCCCGTACTTCAGAAAAAAAAAAAACACTTCATAAGGATAAAGTTTTTGAATTTTATTTTACTCGTACTTATTAATTATCCACCTCGCTTTCTTTCTCTCACCCCCTCCTCCCCCGGCGTGCGCGCGCACACACACACACACACACACATACACACACACATATTCTCTTTCTCTCTCTTTCTTTCTCTCTCTTTCTTTTTCTCTCACACTCTCTTACGAGCAGGTAGCACATTTTATTTAATTTCTTCCAGGTTTTCGTGAGAACAATTTTTACGACGTAATGCCAAGTTACTGCGTACGTTGACTAGGACCAGCTTCGATATTCAGTTACTTTTAATGTCTTTTTACGTCGTTCCCTTTTTTTTAAAGGGTACCTTCTTCAGCGTTTCCTTATACCCCAGGGAGCACATTATGCTTTTCACTTTCCTTCCTACCTCTTTTTTTTTTTTTTTCACTTAATCCCAAACATCTTTCACATCATACAGATGGATCTGTAATTGCCAGCTTCCCGCATCTTGTTATTCGCAGGAACTAATTTCAAATTGCGTAAATCTATCTGTTAACTGACCTAATCAAACAAGAAAACCAAGATCGTAAACAAGATGTTTCTTATCTTTATATATAAAAAAAATACAATTTTTATGTTCGTACGTACGTTATCACCTTTCACTCATGTTTTTTTTTATAAGACGGGATCACTCAATTGCTGAAGATGCAATACGAAAACAGTGTTAACACCAATGTGTATTGCCTGTATATTCCTGATGAAAACTCTTACACGAATCGAAAATTAGAATTTAAATGAATGCGTATCTCTATTTCAACTGTATATAAAAGGCATCTTGTGTGTGTGTGTGTGTGTTCGTTCCCTATGAACTCGGAAACGGTTGGATCGATTAAAAAATTTTTTTTACACAAATATACTTTACATGTCAGGGTGTGTTCTTAGATAGGTTTCGTATCGGAAGACTCCCAAAATCGATATTCGGAAAAATCTAGTTAAAGAAGAAACAGACCGATTTCGACCAAAGTAAACACTTTCATACAACCTAACATCACAAGTCATTTAAAAGTTTTATCACCTTACAAGCAGAATTAATCGACGTATAAAATCACCAGTAACTTCTTTAATAAGACAGGAACGCGTTCGAAATGAATGTTTTTGTTTGGAGCACAACTGATCAATGGTACTTGACTTTTGTATTTTAAACTTTAATTCAAGCTATGATATAAAAAATAATTTTATAAAATCAATAGTAGGTTCTCTACAGTGTAATTTAGACTTCAATATATTGTCTACTTTATACGGCATGGTCCCATATAATTATACTCACTATATACGGCATATTCACGTTTGACATACCGGTTCCCATCAGATGACCGAAGTTAAGTAAAGATAAGCCTGGCCAGTATCAGATGAGTGACCATTTAGGACTTCAGATGCTGTATATGGTCTCCGTTTATCTCGGCATTGCTTCCAGTGATCTTGGACTTCTCTTTGCCACTGGACTCAAGCAGTGTCGATTCAGGAGAGGTGTGGTTGAAGATTGCGCAACCCTTGCTACACAATTACACGCGCAGCTGCCCATACAGGGAGTATCCTTTGTCTTTCGAGACTGAAAGGAGACGTCGCATACTGTCGACTAAGTCAGTGAAAGGAGGCACGTGACGTTTGCTCCCGATGCATCGCGGTGGGTCCCTAAATAGAGCAACCAATCGATCGATTTGCTTGAACAATGGGCGATTCCACCGATTTAGACATTTGTTGATATTCATTTAATACCTGGCAACGTCGGGTCTCCCTGCTGGTTTATATATATATATATATATATATATATATATATATATATATATATATATATATATATACAAGAAACCTGCATTTTTGACTGGTCTCTGAACCGTTATAATTTCACAAATTTTAATGCATTCAAACAGTGGAAATACTCTCACTACTAACGCGCACGCGCACGTGCAGGCGCACGTGCACACCAGAGAAAGAAATAGCAAGATTTTATGAAAAGAAACTAAATCTTAGGAAGACCTCCATCATTCCAAGAATCATAAGAGCAAAAGTATTCATTAAAATATTAAAGTTACCTTGCACATATACCCGGGGAACCAAATGCAAGTGAGATTCAAACCATTGCACTTTTTTTTAAAAAAAAGGAAAGGTTTAAATCTTTAAAAAGATCTTTTGGTTCAAATGTGTGAGATAGCGGGTACATATGTGGCGTCCGGTGGTATGCCCCATTTTCAGCTTAAACAAAATAAGAAAGTTGGTTAAAAAAAAAGCTATTGGAATCGGTCATAAAACTCACATTTTAGATTCGAACAGAAGCCTACGGTTAAATGACAACATGACACAAAATTGTCTTCTTTTTCCTGATGAAGACTTTTATTGGTCGAAAATTAAAATTTAAATAAATAACTATGTTTATCTAATATATAAAAGGCTATATGTCTGTCTGTCTGTCTGTCTGTCTCCAGATTTTCAAACTCTGTCTCCTCCGAAACTAAAAGTCGCATAGCGGCGCTAGGGGTATCAAATGATTGGATTTTTTTACTGACTGCTCTTTTATGGGTCTTTAGCCGGTTAAAATAGTTTTTAAGGGGTCAAAAATAGGTCAAAATTAAAAAAAACAAACCATCGTTATTCATTTGTATATTCATCTTAGTTTATTTTTAATTTTTAATTTTTAATCAGTACATATACGTGTCACGTTAGGACAGTGGTAACGTCATCAGCTTTGAATGCTGCAGTTTTGCTTTCGGTTTCGATTCGAGCTGATGGCACCCAAATAATTTGCTTTTTACTTTTGAAATCACGACTGTATAATAATATATATGAAATCTAGACAAATTAAAATATCATATTTAAGCGTATTTTACGACCGGGAAAAGTCGTCCCCCGCTAGTTTATTTATATAAAACTCAGTATTTCTATATGTCTGTCTGTCTCCAGATTTTCTGACTCTATCTCTTCCAAAAATAAAAGTCGCAGAGCTGCGCCAGGGGCCTAAAATTTATGGACTGCTCTTTTATGGGTTTTTAGCCGGTAAAAATAGTTTTTAAGAGATAAAAAATTGGTCAAAATTGAAAAAGAAATCGTTATTCGTTTTGTAGATTCATCTTAGCTTATTTTTAATCAGTTCTTATGCATTTCACGTTAGTACAGTGGTAACGTCACCAGCTTTGAATGCTACAGTTTTGCTTTCGGTTTCGATTCTAGCTGATGATACCCAATTTTTTTCTTTTTAAATGTCGGGCCTATAGTAATATATACGAAACTTCGAAAATTAAAATATCATATTTTATCGTATTTTACAATCGGGCAAAGCTGTTCCCGCTACGTCATGATAAATCTGATGTCGTTTAGATAAATAGTCGACTTTACACTTGTTAAAATAAATTGTTCAAAAATAATCTTACCCTATCGACCTCCTCCCCAAACTACCATCTATAGATTAGTACTATAGTACCCTATCGATAAAAAACAAAAACAAAAAAACAAAAACAAAAAACTACCATCTATATATTAGTATTATAGTACCCTATCGACCCCCCCCCCCAAATACTACACTCTATGTATTAGCATTATAGTACCTTTAACATACGTATATACGTTTAGCACATTTTCCAGATTATAAATTATTCGATTGGGAGGTCTTAATTATTAAAAAGGAGAATAGAAAGTGATAACAAACTACAAACATTAAATTTGTATATAGATAATTATAAAAATTTTTTATATAGATACACTAGTTTAATTTTCGTAGTGTGTTATCAACATTCTATCCTTCATTTTAATAAGTAGGATCTCCCGATCACCGAAGACGCGATGTAAAAACACAAAACAATAAACAACACAAACATAACAACAGCATCAGCACAACAATAACAAAAACAATAATAATAATAATAACAATAATAATAATAACAATAATAATAATAATAATGATGATGGTAATAATAATAACAATAACAATAACAAAAACAATAATAATAATGATAATAATAGCAATAATAATAATAACAATAATGATAATAATAATAATAATGATGATGATGATAATAATCATAACAATCACAATAGCAATGATAATAATAATAATAATAATAATAATGATAATGATAATAACAATAATAACAATGATAATATTAATGATAATAATAATGATAATAATAATAACAAAAACAATAACAATAATAACAATAATTCTTATAATAATAATAATAACAATAATAATAATGATAATAATAATAATGATGATAATAATAATAACAATAACAATAATAATAATAATAATAATGATAATAATAATAATAACAATAACAACAATGATAACAATAATAATAACAATAACAACAACAATAATAACAATAACAATAATAATAACAATAATAATAATGAAAGCCAATAAAAAATATATAAAGAACTAGTAAGTCTGTTGCTATTAGAAAAATGACTTAATAATAATAATAATAATAATAATAATAATAATAATAATAATAATAATAATAATAATAATAATAATAACTAGCGGGGCCTATGGAAATTCCACAGCGGCAGTTTTCATATGTAATAAATTCTTGGATATGGTACTCATCATGTCAATAATTTTTCATCATTTGTAACTCAACATTTCGCCCACATTACTAAAATAATAACTTTAATATATTGTATAGGCTGATTATTTCATTACAAACACACACATCAATTAACTCACATTTCATCATTTTTAATTCTTGGATATGCTACTAATTTCGACAATATTAAAAAAAATATATATTTAAGCAAGATTATCGCCCAACCTTACTAAAATAATAACTTTGATATATTTGCTGGGCTGCTTATTTCATTTCAAACAAACCAATCAATTAATCTCCATTTTATCATTTTTCATAATTCTTGGATATGTTATAATTTTGACAATAATTTTTCATAATTTGTACCCACATTATCTCCCCCCTCCTTAATAAAATAATAATTTGATATATTTTCTGGGCTTATTATTTCATTACAAACACACTAATGCATGAAATCACATTTCATCATTTTTCTTAATTCTTGGATATGTTACTTATTTCGACAATCATTTTTCATAATTTTATCCCATATTTTCGCACCTCCCCTTTTACTAAATAATAACTTTGATTTATTGTCTAGGCTGATTATTTTATTTCAAACGCACCAATCAATTAACTCACAGTTCATAATTTTTTTATAATTCTTGAATATGTTACTAATTTCGACAATCATTTTTCATAAGTTAAACACACCTTATAGCTCCCCCTACTAAAATAATGACTTTGATATATTGTCAGGGCTGACTTTTTTCATTACAACACACTAATCAATTAACTCACATTTAATCATTTTTCATAATTCTTGGATATGTTACTAATTTCGACAATCATTTTTTTTATCATTTAACCCGACGCCATCACTCTAAAATATAACGCCATCTTACTAAAATAATAACTTTGATATATTGTCTGGTCTGATTATTTCATTGCAAACACATTATTGCATTAAATCACATATTATCATTTTTCGTAATTCTTGGATATGTTACTAATTTCGACAATCATTTTTCATAATTAAAACCATCCTTATCGCCCTCTCTTACTAACACAATAACTTTGATATATTGTCTGGGCTGATTATTTTATTATAAACACACCAATCAATAAACTCGCTTTTCATCATTTTTCATAATTCTTGGTTGTGTTACTAATTTATGCCATCATTTTTTGTAATTAAAACTATCCCTATCGCCTTCTCTTACTAAAATAATAACATTGACATATTGTCTGATTATTTCATTACAAACACACCAATCAATCAACTAACATTTTATCATTTTTCATAATTCTTGGATACGTTACTACTTTCGACAATAATTTTTCATAATTTTAGCCCTCCTTATTGCCTTTCCCCTTACTTAAATAATAATATTGATGTATTGTCTGGGCTGATTATTTTATTATAAACACACCGATCAGTTAACTCACACTTCACCATTTTTCGTTATTCTTGGATATCTTACTAATTTCAACAATATTTTTTTATAATGTAAACCATCCTCATCGCCCTTTCTTACTAAAACATATCTTTGATATATTGTTTGGGCTGATTATTTCATAAAAAGCACAACCATTTATTAATTTACATTTCATAATTTTTTATAATTCTCGGATATGTTACTAATTTCGACAATCACATTTTATATTTTTTGCTTACATTAGTAACCCCACACTACTAAAATAATAACTTTGATCTATTTTCTAGGGCCAGTATTTTCATTTCAAACACACTAATCAATTAACTGACATTTCATCATATTTCATAATTCTTGGATATTTTACTAATTTCGACAATCATTTTTCGTCCTTTAAACCCACATCATTGCCCCTTACTAAAATAATAACTTTGATGTATTGGGTGGTCTGATTATTTCATTGCAAACACACTAATTTATTAAATCACATATTATCATTTTTCATAATTCTTGGATATGTTACTAATTTCGACAATAATTTATCATAAATCTAACACACCTAATAGCCTTCTCCTTACTAAAATGATAACTTTGATATATTTGCTGGGCTGCTTATTTCATTACAAACACATAAAATAACTCACATGTCATCATTTTTCATAATTCTTGGATATGTTACTAATTTCGACAATAATTTATCATAAATTTAATACACCTAATAGCCTTCTCCTTACTAAAATGATAACTTTTATATATTTGCTGTGCGTCTTATTTCATTACAAACACATAATCAAATAACTCACATTTCATCATTTTTCATAATTCTTTGATATGTTACTAATTTCGGCAATCATTATTTATAATAAAAAGCCCACATTATGCTCCCCTCCTACTAATATAAGAATTTGATATATTGTCTGGGCTTATTATTTCTTATACACACACCAATCAAATAACTCACATTTCATCATTTTTCATAATTCTTGGATATGTTACTAATTTCGACAATAGTTTTCATAGCTTAAACCCACTATGTCGACCCCCTTACTTAAATAATAACTGTGATATATTGCCTGGGATGATTATTTAATTACAAACACATCAATCAATTCCGGTTATTCTTATAGTATATATGTTCCACCTATCTTATCCAATCTCGGGCGACGCCGCATATTCTGCTAGTATATATGTTTCACCTATCTAATTCGATCCAGGGCGACGCTGGGTATTCTGCTTCTATATGTTTTCCACTTATCTCATTCAATACTGGGCGACGGTTTCTGCTTGTATATATTTGCGCTTATCACATTCAATCCCGGGTCTGACTTCATGTCCAACACCACCGTTAGAAAATATACATGAAATAGAGTAATGTTTTAATCGTAAACTGTTTCAGCAATTTCCGTGACTGGCTTCATGCCCCCCCCAAACCCACTGCTAAAAATATACACGAAATAATGTAATGTCTAAATAGTGAACTGTTTCAGCCATTTCCGGGACTACTTCATATCCCGCACCCCACTGTTAAAAATATACATGAAATAAAGTAATGTTTAAATCGTAAACGTTTTCAGCCATTCACGGGATCAACTTCTTATCTCCCATCCTACTGTTAAAAATATACATTAAATAAAGTAATGTCCAAAACGTAAATGGTTGCAGTCATTTCTGGGACCGACTTCATATTCCCCACCCCACTGTTAAAAATATACATTAAATAAAGTAATGTTTAATTCGTAAACGGTTTCACCCATTTTCGGGACTGATTTCATATCACCTACCCCACTGTTAAAGATATACATGAAATAAAGTAATGTTTAAATTGTAAACGGTTTAAGTAATTTCCGGGACTGATTTTATATCCCCCACCCCACTGTTTAAAATACACTTGAAATAAAGTAATGTTTAAATCATAAACTGTTTCAGCAGCTTTTCGAAATTAATACATAAAAACATTAACACGGTTAGTGATTAGGCAACCATTGCTTCAACATGAATTTCTGAGTGTAGCATCAGTCTCAACATTCCAGTGATTCAAATTTCCTCCTTTTTTGTTCTTGGTTAATGGAGGAGAAATCCTTCATTACTGATACAATTTTTATTTTTGTTATTGATCAGAGTACCCCTTTTGGGGAGCTGGTTTCCCCCTAAAATTTTTAACCGACCTCATGTCCAATTCCGTCTTTGTGGGGAGGCAAGTAAACAACAAAAAAAAATAATTAGAAGGGACATTTTCCAGGGCATCTTATAATTAATCAGAAGAGACATTTCCAGTGAATTTTATAATTAATCAGAAGGGACATTTCCAGGGCATTTTGTAATTAAACCAGAAATTACTTTTCCCAGTTACTTTTGTAATATTAAAACTTTGTTACATTAAACGTAGTACCTATTCACAATGCCTTCCTACGGGACAGATTTAGACACCAAGGTCGTTTTTAATGTGGAGAAAAAATTATCTTAGTCGCAAAGGATTTCTCCTCCACTAAGAGAGAAGAAATTGAAATGTAGCATCTGAAGAACAGATACTACACTGTAGCCAAAAAGCCAAGTAAGACAAATCATTTTTATTAGCTTTGTCTCAACAGCGACACCTATTTTTCTTTTTTGTTTTATTAGGAATTTGGATATTTTTGCTTTTAAGAGGTGACATGTTTTATTTGGAATATTCCACTTCCCCTTTTTAGGGATGCACAGCATGATAACGGGCGGACCGATAAGCGTAGTAGTAGTAGTAATAATAATAATAATAATAATAATAATAATAATAATAATAATAATAATAATAATAATAATGATAATAATAATAATAATAATAATAATAATAATAATAAGAAGAAGAAGAAGAAGAAGAAGAAGAAGATGATGATGATGGAAACTTCACTATGAATAAAAATGATGACCAAGCAACTTAGAAACCGAAAGACAATCCAACCGATTTCCAAAACTTGCAGACATGAACGAATTCACCGGATGAAATCTGGATACAGCTGGATTCCCATGTCAAATCAGAACCCTAGGCGATGATCATGGTGCTGAAACGCGATCCGATGAAATTACCATTTTGCTTTTTGAAAAGGGGAAAGTTGGCGATTTGGTATACTACCTGTGGCGATACATTTTTGCACGAAGCAATATGATCAGTTCCGCAGTTGAACCAGGGTCTGTCGCTTAAATCGCATTGGCTAAAAGATGTAAAACTTTAACATTGGTGAATAAATTATTTTAAAGCAAATGCAGCTGGGAAATTAATATGTAACAGAAAACGAGGATTTTGATCCAAATTGGAATAAGGATTCCACAAATAAAATTTAGTATCACTATGCCTTCATGAGGAAAATACTATTTCAAACTTAAGCATGAAAAACAAATAAAAAATGCCATCTAAGACATGAGACGTGAGAGATCAACGTTCTACAAGTATTTTAATGGTGAATGCTCTGACGAACTGCAAGCACTTGTGACCCCCACGACGTGAACACCCTCGACAAACCCGTCAGGCTGCTAAATCCCACCCCCACACTGTAGAGATCCCTAGATGTAAAATATCTTTCTACTCCAGTAGTTTCTTCCCCAGAACCGCTAGACTTTGGAATTCCATTCCATGTCCCTGCTTCTTCAACTGTACTGACATGTAGAAGTTTAAGTGCAGCGTGAACCGACATCTTGCTGCCCAAATCCCTACATAGTACCCCAGTAGTTGTTGCCCCTGACAGTAGCCCCCTACACCAAAGTGGTAATGTGCCTTGTTTGGGGTGAAAATGTAATTTAAAAAATAAATAAATAAAAAATAATATCTGAACACTCAAATATAAAAACTAAACGAAAATGCTATTTCAAAATTGAGCATGGCTGATAAAAGAAATTCCAATTCCAAACTTAAGCTTCATTGATAATTAGATATATCCTATCTACATAGTAGAGATCCCTAGATGTAAGAGAGCTTTCTACTCCAGTAGTTTCTTCCCCAGAACTGCTAGACTTTGGAATTCCCTTTCAGGTCCTTGCTTCCTCAACTGTACTGACATGCAGAAGTTCAAGTGCAACGTGAACCGACATCTTGCTGCCTAACTCCCTACATAGTACCCCTATAGCTTAGGTCCCTTGTAATAGCCCCCCCCCCACATCAAAGTGGCAATATTCCTTGTTTGGAGTGAAAATGTAATTAAAAAAAAAATCAAACTTAAGCACAACGGATAAAAATGCTATTTTAAATAGGCTATCCTTTACTTACGGGTAACGGACCAAAGAAAATGCTATTTCACATCTAAACTGGATTGGCCATAGAAAATGCAATCTTAAACTCAAGCGTAATAAACAAACATTCTATTTCAAATGTAAACTGAACTGACCATAAAAATGCTATCTTAAACTTAAGCGTAACGGACCAAATAAAATGCTATTGCAGACCCAAGCTTGATTGATTATGAGAATTCTATATAAAGTTAAGTTTGGTATAGCATTTTCCAAGCTCAACGAACCAAAGAAAATACTATACCAAATTTAAACGTAACGGTAAAATACTACTTAAAAACTTAAGCTTGGTTGACCATATTTAATTATATATCAAATATGTAATGGACCAAAGAAAATGTAATTTCAACTTGATTGACAATAAAAATGTTAAACCATACTTAAGCATAACATGAAAGCTATTTCAAATTTAAGCTAAAAATAAAATATATTGTTATTTCAAATATAAGCATCATAGACCAGAGAATATTCTCTTTAAAATATAAACGCAAAAACAGGCGAGATGAAAATAATATATTTATGTTGTTCGTTCCAGGCAACTCCGGAAAATAAACTAGTCAATTATTATTTTAATTGTGTTTCGTAAGTCTAAATTGAATGTCACCTAAAATAGATATTTTGGAATGAAATATTTATTAAAAAAAAAACTTAAGCATGTTAACTTGATAGAAAGGAATTTTGTTCTGACAATTGTGCTTTCACTGGGAAAGGGAATTTGGAATTAAGAAGCCAGTTGGAATGTGGAAATTATAACAAATGAATTATGTGAAAACCATCAGGTGATGATGTAATAAATTAGAATAAATAGTTTTAGATATAGATCTGGAGTTTAGTTAGTTGGAGAGAACACTCAAGTATCGGTTTTTGGCCTGGCAATACATGGAATGAGGTAATCCGGTCGATACGAGTTGTGAAGGTGGAGTGTGTTAAGTTATCTAACATGAACGGCACCCATGTAAACAGACATATACGTTTCGTGTTTGTTTGTGACGTGTCACAAATGTGTTACTAAATGTCTACCAGTGGTTCTTCACTTTCTGAACCCGTTTTATGTTTCGTGATCGTCTAATGTTCATTTGTGTGCGTGTGTGGGTCATATGTGAATCTTCAACATACCTTTATCTTCTCTGCTCACTGAACCTGGTCTACTCTGACTCCATCTTGTTCTTGGAGGGGGCTGGAAATATCAATATCACATTGACTCGAAGACGATGAATGGTTTTCATATTAATTTTTATTCCACTTTCCAGGGTGTCGCGCAGAAGAATAGAAAGTGAGTTTCTTTGCTTGTGGTCTTAACAGTCTACATTGAGAGACACCTCACTTCCTCCCAAGAGGAGAGGAGAGACAACCGCAAAGCCCAAACGCTCTGCTTCAGTTCCAAGTTCCAACTCTCCTGATCTCCAGCTAACCTGATCTCGTGACTCACACGTAGGTCCGATTAACTGACCAGACCTTCCGGTAAACTCGTCTATGATCTAGCTTTGTTATATTTTGAGAGGTTTTATAAATATTCATCATACCCATCTCTTGTCTACCTCTCCAGTTAGATAGGTAGACAGATCGAGATAGACAGATAGCTGATCGGTAGATAGATAATTTATTCTGTTCTACCTATTTCATAAGAGAGTGTAAGGAGTCAGACAATTGTGAAATTGACAACCCCCACGGAATAATTGAAGAATAAAAAGATTATGAAATCGCCAACGTTGTTAAGAAGAAGAAGAAGAAGAAGAAGAAGAAGAAGAGATGATACGATGACAAAAGATGTGCGGTGTTTGTGGATGAAAAGCATCTCCGAACACACAAACACAAACAATACATCCATTCTATATGGATCTTCATGCAACATATTTAACATGCGTTACTTAAAAAGGAAAAAAAAAACCTAAAACTTAAGTCTGACAAATCCTATAACATGCTAATTAAAACTTAGGCATAAAAAAAATCAAAGAAAATGCTATTTAAAACTTAAGCATGGGAATCATCCCACGAAGCAGCAACTTTATGGCAACCTACCTGCCATATCTAATACCATCAGGGAAAGACGCCTACGATTTGCGGTCACTGTCTGAGGGGCAAGCATGAATTGGTGAATGATGTATTGCGATGGACTCCACGACACGGACGCGCAAGCAAAGAACGACCTAGATCCACGTACATCCAACAAATGGCACACGACGCCAATTGTGAACCTGAAGATCTGAGACAGCTGATGGAAGGCAGGAAACTCTTGAGAGGAAGAATCAAATTGGTCAGGGCAAGGACCCGTCATGATGATGATGATGATGATGATGATGATGATGATGGAAAACAAATGAAGATATTATTTAAAACAAACGTTACATACAAAAGAAAGTATACTTTTGAATTTAAGCCTTGCAGACGAAACAAAATGCAATTTCAAACTTAAGCTTGTCAGACCATATTAAATTCTATTAAACATTTAAGCGTTTAAATCTATTTCAAATTAAAACCTAAAATACCAAAGAAAATGCTATGTACAAATGTAAGCACGACAAATAAAAAATGGTATTTCAAACATAAGCGTGACAGACAAATATATGATATTTCAGACTTAAGCATGAAAAAAAGAAAATGCTATTTTAAACTTAAATTTGACAGACTGTAGGAAATGCTATTATGTCGACGCAAAAAAAAAGAAAAAATCATTTTAGCCTCTTTTTGCCCCCCCCCCCTACGGTGAACTAACTTCTCTCGCAAATACACCTTTTCATCGCCTCCGTTCTGTCTCGAAAGACAATGGATATTCCCTGCAAAGGTAGCTGTGCGTTTAATTATCAGGCAAGGATTGCGTATTCATTTATTTATTGTGGACTAGTATCCTTGTCTTTTTAGTTGTCGCTTCACGACGTTTCGGCCAACGATTCCTCTGGCCTTCGTCAGGTGGTAATCGCGACGGGATAGGAATTCCGAATCTCCTAACTGCATTCTCAGCAATTACTGCCTATCATAGGTGCTTTTCGTCTCGCCACGTTTTGCCAGAGGAATAGTTAGCCGAAACGTCGTGAAAAAACAACTAAAAAAAGATGAGGATGATAGTATGCAATAAATAAATGAATAAATAATACTCATCTCAATAAACATTCCAATTAATTAAATGATGCAAAGATTGCGTAATACACAACTACACCTTTTCTTATTCGGCACTGCTTGAGTCCAGTGGCAAGGAAAAGTCCAGAACGACACAAACCAATATCAAGATAACGGAGAGCACACACAGCACCTAGGATTTTTTTTTTTTTTTTTTTTTTTTTTTACACAGTGATCACCACTTATCAAGGCCCGGAAGCCACTCAGGGATAAGGGTTATTGCAAGTACATCACGTTAGTGAGGAGATTTTATGAAGTGTTTAATTAGGGGGGTGGTTCATTAGGAATTTGTTAACATTAGACTTGAAGACATCCAAGTTGTAGTCCGGAGGGAAGCAGGCAGACGGAACAGAGTTCCACAGGCGTGCAGTTCTAAGAAAGAAGCTTTGCTCATGAAATCCGCGTTTTGATTTAGGCACAGATATAGAGTGGGGGAAATTTTTCACAGTGGATTCAGCTAGACGGGTGTTTTTCGTGAAAGTTTGGCGAGGGGGGACCAGGGACTGGAGTTCAGACGAGCATCTGCCATGAAAATAACGATAAAACAAGGATAGGCTCGCAACGTCTCTTCTGTGGGAGAGAGGTTGCAGGGTAGAGAAAAGGGCATCCCCCACTAAACCACGAAGTCTATTTTGTACTCTGTCAAGGCATGATAGGCTGTTTTTGGCAGCTCCTGCCCAGATATGGCAACAGTATTCCATCCTTGGCCGTACTTGGCTTTTATATAGATAGAGAATTGCATCAGTAGTGAGATATCTTCTGGAGCGGTAGAAGGATCCCACCATCTTTCCTGCGACCTTGGCAACAGACTTAATGTACGTGTTCCATTTCAGATCAGGAGTAAAGGTCAAACCCAAAAGCTTGTCAAAACACGGGGCCTCACCCAGACGAGAGCCATCCATCACAATTGATGCCAGCTGGGGATCAGAGCGTTGATGATGTAAGGATAGGAGTTTGGTTTTAGATGCATTAAAGGTAACTAGCCACATCTTCCCCCACTGAACCACGCGCTCGAGATCAGAGGAGAGAGAATTCGAGAGAACTTCGTCATTTACAGCCTTTGATGTGTTGCCGTAGATGGTCGTGTCATCAGCATAGATGTCAACGAATGATTTAAGTATGTGTTTAGGGAGGTCATTGATGTAGATCAGGAAGAGAGTTGGGCCGAGGATTGACCCCTGAGGGACTCCAGCATTTATATTGCAGGCCTCCGATTTTTGTCCATCTACCACTACTCTTATGAGCCTATCGGAGAGAAATGATTTAATGATTGAGAAAACATTTCCAGTTATACCGTAGCTGGAAATCTTGTGAAGTAGACCCTTATGCCATACTTTGTCAAAGGCCTTTGATATGTCAAGAGCAATTGCCCTAGAAAGGAAGCCTTTGTCAAGAGATTCACTAATCCTGTGGGATATAACCGTCAGCACATCTGCGGTAGATCTTGCAGAGCGGAAACCATATTGTGTGTCACTAAGAAGGTTGTTTCTGCTGAGGTGGTTGACTATTTCTCTATTTAATATTGATTCCAGTAACTTACTCATAACACAGAGAAGACTTATTGGTCTGTATTGAGAGGGAGATGACTTATCACCTGAATTCTTAAATACAGGGCAAACTGATGAGGTCTTCCAGGGGGTCGGAAAGCACTTCTCCTTAAGGCAGCGCTTAAATAGTTTCGTAAGTATGGGAGCAAGTTCTGGTTGAAGCTTTTTTAACACTATAATTGGGATGCCATCAGGGCCAGTTGCTTTACTGGAATCTAGGTTTTTTATTAGCTTGGCGACCTCATGCACGGATATTTGTATATTACCTAGCTTGTTCTGTGTTATAGGAGGAAATATGGGGAGTTGATGGCCTTCGTCGCATAGGGTAGAATTAGCTGCAAAGTTCTTTGCAAATAGTTTGGCCTTGTCTGACGCTGACGAGATAACCTCTGGTCCATTGATAATGGTTGGGATAGAACGCACACTTCTGTTCAGGATCCTATTTGTTATTTGCCAAAACTGGTGGGAACCAAGCCGTTGATCAGCTACCTTGGATTTAACAGACTGGGCATATAGCTCTCTTGCATTTTTTATTACTCTTTTACAGTGGTTGCTGGCAGTCCTGAAAGCAGCTTTAGTCTCAGTGCATCTATTACGTTGGTAGTTATGGAAAAAGTGATTTCTGTGCGCGATAGCAGCAGCACATTCTGGGGAGAACCATGGCTGGCTGTTAGGTTTTTGTTGGAATTTTTTTGATGGTATGAATTGGTCTATGCCTACAATTAACCATTCGGTCAGATCTGATACTATAGAGGACACTTCCTTTTTAAACATGGAGTGCAGAGGTAAATCAGATATGAATGTACGGAAGCTATCCCAGTCAGCCATAGAGTATCGGTATACAGTACGGTGGAGGGGTACGTCTGATGGCTTCTTACATTTTGTTTTTATCTTAACTGATACGACGGAGTGGTCGGAGGATCCTAAAGGAGAATGAACGGTACATGAACATAGCTCAGGGGAAGTTGAAAGAAAAAGGTCTAAGAGGCTTGCATATTGATTGGGTGTATCGGGCACACGGGTGGGTTCGCGAACAATCTGAGTGAGGTCATAAGCAATGGCAAAATCATGACAAGACCTCCCCTCATCATCTGTCTTATTTGAATGGGTCAGCCATTCCACGTTATGGACGTTGAAGTCACCACAGATGTGGATGTTAGCCGAGGGATGTGAAGACAGTATGTGGTCTATTTTCTCAGATATGCTCTTAAAGATAGTAACTCCGCTGTTGTGGGGCCTATAGAGGGCAAATATAAATGCAGTGGTGTTAGCAAGTGCAACCCTGAAGCACATATAGGGTAAATTAGGATCTTCTCTAGAGATATCCCTGCCACATGGGAAGCCATCCTTAATGTAGGCACATATTCCATGCCCATGGCGATCTTGGGAGTCAGATTTAGCTGTTAAATTGGAGTATCCATGCATTATGAACTCATCTAGGGAAGTGGTCGGCCCTATTCCAGTTTCACATAGAAATAATATGTCCGGTTTCGTCTCCTGTAATTGGGTTTCAACCTCTGGAAGGTTGGAACGTAGACCCCTGATATTGGAGAAGGAGACCTGGTAGTAGGGGTCTACGCTGGAAGATGGGGTTCTAGGTTTAATCGAGTTTTTATTCTGGAGATATTTCATGTTGAGGTTTGGGGATTTGTGGAATAGGTCGGCATACTTGGTTAGAGCAGTACAGAGAGGGAAAGTAAGAGAGAAAAAGACAGGAAGATTTTTTTTTTTTTTTTTTTATTTGTAGCACACGAAAAGGTAAAGCCGTAACAATTACCCACTAGTATGGCATCGAGAGGCCCCACCAGAGACTACTGCATGGTCCAGATCCACTCACCAAATGGCAATACAGCAGTCCCAGTACTTTGCGCCTGCTGATAGTGGTTAATCCAAGGTTCGGGTCCCTGACTATCAGGCGGATAACGTCAGCCCAGACAAAACGTTTACCTCCAGCACCCTTACTAGTGACATGGCAACAAGGACAGACAAAGACAGAAAAATATCCGACATCTCAGACAACTGGTCACCAAGTAATACCGACCTTTAAGCAGCTTTTTCTTCACCCTTTGTCAGGAACATCACTCATTGAATGAGGACTGAATGACAAAATAGGAGAAGCGAGAGTTACTGGAGCTGCCGATAACACATCCACTGTATTATCTACTCTCCATTTAAAAAAAAAAAAAAAAAAAAAAAAAAAAAGGGGGGGGGGAGAAAGGGGAATGGGTACAAGTGACTTATATCTAAGTAGTAAGTCCGGTGCGAACTTAATAATTCATGGCATTTTAGTGATAATCTCCCCTCCCATATTAATGGGTGGAAGTTTGTCGTAATCTATCTAGTTTGAAACATAAAAGTTTCATCTTATAATTAATTAAAATCCAATAATTAACTATTATCAATTTGTAAAGACTGCTTAATATTAATTTACATTAGAGTTTAAATAATTTTTCAAGGTTTTAATTTAGGAGGTCCGTTTTCATGAGTGACTTTCTTTGCGCTGTATTATATTTCGAATGTACTTGAACATAAGGCTAACTATATAAGGTAGGATTCGAAAACTAGAAGAAAATATTTTCAATACAGGCAAGCTTGCAGCAATAGTATATCCAAATAGTAACCCATTTTAGTACTGACTAGGCTCAATATTGCTTAACTTCAGGGACCTAACAGGAACCGGTATGTCAACATGATTTTGCCGTATATGATAAAACCTTTGAAACCGCAAAAAGTCTCCATTGTTCGATGTATCTGTGTCATTTACCCAAGTAAACCAGCCGATAAACAGGCACTAGACGACGCAACAATACAAGTGTAAAGTTCTCCGGGACCCAACACGTAGTAGTTTTCAGTCGTAAAGCAGACAAAGAAAAAGAAATAAAAACTTCAACTTGCCTTTTCTTTGTAACACCGGCATTTATTTCCTCATTGTTGCGGCCGTGATGTCACCCACATGATCTCGAACGTTATCTCCACGACTCTAACGTGATCTGGAAAGTAATTTCGTTCCATGCTCTACATCTCTCTCCTGATCGTCCTCTTTTCCCCTTTTATAGTCTGTTTTTTTTTCTTTATCGATGACGTCATTTCGCATGCATATAGCCGTCCACGCTATGTTACACAAAGAACCACACACGCAGAAAAACAAAGATTAAATAACGACCACGGCTCTTAGGTATGAAAGATTTTTCTTATTTGAGGTGTTCTGTGATCGCTCACCAGCAGTAACGCATGCGCACAAGTACGCTTTCCTGTTAAAAGACGATGCGTCTCTCTTCATTTAACGTTTTGTATTAGAAAAATGTTACAAGATGGGAAGATATGAAACACGTGGGTCGTCATTTCTTTTTTAGATTACTTACACAATAAGCAACATAAAAAAACCCTCTTGTCTCATTTTACTTTAGTCGAAGTTTAACATTGCCCGGGAATCAACACGTTGTAGGCTCAGTCGCAAAGTAGACAAACAATAGAAAAGAACTCCAACTCGCCTCTTTTTGATATTTATTTCCTCATTCTTTCGTTACCGTTGTAACATCCCTAACCGGATCGTCTTCCTGAACGTGCTCACAAATATTTTCACGCCTCTATCGTGATCTCGAACGTTATCTCTTTTTCTAACGTGATCTCCTTATTTAAAGTCTTTATTTTTCCCTACTGACGGCGTAAATTCACATGCATTTGCATACGTAGATTCCATGCACGCCTATGGAATTGTCTTCCGTTTTCCTGCTTTCCAGCTGACTACAATATGGTTGTCTTCAAGTCTAAGGTAAACAAGTTTTTGATGAGCCGTTCCATATAAGTTAACAAACTTACCGAATTTCCATTACTAACGATTGCTATATTGTCTTTTTTCTACTGTACACTCTTTAGCCCTTACCTTCGAGTGGCCTCTTTGCCTTGATAAGTGGTTATGCCTATGTAAAAAAAATAAAAAATACGCGCGTCCGCGTTATGTTACAAATTTTCTTGAAAATCGAAGAACCTATATCTAACATTTGCGGTCTCTACCAAATTACTCAGACAATTTCTGGTCTAAACATTTGAAATTTTACATACAGGGTATTCAGAGATAGGACAAGCTTTTTAATCCGTTTGGGTCGAAAATTTTTAGTTACCAATATATAAATGTGTGTATGTATGTATGTATGTATGTATGTATGTATGTATGCATGTATATATGTATGTATGTATGTTAGCATGTCTGCCCAACACTTTCGACAGAGGCGACGCATTTTCTCAAGATCAGTATCGTTTTGATGGTCGACCTTTCAAATGACAAATATCGAAAAATTGGCTAAAAACATAAACATTTCACTTTAAACTGGGCACTTTTCTACAGGGGGCGTCGCTTTTTTCGCCGATATTTTTGAAAGTCATCCTCTGCTTTCGATTTCTAGCCGTAATTTTTAACAATGTCACTTCTGGTTTGGCGGTGGTCGCAAGAGTATAGACGTCAGGTTTTTTCGCGTTCTTTTCCTCCTTTGCGGTACAGATTCGAGCCTGCCTTCCTACTACCACTTTTTTTTTGCTCAGCATACACATCCAAAAGCCGGGCAACGCCGGGCTGTAATGCTAGTCTATTATATATGTAAAAGTGAACGTGTCTGTGTTTGTGTGTGTCTGTGTACATTTCGCTACGCAATAATTCTGTCAATTTCCAGTCTACAGACTTGAAATTTGATCTACAGGGTACTGAGATTTGGGAAAATCTTTGTAATCCATTTTCGGCCAAAAATTTGATTGTTAAGAGTTCAAAGTTCAACGATTTGACCTTTGAGAACTCTACCAAACTCCTCCGACAATTTTCGGTCTAAACACTTGAAATTTTATATATAGATTCCGTGGGTATGGATCTAACTTAATAACTTGATTTGAGCCCAAAACAATAAATTTTAAGGGGTCATAATAGGGGTCAAAATTAAAAAATTTGACCGCTCATTTAAAAAAAATTTTTTTTGCTCAACATACACCTCCAAACTCCCGGGAAACGCCGGGCTGAAATGCTAGTATATATATATATATATATATATATATATATATATATATATATATATATATATATATATTTGTGTGTGTGCGCGCACGCGCGTGTGTATGTGTCGCATGTTTATATAACCAGTTTCTCTTCTGTCCAAAGATGATAAAATAATATTATCAGGTGGGGATTCGCGGCAAGCGTTTATATATTGAAAGAACGAGGTGCCTCTAATAAGGTTCCAGATTTTTTTTTTTGTACAGACATTTAAAACCGTCTTGAAAATTCAGTATATTATTGTCATAGATCTTATGACATGACTGACCAATTTTTATGATTTCAGGTTCAAATGAATAGTTACAGCATGAATTGGAATAGACCCTACTAAAGCCTTATTGTTACAGCTGGTTAATTTCAAAAATGCAATCTAAACTTCCGGACACGTTAGAAAAACGATATGCAAGTAAAATTCTTTTTTCAATGTATGGAATTCTTCAGACTGCTTTTGGACCATCTTGCATGAATCAAGCATCGTTTTTTTGAGTTGCAAAAAACATTCAGGGAATGCAGCGAGTCTGGAAAGGATGATGAGAGGTGTGAGAGGAGTAAGAAAGTCACAACATTAGAGTTGATTGGCCAAATAAAGAATTTCATGGATAAAGACCGTTGCGTTTCTATAAAGGCAATAAGTATACAGTTTGATGTCAGTGTGGGAACTGTAAACACAATTTCGCGAGGAAATGAAAATGCGGAAGATTTGTAAAAAGTTTGTTTCAAGGATGCTTTATCCTTGTCACCGACTATTTGACCAAGATTGGAATGAAGATAGTTCCACACTATAGAACATACCTTTCTCCTTGTGACTTTTGATTATTCCCTAAGCTCAAGGAAACCTTTAGAGGCTGTCGTTATGAGACAATTGAGGAAATAAAACCAACTGTGACGAGGGTCATTGACACGCCCACACAATAAGACTTCCATGGAACCTTCTAGAACTTTTTGGAACCGTCTAACAAGTGCATTGCAACCGGGGGAGATTACTTCGAATGGGACGAAAATTTTGTTATAAGTGCCCATTCAAAAAAGTCTTGAAACTTATTGAAGGCAACTGGTAAGTTAAGAGTCGCTTTCTAAAAAATGAATGCTTTTCGCATTAAACACGTATATAAATTGCAATTAAAACGTAATTAACGCGCCTTGCCAAAGTAATCATTCTACTTGTGAAGCGAGAGGGTTGTTTTAATTGTTACGTCAGAACTAATTGCGTTTCCTTTTTGTTTGTTCGTAATTGAGTTGTGTCTGAAATGTGGGTCAGTGTTAATCTTTCGTGATGTCCTTATAACAAAGCCCAAATTCCATTAATTAATTCCTCCTCTTTTTTAATAAGCTCTCATGCGATACGTTAATTAAATTAAGAGGGCTTTCTTCTTTCTTTCTTTTTCGTTTTATAATTACAGATTATTTTTGCTTCAGTGCAAACATCTCGCGGCATTTAGAAAGTTCTTGAATGCCTACTAGAGAAAAACTTGAATGCCTACTAGACACTGTTCTCGAGTGTATAAGGTCTCTCAGTGCGTGTGTTTGTCAGGAAAACATACCACGAGAATACTTCACCCTACAAGCTTGCTAAATATTCAAAATTAGAAAAGATATCCGCGCTTCGCACACGACTTTGTTGCACGTTCGGGTACCCGCTTTGCGGATATCCTTGACATTGACCTTGAAAAATGGTGTGCACCATCCCTAGGTCGGAGACCATCATCAGGCCAGGTTTGGTCATGATCGACCCAGTGGTATGGGCTGTAGGAGAGTGTATATACATAGGCTATGACCTTAATCTTTGACCCTTACCATGATATAAACCACGATGTTAATGTCGCAACTTAACACAAGACTATCTAACTTAACAGTCAGAAATATCGACTTTCGTCCTTTGTATTTAGTTTCTATATACAATATACTCTTTCTATCTAAACCTGTTGTTAGTGTCTTTTTTAACAACCCTCGGTGCACAACAATCATATAGAGATAAAATTACAAGTCCCAGAAAGGGGGTGCTTCGAATTTCTAGAACATTTGTAACATAACGCGGACGCGCGTGTTTAAAAATTTTTTTTTACATAGGCATCACCACTTATCAAGGCCAAGAGACCACTCGAGGATAAGGGTTAAAGAGTGTACAGTAGAAAATTGGACAATATAGCAATCGTTAGTAATGGAATTTCGGTAAATTTGTAAACATATGGAATGGCTCATCAAAAACTTGTTTACCTTAGACTTGAAGACAACCATATTGTAGTCAGCTGGAAAGCAGGAAAACGGAAGACAATTCTATAGGCGTGCATGGAATCTATGGATGCAAATACATGTGAAATTACGTCATCAGTAGGGGAAAATAAAGACTTTAAATAAGGAGATCAAGTTAGAAGAAGAGATCACGTTCGAGATCACCCTCGGCGCACAACAATCGTATAGAGATAAAGTTACAAGTTCCAGAAAGGGGGTGCTTCGATTTTCAAGAACTTCTTTAACATAGCGCGGATGCGCGTATTCCTGAAACTATGTATATTTTTTATTTCGTTCAGTTCTAACTTTGGTGACGGACAATAAACCTGTGAAACATACCATGTCTCAGAGTTTTACTTGTTGACAAGAGTTTATGCTAAATGTTTAAGGGTTGCATACATGTCCACGAAATACACGTTTCCCAAAAACAGTATAAGGTTTATTGTGATTACATGAGTACGAACATGAAATTGCCTTAGTGTATTATTATATATACGGGCTTCCAATTCTGATTGGTCAAGAGAAATACCTTTAAAAATTTAATATTATGTCACTATAGAAATAATCGGGCACTTCAACGAAAAAAAAAGCATTGTTCATGACTTTCTTTGTCAAATTGGTTATTAAACAAAGAAATCCATTTCATACTTCCGATTTGTTTTTCAAATCAATTTTTATGTAAATATCTTTAGAATTTCGATTAACCAATCATTATGAATTTTGGAACAGAGCGTTTTTTTTTTACTTGGGAGTCACGATTTATCAAAGTCCGAAAGCCACTCGAGGATAAGGCTTAATGAATGTAAGGTGGTAGTGAAGTAATCCTTAATGGTGTAAATTGTGTGGAATTTGATTATTGATGGGAACGGCTAAACAAGAATTTGTTTACATTTTAAGGCTACTATGTTGTATTCAACTGGGAAGCAGACCAGCAGAACAGTGTTCCACATGCGGGCAGTTCTGGGAATGAAGCTTTGTTCATGGAATCTACGTTTAAATTTAGGCACATATAGAGAGTGAAGAAATCGTTTATAGTGGTTGCAGCTAGTCGAGTGTTTTTTTGTGAAAGTTTGACAAGAGAGGACCATAGATTGGGTTCAGTCGAGCACTTGCCATGAAAAAAACGGTAGATCAGAGAAAGGTTCGCGACGTCTCTTGTGTAGATAGAGATTGATGATAGAGCTGTTAGGCGTAAGAGAACATAATATGGGCTATATTAAGTTTAATTTAGTTTGCAAAAAAAAAAAAAAAAAGGCAATGATCAGATGGAATCCCTTCGATATAAACCGATTTTTCTGAAATTTTACTAATAGGTATTAGACACGTAAAAGTAATTATTCCCCTAATTTTATTTTCTTTAGAGAATTATAAACGGGTTTTAGAGGCCATCATATTGAGCCTGGTCAATGCTAGATGGGTCACCATCTAGGAATACTAGGCGCTGTATGTAGGAAGACATCGACACCTTCTTGCAAGAGCTGCAAAATCCTAAGTCGTCATCTTCCCTGACAAGGATATAAATCTGACTAGGGATAGCTGATGTATTCTATATTCCCATGAAACTTTCTCCTTGGAAGAAAGTCGGTTCAATCAGCATAGGGTGAGTGCCACCTCGATCCATAGTCATTAGACACAAATTAAGCAAGGTTCATTGAATTCCAAATTCTTCTTAACATCCCTTACGCCTCATATTTTAGACAATTTCGAGAATCAAAGTCATTTAATGGACTTTAATACAAATTAGAATAATAATTCTAGATATAAGGCTTAGTAACTTTATATATTGATTTTAATTTTCGCAAGTTAGCATAAAAATGGTATAAAACATCTTTTAAAAATGCGAAGAATTTATTTTTATCTTTCTGTGACGACTATTCTTCGAAATTATTAAAACATAAAGTCTCTGGTGGTGGTGGTGGTGGTGGGGGTATATTTTTAAGTTGAAGCAGCTCGTTAGAATGGCTCGATTCTGATTCAGGGTCAGAGGAAAGTAATATTGTCATCCGGGTTCTTCATAAAAGACCCTGGCTAGACTAGCAGGCACGCCCATCCCATAACCTACGAATTAAACTGATTATTGACAGCAACAGAAAGTGGCCATGCGCGTAAATAAATTACTTCATTTCCGTTTCATTTAATAAAACTTTTTACATAAGGGTTGGTTATATAAACATACGAACACACACATACACGCACACGCACACACGCGCGTGCGCGCGCGCGCACACACACACACACACACAGAGTTACCAAAAAACAAAAAAAAAACAAAAGCTAAATAGAGGCCATCTAGAACATATGCTGTACCTATTTACAATGCCTCCCCACGGGACAGAGTTAGACACCAGGGTCGTTTTTTTAACGTGGAGTAAAGGTACAAAAATAAAAATTGTCTCAGTCGTAAAGGATTTCTCCTCCACTGAAAGAGAACGAGAAATGGAAGTGCCGCATCTGAAGAACAGATACTACACTTTGATCTCGGCCAAAAGAAAGTGCGTTTTGATGTGATGTTTTGAATATAATAAACTAGTTATGACCAAACTTTTCATTTCATTCGGACAAAACACTAAGAATCAGGGCCTAATTAGAGTTGGGCCCGTTTTTTTTTTCCACCTTGTATGTATATATATATATATATATATATATATATATATATATATATATATATATATATCAATGGTGGGGAAATTAATCAGAATCGGGAATCGGAAAGAAACAGAAGCTAATTTATAAAACTCACTATGTCTTTCTGTCTGTCTGTCTGTCTGTCTGTCTGTCCCAATATTTTAAAACTCTATCTCCTCCGAAACTAAAAGTTGCAGAGCGGCGCCAGGGGCCTCAAATAATTGCATTTTTTTTTTTTTTTACAGATCGTTCTTTTATGGGTCTTTAGCCGGTTAAAATAGTATTTAAGGAGTCAAAACGGGGTCAAACCTGAAAAAAAAAAACAATTTGTACATTCATCTTAGTTTTTTTCTAATCAGTTTATATGCGTGTCACGTTGGTACAGTGGTAACGTTACCAGCTTTAATCCTACACTTTTAGTTTCGGTTCTGATTGTACCTATTTACAATGCCTCCCCACGGATTTCTCCTCCACTGAAAGAGAACAAGAAATAGAAGTGCCGCATCTGAAGAACAGATACTACATTGTAGCTGACGACAACCAAATGCATTTTTTTTAACTTTTGAAATCACGACTCTATAATGATATATACGAAACAAATTAAAATATCATATTTAAGCGTATTTTACGACCGGCAAAGCCGCCTCCCCCCCCCGCTAGTATATTTACATAGATAAAAATCTAACGTTCAGTTTATAAAAAAAATCTTGTATGCGACACACAAAGAAGTTTGTCAAATTAAAAAGATTATATTTAGATCCAGGAACGCTAGTGGAAAAGGAGGAAGCTAAGATTCTCTTTAATTTCTGGGGTCAGCGTGACCTAAAAATAACTCATACAAAACCGGGTATTTTAATTGTGAATAAAAAGGACCAATGAATGCCACATTATTGATTTGGTTTAGCTTAGCGAAATCAACTCAGCAAGCAAGACAAATGAGAAACTGCGGAAGTATTAGAAACGGAGGATGGAGATTGTTAGGTTGTGGAACAAAACACCTTCCATCATGCCAATTAATATAAGTACGCCTGGCTCAATTCCAAATGATCTTGAGAAACGGTTGCACTCCTTAGGAATCAAGTACAATATCACCGTACTCCAGAAGTCAGTTCTGCTTGCCACAGAAAACATCCTACGCAAGGTGCATCCCATCTAATTGGCCCTTTGGTATAAAACCCGCCCTTGAGTGAAAAATGAACTGGTGTAAATTACTACATGTTAACGAACACCACCACCACCATATATATATATTTATATATATATATATATATATATATATATATATATATATATATATATATATATTCTCTTTTCCTTTTAAATTAAGCTATATATATATATATATATATGTGTGTGTGTGTGTGTGTGTGTGTGTGTGTATCCGTTTACGTGTACGTGTCTGTGTGTAATACGGGTATGTCTTGGTATATACGCTCGTGCGTTTGTACCTGTCTTCTTTAAAACGCCCCTCTCTCTCTCTCTCTCTATATATATATATATATATATATATATATATATATATATATATATATATATATATATATAACTACTTCATTTACTCACATAAAATTAATATACGAAAGTATAGATTTATGCGTAAACTTTAAGTATTTACTTCAAAAGTGCTTAATACGTAGGTAGAGCTAGGTAGTAATTTATAAAATATATATGGCGATTAAGCTACACTGAATATTCCGCGTTTCATCCACTCTAGGACTCTTCAGGCTTATGCGCCTGATTACTATGTAATATATATATATATATATATATATATATATATATATATATATATATATATATATATATGTGTGTGTACTAGCAAAAGTACCCGTCGTTTACTGGGTTCAAAAATAGCCTACAGAAAATGGACTCTGATTTATGAAATTATGATAGGTTATGAAAGGGAAGGGTTGTAAAGAGATAGCTTCGAATTTGGGGGTATCAAAACCAAAGCAAAATATGATGAAAGCGAAAATAATATAGATAAACCCCATGATTTATTATACCATACCTGTTCACACTGAAACACTTATCACAATATTCTGTGCATCTATATTACAAAACCTTGTTAAACTTCGTGACATATTTCCATTCTATGGAGGTCAAGTGCGAACGAACACCCCATAATTTTATGATACCATATTTCTTCAAACTGAAACATAATTATCAAAGTATACTTACGCAGGTAGATATGAAAAGTCTTTATTAAAGTTTGTGGCTATTTCCATTCTATGGAGGCCAGGCGCGAACGCAGACCGCACACTTTTATTATACCATCCATATTAAAGTGAAAACATACTTATCAAAGTATTCTTATGTACATCTATACCAAAAACACTTGTAAACGTTTTTTTTTTAATTTTTTAATTTTTTATTTCCATACTTTGTAATTTTAATGAACCACCGTTCTGCCAGATCAAACATACCCATTCCTGTGTCTCGATACATCTTCTATCATTACATGTAATCAGTTTTTTAAAAATAGTCAACCATATAGGGGCCTATTCGTGACCACACACACACACACACACACACGCACGCACACACACATTCAGCTATATATATATATATATATATATATATATATATCAATCATCATCATCATCATCATTCTCCTCCTCCTCTTCCAGTATAAGTCATCTCTAATTTTTTTAAATTGCATTTTCACCTCAGCTATGTTGTAGGGGGCTACTATCAGGTACATAAGCATCAGGGGTACTGTGTAGGGAGTTGGGCCGCAAGATGTCGGTTCAGGTTACACTTGAACTTCTGCATGTCAGTACAGTTGGGGAAGCAGGGACCCCGAAGGGAATCCCAAAGTCTTGCTGTTCTGGGGAAGAAACTACTGGAGTAAAAGGCTCTCTTGCATCTAAGGATCTCTACCGTGAAGAGGTGGGATTTTGCTGCTTGTCGGGTTAGTCGGGGGTATTTACGCCAAGGGGGCAAAAGTTCTTGCAGTTCGTCAGAACATTCACCGTTAAAGTACTTGTAAAACAAGCAGAGGGATGCAACATTTCGTCGATGGGACAGAGACTGAAGTTTAGCTGACAGTTCAGGACCTATCAAATTGGCGACTCTCTTTTGAACCTTGTCTAGGAGCGAGAGACTAGTGGCAGATGCACCAGCCCAAATATGACAGCAATACTCCATACATGGGCGAATGGTGGGCTTATAGAGGTATAGGATACTTTCGGAAGTTAATAGCTTTCTAGCATGGAAGATAGAACCTTACTTCTTCGCAAGAAGAGGGACGTTCGTGGCCTTCGGGCCAAGATCAAAGTGTAGTATCTGTTCCGGCAGATGCTGCACTTAAGATAATTTGTACCAGTCAATGGAGGGGAAACCCTCTATACTGGGACAATTATTATTTTTGGTAACCAGAGTGCCCCCTTTTTGCCTACTTTTAGGGGAGCTGGTTTTTACCTCACATTAAAAACGGCCTTGTGCCTAATTTGCTCAGTGGGGGAGCAAATAAATACCATCTGTTCCGGCAGATACTGCAAGCTATGACTAGCTATGACTAGCAAAGACCAGATGTGGGGGCAACCCCACATGCCTGACCATTAACCAGCTCCCATTTCCCACCTCTCGGGAGCTGGCCCCCTTTTTCCCTTCCCCCTCCCTTCACTCCTCACATTAAAAATCGGTCTTGTGCCTAATTTGCTCGGTGGGGGAGCAAATAAATACCATCTGTTCCGGCAGATGCTGCACTTAAGATAATTTGTACCAGTCAATGGAGGGGAAACCCTCTATACTGGGGCAATTATTATTTTTGGTAACCAGAGTGCCCCCTTTTTGCCTACTTTTAGGGGAGCTGGTTTTTACCTCACATTAAAAACGGCCTTGTGCCTAATTTGCTCAGTGGGGGAGCAAATAAATACCATCTGTTCCGGCAGATACTGCAAGCTATGACTAGCTATGACTAGCAAAGACCAGATGTGGGGGCAACCCCACATGCCTGACCTTTAACCAGCTCCCATTTCCCACCTCTCGGGAGCTGGTCCACCTTTTCCCTTCCCCCTCCCTTCACTCCTCACATTAAAAATTGGCCTTGTGCCTAATTTGCTCGGTGGGGGAGCAAATAAATACCATCTGTTCCGGCAGATACTGCAAGCTATGACTAGCTATGACTAGCAAAGACCAGATGTGGGGGCAACCCCACATGCCTGACCTTTAACCAGCTCCCATTTCCCACCTCTCGGGAGCTGGTCCCCTTTTTCCCTTCTCCCTCCCTTCACTCCTCACATTAAAAATCGGCCTTGTGCCTAATTTGCTCGGTGGGGGAGCAAATAAATACCATCTGTTCCGGCAGATGCTGCAAGCTATGACTAGCTATGACTAGCTATGACTAGCAAAGACCAGATGTGGGGGCAACCCCACATGCCTGACCATTAACCAGCTCCCATTTCCCACCTCTTGGGAGCTGGTCCCCCCTTTTTCCCTTCCCCCTCCCTTCACTCCTCACATTAAAAATCGGCCTTGTGCCTAATTTGCTTGGTGGGGGAGCAAATAAATACCATCTGTCCGGCAGATACTGCAAGCAAAGACCCCACAGATAAACCTTGGTCAATGTAGAGGCAACCCTTCATACCAATTGTCACTATCCAGCTCCCCTACTCCCTGGGGACTTGGTCCCCATTTCCCCTTCACTCCTCACTTTAAAAATCGGCCTTGTGCCTAATTTGCTCGGTGGGGAAGCAAATAAATACCAACCCCACATATCAGTTTTTTGTCAATGTAGGGCAACCCTTCATACCAATTGTCACTATCCAGTTCCCATTTCCCACCCATCGGTAGCTGGTTCCCTTTCCCCCTCTCTCCCTCTCTCTCCACATTAAAAAACGGCCTTGTGCCTAATTTGCTCAGTGGGGAAGCAAATAAATCCAACCCACCTTCTTCGCAGCGGCTCTTATATATATATATATATATATATATATAATTGTACATAAGGTCAGAAAAACATTGGTACCGTCGGTTTCAAGCCTAACATAAGGGGGTCAGTTAATGGTAAATAATGTTAGGCTCTCGTCAGCCACGTCGTTTTATTGTTTGAGGAAAATGCAGGATCGCACATATTGTTCATTTAACTATAGCTTATCTCTATTTCTATATATATTTTTTTTTATTTCAATATCAATTTTCTAATTTTTTTATTTTTTCATTTAATGAAATGTTTATTAAATATATGTTTAATTTAATTTCGTGCTATTTGTTCTTATTTGGCATTACGAGAACCTAACATTATTTATCATTAACTAGATAAATATTAAGCTCTTATACGGAAATTTTTTCTTTCTAATCAAGCACTTTGTTGGAATTCTTTCTCATAAAACAGTATATATATATATATATATATATATATATATATATATATATATATATATATATATATATATATATATACTAGCATTTAAGCCCGGCGTTGCCCGGGTTTATGGAGGTGTATGCTGAGCAAAAAAAAACAAACAAACAAACAAACAAAAAATAAAACATCAACAACAAAAAAAAAAAACAGTCAATCTTTTTAGCTTTGACCCCTATTATGATCCCTTAACATTTTCAGTCGAAAACCGATCACATAGAATTTCACAAATCTCAGTACCCTGTATATCAAATTTCGAGTCTGTAGACTAAAAATTGACAGAGTTATTGCGTAGGGAAATGTACACAGACACACAGACAGATAGACAGACAGACACAAAGACACGTTTCTGACAAGTTATTTATGGGCGTCGATTCCATGGTCGAGTGGGAGAACTGCCGACTGTCAACACGACGGTTCTAGGTTCAATCCTTGGCTTGGGAGAGATGCTAGTATAGCGGCACTGATGAGTTGTGATACAACGAAACAGGACTGTATGTCGATGACTACAAATATATATATATATATATATATATATATATATATATATATATATATATACATACATACGTGATGTATATGTTCGTCTCTTTCTTTTTACGTTGTTCTCTCCTTTTCATGTATTTTTTTCTTTTTCTATCTTTGATGCTTCTAATTTATTCCCCTTTCTTCCTACTCTTCGTTTCGCTTCGGTGCTTTCTATCTCTCTCATTCTTTAACGATTTCTTTCACATCTTTCTCTCTATAACTCTTTCTATCAATTTATTTATCTTTTTTTTTTTTCAGCCTCTCCCGCCGTCCCTTTTTTCTCTTTTACTCTCTGTCGCGTGTTTCTCATTATGTTTGCTTTCTTAAACAACATCTTACCCTTTATTTACATTTCCCGCGAAAACTGTCAACACACGTCTCGACTTTGATACACATTTTGACCCCAAAACAAGGATAAACATTTTTTCCCCTTCTTTTATTAATTAAACTCGGTTATTACATTCGCATAAAAACGCCACGATCAAAAAGGTTGTGTTTAATTTAGCGGATGTCCCGAGAGATTTCGTAACTTTATTTAAGCATTATCATTCTTTTTGCAGTATAGATTGCCAGGCGGCCATTATTACTTATTTCCCACGTGTATAGTACACGGATGTCGTAGTTACTATCTTTAATATTCGTCATATAGAAAAACTATTAATACATGAAATATATTTGTAGCCGACAGGTTTACTTCCTGTTTAAAACGTGTGACATTTCAATAGACAATGAAAAAAAATCAATGAAAAGACGCATATATTCTTTTAACAAACACGCATACTTATGCACTCATGGGTTATTTCTGCATGAAAAATTTGTGTGCAAATTATGTTTCAATGAGATGTTAATATGTTTAAATGCATATACTCTGAACTTAGGGGATGTATGCACAGTATAGCAATACAAAAACGATCAATTAATAAAAATCTCTTTTTTTTATATATATATACATACGTGTATCTTGTCCTCATTCGTTAAACGTCCCTCTCTATGTGGCTGTTGATCCTCTAGTGGTTGCGTTACATATTATCATATCAACTCCTCGCGTCTCTACAAAACAATGTGCATGTATGCACACTGATCTTTTCAATGATAACAAATAACATGTTGCATAAAATGTATGTGCAATTTATTAATGTGTGCATGCCACAGTTATTAGTATTTCTCTACATAGGACTCATCCAGAGTTATGCATTTCTCCCATCGTTTGATGCAGCTCTGGCGATCGATTTTGTAGAACACCCCAGGTTGGTCCTCCAACCACGACGTGACTTCAGAAATCAAGGCTGCATCATCTGGAAAACGCTTTCCTTTCAAAAACAACTTCATGGCTGGGAAGAGATGAAAGTCAGAGGGTGCCAGGTCAGGAGAGTAGGGAGGATGGGGGAGGATTTCATAACCACAAACCCGTGCTTCTGATCTGGCCACATGCGATTTGTAAACCGCAGCGTTGTCCTGAAGAAGGAGGGTACCTTTGCTGATCTTGCCCCGCATCTTGATTTTTATAGCTTCGCTTAATTTCCTCAAAAAGTGAAGCATAATAGGCTCCTGTAATTGTGGTACCTTTTGCCAGGAAATCTGTCATCACTACTCCGACCTGGTCCCAGAAGACTTTGAGCATGACCTTGCCAGCGGAGGGCTGCACCCTTGCCTTCTTTGGAGGTGGTGAGTCCAAGTGCTTCCACTGCATTGACTGGGCTTTGATCTCTGGATCATAGTGATGGACCCAGGTTTCATCCTGCGTAATCAGTCTTTTGAAAAACTTTGACTCATCTTCTTGGCACATCTCCAAATTCATCCTCGAGCACTCGACGCGTTCTCGCTTCTGGAATGGTGTGAGCAACCTGGGAATCCATCTGGCACACACCTTATGCATATGCAAATGGGCATGACGGATAGTTTCCACAGACCCTTTACTAATCTTGACATCTTGTGCTCTTTGGCGAATAGTAATACGCCGATCTTCCAAAATGGCAGCCTCAACTTGACGGACAGATGCCTCGTTAATGGCAGAAGGGGGGCGACCAGATCTGGGAGCTGTTTCCACAGACTTCCTGCCATGTTTGAATTCACGATGCAGCGTTTAACAAGGTCATATGATAGGGCATTATCACCATAAGTTTCTTTAATTTCATCCAAAGTCTCCTGTGGTGTGCGTCCTTTCAAATACAAAAACCGGATCACTCCTCGACATTCAACAGGCTCCATTTCACACTTGACTCAGTTCAAACACCTGTAAAACAGAAACCACAATTGGTTCAGAGCTGTAATTTGCCACACAACCCGTACACATATAAATCATGGTACATGAAAAATTTCAGCTAGATCAGACAACTGGAAGTCGGTCAGAGGTATTACTTATTGCACACCCCTTGTAATTATTTACAATAAACAGTTCAATAAACATATAACAGTTCTGTAAACGGGCTACTAACCCGAGTCCAGCAAAACGTTCCTGCTGACAGAGATATATAGACAGGCATAACTTCAGTCGTATTTCTTTATCGCTACGTCTGGCCGTTAGTTCGCACTCGTCTTGTGGACGCTGGAATAAATATCTTCCAAATCGAGTAGCATGCGAATGGAACACACAAGAGACTTTCTGTAACAGTTTTAAATTTAGCTTTATTTTCGAAAGTATGTCAGTTCGAATCGTACTACATGATCGAAATGTACTTTTCTTTTTGATGACACCATATGACATGTTGCATATGATGTATATATCTGCCTATATGTGGGTGTGGATGGTTACATATACAATAAACGATTGATTAACCTCGTTTGAAAGCTTGGTTCTCAGGTGTTTAGTTGTAGAGCAGACAGATGTCTCAGTTACTGTCTTTATAGCTTGACATAGACAAACTATTAATAAATGAAATGTTCTTGAATTCGATAGCTTTCAAAGGTATCTTACTTTCAATTGACAGCACAATACACTTGTAATCTCTATATATATATATATATATATATATATATAAAATCTAATATATAAATGGCAAAATGTGTGTGCATGTGTGTGTTTGCATGCCTCGCAAAAACTTTCGACCGAGGCGACGGATTCTGACGAAATTACAAATATCGAAAAATTGGCCCAAAACATTCATTCCTTCATCGTAAACTCTGCCGTTTTTACAAGAAGGGATCGCTGTTTTCATCGATATTTTCGCAAGTCATCGTTTTCTTTCCGATTGACTAGGATTAATTTCAACACTTTCCACTTCCGGTTTGGCCATGGAGACATCGACTAACACTTTACCTTTGTTTCACTTTCTTTTCCTCCTTCGCGTTACAGGTTCGAGCCTGCCTTCCTACTCTTACGTTTTTCTTTTCTTTTTTCCACCCAAACTGCCTACTGTTGTTTCGCTCACCCGCTCTACTGCCAATTTAATTTTTTAAAATCATCTCCAGGGTCCTTACTCAACCCGGGCAACACCGAGGAACCCCGCTACTACCATTTTTCACACTCCTTACCCCTCCGAGTTCCTTACTACATCACCCCTCTACACCCGGGCAACGCCGGGTACCCCCTCAAGTGTATGATATAAAAAGCAAAATGTGTGTGAGTGTATGTGTTTGCATGTCTGTCAAAAACTTTTGACAGCCGCATCGAACCGTAACAAAATAGGTATTGTTTTAAAACTCGATGTCTCGGACGACAAATATCGAAAAATTGGCCAAAAACATTAATTCTTTCACCGTCAACTGGACCGTTTTTTACAAAGAGGGGTCACTTTTTTCGTCAACATTTTTGCAATTCATTCAAACCTCGCGTCAACGACGTCACATAAAATGCGTTATTTCGATCGTCTGTGAAGTCACAATCGCGATGGGCACATCGATAAGACTTTTTGCCTTTTTCCCATCTCCTTTTCCTCCTGTGTCTTACGGGTTCGAGTCTCCTATTTATTTTTGTTGCGCTCGCAATTTTTTTCTACACCAATACCCTTACACACACCTCCACACACCCGGGCAACACCGGGCATCCAAGCTAGTATTTCAATAAAATATGAAAAGATTTAATAAAATGAAGCATATGAAAAGCAGATAGCCATTTCTCACACGCGTAATCGATGCACTTGTGGGTTATTTCTTGTGAACGATCAAAAAACAATAAATTAATAAAAGTCTTTTCTTTACATACTCGTGTCTGGTCCTTATTCTTTAAATGTGTGCGTAACCGTTGAATCAAGGCAAATAAGACTCATGCATAAAACAATGATTTTGAAGGGTTTTTTTTAGAAAGAGAGTTCATTCACGAGGGGAGAGACCAAAAACTTATTCCTTCGAAAAGATGGGCTAAAAGATGGGTTAATTTTCTTACGAAGAAAGGACAGGTCATGGAAAAATGTTCACTTAGATTCCTACATCTTCGTCTATTGGCTTCCTTGACGCGAACTACCACAAAACTTCGAGTCAATCACGTGACGCAATTTCAACAAACCGACACCTGCTTCTAGTGTGTTTTGTCTAGAAAGCTAACCTCTAAATCTTCGTATCAATCACGCCAGATGCACTGGGTGCATATCCGTTTGCCGCCAGGTGGTCCTGACATGCATTTAATGAAACACTTTTGAAATTCATACTAGTTGACATAATATGTACCTACCGACGTAGGATCCTAATATACAGGGTTTTCTAATAAAATGTATACTCTCTTTAAATTATCTGAACTTGCTACATGAATACGCTCCCAAGAGATGCTTAGGAATAAAGGATGGCACTTCCGGCAGGATCGAGCACTTTACCACTATCATCATGACGTAAGAGCATATCTTGATATCACCTGCGAAACAGATAGTTAGTTAGAAGAGGAAGTATCGAGTACTGTCCACGCCCACCGGATTTGACCCCCTCCTTAATTTTTCTCTTTTTGGGGGCGGGATTGGGGGGGGGGTCTTGTTAAATACAGGATTCACACAACAAAACAAGCTACTATGAACGAGCTGAAAGCAACCATTGAAAGAAGATGTGTCAGCGAACCAATTGAACTGATTAGGAACGTTTTCGATTCAATCAGTGAGCGTTGTCAGCTGTTCAAGGACCACAATGGCCAATAATTTGAACACTTTCGACAATTAACTGGTTTCTATATTTGTTCACAGTATTTTGATGTATGAAACTTTTCTTTCTTATAATAAACCTTGGTTTTATGGTCATTTAAAGAGTGTATAATTTTATTGGGACACCCTGTATATAACATGGAAAATCTTAGCAATCCTCTCTTATATGAGCTGATAAAACACAATACCAAGTATCCTTAGTCTTCAGTTATATTTTATATTTAAGTTAATTTAAAAAGAGTAAAAAGTAGAACTCTCACTTCCCCTATATTATTATTTAATCCTTACAGTTCACGAGTTGTTGTTTTCTGACAAAGGGGAAACAACTGCTGATTTATGGGTCGCAATCTATATATCAAATACTTTTATACAAAGGAGTCACCACTTATCAAGGCCCAGAGGCGACTCGAGGATTATTATACAGTAGTCAATGGGATAGTGTAGTAATCGTTAGTAGTGCAAATTTGGTAAATTGGATTACTTAAGGGGACGGTTCATTAAGAATTTATTTACGTTGGACTTAAAGACAACCAAACTGTAGTCAGCTGGAAAGCAGGCAGACAGAAGGGAATTGCGCAGGCGTGCAGTTCTAAGAAAGAAGCTTTGTTCATGGAATCTACGTTTAGGTTTAGGCACATATAAAGAGTGGGGAGAATTATTGATAGTGGTCGCAGATAGACGAGTGTTTTCGTGAAAGTTTGGCAAGGGGGAACCATCATAGATTGGAGCTCAGACGAGCACTTACCATGAAAATAACGATAAAACAGAGACAAGCTCCCAACGTCTCTTCTGTGTGACATGGGTTACAGGAAAAGAAAAGGTATTCCCTACTAGGCTACGAAGTCTATTTTGAACTCTGTCAAGACAGGATACGGTCTTTCTAGCAGCTCCGGCCCAGATGTGGCAACAGTACTCCATAGTTGGGCGTAACTGGCTCTCATATAGGTAGAGAATTCCATCAGCAGTAACATATCTACTGGAGCGGTAGAAGAATTCCATCACTTTTTAAATTTAGTGTTCGAAAAATTTTCCATAAACTATTAAAATGTAACTCAGATTTTGTGAAATACTAAATTAGTCTCATACATATTTATAAAATTTACATGAGTAATTCTTAAGATGTTGCAATGTCAAAATTAAAATACTCCTTACCAACTAGCAGGAGTCTGTAGAGATTCTACAGTGCTTTTTACATAAATCTGTATAATTTATTGTTTCTACTAAGTTAGGACGAGCGTTCTTGCAGAATTTTAAATTTTGATTTCAAATGGTGTATTTTCAAACAAGTTTTCCGTTATAATAACTTTACTTTATATATCATTTTAAAGAGCATTTTTCGCTCTATCTAATCGTGTAAATTAAAATCGTTTTGAAAACAATACTGTCTTCTTTTCAGAGGGTTGAACACAAGAAAAAAAAAAAAAAGCAAATCAGCACAATTTTCTTATTTCAGTTTAGGCCGAAAAGCTGCTTAAACAGCTCGTGATATCAACGAAACGTCTAGGCCAGGAACTAGTACTTAGCGCACAGCTAAATGGTGGTTTAAGAAATTTCGTGGCGGCGACCAGAGCCTTGAAGATGATGAGCGTAGTGGTCGGCCATTAGATGTTGGCAATGATTAATTAAGCCAATCCACGCACACCTGTTCGATTACTTACTTTCGAATTAGATTATACAACGATTTCCAACCACTTGAAAAAGATTGAAAAGACAAAAGCATGACAATTGTGTGTCTCACGAATTGAACAACAACGAAAAGAAACGCCATTATGAAGTGTCATTTTCCCTTTTTTTTATTCAACAAGTATAACCCGCTTCTCGACCGGTTTGTGATGAAAAGTGTTTTTTTTACACAGCTTTTTTTTTTTAAAGTGTTTTGTTTTTACTCAGCTCAGTGGTTAGACGCCAACAAGCTCCAAGAAACTTCCCGAAGTTCCACCAAAAGGTCATATTAACTGTTTGGTTATCTGCAACCATTACATTACAGTTTTTTTGAATGCAAGCGAAACCATCACGGCGAATAAGTACTATCAACAAATTGATGAAATACATAATTTGACAACAACACTCAGCATCGGTTAACAGAAAACCCAATTCTCTTCCACGACAATGCCCGACCGCGTGTTGATAAACCGGCCCTGCAGAAGTTAAACGAATTGGGCTACGAAACTCTACCTAATCCGCCATACTCTCCAGACCTCTCATCTACCAACTACCACTTTTGCAAGCTTCCCGATAACTTTCTGCGTGAGAAATGCTTAAAAAAACTTTAGCGATATCAAAAACGCCTTTAGCAATTTCATCACCACCATAACGCAAGAGTTTTATGTTACTGGCATAAATACACTTGTTTTGCGTTGACAAATGTGTGTCGATTCGGATGTTGTTTATTTCGATACATAAATTTTTGTTTGAGCCGAGATATGTTCATATGAATTTAAAAGTTAAAAACCGCAAGAACTTTCTTATCAACCTGATATTTATATTCCTTCTGAAATAATAATTGAAATGCAATTTTGATAATCAGATCTTACATCAGTACAATATGTAGAAACGTTGCTGGAAGGAAGGCCCCGAGAAGGTACAATATTCTCTCTTGATGACCTGACATTACATGGATGTTGAAAGGCAATACAAACAGCCGATAAACATCATCGTATATCAGTTTACAAGGAAAACTATGTTTCTTTAAAAACAATATTTTCTGTTGTCCTTTTGTTTCATAGCTAGTTTTTGCTATTGTTCCGGTAGCAAATTGCATTCTGCCATAGTTCAATATGCAACGGGATTGTCACGGAGTGATCTGAAAAAGAAAGATAATAACTAGCAATTATTATTATTATAACCTATGTAATAATGTAGTGTACGTTTGGAATGCGACTGAACTAATTTGATAATTTCGAAGTTGAGACTAAAATTTAAGTTTTAAATTTAGTTTTGTTTTCATTTTAAATTATTAATATGTATTATGTATTTCACTTAGTCCGTCGGAAACTACTGGACCAATCTGGCTGAAACATTGTTGTGGACATTTGTTATGATAAGGTGGTGCGAATTAAGTATTATATTACCCGTTAGATGTACATGGATTAATAGGGATTATTGTTTAAGTTACACTTTTTTCTCGTAAACTATTGGTTTGATTTCGTTGAAATGATGTATGGACATTTGTTATAATAAGGTGCAACGAACTAAGTATTATGTTATCCGTTCAATGCACATTCAGGGATTCATAGGGATTAGTATTTAATGCAACAATGACAACAGATGTAACCATTATCAATAATCAATTTGCATAAAACACTCATTCTAAGTCAACGGGTTATGATTTTCACCCCCTTTTTAACGGGCTACAATGTCTCGTAACCCTATAATTTTATAGGAATATACTTAGCGCTTGTGCATTATAATACTATGACCCACCCTTACAGAAAACCAGCCAGCTCACCCACTTCGAATTAACCGTTTTGGCCAATTTTTAGGTTTTTATTTTCACGGGAGTCTGATGTTTGTTACGATACCAAGTTTGTCACTGTTCGTCGCGTCTGTCGAAAGTTTTAGGCGGACATACAAACAAACAAACAAACAAACACACAGACTTTTGCCCTTTATATAATATACTAGCGGGGGAGGGGGTACCCGGCGTTGCCCGGGTATTTGTAGGTGTGTGTATGAGGGGGGTAATTAATAATCCTGCTTAAATATTATAAAAAAAGACGATGTAAAAAAAAAAAAAAAAATCCAAAACCAAAACGGAAAAAAAATGGCATAAATGAACCTGTGTATGGGGGGGGGGTAAACTAAAGAATAAGCGAAGTAATAAAAAAAGAACGTTTGGTCGGGAGGAGGGATTGAACCCGGAAGCTTTGACGCGGAAACCAATGCCAACTACTTAACGGTCTCGACCACGAATGAAAATAATTGACTAGCGTGTTAAGTTAAAGCTTATAAAGCTAAAAGAGGTTTGATTGACAGGACGACGCTAAATCAGGTCATCGTGCGATCGTTATTTTTAGTTTTCACTTCACCCCAGATGATGGTGGGAAGGGGGGAAAGCAGAGCAAAAGCCAACGTTTTTCACTGTATTTATACTAAAATGCAGGACGAACCGGGCACAAATCGAAATAGCGCGAATCTCATAAAAGTCGGCGTAAATAAATCTAGAGACGACCCGCGTTCCCAAATTCTACATATTATGATATAGGACCCATATAAACAGTTGTAAGCGATAGTAACGAACCCGGGAGCGTGTGCGAGAAAAGCCTTTTGAAGACATACACGAAATGGTCACACACATTTTGCCTTTTATATATATAGATAATACGATTTCAAAAAGGCATTTCATGTAAAAACACGATGAAGTACTTACATGTAATGGGGACATTAATAAACATCCCCACATTTGCGAAAAAAATGATAATGTTTTATCACTTAAGATGTTAGCATGTTTGGCGTGATCCCTCCCGTAACGTGGATTCCATGAACAAAGCTTCTTTCTTAGAACTACACGCCTGTGGAACCCTGTTCTGTCTGCCCGCTTCTCACCTGACTACAACTTGGATGTCTTCAAGTCCAACGTTAACAAATTCCTAATGAACCGCCCTCTTAATCTCCACACTAACGTATTGTACTTGCAATAACCCTTATCCCTGAGTGGCTTCCGGGTCTTGATAAGTGGTGACCACCGTGTAAAAAAAACCCCCAAAACCCCGATGTCTTTCTAGAAAAAAATATGACTAGAAAAATATCAGGGAAACCAATGCCAACAACAGAATCCTCGGATTCGTACGATATGATGATGAGTGTCTTACCGTATTTGATGATATGGAAAAGTTCTTAAAAGTAAGGGGAAGTAACTGACAAAATATGATTTTGACTAATCCGATATTTCAAAATAGAAAATGGCGGACCGCTGATACCTATGTTTGAGTTTGTAAAAAATTATTCTAGCAGATCTTCTGTTCGACCATGTTTCATAAATTTTGGAATGTTTTACTAATTTCGACATGACACGTTCGAACGTAATAGTATTGTTTACCTAAAATATAGTTTTTTGAAATCCCATTATACTGCACAGGCACCAAATATTTTCCACCACGAGGGATATAAACGTGTTTGTTACATACGGCATAATCACATTGTCACACCGGTTCCCGTTACATCACCGAAGTTAAGCAACGTTTTGCATGGTCAGTATTAAAATGGATGACCATTTGGGAAATCCTGCTTCTGTATGTGCTCTCTGCTTATCTCGGCATTGTTTTCAGTTATTTAGCACCTCTCCTTGCCACTGGACTCAAGCATTGTCGATTCAGGAGAGACGTGGTTGATGATTGTGCAATCTTTGCTACGTAATTACACGCTCAGCTGCCTTTACATGAGGTATCCATTGTCTCTTGAGACTGAACGGAGACATTGATTGAGTAGAATAAAACTATATTTGTAATTTTCTCCAAGTTCGTAACTGAAATATATCGAAGTAGAGAAAGCCCTTCGGCAGTTCAATTTGTTTATATATTTTTCGTAGACATGGCATGCGTTTTCACAGAAAAAGGTGGGGGTCACCTATCGTCACGAGGATATTAGTTCGGCCAGACGTGAATATACCGCTAATCGTTCATTAGGTAGGGTTAATTTGGCGAAGGTCACACGCTCCCCATTCTGTCGCCGTCTTAATATAATCAGTTACATTTTTTCGTTGTTTAAAGAGATTCAAAGGAAAATAAACAGTCCTGACATCAGCTGCGACCGAAGCGGATGTATAAATAAATACAAAAAGCCAATCCTATCACGTGATCTGTGAAAGAAATACATTCGTGGGGCGTGGGGCCAGCACCCTTACCCCCGAAAAAAAAAGAAGAAAAGAACTCGCTACAAAATAATCTACAAAAGTTGTGGATGGCTTATGCCCCTCCAGGGGCTCAAGGCTATGTATGTATGTATGTATGTATGTATGTATGTATGCATGTATGTATGTATGTATGTATGTATGTATGTATGTATGCATGTATGTATGTATGTATGTATGTATGTATGTATGCATGTATGTATGTATGCATGTATGTATGTATGTATGTAGACGTTTATGTAGGCTGGCGCAAAGTCACTTAAAATGAGACATCATATGAGTATATATTACTCGAAAATGATCATATTTATCTATTTCGGTCGTCCCGATATCTGTCAGCCATTTTTACAAATGGAAATCGCTCCAGACAAGGTATTAAGCCACTTGATGTAAAAAGCCAAAATACTACTTCAGGTTAGCTTAAAGTAAGTGTTAGGTGGATCGATTCAAACCTCAAAATAGCAGTTATTGCCCCCTTCACATCACTCATGGAATGTCAGGACCAGAGAACAAAATAAAAGAATCGAAAATACTGACGCTGCCAAAACTCATTTTTTTTAACGCTTTGCTTATTTTCATTCATGTTTCCTGCTAATTGCAGTAAATCTATTCATAAAAACGAACCGAGCACTCTTTGGCAGCTGATATTGTATATATAAAAAACACGATTTTCGTGCTTAGTCTATCGGTTAGAATCGTTAAATAATCAAGGTCGTATGCCCCGAAAACCATGAGAATGCAGCAGACAGCAATCGAACGTCAACACAAATATAGTAATGTAAATGTAAATTTGGGAAAGCAAATAAAAATGCAGGCGACGATATGCTATTTGGAAAACAAAAATATTGATTGAAATTTCGAAAAGCCATTTGGAAAACAAGAGAATAGAGCTAAAGACAATCGAACGTCATAGAGGCTCGGAATTGAAGGTCAAGAGAGAGAGAGAGAGAGAGAGAGAGAGAGAGAGAGAGAGAGAGAGAGAGAGAGAGGGGTCTGATGTCAAAGGTCACAGGCGATTATATAACAGTGTCCTGAGTTAAGTTGAAGTCAGTTTTTGGTTTTGACGAGCAGAAGCCGATAGCCAGTCAACGAATTCCTGTGTGCGCGTCATCCTCTCTCTGATCGGACTCATCACTCCTCCTCCTCTTCAAAAAAAAATCTGGCGTTATATTTTTATAAATCAAGATGTCATTCTTCCGAGTAAGCCGTAATATTACAGAATCCCCGCGTGTCGACAAATTGATTTTTTTTTTTACACAGGAATCACCACATTATCAAGGCCAAGAGGCCACTCAAGGATAAGGGTTAAAGAGTGTACAGTAGAAATTGGACAATATAGTAATCATTCGACCCGCCTTATCGATGTCCCTCCATGTAATGCCAAAGATCTTCTTGAGATATGGAAGGTCTCTAAACTTCTTATATGGTATCTACAGGTAGTCCAGAACTCACATCCATTCTGCCCTGTACATTAGCATTCTGGTGTGGAGTCTGAGGTTGTTGTTCTGAAAAATACGTCTGCTTAGCTAACCAAAGTATGATGATGCTTGTTTGAGGTGCTTCTGGATCTTGTCATCCAATGAGCAGGTGTTAAACATTATGTTGCCTAGATATTTGCATGTGAGCACCGTGAGCAGGTGTTGCCCTGCTGCTTTGAAAATTATTGGGTTTTGTGGGAGGTCAGCACTGTACTGATAGAGTACTTCTGATTTCTTGGTGTTGATCGTCAGTCCCATTCTGGTGTATGCAGTTAGAGATGTCAGAAAGATGTTTTGCAGGGTTATCAGTGTATAGTCAACTAGGGCACAGTCGTCAGCCTATTGCAACAATGATGGTCTCCAAAGTCAGCTTGGTCGGTTCCTGCAATCTTCTGATGTCAAAAAGATTACCATCCAAAGTTGATGACAACCCCAGCCTGCTTCTCCATCCGCTTCGTAACAGTGTTGAAACAATGCCGAGGAAAGTGTTAAAGAGGACTGAACCAGCACACAGCCTTATCTCACTCCAGTTTCCACACCAAAGGATTCTAAGCTGCGTCTTCCAACTACCAGCTGGGCTATCATCCCCGAATGGAACCGTGTAAGGATGTTGAGAAACTTGGATGGGCAGCCAAATCTCTTCAGGACCTGCCACAGTACGTCTCTGATAACTGTGTCAATGCATCTGAGAGGTCGACAAAAGCAACAAACAAGTCCCTGTGCTGCTCCCGGCGTTTCTCCTGGAGCTGACATCACAAAGACCATGTCAACTGTTCCCATATCGGTGTCAGAAGTTCTTGAATTTTATTAAAACATTTTATTCAAAATTAAAAAAACAAAATTAGAAACAAATGTTCCGCCTTTTTTTAGCATTTCCTTTCAAGTTAAATATATTTTATTATAAGAAAATCGAATAAGAAACAAGTTAAAAGCCCTTTCGTCTGATTTGATTGCATTTATTCATCTTTCAGTATTCGAATCTTGCACTAGACAATTGCTTTTATTATTTGCTTTTGCGTTCCAGTTATTTCTTAGCCGATATAGATCATCACCATAAACATTAATAATGAATTTATTAAAAAAATATAATTTAATTCTGATTTTGTTATCTATGCAGATTTCGTAGTTATTATTATGGAGTCAATTCTGCAGTGATTATTATAGTGTACCTAATATATATTAGTGGTTTCAAAAGTTATAAAATTATGTCTTGGGTGCCATTAGCTAGAATAGAAACCAAAACGTTTAGCTCTGCTGCGGTATTCATCAACATACGATCTAAGGACAGATTAATATTAAAACCTTGGAAATTCACATAGTTTAACGTATAAATGTATATTTATAATTATTTCCACAGCCAAAGAACGTCGCAGCCCACAAGAGCCATGACAGCCAACGAACCGGAAGTGTAAGACTCGAGTTTTGCCCTCATTTGGGCACATCAATGAAACATATCCGCATCCGGGATTTGAAACCCGAGCCTCTTGCATACGAGGCAGACAATCTGCCAACTGAGCAAACGCCCCGCACATAAGAAATTTTATTAACCAACACAGAGCAAGCAAACTGACGATGAGATCAAACTGTGGAATGGACCTGCTTCATCTCGACAAGGGAAATGTATATTTGTGCATGCGTAGAGAAGCACTGCAAGTCGACTTACGCTTGCCAAGATTGTTGATTAAAATAGGAAATGTAAATTAACAAAATTAATTAAATAAATCTAGGAAGGTTGTGATCCGCATAACCTATTTAAAGTTCGCGACGGTATGCATTTAATAAACTACACACCCCAGAATATTGTATTCAGACGGAGAAGCAGACATCGAGAGGCCGGAACCTGTGTGTTGCATATTTCCTGTTCTACAGACGTTTTAATTCATCCAAAAAAAGTAGGTTCGTCTTTCATTAACTGTGATTCAATCAGGTGTTGGACCCACTTGAACATGTCAACACGTTCTCTGCAAAACGCCAGCACGACAATGAAAAATAAGGCTTCCTACTTTCGTTGGTACTTTATACGAGTTCTTGGGATCCCCTTCTCCCTATAGATCAACGGTTATACGTCTATGAGTATTTTCTGGGGGTGGGGATTAGTTGGGAAGATTTTAGGGTAAGATTTATCATTAAGTGTTATTTCTCGATCGATGAAAAGTCACGTTTTGAAAAAGGGCGTTGGTAGAGGGATTTGAATCGAATCTGGGGGAGAAGATAAAGAAGTAAGAAAAGAATACATGGCGATAGAAAAAAAATTAAAAAGATATAAAGAAGAAGAAGGAAAAAAAAGAAGATATGGCGATAGGGCAATAATGAGAAGTAATGAAAAAGAAGATATGGCGATAGAAAATAAAATAAATAAAAAAGAAGAGGAAGAAAAAAGGAGAAAGAGTAGAAGAATCAGAAGAAAAGGCGGCGGAGAATAATAATAATAATAATAATAATAATAATAATAATAATAATAATAATAATAATAATGAAAATAATAATAATAATAATAAAAACTAATGAAAATCATAATAATAATGATATAATAATAATAGTAATGATAATAATAATAATAATGATGAAACATAATAATAATAATAATGATGATGAAAAAATAATAATGAAAAAAAATAATAATGATAATAATAATAATAATAATAATAATAATAATAATAGTAATGATAATAATAATAATAATGATGATGAAAATACTAATAATAATAATGGAAAAAAATAATAATGATAATAATAATAGTAATGATAATAATAATAATAATGATGATAATAATAATGATAATAATAATAATAATAATGATGAAAAATAATAATAATAATAATAAAAAATAATAATGAAAGAAAATAATAATGAAAATAATAATAATAGTAATGATAATAATAATAATAATGATAATTATTATTATTATTATGAAAAAAATAATAATGAAAATAATAATAATAATAATAATAATAATAATGATAGTAATATTAATAATAATGAAAAAATAACAACAATAATAATAATGATCATGATAATAATAAATTTAATAATAATAATAATAATAATAATAATGAAAATATGAAAAAAATAATAATGATAATAATAATGGTAATAATAACGAGAAAAAGAAAAAGAAGAGGAAGAAGAAGAAGGAGGAGGAGGAGAACACGAAAACGAAAAAGAAGAAAATGAAGAAGAAGAAGAAAATGAAAAAGAACAAGTAGAAGGAGAAGAAGAAGAAGAAGAAGAAGAACGAAGTGGCGGATGAGAAGAATGAGAAGGAGTAGAAGAGAAGAGGGGGTGAAGCAAAGATGACAGTAAAGGAGGAAGAAGAAGGAGGAGGAGATGGAGAAGAAGAAAAAGAGAAGAAAAAGAAGAAGGGGAAGGAGATTGAGAAGAAGAACAAGAACAAGAACAAGAACAAGAACAAGAAGAAGAAGAAGAAGAAGAAGAAAAATGCGATAGGGGAAGGAGAAGATAAAAAAGTAAGAGAAAGATTATGACAAGTTGCAAAGTAATAAAAAGGAATATCGAAAAGTAATAAAATCACTAAAGTACCAAGAATCGTAGGAGCACCAGGAACACTATGGAAAAACCCGGACAAACGGCGATAAAAATTGGAAATAAAAGGCAGATTGCATATAACGCACAGCAATTATGGAAATGGGCGAAATCATTACAAGGAATCAAGGAAAAGGAAGCTGCCAGAAATTCTATAAAACAAAAAATAAAATACACGCGTGTATGTGATATCAGATTGAAAGACTCAGAATGAACAGCACTAACCTGACCTCCACTATAACGGTGCGAAGAAAACTGAAACCTTAGGTAGGTTTACTGCTACCCAAATTCCAGAAAACGCCAATTAGTAAAACAGTTGTTTCGGTAACTCAAAATGATTTGCACCGGTTTATGATTATCAAAATACTCAGAGAGTACAGAAAATCTGGGGAGACTTTTTGTTACACCGACTCCAGGAAACACCACTTATTATTGATAAAGAGCAATAACTGATGATGATTTGTGTAACTCCTAGTGTTGAATAATGGGTTTCCAAAAGTAAAGTGATTGTCGATTGTTATTGAATAGGAAATATTCAAGGGAGAATCATATTATTGGAATGAAATATTTCAATAGTAGATTCTAAAAACGGGTAAAAATCTTTAAATAAGATAAATTACTGATTAAGACAATGGCATAGTTTCAGTTACAGTTTTATGACGAAGAGTTGGGAATTTAATTTCATAAACATTTAAATATTCAGTTGAAATAATAGAACGAGATAATGGAATATTTAATTTAAATAAACAAGTACTTATATAGATTTGTCAAAAAAAAAAAATGGCTGACCTGGTTGTGTAACACCCCCTCTTATGAAGTTACGTAAGGACCCCTCGATCGTCGAAAACTTGGCTCGTGTCGTCACCGTACTTCTGGAATCCGTCACATGAAATCTGGTATGCTGAACACGAATGACAAAACTCACGCAGGCAAGGAGGACAACAGACGCTTGAATTCTATTCTACGAAAAGTTAATTTCACAAAGTTGACAGGCTTTTTACATATATGTACACGTGAAGTTCTTAGTAAGTTTTTAAAAGTCTCAAATCTCTCTTTTCTTCACAGATAGCGTCAGATGGGTTGGAGGAGGGGGTCACGTCTTCAGGGAACGGTGTGGTTACTTCGAGTTCCGCGCACAAACTCTCGCTGGAAACTGGCTAATTTCGCGCGGCACTAGTATTAATAGGAGTGTGAGTGGTCGGGGTAAAAAATCTCCAAGCCAATCAAATTACGCCACGAAATTGGGGAAACCCCCAAATTTTACGGGTGTGCAATTCGGCCACATCACTAATTTCGCAATCTGAGATTCAAGTCAATATTAAATTCTCATGACCCCTAAAGTCAGCGACTGTTAGTCCGAACATCTGGCTCTGAGTTCGTCGAGGCCGGACAATGTCAATGTTATTGTTCCAGATTTCTGTCGTCAATTTTGAATACAAAATATATATCTCTCTGACTTCCAAACAATAAGTAAACATATCTATTTTTACAATGAGATAAAATATATATTTATATCCTCTACTGTGAATCTTCGGGAGCTATTAAAACTATCTTAGCATACCCGGCTCCCTAATGAGGGGCAATTCCCTCCCTCAGGTTGATCACGTTACAGTTGGTTACGTCAGAGAATCATACAAAGAAGTCAGTCGGGGATAGAAGTTAGTTAAATAGCTACAGAGTTAGAAGGCTGACCTGAGTTTTGACACCGGTTATGATTTGGTTTCTTGACTCCCATGGAAGTTAATGAACGAAATATAGCAGACTGTAAAGCGTGCGTGGACTCGTCAATGATTCAACAGTTAACATGATTCCATTTTGTTACATGTGACAACCCATGACTTGGTCAAGGTTTTGAAAAACTTGTTCTGGATGTCAATTACAATTATATGTATATAGTACTATTATTCAAATTCCTAAATCCGTTAAGTTCTTAACCATATTTACGACGTATTTTCTTAGTTTCCCTGGTTCCATTACATTATCCTATGATCCCAGAATAATCATTTAGAATTCATCTTTTTTCAGTGTAGCATAAATTTTCTTATTAATGTAAATTTCGCCTATTTTTTCTTTTTCGAAACAATAAACCACATAATAAGTGAATGCAGCAAACTAACCTCAAAAGAATATAAGAATGACCAAGTAGGGAAGGCAGTATCCTGGGAGTTATACAAACAAGCGCATCTTGAACACCCAGAAAAATAGTACAAGCAGCAGTACTTGAAAACGAAAACCACAAAATCTTTTCAGACATGGACATACAAACAGATAAACTCATTAACGCAAAAAGACAGGGTGTTATAATAGTTATCAAGAAAACAAAATTTGTGCCAGATTGTAGATTTTGCTGTTCCAGTAGGATGAATTACAACTAAAATTCCAGTGAAGGCCAATGGTCGTTGCCAGCGAGAAATCGATGACAACCGACTGTTATCAAAAGAAGTGTAGAGTACTGGAAATCTGGAGAGACTTGTTGTCACCCAGACTCCAGGGAACACCGCAGATTGTTTACGGAGATAAATCTTTGATGGCAGGCTGAATGAAAACTCCGAGTGACTACTACTACTACTACTACTACTACTACTACTACTACTAATAATAATAATAATAATAATAATAATAATAATAATAATAATAATTGGAAGTTTAAAGAAATAAGCTGGGTGAAGGCAGGGAGCGAAACTAAACTCATACTTTTTATACGAGATTGCAATTCCAGGCCAATGTCCCTCCCCCGGAGATGAGGAAACTGAGTTGTTGACGATTTTGCAAGCAGTTGGACCCCACCCCCACGAAGCAAAACAAAAATCCCGGAAAAAAACACCCGGATATCCGGTATTAGATAACCTGCAGATGATCTAAGAAATTGTGGACACACGTTTGATATTAGCGATCGTGCTAATTAAACACGTGACACCTGTCCTCCGTTTCCACTGGTTAATTAACAGCATGACGTCAGCAGGGAAACAGCGAAAAGCTGCGTGACGTCACATCTGTTATTCCTTAGGGGATCTTTTTATGTTCTGTTGACGTTTTTTTTGCCAATTCTATTTGTTTTTAAATCTTTGTCCATTTATCGTTTCATCAGTTTCGTTAGAAATAAAATTTTCATTCGTACTTCAGACTCGCTGTTCGAAATATAATTTCGTTCGTATGTCACCTTTTAGTGTGAAACAGTACTTTTGTTGGTTTGTCAGGTTCAAGTTTGAAATCTAATTCTCCATAGTATACCAAACTTTAGCATTTTCCTTGGTATGTCAAATTCAAGTTTCAAATATAATTCTTGGTGGTATGACACACTTAAGTTAGAAAGAATATTTTTGTTGGCATATCAGATTAAAGTTTGAAATAGAATTAAGTCAGAAATAGAATTTTCTTTGGTATGTCATATTCAAGTTTGAAATATAATTTTCGATTGCATACCACACTTAAATCAGAAATATAATTTTCTTTGGTATGTCAGGTTCATGTTTGAAATATAATTCTCGATAGTATACCACGCTTAAGTTAGAAATACAATGTTCGTTAATATGGCAGGTTCAAGTTTAAAATAAAACTCTCGGTGGTATGTCATAAATAGCATTACCGTTCGTCTTTCACGTTTAAGTTTGAAATATGATTCTCGCCGGTATCCCACGCTTAAGTCAGAAATAGCATTTTCGTTGGTCTTTTATGTTCATATTTGAAAAAGAGTTATCGCGTATTTATGCAAAACTTAAGTTTTAAATAAGATTTCCGTAGATTTTTGTAACGCTTAAGCCAGAAATAAAATTTTCATTGGTATGTTACGTTTACATTTGCAATATAATTCTCGCCGATATACAACGCTAAAGTCAGAAATAGCATCTTCACTGATATGTAATGTTTAAATGTTAAATAGTATTTTCACGTGTAGAAACATAAATGTCGATGGCACGCTACGTTTAAGTTAGAAATGTCATTTTCGTTGTTACGTCATATAAAGTTTGCAATGCTGTTCTCACTGGTATGACACGCTTAAAATATGGGTTCCGTCAATTTGTATCGTTCGAGCTTGAAAAAGCATTTTTGTTGGTTTGTCACGTTTAAGTCAAAAGTTGCTGATATGTCAGACTTAAGTTTGATACAGCATAATCGTTTGCATGTCATGTTCAAGTTCAAAATATAAGTCTCGTTTGTATGCTACGTTCTATTTTGAAATATAATTTTCGTTGGTATGTTGTACATGAGTTTGAAGTAGAAATATCATTTCAGTTTAAGGTTTACTTTAGAAATAGCACTTTAGCTGGCATATCACGTTTATGTTTCTATTTGAAATATAATTCTCGTTGGTATGTCGTACACGAGTTTTAAGTAGAAATACCATTTCAGTTTAAGGTTTAATTTAGAAATAACACGTTTATGTTTGAAATATAATTCTTGTTGGTTTGCCACAGTTAAATTAGAAATAGCATTTTTATTTCTTCCATCGTTTCGTATTTATTTTCCTTCATCTTTTATTTGATTAACTTCTTTCCGCGTTTCTTTGTTTTTCGTTTTCCCTTATATTTCCAATTTTCTTCCTCCTCAATTTCTCCCTTCTTTCATTTTTCTTTCATCTTTTTAATTTCTATTTTATTTTACCTTTCCCTAAAAATGCCTGGGCAGCTCCGTCGTTATTCCCCGGTTATAGTGCCTCAGGCGATTAACAATAAACTAACGTTTTTTTCAAAAAGAGAAGGCAAGGCCCGGGAAGGCGGACCCCCCCCCCCAGAACTGCACAGAACTAAACTCCTACCGCGAAATCAACAGGGGCCGGATCATTACAAGAATGGTCAAATCTCTGTTGATTTTGGGGGTCATGGATAAAAATCCCTAGCTGAAGGGTATCCCTTTTTCCTTCTTTCCAACCTATTTCCCGTCTTTTTTTTTCTTTTTTACTTTTCTTCACCATTTGTCTCTTTCCGAGTATTTTCTGATTTCTTCCCCATTTTTTTTTTCTATTCCATCTTTTTATTCTCCTCATCATTTCATTTCCTCCCTCCCTCTCTTTAAGTTTATCTCTTACCTAAACTTCCATCGTTATTCCATTTCTCTCAATTCATTAAGTTCTGCCCCCTTTTCCCTATTTTATTCCACATTTTTCTTGTCCCCTATCGCTCTCCCTTATTCCATAAGCATCACGTTCTTTCTGTTTTTCTCTTTCTTCATCTTTTCATTTCACCACCTTTCTTTCACATCTCCTCTACCCACCTTCGATTTCTATTCTGTTTCCTTCTACCATCCCTCAACTCCCTAATTCAACATCCGTTTGTATTATTCTCTCTTGTCTCTATATTTATCCCCCTCTTTATAATAATTATATCTTTCTTCTCAATTCTCCGATCCGTCCATCTTTTCTCCGTCTACTTACCATTCCTCCCTTCTCCCCAATCTCTCACGCGCCTTCGGTTTCCATTTTGTTTTTAATGTCACCTCCAATGACCGCATTTCCTAACGCCAGATGGAACAGTGATCAACGCATTGATTAGACGCACAACGCCCTTACTGTTTTCTTAGCCGAACCTCATCGACCACAGACTTGTATTACGATTGATTAACCGTGTTGAAATTCTTATAACCGTCGACAAAATCAATGCGGATTTTCAAGGCTAACCTCATCAGTAATAACAAACTTACGATACGACTAACACTTTGTCAAGATTTGTTTTTATTGAAATTCGAAGTCAGAGAGAATTTTAAGCTTGTCATTCTCTTAAAAGTGTTTGCGCTTACACATCACTGAGGGACAAGATCAAAGTATAGTATCTGTTCTTCGGATGCTGCAATTCGATTTCTTGTTTTCTGTCAGTGGAGGAGAAATCCTTCACGACTGAGACAATTTTTATTTTTGTTCTTTTTCTCCACGTTAAAAAACGACCCTGGTGTCTAACTCTGTCCCGTGGGGAGGCATTGTAAATAGGAACTTAAAGGCCTGTGATTACTTATTTTATTTATCTTTTTTTTTACACGGTGGTCACCACTCAGGGAAAAGGGTTATTGCAAGTACATTACGTTAGTATGGAGATTTGATGAAGTGTTTACTTAAGGGGGCGGTTCATTAGGAATTTGTTAACGTTGGACTTGAAGACATCCAAGTTGTAGTCAGTTGGGAAGCAGGCATACGGAACAGAGTTCCACAGGCGTGCAGTTCTAAGAAAGAAGCTTTGTTTATGGAATCCGCATTTTGATTTAGGCACAGATAAAGAGTGGGGGAAATTTTTCGCAGTGGATTCAGCTAGACGGGTGTTTTTCGTAAAAGATTGGCGAGGGGGGCCAGAGATTGGAGTTCAGACGAGCACCTGCCATGGAAATGACGATAAAACAATGATAGGCTCGCAACGTCTCTTCTGTAGGAGAGAGGTTGCAGGGTAGAGAAAAGGGCATCCCCCTCTAAGCCACGAAGTCTATTTTGTACTCTGTCAAGGCAGGATAGGCTGTTTTTAGCAGCTCCTGCCCAGATATGGCAGCAGTATTCCAGCCTTGGACGTACTTGGCTTTTATATAGATAGAGAATAGAGAAACCTATTTATTAAACCTACTTATTAAATAAATTGTTAGTGCATGTATATGACACACGGTGCAGTAGTTAGTTGCTTGGTTAGAGGAAGAGGTAAAAATTATTTGTCCAGAGTCAGACCACCCAAGAGATATCCTCTTTGTTTGAAAAAAAGTAAGTGCCTTATTGAATAGAAGTATCCCGTTGTGGTCGGCTTCGTGAGAGAAATAAGTCCAGGGTCTAACGTTACTAAAACACTAAATCTATATGTCTTTTTTTATAAAGTACTAACCTTCGAATGTCAGATGTCAAAATTTGAGTTTGATCGGATTAATAATTTACAAATTATAGTTAATTATGTAAACTTTTCTTTGCAAAAAAACAGAGGGAGAAAAATAGAGAAAAGATATATATATATATATATATATATATATATATATATATATATATATATATATATATATAGAGAGAGAGAGAGAGAGAGAGAGAGAGAGAGAGAGGGCGAGAGAGAAAGAAAGAAAGAGAGATAAAAATAAAGACAGATAGATAGATAGATTGAGAGAGAGAGAGAGAGAGAGAGAGAGAGAGAGAGAGAGAGAGAGAGAGGAACCAGAAAATGGAGGCTGGAAATCATGTGGTTTGATTGACATCCGCTGTTGTGAATTCTAACCATTAAAATTTCCACTTAAACACGACCCTCGTCATGTAACCCATATTTAACTGTGTTTCATCGCAGAAAATCGTGGCACAAGGCAAAAAAGGAGAAAACAAGCTGCCTGTGGGCGTAACTATGGCCTGGTAAACAATAATTGAGAACGGACCACCTCTCGCAGGATGAGTTTATGTCATTGGAGAGTGGCACTTCTAGGACCGAGCCATACTAAAACTCATAGCGACAAAAAAAAAAAAAAAAAAAAAAAAGATGGGATATGGTAGATCAAGTCAGACCACAGAAGCTAGAATGATGAAACGGCTAACTTAAGCTGATATCAACACTATAGTCAAGACCCACACACCACCTTCAAAATAGCCGCACTATCGTTGTGACTTGAGATAAGAGTTGATAAGTCACCTACTACCCAGGACCTAGCAATTATTGAACGACACAGTAGTGTTTTTGTTTTTGTTATTTACTGTAAACAGTCAAGGCGATGGACGTTACGAGACCACATACACACACACACGTAGGAACACACATACGCACACAGAGGAACACACATACGCACACAGACGAACACACATACGCACACATTACAATTGCTTCGTCTTAACAGTCGCGAGCCATCTCAAGCCCATCACACCATCATCGAAGTTGCTGGGTGAATCGTCGGTGACACCCAAACCATGTACGTTATCCCGAAAGTGACTTTTAAGGCCAGCAGTTGACTTGCACAATCTGCCACATATATGGCAGAGAAAATTGAGTGTTGAAACTTGTTGTACTTTTTCCTCCGTTTTTCTGATCCCTCTACCCATAGCGTTTTTTTTGTGGCTAATGTAAGCAGCTTTCGTGAGGAGCATCCGATCACAAGCCTAACATTTTCAACTATAGAACGCATTATGTAAGACTAACACATTGTCATTCTTAAGATTTATCTTGAGCTCAGTATGATCAATTCTTTTCCACCTCTAATTAGCCTTCTCTGTTCGGGCTGGCATTCCGCACGCATACATACACACAGACATACACATAGACATGCTTATGTGCGCGCACATATATCCGTCAAGTAAACTACACCTATAACCTGAGCCAGATCCACCAACAAGATTGTTTCAAGCTGTATGCCAGCTTTAGCATGGACTGATATTGACTCTTGCAGGTTGTCTATAACTTCTCCAAAGTTATTTTTTTACATTTTCACCCCAAACAAGGCACATTGCCACTTTGATGTAGGGGCTCCTATCGATGACATAATCTACATGGGTATTGTGTGGGGAGTTGGGCAGCAAGATGTCGGTTCACGTTATACTTGAACTTCTGCATGTCAGTACAGTTGGGGAAGCAGGAACCCGGAAGGGAATCCCAAAGTCTAGTGGTTCTGGGGAAGAAACTAGTGGAGTAGAAAGCTCTCTTACATCTAAGGATCTCTACTGTGAAGGGGTGGGATTTAGCTGCTTGTCGGGTTTGTCAGGGGTATTGACGTCGAGGGGGTACAAGTGCTTGCAGTTCGTCAGAGCATTCACCGTTAAAGTATTTGTAGAACAGGCAGAGGAATGCTATATTTCGTCGATGGGACAGAGGCTGAAGCTTAGATGACAGTTCAGGACCTATCAAGTTGGCGACTCTCTTTTGAACCTTGTCTAGGAGCGAGATACTAGTAGCAGATGTACCAAACCATCTGATACAAAGTTTTTCATAGACAAATTTGTCAAATACCGGGAACAAAATTTAAACGAAAACATACAACTTATTTTACTATGTGCTTCATTCATGTGTATGTAACTAACACCCCCACCCTCTGAAAAAATGGCACGGTCCGGTGACTTTATTGATGAGTAAGTGAGCTGACGTTGTCATTGTGGAGGTAGTAGTAGTCCAGGTAGTAGGGCAGATTGCTGAACCAATCTTTAACTTGGTGATATAAGAACCAAAATTGAAATTTGTCAGGTTTGCTTCTGTAGTCATCATGAAAACTGGCAGCCATCTTGAATTTTCTGATGGCTAATGTTCTTTTCTTAAACTGCATGTTCTGAACGTCACTTGTGCCAATTTTGGCGCTTTTATCATTAAGTGAAAGATTCTTATGGAATATTGAGAAAACCTGCTCCACTAAGGTTGGTTCACAGTGGGAAGTTAAATTTCTTCCACAATGACGTCAGCTCACTCACTCAGTGACACCATTTTCATCTTGATCTTCAAAAAAGATAAGGGCTAATGATCTTCTACTTTGTCACTGAACACCATACGGTGCATTTTATGGGATGCAACTGCTTTTGTTGAATTTCCCTTGTATTTTCAGAGCCCTAAAATCTGTAATTTTGTTTTTTAACGAATCTATTCAAATGAAAATGGGCTTCATCTGACATAATCAAATTTCGCAGCAAATTGGAGTCATTTCGGACAAGTTCTTGCATTTGAACTGCGTATTGAACCCTTGTTTGAAAATCTTCAAGATCCAAGTTTTAAACAAGCTGCACTTTATAAGTATATTGTGTAGTGAGCTTCGACAGATCCCAAGTTGTGCAGAATGTCGTCGAATCGATGTTACAGGATGCTGCTCCACGCTTTTTCGCACTCTGTCCTTATTTTCATTAGTGATGACGTTTCGAGATCTGCCAGCTTCTCGGTCTTCAAATCCGCACACAATGTTTCGAATTGTGTTGTGACTTGGGCTATCTCTTACATGAAAATGCTGTCGATAAAACTCTATGAATCAAAATAATTGCCCCCTGACTTTGATAAAACAATTCCACAACTTGCGTACATGTTCAATGCTACACAACACCCTCAAATTTTATGAAAAACATCTGAAATAAAGAAAAAAAATAATCATTAATGGTAAAATGATAAAGATTCAGTCACTTTTTGGACATCCTGTATATATAATGTTCAAACAAGCAAATAAAGCTCCTCGGTAATCAAAACAACAATGCGCATGACCTGGTAGTGATACACCGTCAACATCTGCGAACCAGCAAGTAGTTATGTACCATCATTTTATAGTTTTACTCCCGGCAGGTGGTTGTTGTAGAGATCCACGTCAACTCAAGAAATGTAATTAAGAAAAGAAAAAACAAATTGGCGATTGCAATCGGCTGCGGTTTTCACAAGAAGTAAAAACTAAAACAATTAAAACAATCTGTTTTCTGTAAGTTTTTTTGATGCCCTTTGATTCACAGATGCTCAGCGTTGTGTTGATTACACACGCATATATAAATATATAATATATATATACACACATATATATGCATATATATACATATATATACATATATATGTATGTATATATATACTATATGTATAATATATGTATAATATATATACACGCATAAATATAATATATATATATTTACACACACGCACACACACACACACACACACACACACACACACACATATATATATATATATATATATATATATATATATATATATATATATATAGCTTAGTGCGTTAGAAGAAAAGATTGAGCTCAATTCTATAAGAGGAGACTTATCGGGACAATATAAAGCTCAACTTTATATAATGTTCTCCTATATATATATATATATATATATATATATATATATATATATATATATATATATATATATACTTAATTTACTCACATAAAATTAATATACGAAAGTATAGATTTATGCGTAAACTTTAAGTATTTACTTCAAAAGTGCTCAATACGTAGGTAGAGCTAGTTAGTAATTTATAAAATATATATGGCGCTAAAGCTACACTGAATATTCGGCGTTTCATCCACTCTAGGACTCCTCAGGCTTATGCGCGAATTCTGTGGTTGTTTATCGTTTTTATATATATAATGGAGCGCCGAATATTCAGTGTAGCTTAATCGCCATATATATATTATAAATTACTATATATATATATATATATATATATATATATATATATATATATATATATATATATATATATATCAGTTAGAAAAGCATTTCATCCAAGACATGAAAATTATTAAACAAAATGTTTTTACTATAGGCTTAAAAACTAAAGGTACAAGATTCAATTTGAAATTTATTTATCTTCAAAGTGCACTTTTATAAATTTTACAAAGTAAGGTATAAAAATTTAATTTAAATTGAATCAAAAAATTACCTTGGATTTATTTTATTTAATGTACATTCTGTTGTACTTTTCAGAAAAATCATTGAACATTTTATATCTATATCATTAATTGCTAGATGAAAGGTAATGCTTTTAAATTGCAACAGAATGTACATTAAATAAAATAAATCCAAGGTAATTTTTTGATTCAATTTAAATTAAATTTTTATACCCTACGTTGTAAAATTTATAAAAGTGTACTTTGAAGATAAATAAATTTCAAATTATATCTTGTACCTTTATTTTTAAAGCCTATAGTAAAAACATTTTATTTAACAATTTTCATGCCTTGGATGAAATGCTTTTCTAACTTGTATCTTATCTTTTTAAGATTATATTTTAAAACTCTCCTTCTCGATATTTCAGTTTGTATTTCTCCTCACACCACAACTCATTTTTGCAACCCCCTCTTTGTATTATTACTGTTTCAGTTGGTATTTCTCCTCACACCACAACTCATTTTTGCAACCCCCTCTTTGTATCATTACAGCTTTGAATATTCTCTCTGTTTCAGTTTGTATTTCTCCTTACACCACAACTCATTTTTTGCGTCTCCTCTTTGTAATACAGGTCTGAATAATGAGAAAATCTGATTTTTTTAACAAAAACTTTAAAATAACTTTTTTAGATTATATTTTTGAAAACTTCTTTCAGAATAGAAAATCTTTAAAATTTAATAAGGAAAATATTTCATATAGGTTTCATTAACAAATATTTAGTACATAACGAGAAAAATAGAGATGAAAATTTCAAAAGGACTGTATAACTGGTTACGTTCAATAGTAGTCCTCGGCAGCGAAAATCTTTGTTATTGTTATTCTATTATTATTATTATTTAAAACATTTTGTGTCCTGCTCTTTCGCGCGATGACTAATATATAAAGGTTCTTTGTATTCATTATTGTTTTTAATGTCACGCATACACTTGTCCTACACATATCCAAACACAGAAAACACACACACACACACACACACACACACACACACACACACATATATATATATATATATATATATATATATATATATATATATATATAACTGTTGCTTATAATTAGGTTTTTGCCCGACTCAGCCACTGACAAGAATGTGATTTTTGTTTTTCATTTTTTGTCTAAAACAGTTAAAAATACTTGTTTTTTTATTCTTACATATGTCAGGAATATGTTGTTAACAAACTAATAGTCGTCATATGGGTTTAGCTCTCCTTTCTTTTTTCTTCTTCTTTTCTTTTTCTTCTCCGTCTCTATCTATCCATCTCTGTCTGTTCGCAACAGGGCACTGAACATAATTTAATATTTAACACATTTAAAAGAACTAATAAACACAACAAGAAAAATACTTGAAGATTATTATTGCCAATGGATTACAAACGGTCACTGCCATTGAGAAATCAATGGTAAGCAGCTGTTGTGATAACACGATGCAATTTAAAATTGTAATCGTAAGTGGAGACACTAGAAATCTGGGGAGACCTGTTGTCACTCAGATTTCAGGGAAAACCACAAGTTATTTCCAGAGAGCGATTGCTGGTGATCACTTCTGTGAAAACTCCTAGTGAGTGACAAACGCTAACCGGCCTTATAGAAACTGCAACAAAAAACCAAGAAAACTGAAACCGCAAAATTATCAGTTACCACCCCCTACCAAAATAAACGTGAAATGGTAGAATCGGCATTTTTTACATAGGCATCACAACTTATCAAGGTCCAGAGACCACTAGAGGATAAAAGTTAAAGAGCGTACAGTAGTCAATCGGACAATATAGTAATCCTTATAATGGAAATTCGGTAAATTTGTTAACTTAAGGGAACGGCTCATCAAGGATTGTTCACATTGGGCTTGAAGACAACCATATTGTAGTTAACTGGAAAGCAGACAAACGGAAGACAGTTCCACAAGCGACGCAGTTCTAAGAAAGAAACTTTGTTCATGGAATCTACGTTTAGGTGTAGTCACAGATAAAGAGTGGGGAAAATTATTGACAGTGGTTTTAGCTAGACGAGTGTTTCTCGTGAAAGTTTGGCGAGGGGGGACCATAGATTGGAGCTCAGACGATAACGATAACGATAAAGCAGAGGCAGAATCGCAACAACAACGGAATCGACTAGAACCACACCAAATAGTCGAAGAGTCAAGAGGATAGAAAGCCCGAGGAAGGATAACACTAATTAGACTCCCCTTGGCTGGATGCGAATAGGACTTGGACCTTGGGAGGACGCATTGTCACCCCAATATCACTGATGACCTATGATCATTGCCAGAAAAAAGTAATTGAGAAATAATAATAATAATTGTGATTTCATTTATCAACGTCTCTGATGAAATGGATGGGATTCATTTCCAGAGGATTTCCCTTAATCCTGGCTTCAAACTAGAAGCTTCAAAGATCAAGGGGTTTCCTAAGGATCTTGGTGGTACCTATAATTGCAGGGGTTTGAAGGCCGCCTAAAACATCGGGGATTTGTAGTTTTTTCAATTGTTCTTCCAGACGACTTGATACTACTCCTAGTGCACCAACTACGACCGGGATTATTTGTGTTTTAATCTCGTTTATACGCCTTATCTCCAAGGCCAATGGAGCATAATTGTTCCACTTCTCATTCTTCTCTCTCACATTCCTGTCCCAGGGTACTGAGAAGTCTACAATCTGCCAGTTTTTTTAGACCTTGTCAATTACGACCAAATCCGGACGATTATGTTCCAATTGCTTGGTCATTATGACACTTTTGTCCCACCATACCTCTACCTTGCCATTCTCACTTGTTCTCACTTCATCAGACACTTCATAAAACCATTTTCCAGCACACTTCACCCTAATCCTCTTACACACCTCCCAATATATCCGGAGTCCCATGCGATCGTGTCTTTTGCGGTACTTCCTCTGGGCCAATCCACTACACCCTGCTGCAAGGTGCGCAATTGACTCTAAGGTCTTACCACAAATCCGGCATTCTGCAGCAACTTCCTCTCCTAGAACCACTTTTTTTAACAATCGTGTTCCTAATGCCTGCCCTTTTGCTGCACAAACAAAAGCTTAATAATAATAATAATAATAATAATAATAATAATAATAATAATAATAATAATAATAATAGTCTATTATACAAGTCTCAAACATCGGTTTGTGTGTGTGTGTGTGTGTTTGTGTGTGTTTGTATGTCCGCTAAAACTTTATTCATCGTCACTGGACCACTATGAAATTAATATCGTTAGAAAGAGCAAAGTCTCGGTTGAAAAGTAGCTAAAAATTTGCCAAGCAGGTTTTTTGCAAGGGGCGTACCTTTTTTTTCCAGATTTCTAATGTAATTATTACGTAATTTTAAATGAATTCAATGTATTTCATGCAGATTTAAAAAAAAAAATATTGACTCATGTTATCGGAAATGACGTAATCTCCCTTTAATGGTGTCTTTTGTTACCCAATAAAAGTAATACTGATTTTCAAATAAAAAAAAATTGTACCTAAATAATTGTAGCGTATCAAATAGTAAAATATCCAAGAATCACGAAAAACTGTGCGGTAGAAACTAATTATGAATGAAAATATATATCGATAAAAATAACAGAAAACAGTTGATATATTTTCAAATGAAAATATATTTTAGTATAAATTGAAAAATGCTGAGTCATTTTACCGGAAATGACGTCATTTCTCTTAAACCTAACTGCCAATTCTACCAAGCATTATTCCCACTTTTTTTTGTTTACTATTAGTAAAAATATGCTGCCCATCCTCTGTTTATGGGAGACGGGTAATGTCGCTGGAATGCTGTGAACTGATACTACACTTTGATCTTAGCTAGAAGACCAAGTAGCCAAGTAGTTTCCATTCAGGCAATATCTCCTCCTTAAAAGACAAAAAACAAAAAAACAAAAACAAAAAGAAATACATAAAAAAATCATATTTTCGAAATGACATAATTGCTCCTGCTATGGTGAAGCAAGGTTTGACTAATCACTACCCATGCCAAAGCATTTATGTAATTATTTGGAAAACCTGCTGAGTTCTATTTCAGAAATAATATCATTGAACTAAAATGACAGTGTCGGTAATCGAGAGGGGAAAACACAGTGAAGCAACGGTTTCTTAACCCTAAGCTTCTCCATGTATTTCTGTATTAATTTGTAAAACCTGCTGAGTAATCTTCCGAAAATGACATCTTTTTTCCAAAATTTTGGTATCGGTAGTAGGGGGGGGGGAAAGAAACACAGTAATGTCGAATTTAATAGTGAAGAAACGGTTGCTTAATCACTAACTGCGTCAATGTATTTATGTATTAATTTAAAAATCCTACTAAGATATCTTCTAAAAATGACATCATTTCTCTTAAAATTATAGTGTCGATGATGGGGAAGGGCAGAAACCGAGTAGTGTTGAAGTTTATGGTGAAGCAAGTGTTGCTTAATCACTAACAGTGACAATTTATTTACCTATTAATTTAGAAAATCAGCTGAGTCATCTTCCGGAAGTGACATTATTGCTCTTAAAATCACGGTGTCTGTTGTTTGGGAGGGGAAGAAACACAGCATCATTGAAATTTATGTTGAAGCAAAGGTTTCCTAATAACTAACCGTGACAATGTGTTCCTGTATTAATTTCGAAAACCTGCTGAATCATTTTTAATTTCTCTAAAAATCATGGTGTCGATAGTGAGGAAGGAAAATAACTCAATAATGTTGAATTATATCGTGAAGCCAGAATTGCCTAATTTCTAGCCGTGTCAATGTATTTATGTATTGATGTAGAAAACCTGCTGAGTCATCTTCCAGAAATGACATCATTTCACTTAAAATTATAATGTCGGTGCTGGTTGTGATGGGAGAATAAACACAGTGGTGACAAATTTTATGGTGAAGCAAGGGTTGCCCAATCACTAACCAATACAATGTATTTATGTATTAATTTGGAAATCCTAATGATTCATCTTCTTAAAATGACTTCATTTTTCTTACAATTATGGTGGCGTTGATGGGAGGAGAAATTAGTTAATATATTTTGTACAATATATTGTACAATACCTGTTAACGTGTTTCATATATTTATTTACATTACCTGTCCGAAGGTAGATAAAAATATTTTAAATATGTGTTGTACATTGCCCGTCCCAGGAAAAGTAATATTATTTCATATACGTGCTGTAAATTACCTGTCCTACTATTATTTCATACATTGTGTTATATCCGTCCTAAGTTAGACAAAATATTCTTTTGCTCGAGATAGCAAATGATACATAGATATCAAAATCCCTCTAACCTAATAACAAAAGCAACTTAATTTTTCTCATTGTTTTATACGGTCCCGAGCAACGCCGGGTAGACCTGCTATTAATAATAATAAATGCCAATCATCATAGGTGCGCTTAGCTCAATTCCAGATGATCTTCAGAAACAGTCGAACTCCTTGGGAATCAAGTACAACATCACCATGCTCCAAAAGTCAGTTCTTCTTGACACAGCAAACATCCTAAATCAGGTGCTTTCCATCTAATTGACCCTTTGAATATGCTCACTAGCTATGGTGTAAAGCCCGCAATTGAGTGTAAAATAACCGGCGTAAAACATCACAACATTGTGAAGTTAACGAACGTAATAATAATAATAATAATAATAATAATAATAATGATTATGATGATAATAATAATAATAATAATAATAATAATAATAAACATAATAATAATATAATAATATAATAATAATGGTGATTATGATGACAATAATGAAGACGATGATAATAATAATAAACATAATGATTATGATGATAATGCTATTTATTTGCTCCCCCACCGAGCAAATTAGGCACAAGGCCGACTTTTAAAGTGAGGAGTGAAGGGGAAATGGGGACCAACTCCCCGGGGAGTAGGGGAGCTGGATAGTGACAATTGGTATGAAGGGTTTCCCTTACATGGACCAAGGTCTTATATGGTGGATTGCCCCCACATATGGTCTTTGCTTGACACTTGTTGCCCAGGCCCCGAAGGAAACATAATAATAAACATAATAATAATATTAATAATAATGATTATGATGATGATAATAATAATAATAATAATAATAATAATAATAATAATAATAATAAGCATTGTCTGTTTCCAGTGAGAAATCAGTGGTAAGTGGCTCTTGCGATAAAGCAGACTTATTTGCAAAGTTTATCGAAAGAGGTGGAGAGTATTGGAAATCCGGAGAGGCTTGTTGTCACTCAGACTCCAGGGAACACCACGTGTTGTTGTTAGTGAGCCATCTCTGATGATGATCTGTGTGAAAACTCCCAGTGAGTACAAATAATAAGTCACAGCATAGATCGACTATAAGAGTGTTTACGAGATGGTTCCTCAAACATGGACCAAACCATGAATTTGATTAGAAAAGCAATAAGAACATGGAGACTGAGACTGACAACTTGAGGAAAATGCATAACTACGATAAAACGTACAGCGAGGCATCTTTCAAGAGGATTCTCTATTACTGCAAACGTTGGGAGTTGACGGTAGTCAAGTGGTTAACAATACGGACGGACAACCTGGGTGTTGCAAGTTTGAACCCGGTTCGTTTCACAAAATCATTTTTACTTAGGATGTTGGCAACTATCACGTGGTTCCTATAATAAATAGACGATGTTTCTTTAAAAAGAATTCTGACTGGAAAAAATATCGGGGAAACCAATGCTAACAATAGACTCTTCTGATTCATACGAGATGATGATGATGATGATCGCTATTCTTCATCAGTTTCTTGACAACATACTAATAAAATGTCAAGCCGGATACAAGTTTGAGGTCGTCCATATACATGAGTTGGTTTATTCTTTTTTGTATAAGGAATAAAGATTCTATACATAAAATTGTTATATACGTTGATGGAAGCTGTTTATATGACCGTGTATATACTGTACCACATAAACCTATGTGTGTGTATAGTTGAATCATGGTGTGTTAAATGTGTATTAGTGCCACTATTAAATGTCTTGTCTGTTCTTATCATAAATGTATGTATGTATTTGTTTTGTAACGGAGTGTTGTCTTTCTATCCTTAATGTCTATTTTACGGCTCGTGATTCCTCTCATCTAGTGGTGTTTGTGCGTGCGTGTAAGAACATATAATACGAATACATAACGATATACCTGTTTCTGCTATTGTCTCTTCTCAGAGATTCATCAACCGTCCTTGGGGAGCTGGAATCTGCAAGAAAGAAATACTCAAAACAGGATCCAAGACGATACAAGATCTTATGAATTTATTTCACTCCCAGGTATTCATCATAGCAGAGGAGTGATCCACGATCTTGGTTTTGGGTGGTTCTTCTATGTCTCCGTTCTGAGATTTCTCTCCCTCATGGAGAGACCCATTTAGCCCATCGTATTCATTCGACGTCTCCAATCCAACTTGACAGGTCACACGACCAGGCCACATAACAACCTGTCAAATCTCTGTTGTTGTCCGCTCATCACTAGATAAATAGCTAACCATATGGATAGATTGATAGATAGATAGACAGATAGATAGACAGCTAGATAGACAGATAGATAGACAGATAGCAGATAATTTACTGATCTGCCCGACCACTCTCTAACAAAATTTCCTAGCATCATATCTTTATGTTAAACTTCGCAATGGGGCATAAAAGTTGTACAAAAATATTCTGTTTGGAGAATTAATTTTACCTGTCCTGGGACCGGTAATATACAGTTAGATATCTTTAACTGATCATTCTGGAATTTGCAACTCAGCTGCTAGCAGTAACGGTACTCAATGTGGGCTATATTTAATTTTATTCAGCGTTACACAAACTTTATCTAAATACTAAACAATCCTTAGTATTTAAACCTTTTTAAAGAAATATAAACATGGCGAAAAGCTGCTATGATTTGAAATGAATTTTACCAGTCTGGAACGCGTATTCTTCTGGCATATTATATGTCTTTTGGGAGAATGCCTGTGTCAACGCGTTTGTTTGTGTATTTCTGTTCACGCACTAGGTTTATTAGGTCAATTTGAATATATTTTAATTAAATGTTATTAATTAAAATATTGTAATTAATATATTGACATAATTTCGAAATAATTAAATTCAACTGTGTTTGAAGAATGCGTTTCCTCTATTCAAGAATCTGGAAATGAATCCGCCATGGAATTCACTTATTTTATTTGTGCTGACGCAGAACGGAATCTTTGATTTTTGTTTATCAAAGGTCTTGAATCAAGAGTCTTGTAATAGAAAACATGACCCCCTCCCAAAAAAGTAAAGAAAATATAAAATGTACAGGGTGGATGGGAAAATTGTCACCAAAGAAAAGACGATATGATTCCATTTCCGTTTAATGAAAACCGGTTTTCTTTTTTTGTTGTTGCAAACCAGTTGTGTACAAATTCCAAGAGCAATAGAAGTCTTCTATCATGTCTGAAAATGACACAATGTTCAACTAGCGAGATTGGAGATGCGCCACTATACAACTAATGCTCTCTACCGATCCAAGCTATGACAACGGGACCATTGCCAGCACCCTCAAAATGCATTGCTGAATTGCCACGAATAACAGGTTTCCGCCCACGGTTATAGTCTTTGGTGTGGTTTTAAGTAAGAGCCATATCATGCCATCTCATATCTTCGAAGTCGGCTTGAAAGTCAACGCCAAAGTGTCACTAAATGTGCTGAAGAGTATGGTGATCTTCTGGTGCAATCAGGTTGCCGCTGGCTGACCCTGCGTGTAGCAGTAAGACTTGGTGCCGGCCCACAAGTCCAAAAAGACCCAGGTTTGGCTTCATTAGGAGTTCTACGGCTTTGTACTCTTCTCTCATTTGTCTCCCTCGACCTGAACTCGCTGAACTACTTAGTTTGGTCATACGTCGAGAACATCACCAACATGACCTCCCACAACTCCAAAGCCTGCCTGATTGCCGCCATCCGCCGAGTATTTGCCGAGCTCTGCCAGGGCTTATGGAAAAAAGCATGCTCTCAATTTCAAACCCGTATCGAGGTAGTAATTGAGGCGTCTACGTTGAATAGATGTGAGCTATACTACATAATCAAGTTACCTAATTGATTTTTTTCTAGTAAAAGTTTTAAAATAAAGTTGTAGTGTTTTTAAGGCGACAACTTTATCGTTCCACCCTGTAGTTGTCTCAAGCAAAAATCCTGCAATATCAACCCCATCGGAGAAACTTTGAATTGTAAAGAATTCCAGGTAAAAAATATGGTAGTATTAATACAGCCAGGATCAGCAGAGCGTTGTTCCCTTCTAGTTTCAAGACAAAAAAGCTATGTCTGAATAATTCAGAGACTCAGTATGTTTTATACAACGATTCTTGTACCTGCTTGGTTCGTTCCTATCACCCCTGGCTATAAATATAATCGTCCAAATCCAAGTGATCATACACTTATAATATGCTAAAAATATTGCAACAAAATATCTGTAAATTTTCTAAAATTATCGCCTGTGACAGGGATGTGAAATAGCTCTTTATGGATATGTTCTGTTTTACGTAAATGACACTATGAGGAGCGTTCCAAAGGTAGTACCTCCTATTTTTTATTTAGTTCGAATGGAATAAACGAGTTGCAAATTACATTGTTATGATGACTAAACTTATGCATTCATGACCTAAAAGTTTCATCCCTCTGTTACATATATTTACGGCGTGAGACTCTAAGAAATAAACCCTTGTTAGATATGCATTGAATTCCCGATAAAAGTGCCTTGCGAATGATGTTAAATATGTAGAGAAATAAATTTTGGGCCCGTTTTAATGGTATTACTCCCATTTTCGTAGTTCTTCAATTTTTAAGTAAACTAAGCTGAACTTTTCATTTGACCCACGTATGACAAAGCGTACTTCGGATGCTCATGCACAACCATTGTTCATCACTGTCAAAAAGTGCATTGAGAATGGTGTTGACTGCGTAGAAAATAAATTCTGGAGCACAAAAAGGTCGCTCGTTTTAATGTTACTAATTCCGTCTTCGTAGCACATAAACTTTTACATTTAGAAAAAAGGAAGCTTTACTTTTCGAACGACCCACGTATGGCAAAGGGTGCTCCGTACGCCCATGCACAGCCATCCTTTATCGCTGGCAAAAGTTCATTGAGAATGGTCGTAACTATGTAGAAAAATAAATTATGGAGCACAAAAGGTCGCTCGTTTAGACGGTATCACTCTCGTCTTTGTAGCCTTTCAACTTTTTGAGTTAAAAAAACTGGAGTCTTATAACACGATCAGCCGGTCACTGGCGTGTGACTGGCTTCACGTGTTACACTAATTGTCTTAGAAGTGGTCTCATGAAGATGTAAAGATGGCCAGTCATTCGGGTATGTGTATCAATAAGAATATCATACCTGAGATGTTGGATGTGGATGTGGCTCCTTATTTCTCCCAGATGACTTCTCACCCTGGTGGCATTCTGGTTGGAATCTCCTTTCTTCGTCCTCCGGACCGCTTCGTTGTTTAATTTTAGGCATTCATGGCGCGCGCACGCACACACACACACACACACACACACACACACACACACACACACACACACACACACACACACATACAACACGACACAATCGTAATATTTATGAAACATAATTAACTATTTATTTTACATTATGTATACATTATATATTACAAAAACAAGTTACACTTTACATATCCTACAATTATTAAACGAACTATGCTTAACTATTGCTGAAGGGGACGTTCACGGAGAGACAGAAACACGCGTGCTCACCCCATGTTGCCCGGAAGAAAAAGAGGTCGGTCAAGAAAGGGAATTCTGGTATTGGATTTCTGTGTATCCCTACGCTTATGGCCAAATCACCACCCGGCCATGCTGTAGAGAGTGTTAGCTAGCTTAGCACTGGGATATAGTGCCACAGCTTCGTAAAACGTATTTATACCTGAAAAGTTTGCATTATTTACGAAGACTTTATGAAATTGAAATAGAAAGTATCATGTTTACACATAGCGCTCAATAAACTCTTTTGAGAATGACATTTTTTGGGGGGAATCAAATACAGATCACTTTTAATGTATTTTTCGATTTATAAAACTGTTTTTATGATTTCGTAATATGTTGATCGATAGCGATGCTTCGAAACTCAATGTCTACATAAACAGTTTTCCAAGTTGAAATAATTATTATCATTATTATCCTTATACATTTCTCGCGTTTTATTCCAACTAATTTCGTTTGTATTGACCTACAAAAGAATGAATAATTCAACGAAAATATGTTAACATTCCGACCGAAAGAACGCTGAAAAAATATATATCAACATTGTATTATTTGGATTCAACGGACTAATGTTTTCATCCTGAGGATCATTTTCACGACGTTTTGATCGATGTAACCTCCGATTTTCTTCAGGCGTGTTGTTGCAATATTTTTGAGTTGTAATGAGGGTACCGCACCAAAGTGTGACACAAGGGCAGGAAAGTGGAAAGTAGGTAAGCTCTCCTAACGAAGGGGCACTCTTGCTTCAACAGAAATTGTCTGGATACCCCCGTAAGTATTCCCCGGTGGGGCGCTTCAGGCGACAAGCAATAAACTTGTCCTACCTGAAAGCTGGGTAGTAAGGCCTGGAAGGGTGGACCTCCCAGGCGGCGTACCTCAGTCCGACAGGTGCTGGATGGTTCCCGGCTCTCACGTGTCGGGCTAAGTGCCAAAAAACGGATCCTTGATGTGTACTACTACCCTGTCTCCTTGCAGCCAAAACAACTAGGAGACCAACCTCACTACTAATGAGGGTATGACAGTCGGGAGATTCTATTTATAAACGATGCTGCTAGGAACTGACGAATCAAATTACTTCACGTTCTGCTACCAACCAATCAGAAACCAGAGTTTCTTCATAAAAATTAAACCTTGTCGAACTCGGGAATGTTAGCGTAGAACTCTGGAATTTAGACCGAATTTCGAACGGAACCCTTTATTTACTTCATGGGAGTAGCATGCTCTTGTCCCGTCAGTCATAACTGGATAGAGGTCCTAAGTAATTCGCAATTGTATTTTTCGGTCGGCCACACAAAAAATTGAATCTTCAAACTTTCAAGAGAATATCACTTTTACAACTGCAGGGATGCATGGCGCAGTGATTAGAGTACATGGACAAATCACTTGTAAAAATGATATTTTCCTGAGGGTTGAAGGTTCAATTCTCGGTGTGGGTAACCGAAAAATACAATTGCGAATTACTTCAAACCTCTATCTAGTCATGGCCGACGGCAGAAAGTCGAAGGTTACACCGATCGAAACGTTCTAAAAATGACACTCAAGATGAGAATAGTAGTCCGAAGATTCTAAATAATACGATTAACCAATCCTCATCTAAAAAATTCAGAAACATTATATCAGTTTCATTAGTTTTGTAGAGTTACTGACTAAATGTTTTGGTAAATATTTTTTTTTTTTCATAGATAACAGTTAATAAATTACCTATATAGTAAAATATATAATTCAAAAATGCTTTGTTTTTATAAAGGTTAGAACAATAATTTTCTGTCAGTTTATTTTATTTATTTACTAGAAGATGTGCCCGACGTTGCCCGGTATTAAACGTAACGTTAAAAATGAAAAATGAAAAATGAAAAATGAAAAAAAAACCAAAAAAAAAAACCCCCAAAAAAACAGAGGCATGATCATGTAAGCATTGTATTTTTTTTTTAAACAGTTCAATTATTGTAAGTATAAACAAATAATACTCGAACTGAGATCGAAACCAAAGCCTAAAGACAGTGAGTCAAATACGATAAATATTAGGACAGCTTGACACATGTTTTACAACCTTTTTATTCTTAACATAATGTGAACAATTCGCGCATGCGCAGCCATGAAACGCTTAGCAAAAAGATAAAAATTCGATGACTCCCACGTACAAATGTTCTTATTTTTACTCCTTAGCAGCCCTTTTTTTCAGATGAAAACCGATAAAAATATTTCCACATATGTGAATAAACTGTATATCAAATTCCAGGTCTTCGTTGAGTATATAGGTTGGGAAGTATCCTCTCGCACATTCTTACTTTTACAGATACATAGCTTATTATTTATTCACTTCAAAATATCAACGCTATGTAATTGAATTTATTTTAGTTTCGCAAATCTAGTTTCACCCACGCACTGAATTCCAAACGAGATCTTAACCCTTTTCTTGCAAATCATTCAAAGCCGCCAGACATGATAACATTGGTATCCATTTCTGTACGGGCTTTGCGGACCCCAATGTCTGCACTCCTCTATCGCATTTTACCACAGGGCCTTCTATTCACTCTTGCATCAAAAAGTGGTCTGTACGAATACTGTAGCAGAGCGCGTATGAACGCATGGGAAAATATCAGTAGCAGCAGTAAGATAGCTGGCTTGCTAGAATATTAGCAGCAGTAACCGAAACGAAGGCACATATGAAAATGTGCACGAGATGGCATGACAAGAAAAAGAAAAAAGGACACTACGTGATTGATAGAAACAAAGTGGGAATCGAATGAGATGGACGTGTGAAATGAAGGAAGAAGAAAATAGGCCATCGAAAACGTGAGAATAACTTCCTTGCCATGTTTCTATTGAACTCTCATTTTTGACGTTATCCTCGCGGAACCTACGCGCGGTTCAAACATTTCAAAATACAACCGCCAGATACAACGCGCGGCTCTATACAAACAGACTTCTTTCTCCAAATTTACAACATGGCAAGGAAAAAAAAAACAAAACAAAAACAAACAAAACAAAACAACACACTGAAGATGGAGTATACCTCCGAAATATATTTGTGATAACTTTCAAACAAATAAAATATTTGTTTATTTTCCTAATATTACGTTGTGATTTGGTTTCAAGCGCACTTGATACGTATTTTATTTTAACATAAACTGTTTTACAGACCTGGTTTGGTGGTCTGCACTCCTCTATCACCTCTATAATTTATCCAAAGGCTGACTATACACTTTTGCACCAAAAAAGGTCTGGATGGACACTACCAGAAACTGTTTTACCGGCGATTCTGATTGAACTGGATGAAGACCGATTTCTCGATCGAGATCTGTGAATCTTGACATGGACATCCACCAGATGCATTAAAGATAAAACAATTCATTACTTAATCATGAGTCGCATCTTCCGCTTGGTGCGGATTGCGGACTCACGTGACTTATTTTTCACCATTTCTTTCGATCCAGAGCAAGTTGATGGATGAACGCCCAACTGTTGAGAGATGTCCAATCAAAAACATTTTCTCTCCATCTTCTCCTTGGCTTTCCTCTGCCTCTTTTGCTTTCTAACATACCCTCAAAGCATAACTTTGACAGCCCAGTGGTTGATCGTTTGACATGGCCCAAAATTTAAGAGTTTTACTTTTGATTCGATCAAATAGAGGGGGTAGGGAATTAGTTTGACGGAGGGTGGATATTTTGCTTATTTTCGATCAGGAAATGGCCCGTAATGAGACTCATTACGGGATTATGAAACACCTCAATGCGATTGGCTAGTTGTTTAGCTTATGTGATACAATCAAGACCATGTAAAACTACTGGGAGACATAAATTAAATAAACATTTATTTTAACACTTATCGGTACCCTTTTTGATTTTAGAATGGTGTTGTGTTTTTGGAAAGCTGCCCAATCCATCCGGATTCCGTGTTTCAATGTCGTCTCGTGATCACTGGAGAAAGTTTATGCGATAAATAAATGAATTGGGTGACCTGCTTGATAGGTTTACTGTGAATAGTCACGTTTAGGTTAAACTGTAATTTAGCTGTAGACATATATTCTGGTTTCTCTTGGTTTATTTCTAATCTATCTCCTTTGCATTCTTTGCAAGTAAATAACCAAGAAGTTGAAGTTTATGTGTGCATTCATTAACAAAAGTGATGTCATCAGCGTAAGAGAGGGTTTGTCCAACTGTAGAAAAACCGCTTTGACAATTCTCTTCTGTGGTGTAAATGAAGAAAAAAGAAACAAGAACGACCGACCGCGTTTTTGTGTGGCTTACCTCGTGTTCATAATGAAGAAGAAAGAAACAAAAATGGCTGCCCTGTTTCTTTATATGCCTACAGGGTGACCACGAGGTATGCAAATGAGATGCTCCTGATTGGAGATAAAAGAGGAGTGATTTGGGGAAGGAGGGCATTCTGAAGTTAGATTGCGAGCAGAGAAGTTGTATTTGTAGAAGAGAAAAGTCGGATTCGGGGAGAGAACAGCTAAAGTTGCAGAAGTTCGTTTTGGAGTGGAGAGAAGACGCGTCAAGTGGTAACCAGAAAGTGAAAGTTCGGACAGCAGTGTCACGCAACCGACAAGCTATTTCGGCAAGGGCTATGGCTCTCTTCCCATTGACTACCACCAGTAACCGAGGCAATGTTCCATCATGCGCCATTTCCACACAGAAGGGGTAACCACTCGCGCAATAGCTCCCCTTCACTCGTTTCCTTGGTCCCGTGCAGCAACACAATAGCGGCTAATATGCCCCACTTGTCCACATCGGTAGCACGTGATCCCCGGTCTCGGCTCTTTGCAGTCCTTGATCAGATGAAGACCCTGGCACCGGAAACACTTAATGGCAGATCTCCCCTCCTGTCGCCTCGCCGGCTGCCTCTCATTCAAATGAGGCCTCATGCACATATTTCCACTCACAGCTGCAGCCACGATTGGGCTTTTAACATTTTTCACTAGGACTCTGGCGTGGACCAAGAGATCGTCCACATCCATAGAACGGATCCCCGTGATTCTCTGCATGTTCGCAGAGATTTCCTCTGGGAAGCCGTTCACTAGGTACAGCTTTACCGTCATCTCCAGGCTCCTCCCCACGTAACCAGCCAACCCTGCCAGTCTCCTGATCTCTGCCGCAAAGACGTCAACGGACTCGCCGGTCCACCTCAAACTTGACAGCTTGCCAAGTGCTTCAAATGGGCCCTCAGCGAAGGCCAATTTCAGCCTTTGCTCCACTAAGGCAAGGTCTTCCTTGTCTTCATCTCGCATCTGCTGGTAAATCGTGAGGGCTTCCCCCTCTAAGTATAGCGGCAGCAGAGTGACCACATCTTCTATCTTTTGCAGCTTCGCCACCATTTTTAATTTCTCCAGCCACTTAATCAGGTCACCCTCCCCAGTAAAGGGTCTCAACATCTGAGTGCTCAGTCTCCACTCAGCCATGTTAATTTGCTTGATGCGCCGAAATAGCTTGTCGGTTGCGTGACACTGCTGTCCGAACTTAAAAGGAGTAAAGCGTGGACTTTAAGTTTGATTTTGGCAACCTCATGACTGTCACTCCTTTCATTTTTTCCTTTAGCCCATGAGTGGTGTTTCTGGCAAAAAAGCGGAAGAATTGCTGTTTTCTGGGTCATTTTAACACTTAATGTTGGCAAGATTTTCACTAGGTTAGTAACCATGGTTCTGAAATTTGTTTGTTTTCATCAGTTTTTATTATGGTTCTTCTTTATCGTTTGCATTTCTTTCTAGTGTTCATTCCATTCACTCTGGCAAACCATTACCTTTTATCTCGCTCCGGGCGCCCATGCACAGCCATCGTTCATCGCTTGCAAAAGTGCATTGATAATGATGGTTATTATGTAGAAAGATAAATTCTGGAGCACAAAAGGGCGCTTGTCTTAACGGTACCACTCACGTCTTTGTAGCTCTTCAAGTTATTTGAGTTAAAAAAAAATAAATAGGAGTCTTTACATTTGGGACGCCCCTCTTAAAATGTATCTATACCTGATAAAAGTTCAATCTTTATAGGAATGTTTACGAAATTGAAGTTCACACTTGCTTTCTTACCGTTTTTTTTTTTTTTTTTTTTTGATAGATTAAAAATATTTCATTATTGCATCTTGGCAAAAGGCGGAGAAATATCGCCGCGATTAAAAAAACAAACAAACAAACAAACAAACAAAACAAAACAAAACTAAAACTCATTTCCTGCGGTTCAAAAGCATTCGCAGTCAATCTTTCTTCCGGTTGCCTTCAGAAACGCGGATTAGTAATCTGTTGCGCATATTAACCCATTGTTGTGCTTTCCGGCATGGCCGTCTAATGAATTATCAAGGTAGTGAAAAAACATTTACCGGCCGTAAATGTCTTTGTTCTTTTTCTTTTCTTTTTTTTTTTTTTTGAGCGCGCGAAACAAGATTTGCGTTTTTATGTTTTTATTTTGGAGGGGGGGAGAGCAGGGAACACATTAAAGTATTAAAAATGGCAGACTCATTAAAAAAGGTTGAGTTTGTGTGGGTGCATTAGAGATATTAGTTTTTCTTTATGGCGGGTTCCGCATTAGCCTGAATGAATAATCGGGTATTAATAGCAAGCCTTTGTTTTCAGACTCAATCAGATTTAATGTGTTTCAGTTGAATGCAGTGTGTCTGGAGAAATCTCTTCCTCCCCTCTCTTTCTCCTCTCTCTCTCTCTCTCTCTCTCTCTCTCTCTCTATATATATATATATATATATATATATACACACACACACGCTTTATTTTTTATTACCGTATCTTTCTGTTAAGTTACATTATTGTAGCCTTTCTCCACGTTAAAAAACGACCCTGGTGTCTAATTCTGTCCCGTGGGGAGGCATAGTAAATAGGTACATTATTGTTTTAGCTTCCCAGTCGTTTTTTTTTTTTTTTTTTTTGTCGTCTTTCACTCTTTCACCCCATAACAACGAACATTTCTGTAAAAGTCTGAGGAAGCTACAGACGCCCCCCTGCTCTTCAACAGTATTGATCACTTTCTTCAGTTTTTATTAATTACAATTTCTACCAAATACACACACACACACACACACACACACACACACACACACACACATATATATTTATATATATTTCTGTAGAAATATATTTTCTTATAATATATATCAATCCTTATTTAAAAAGCCCAATGTAATTACGGAGCAATATAGAGAATAAATGACAAAAAGTTATATTCCAAAATTCATGATGTTCACCATCTTATAATTTATTCCTTTAATTCAGAATTAAATTTGACAGTAGTATGAATTAAGGACATAATAGATTCACTGATTGATGTGAGGGGTGTGCAATAAGTAATGTCCCTGACTCACTTCCAATTGTCTGATCTAGCTGACATTTTGCATGTGCAATGATTTATATCTCTACGGGTTATGTAACAAATTACAGCTCTGAACTAATTGTGCTTTCTGTTTACAGGTGTTTGAACTGAGTCATGTGTGAAATAGAGCCTGTTGAATGTCGAGCAGTGATCCAGTTTTTGTATTTGCAAGGACGCACACCACAGGAGACTTTTGATGAAATGAAAGAAACTTATGGTGATAATGCTCCAACATATGACCTTGTAAAACGCTGGCATCGTGAATTCAAACATGGCCGGAAGTCTGTGGAAACAGCTCCCAGACAGGGTCGCCCCTCTTCTGCCATTGATGAGGCTTCTGTCCGTCAAGTTGAGGCTGCCATTTTGGAAGATCGGCGCATTACTATTCACCAAATAGCCCAAGATGTCAAGATTAGTACAGGGTCTGTGGAAACTATTATTCATGACCATTTGCATATGCATAAGTTATCTGCCAGATGGATTTCCAGGTTGTTCACACCATTCCAGAAGCGAGAACGCGTCGAGTGCTCGAGGATGAATTTGGAGATGTGCCAAGAAGATTAGTCAAAGTTTTTCAAAAGACTGATTACATAGAATGAAACCTTGGCCCATCACTATGATCCAGAGACCAAAGCCCAGTCAATGCAGTGAAAGCACTTGGACTCACCACCTCCAAAGAAGGCAAGGGTGCAGCCCTCCGCTGGCAAGGTCATGCTCACAGTCTTCTGGGACCAGGACGGAGTAGTGATGACAGATTTCCTGGCAAAGGGTACCACAATTACAGGAGCCTATTATGCTTCACTTTTGAGGAAATTAAGGGAAGCTATCAAAATCAAGAGGCGAGGCAATATCAGCAAAAGTACCCTCCTCCTGCAGGACAACGCTCCGGTCCACAATTCGCATGTCGCCAGATCAAAAGCACGGGCGTGTGGTTAAGAAATCCTCATCCATCATCCCTACTCTCCTGACCTACTGTTGTTTAGAGTTGAAATAATTTTACTCTATATAAAAAAAAATCTCGCATTGTTCTTGGCTTTAATTTCACCTTATAATTTTCTTCAACAATGCTTCAAGCAAACGACAACCTACTTATATCCCTCAGTCTCGGCCAGACAAAGTTTGCACTCATGAAGAACACTCTTCCGCTGTCTTCTCTTGAAAAAGGACTAATAAGTCCGAAATATATTGAGATTTATAACACCATTGGATACAACAGGAAAAAAAAACTACTGTTGTTTAGAGTTGAAATAATTTTACTCTATATAAAAAAAAATCTCGCATTGTTCTTGGCTTTAATTTCACCTTATAATTTTCTTCAACAATGCTTCAAGCAAACGACAACCTACTTATATCCCTCAGTCTCGGCCAGACAAAGTTTGCACTCATGAAGAACACTCTTCCGCTGTCTTCTCTTGAAAAAGGACTAATAAGTCCGAAATATATTTAGATTTATAACACCATTGGATACAACAGGAAAAAAAAAACTACTGTTGTTTAGAGTTGAAATAATTTTACTCTATATAAAAAAAAAATCTCGCATTGTTCTTGGCTTTAATTTCACCTTATAATTTTCTTCAACAATGCTTCAAGCAAACGACAACCTACTTATATATATATATATATATATATATATATATATATATATATATATATATATATATATATATATATATATATATATATATATATATATACTGAAGATTCCCGAAAGGATGAAAGACTAGTGTCTGTAGGTATTTAAAAAATGATTATATATATATATATATATATATATATATATATATATATATATATATATATAATTATAGTAATAATTTTATACTTGCGGGATCTGTGGAAATTCCACAGTGGACTCATTCATATGTTGATGTTCGCATTCTGTGGATGTTCAGCGTAAATAGAGATGCTCTAGTATTATTATCGCTTTTTTTGTTAAAATTTTATCTAAGCTAGCATGAGCACCCGGTTGTAAAATACGCTTAAATATGCTTGTATATATTTTCATAGAGTCAACTCGATACTTATAAAGTTGTGATTTCAAAAATAAAAAAAATGTATATCCATATAACTTGGGTGCATCAGCTTGAATTGAAACCGAAACCAAAACTTATAAAGAATATATATATATATATATATATATATATATATATATATATATATATATATATATATATATATAGATTAAATTAGATTAGATTAATGCGACTGACGTAAAGAACATTTAAAATTAAAATGTTTAAATTCAACGCTATTTCTAGCAGTTAATGAAAGCAGATTGGATACGATCTTTGCTAATCGAGCCAAATGTGGCTCGTGTTGCCGGGTTCGAATCTGTCGACTGTTGTTAATCGTGACACCCTGCCATGAAGATTTTCGAAAGGATGAAACACTAGTATCTGTAGATATTTCATTATTATAGTAAAAATAAATTATATATATACATATATATATATATATATATATATATATATATATATATATATATATATATATATATATATAATGATTAGCTTTTTGGAAAAAGAAATCCAGCAGCGTGCTCAATTAAAAGGAAAATCCAAAATATAAGAACGCATTTATATTTTCTATTTTGTGTACGGAAACTTGTTAGATGAGACAAGTCATGGGTACCGTCGGTTTCAAGCCCGATAATTAGGACCGTTTAGGATATCCATATCAAGCTCTCTTCAGCCAATACTCATCTCAGATCAGCGAATGGCGGCCTTATCGAGGTGCAGGTTACTCTTAGCCGTAAGCAACTTTCTAGCACGGTAAAGAGTTCACCTTCTTTGCAGCAGTCTTGGCAATATCCTCAATCTCTCTGTTCGAACAGAGGTTGGAGTTTGCACGATCTATTAGATTGGCGACTGGTTTCTGAATCCTGTCTAGGAGTAATAGACTAACAGCAGATGCACCAGCCTAAATATGACAACAATACTCTATGCATCAGTGAATGCTAGCCTTATATAGATACACGATACTTTCAGGCTTATGTAACTTTCTAACACTGCACTCCTATATACAGCGCTTGGTATTCCCACATGGTCACCCAACTAGTACTATAACCAGGTTCAACGTTGCTTTACTTCAGTGATCTAACGAGAAATGGTGTGTCAACGTGAGTAAGCTGTGAATCTTAATTGAATCAGTCGCTTGTATATCCTCATCGGCAGATGACGACGTTAGGCTTTTGCAGTTCTTGGAGAAAAGGGCTGACATCTCCTACACACAGCGCCTGGTATTCCGAAATGGTCGCCGATTGATACTGATTAGACTCAGCGTTGCCTAACTTGAGTGATCTTATAGGAACCGGCGTGTCAACATGATTCTGCTGTATATTAACGACAGTAATAACATTTGTGTAATATATAATATCTTCGGCTTAATTAAGTGCATTCGTTTAAACAACGTGCATGTGATGGGAGATCGAGTAGACATAATAATCGAACAAAACAAAAACTTATTGCAAATACTACGCAAAATACCGTACGCCGTACCAAAGAGACACTTACCTTAGGAAGGTTGAAGCAGCTTCCTCCGAAGGTGTAACATCAACTTTACAAGCGGTCCTTAGTTTCATGTATATTCCGGACAAGGCAACTGATGACGTTAGGTTTTGCAATTCTTATAGGGGGGGGGGTAATTAACGTTAACACATCGGTTCCCGTTATATGACTGAAGTTAAGCAACTTTGCACTACGTCAATACTAAAATGGGTGACTATTTGGGAATTCCAAGTTTTGTATGTGCTCTCCGCTTATCTCGACAGTCGTTTAGCGCTTTTCCTTGACATTGGACTCAGGCCGGCAATATATCTTTCGTCTTATTTAGTACTAGCGGGAGTTACCCGGCGTTGCCCGGATATTTAGAGGCGTGTGTGATTGGGGGGGGGGGAATGAAAACAAAGCGAAGTAATAACCCTGTTTAAATATTATAAAAACAAACAAAAAAGCTTGAGGTGGGGAAGGGTTCGAACTCGAATCATTGAGACGAAAGCGCAAAAAAACAAAAACAAAAACAAAACAAACAAACAAAAAAAAAAACGTGCTGAAATAACTAAAAAGTGAATTAGGTCAAATATCAATTCCGCAGTGAAGTTTGTCTTGGTTCAGTTCATTTTCAGTAGTCTCGCATCACACTCGAATTCTAAATGATTTTTTTTTCGTTTTCTCGAATTCTAACTGAATTTATTTGTCTTAAATTTAATTTAAGTGTAATGCAAGTGATTTCATGATATTGTTGCGTTGTAATAATAAACAGTAAAGAATTAATTGTTTGTGTAAAAATAAATGTTTTGTTGCAAGCAATAATAAATAAAGGTCATAGTTAGATTTCACGGTTAGAGTCGTTAAAACCGGAAGTAAGAACGTGTTAGTCCCGCAGATTGCGATGGAAGATGGAAGCACACCCCCGTGCAAAAAGGTGAAGTACGGTTGTTGTTGGTGGGCCCCAAACCTCCTCATGTTAAGAACGGTTTTCGGAATAGACCCTCCAACCTCCCCATGGTAAGAATAGCTGTCGGAATTTATACCCTTAACCTCTACAAGTGAATTATAGTGCAGAATGCAGGTACTTATATCTTGAAAAGTACCAGTCTACGCAAAATATAAGTGAACTTGTCTTAATACGTTTACTGGATAACTTCTAACACTCGTCATTGAGTTACATCTAATGTAAAAATTACCCCGCTCTACTAAAAAAAATAATTAAAAAAAAACGCAGAAGCCGAAAAGTGAAAAAAACAAAAAAAAACAAAACAAAACAAACAAAAAAAAAAAAAACAGAAACGAAGCCCCCCCCTCCCCAAAATAGGTTCCTGTAAACTTAAATAGACATTATTTCCTCCATTCCCTCTCCCTAAATGAACCCTGCCAGACGGTATGGAAATAACCCCCTCTAAAATGAATAACGTGAAAGGGTGTTACTTTCAAAGTATATAATAAACACACTTAATGATTGTTGAGAAAGAGAGAGAGAGAGAGAGAGAGATAAAGAGAGAGAGAGAGAGAGAGAGAGGGGGGGGAGAGAACGTTCTGTTTGTCTGTTTTGTTTCTTGTTTATTTGCCACCCCACGAGAGCAGAGTTAGACATGAGGTCGGTTTTTAATCGTGGGAGTAAATCAGCTCCCCAAAAGGGGAACTCTAGTTAGTAACAAAAAAAAAAAAAAATGTATCAGTCATGAAAGTTTTCTCCTCCATTAAAGATACAAAAAAAAAAAAAAAAGACTGAGCGCAACGCAACCTCTCCACCGTTTCAAATACATGATAAAAACCTGGAACACGATTTGTGTATTTTGAAAATTGAAGAAAAAGTACTTATACAGTTTAATCAATACATATAAAAATGTAAATATTGGGGGAAAAAAGTTATATTGTACTTACCCGTTAATGGAATGTAGTTCTAAAAATAATTCACTAGGTTTGATCGCGGTATCATAAATTGTTTTTTCGCTGGAAAAATAATAAATATACTACTTTATCGAATTAAGTGTAATTTATTTCGGAGATCTTTATTCCATACCGGCTAAGTACAATGTAACTTTTATTTGACACTGTCATTTAAGAGAGAGAGAGAGAGAGAGAGAGAGAGAGAGAGAGAGAGAGAATTCCATAACGACTTAGTAACTTTTATTTGACATTGTCATTTAAGAGACAGAGAGAGAGAGGGGGAGAGGGAAAGAGAGAGAGAGAGAGAGAGAGAGAGAGGGAGATAGATATATAGATAGAGAGAGAGAGAGAGAGAGAGAAAGAGATAGAGATAGAGATAGAGATAGAGAGAGAGGAACAGAACGTCGTGTTTGTTTTTATAACAGTTAGCGAGAAAATCTAACGCCTCACTCTCTAAAATAAAAAATAAATAAAAGACAAATGTTATGGTTGAATATGAGAACGAAGAAAAGGAATATTTCGTACATTTTATTTTAAAGAGAGCGAATATCGATGAAAGAATAATGCCGAGTAGTTTAATTAGAGATTAGTAGAAGGAAAGAGTGATATATATGAACAGGTAAGATTATAGAGGAATAAAAGTGATATATTAAGATTAGGTAAGATTATGGAGGAATAAAAAGGCGAATCAAATAAGGTATAGGTTGTTTAAACAGTTACATAAAATTTGGCTTCAATTTGCAGTTTTTGAAAAAATTACAAGTACGGACTTTCTTTTTGCCGGCACTATATATATATATATATATATATATATATATATATATATATATAGAGAGAGAGAGAGAGAGAGAGAGAGAGAGAGAGAGGGAGAGAGAAGAGAGAGAGAGGGAGGGAGAGAGGGAGAGAGAGATTGTAGAAGAAAAGTAAATGGAAAGTGAACTTTAGTCAATCGGTAATTTTTAATTGGGGTTTGCTTAAATATATGCGAGCAGCCAAAAAGTAAACATACTGCAAGTAATCGCCATGTTGTGTGTGAACAGTGCGCGTTCGTTTTTTGTGTAAGGTGTAAATTCTGGAATAAGAGAATGACGACTTGCAGTTAATAAGAAAGGATGGAATTTGCGGAAAGAGTTTTTTTTGTTTGTATCACCGAATTAGAAGCGAACGATATGTATATGAATCAGTTAATGAGTGGCCACTTTAAGGCCACTGTTGGTAATTTTGACGCGGTATAGAGAGGAGACGGCGAGAGCAGTTATGAATTAGAGGGGAAAATTGTAACTACTCCCTTTAATGCTAATGGCGATAGTGATGATGTCACTCATAGGATAAAATCTGAGGTTTTATTATAACGAATGAATGTGTCAAAAATGTCGTTCTATGGTACATAAGAAAGTGTCTAATAGAGTACCTATTTACTATGCCTCCCCACGGGACAGAGTTAGACACCAGGGTCGTTTTTTAACGTGGAAAAAAGGTACAAAAATAAAAATTGTCTCAGTCGTGAAGGATTTCTCCTACACTGAAAGAGAACAAGAAATTGAAGTGCAGCATCTGAAGAGTAGATGGTATTTATTTGCTCCCCCACTGAGCAAATTAGGCACAAGGCCGTTTTTAATGTGAGGTAAAAACCAGCTCCCCTAAAAGTAGGCAAAAAGGGGGCACTCTGGTTACCAAAAATAATAATTGTCCCAGTATAGAGGGTTTCCCCTCCATTGACTGGTACAAATTATCTTAAGTGCAGCATCTGAAGAACAGATACTACACTTTGATCTTGGCATAAGAGATGGTATTTATTTGCTCCCCCACTGAGCAAATTAGGCACAAGGCCGTTTTTAATGTGAGGTAAAAACCAGCTCCCCTAAAAGGGGTCACTCTGGTTACCAAAAATAATAATTGTCCCAGTATAGAGGGTTTCCCCTCCATTGACTGGTACAAATTATCTTAAGTGTAGTATCTGCCGGAACAGATGGAACTGAGCAAATTAGGCACAAGGCCGTTTTTAATGTGAGGTAAAAACCAGCTCCCCTAAAAGTAGGCAAAAAGGGGGCACTCTGGTTACCAAAAATAATAATTGCCCCAGTATAGAGGGTTTCCCCTCCATTGACTGGTACAAATTATCTTAAGTGCAGCATCTGCCGGAACAGATACTACACTTTGATCTTGGCATAAGAGATTCAAGGAAGGCAAGGAGTCTGCAAGGGATGATGAAAGGTGTGAAAGAAGAAAAGAAGTTATAACACCAGAGTTGATTCGCCAAATAAAAAATGTCATGGATAAGGACTGTCATGTGTCTATAGAGACAATAAGTGCACAGTTTGATGTCAGTGTGGGAACAATACACACAATTATTCGTGAAGAACTGAAGATGCGGAAGATTTTTTTTTTACATAGGCATCACCACATTATCAAGGCCAAGATGCCACTCAAGGATAAGGGTTAATGAGTGTACAGTAGAAATTGGACAATATAGTAATCATTAGTAATGAAAATTTGGTAAATTTGATAACTTATATGGAACGGCTCATCAAGAACTTATTTACGTTAGACTTGAAGACAACCATATTGTAGTCACCAGTCTACAATTCCATCCTTATCACAGATTGTTTGGCCAAGATGGGCATTAAGACAGTTCCTCACTCTCCCTATAATCCAGACCTTGCTCCCTGTGACTTTTGGATATTCTCTAAGCTCAAGAAAACCCTTAAAGGCTGCTTTTATGAGACAATTGACGGGATAAAAAAGGCTGTGACGAGCGTCATTGACATGCTCACACAAGAGGACTTCAATGGTGCCTTCAAGAAATTGTTGGAACAGTACAACGTGCATTACAACCGGAGGAGATTACTTCGAAGGGTACTAGAGTCTCATATGTGTACTATCAATATAATTGCTGATACGAAACAAGTCTGGAAACTTATTGAAGTCATTTCGTACATATAATAATGACGACTTTCAAAACTACATCATCATTTACAAATACTTGATCAGCAAAAGTGCTGTGAACCGGAATTGCTGCAATCAGCAACTTACGTTCGTAAGAAATTTAATATATATATATATATATATATATATATATATATATATATATATATATATATATATATATATATATATATTAAATTAGAAAACAGGAAGTAGTAAGACCAGATGTTAGGTTTATTTAATTTTAAAAATAATTTATGTAGAGCAGGCAACAAATTCACAAATATCATTTATTTATGAAAAGTACACACATACGCTGAAACACACGCAAACATACCTACACACATCTGTCTCCCACATACCCTCTCTCACTCTCTCCTTCTCTCTCTCTCTCTCTCTCTATCTCTCTCTCTCTCTCTCTCTCTTATATATATAAATAACTATCAATACAGCGCAAAAGAAATGTTTATTCGATATAGAGGTAAACTTTAATTTAATATAAAAATTAATATTAAAATATTAATGAAGTAATCTCAACCAAATCAAAAAATGCAAAAACACAATAGAAAGTAGTATATTATTATTATTATTATTATTATTATTATTATTATTATTATTATTATTATTATTATTATTATAGGGGAAAATAAAAGAATTTAAAACTGGAAATTAAAATTTACAATAAAATTTATTTTTTAACAGAATATTCCAAAAACACTTTTTTCAGAGTGTTCTGTCGAATAAAAAATTAAATTGTAAAATTTTCACTATCAATTTTTCTATCCCTTTCTCTCTCTTTCTTTCTTCTCTCTCCCTCTCTCTCTCTCTCTCTCTCTATATATATATATATATATATATATATAGTAAGTTGTAAAAAATATATGAGAATTAGCTACACAGAATATTCCCCGTTTCATTCTCGTTAGAATTCGTCAGGATTATGCAAAGAGTTGTGGTTACCTCGCGTTTTTATATACGCACATACCAATCAGCTTTCTAGTTTCTACCGTGCCTATCCTAATCAGCCAATGGGCGGGCACTTTCAAGCCAAAGGTATAGTTAATCTTAAGTTCACCCTTTCCTTTGTGTGTATGTTTTTCATAGGAAGATAAGATATCTATGCAAGCTAACCTATTTTCAACCTAGGTGTAGTCAGATATTTAAAAGAAAAATATATACCTTATATGGATTAAAAAAATCTTTCTCATAGTAAAGATTTAAAATGAAAATATTTTTTTATTTAAATTTTTAAAATTTTGAAAAACAAAAACAAACAGTGATTGTCTTTTTATTGCGTTTCAGAGCGTATATAGTGTACTATAATAATTTTCTTAGTTCCCAATATCAAGATTCCTCAGTTGGTCATCTATTACTTTTAAAAACGTATCCATTACAATACTGTTTTCTGCTGCGACTAACAAATCTGCAAAATTATGTGTTTGCTGCATATCTAATCACGTACTCATTAGATGTTTACCTTAGAAAAAAAAAAAACATATAAAAACACCATTTTGGATAATTTACATAGTTCCTCCATCCGACACGTTTCGAAAGGAGAAGGAACGTTAGAGCGTGTCGGTTATATGAATTATGCATGTTGTCCAAAACGATTCATTTATAAGTTATTAAGGTCTGTTGAGTCCGTGATTAAATATGCAGCAAAAACATAAGTTTTCAGACTTGTTAGTCGAAATACGAAAAAATATTGTATTGGTTATCTTTTAAAAATTAATAAATGGCTAAATGAGAAAACTTGATATTTGGAACTTGGAAAATTATATATATATATATATATATATATATATATATATATATATATATATATATATATATATATATATATATATTTATATCGAACCTTTTGCTCGGTATCGTAACAAATTGTTTTTTCGCTGTAAAATAATAAAAAAAACTACTTGAGTAAATTAATTGTAAGTTTTTTTTCGGAGAACTTCGTTCCATAACGAATATGTACAATATAACCTTTTTTTTTCTCGATATTTTCATTTTTTAATGTCTTGATTAACCTGTATATATATATATATATATATATATATATATATATATATGTGTGTGTGTGTGTGTGTGCATATATATATTTATATATATATGCATATATATTGTGTATGTGTACATACAATATTGGTTTAACTTGGTGAATACCAAGACAAATTCAAGTGATATTGTATCCT